>NC_052060.1:39508797-40164422 GCF_903992535.2 Arvicola amphibius | reverse complement strand
ATAGACTTGAACCCCAATCCTCATCAACCCAGAGACTATCTGCTTATCCATTGCACCAGAGCATGGAGACACAGGAGTTAAATAGTGTCTGTATACTTGGCCAAAGTGCTTTGCCTGTGCTTGACTTTATCCGGGTCGTACCCCAAACTATTATAAATGACTCTATTGTTAAAAATCCCAGCCTGAAAAAAAAAAAAAACAAAAAAAAAAGAAAAAAAAAATCCCAGCCTGATTTGGTACTGTACCACTGTGATCATGGCCCACACAGTTCATCACATCCTGCGTGTCAGCCGAGACGCCACAGAAATTAGTAAGTGTGATTTACAGCTCAGAGGCAGAGTGGGCCAGAGAGTGGGTGGTAAGTTTCAAGAATGGTTTTCAGGCCCTTGTCGCATGAGCTCAGCACAAAGAGACAAATGGTAAGGCTGATGTGTTGTGTGGTCTGTGAGAGATGAGGTCAGGATGTAACAACGGTGGGGGAAATCTTGAAAAGAGACATATGATATTTACATAATTCCTAAAAGGTGAAGCGAAATAGGTCTGGATAAGAGCCCCTCTCTGTGCCAAGTGTGATTATATGAAATTGAAGCCATCGCTTTACAATAATACTATAAAATTGCTGGGCTAAAAAACAAACCCATCGTATTTGGGGGAAACTCATCTGAAACCTATTGTTGTTTCAGATGCAGCGGAAGAGTTGAATTTTGCCTTCTAGCCAAATGGGGAAGGTATACAGGATGTTAGAAAATAGAATAAAGATCGTGTCCTTGCAGCCTGATAGGAGGCTTAAGTTGGCCAGAAGAATGGTGAGAAATAGATTGCATATGTCAAAACGTAACAGCTTCACGGCTCAGGGTGGTCCTTTGTGTGATGCTAATTGTATCTTCAGTTTATGGTTATACTTCTTCTTTTTATGGACTAAGTTAGCTGTTCTTTAGAGTTATTTCTAAATTCTGTGATGTGCATAAATTTACATTATAGTCACAGAATAAGAGGTAACGTTTAGAGTTGTTGTGTTAAATAGATACATAGGTAGCTTTACAGCCTGGTATGATGATGATTAGGTATCCTGACCAGGGCTCACAGCCCACGGTGTGAAAGAATACATCTCTTCTGTTGCTTGTGTGCATTAGAATTAATGAAATAAATCACACTGTTCTTTAACGTGAATATAACTCTTGGAATAATTTCAATGGAAAACAAAACATGGTACAAATGTTTATTCTAGCTTGAGTAAGAACTGTAGGTATCAGACATGATCTGAAGCCTCCTCACTCCCAGCACAGAGATGGAGAATTAATTAATAAATATTAGACATAATATGAAGTGGCTGCTGTGTGTTGGGTGTGCCATTTACTTTCTGGAAATCAAAATGTGAGGTAACTTCTACTATACAGGGTTTATTGGTCAATCAGGTATGTGTTTCATAAGGCAAAAAGTCTTATCAAAACTAAAATGAAACACACTCAGGTTCAAGATCATTTTTGTCACACAGTAGATAGAGGTGTCTGCTGGCAGGCGTGATTTCAATTTAATCCCTGGGACTTACATTGTGAAAGTTAAAAAGGGACTCCTTTGACCTCCCATTCCAACCAATGATTAATGTGTCTTTACAAATGAGACCATCATACAAACTGTAGTGTGTGGGGCTGGAGAGATGGCTCAGTGGTTAAGAGCACTGGCTGCTCTTCCAGATGTTCTAAATTCAGTTTCTAGCAACCACATAGTGGCTCACAACCATTTATAATGAGATCTGGTGCCCTCTTCTGGCCTACAGGCATATGTGCAGGCAGAACACTGTATACAGAATAAATCTTTTTTTAAAAAAAAACTGTAGTGGAGAGGAATGGAGAGACGGAAAAACTGGCTAGATTTCACATTTTGAGTTTATATGTGGTTTACATCTTCTAAATAACCTTTTTGAACTAAATATAGTTGAAAAAGTTACCTGTTTATTTAAAATTTACAGACATGGGTTTAACTTTCGGCTGTAATACTGACTGCCAACATGAAACGGATAAGCTTTATTTTCTCTCTGTAAAATGTATTCAGTAAAACTTCATGAGACTGAGGAAAATATTCTAAATTAGTCTAAATACTGGGCAGTGATGATGTTTGCATGACAGCGTGAATACATTAAAGCCCACGGAACTGGACAGTGGTGTTGTCTGCATCACAGTGGGAATATACTAAAGTCCATGGAACTTTTTAAAATTTTATTAATCTTTTGCTATATATTATGATTTTCAACTTTGTATTTTCATAGGTTTTATTTTGTGTGTTTGTGTGTCTGTATCAATGTGTGTGTATGTTTCTTGCATGTCCTCTTTTTTTTTTTTTGCTTAAATTCTGGTTTGTTTCCATGTTTGATTATTTTCCAAAGAGAGGGAGAGAGAAAAATGGCATGGAGTGAGGTGGGTGGAAGGTGGGAAAGATGTGGGAGGAGTTATGAAAACAAAACTGAATATATTGTATGGAAAAATATTTTCAGTAAAAAATACAAAAAAGTTAGTGTATTATAGCTTTTTTTTTACTTCTTTAACAGCACAACCATTTTATGTTTGTAAACTGTGTGTTGTATATGTCAAGGGAGTTGAACATACTATCCCAATGCATGCATTTAGCATTGGGTTAAGTTCATGACACCTTGAAGGGATCTGATAAATGTTTTCTACATCAGTGAAAATATTATAATTAATTTCCATGGTTCCTTTCTATCAAACTGTTATTTAATACTTTCTTTTTGTGTCCATGGATATACTTAGTATTTATTATTGTCCTGCATTTAAATAACTTACATTACTGTACTCTTCTCCCCGTGCATAACGAACATTATTAATGTGGCTTCACAGACTGCTATAAGACATGGTGTACATATGAGAAAGTGTAAGAATTTTTAAAGCGCATTGACTACTGAAAGGAGATGTACCCGAGAGATATTTGACCCCTTTCAAGCCCCAGGGCTTTGGATAATTTACACATCACTGGACCTTGATTTTTATCTATAAAATGTAAATAGGAAATATAGAACCCATGAATTATGATATAGCAGTTAAATCCACTTAGTTTGACACAATAACTTTATACATCTATTTCATAATTATTCTACAATATTCTGCTATCTATACGGTAGAGCCATACAAACTATATGCGATAATATTTTCTGAAAATACATGAGCATAGACACACACACATCCATCCATACACACACATGGCCATTTTCCTTTTCATTTATAAGCTAGGAAATCAAACATTGCAGTTTTATATGATAAACCAACATTAAAAAATCTTTTCTTTATAGCTCACCAATGAACTGTGCAAAGCGTATTATTCACAGTATTCTTTTCTTTTGGTCTTAGAGTTCACTTGGGAAAAGTGAAAATTTGGGTGCTGTAATTGTATCTCTTGTGTAGGAACAAAGCAATGGGTGAAGAGATCACAGAGCTATCTGAGCAAGCTCTCCATTTACAGCCTTGGAAGTGGTCCTTAGACCTGGGGAAAACCAGTGCTCTTAGGACCAACTGATTCTAATTCAGAAACTGTGAGGAACAGCTGGGAGAAAGACTTGCACGTTCATAAAGTAGCTATTATGTAACATGCACTGATACGTTTCTTCATATTTAATCTTCACAATAATTTGGTGCAGCAGTGATGATCCCATCTATAAAATTAAAGCAGTCTTATATTATTTGCTCCAGTTTATTTAGCTAGTAAGTATGTATTTGAACCCTCACTTATTTTTTTTTCTACTTGATTATGTTAAAAAAAGCAGCATATGTCACAGATACACAAAGTGAATGAGAAGAGTTAAGATAGGGACTCTCTACCGAAGTTTATTCAGAGACCAGAGGAACCTGAAAAAAAAAAAAAAACAAACAAACAAACAAAAAAAAAAACCCACTATGGTGTCATGGAGTTAGTCAGAGTAGGAAGCCAAGTCACTGGTCATGTTAAGGCAGTAGTTGTGTGTGCTGAGAGTAGGTATTCCAAGTGACAGTGCTTTTCAGCAGAAGGGCAAGGATGATTTTAGTTCCAAAGTATCTTCAATCATTTGCAAACCAGGAGAGATTGGAGGGGCCAAAGCCAGGCAATCCGAAAGATCATCGGTAACACTAGTCAAGATCTGCAGTCCTTCCTAGTTCACCACCTCAGATATGAGACAAATAAATGCTTAGCAAATGCCCTTGAGGTTGTGTGGGTTTTGTTACACAGCATATTATAGTGATATATAGTTTATATACCTCCTCTCTTCACAAAGCTACATATGACACATAAAACAGTTGTAAATCTCAATCCAACAGAACCTCTGTATAAGTAGCTTTCTTGATTTGGTCATCAATATAGTTTAGTGTCATAGTTTTAATTGAACATCAAATTTTTAGATATGAATACTTAGCAAATGGTTTCAGACATGGAACTATAGCATACTCTGGAAAAAATAGTTTATAGATAAGCTTTAGAAACTGTCTTCGTAAAAGCAAAGTCAAAAACTATAACATTTATTAAGTACATATTTTATGTCTGACACAATATAGAAACTTGGACTGAAATAGTAAACAACATAGACATGGTTGTGTCCCCGTGTGCAAGACATTCAAAACTGCTAAAAAGGAAAGAAAGAAGTATGAACTGCAATTGGTGGCACAGAAGAAATGAACAGATAGCTGAGTCACAGCATCATTGGATGATGCGGGATTTATTCTGGATTTCGTGGTCAGAAAAAAAAAAAAACCTTTTCAAATGAGAAACATGAGTAAAAAGGCAAGTCACCCCAAAATAGAGATATGTCCAATACAAAGATTCCAGAGGAGGCAGAAGCTTGAGTTGGAAGGAGCCATAAAAAGTAATTCTCTATAAGGGAGTGCATGAAAGGCAATGAGGATGGAAAAGTAGACAGCGTTCAAACTATTGGGTGCACAACAACATTTAGATTTAGATTATAGGCCTAAGTTAGGGTTTTAAGCAAAAATATGACAAGAAAGAATTTATCAGTTACATTTGAGGGTGTCTACGTGTAACCAGGGTTGTCGGTACTCTACAGATGATTTCCACTGATTGGCACTGAACATCCTGTTTCCACCCACTTTGGTCACTAATAATGGGGGAGCAGATCCTGCATCTTTCTGATGGGGAATTTAGGAAGGCCATGGGCTAAACTCAAGTTTTCTTTTTGTCTGCCACTCTGCCAGCTCCCAAATCATGACACAGAGACTTGTTATTGATTTTGAATGCTCAGCCTAGCTTAGGTTCATTTCTGACTAGCTCTTTTTAACTTAACTTGTTTCTCTTCATTTACCTTTTGCCTTAGGACATTTTACCTTTTTTTACTTTCTTGCTGTCTCTATGTCTGGCTAGCTGGTAGCTCCCTGGCTTGTGGCCCTGGGTGTGTTTCTCTATTCCTCTCCTCGCCTGTCATTCTCTCCTCTTTCTTGAGCTTAGATTTTTCCTTCTATTTATTCTCTCTGCCTAGCAGCCTGCCTATCCACCTCCTACCTAGCTATTGGCCATTCAGCTTTTTATTAGACCAATCAGGTGTCTTTGGCAGGCACAGTGAAACATTTTTGCATAATTAAACACACATTCTTACATCACTAAATAAATGCAGCATAAGCAAAAGTAACAGACCTTTACACAGTTGAAGTATATGCTGCAGGATAAACAAATGTAACACATCTTTGTCCAGTTAAAGTAATATTCCACCACGGTAGGAGTTGTTCAGACTGTTCTACCTTTCTTATGAAGCAGTTGGGCTTGGCCAACACTCAGTGGGATATTGGTACTCAGTGAAAGTGGGCCAGCACTCTCTTTTATTGCCATCTTTGGGACTCAACAATAATAGAAAAAAAATCATCATTCTTTGACACAAGATTCACACACAAAACCAAAGTTCTGAAAAGTAGCAAGTTATCCAGAGTTATGTGATTAGTCATCAAGAGCCAGAGTCTCAACTCTGCAGATTTTCATGAGCCTGTTCTCTTCAGATCACAAAGATTCTCCCATCGTCCAATTGTTCCTCACTCTCAAGTGCACTCTGGTTCTTGCTCTTGAGAAACAGATTCATTCTATTCCAGTGTGCCCTCGCATCTGTCTCTCTGGAAACCATATTTTGCATGCTCTAATTTGAAGAACTCATTAAGAAGAAAAGGACTTGTAAGAACTGATTGTAGGCAATGTTCCCATAATTTGTAAAGTCTTCGTTTTTAATCCTACTGTAGAAGAAAGCAGTGTTCTCTGTTTCAAATTTGGATAATTGAATAGTAACTTGTGTGCAAATTGACAGTGGTTGTCGGGAAAATCTTTATCGGATTGATGATTAAAGCAGTAAGGGTTGACTTTCCTTTAATTTAACCTCTCCTTTCCATTCTCTGTCAATCACTGCAACCTTTTTTGATTTCCCCAGAAACAGGTGGGACAACTCTTGTCAAACCCCTTCCATTGTTTGGTAAGTAAAGTCAGTTTTTGTTGTGGCCATAGTTCTTAGGAAAGATTTTTTTTTAAACTTAATAAAATGTGTCATAATTCAAGTACAGATGTGTCCATCGCACCTGCTATTTTGATGATATCTTCACTCAGTATATATGTATATATATGTATGTATATAAGCTAGAATTTCATGACGCAGCTTGCACTGCTGATCTTGGACTCGTGAGCCTCTTGTCTCGGCCTCCCAAGTGGTGAGGTAACAGGCAAGCGCCACCATGCGATAAAGCTGAAGAAGGCTGTAAAATAAGAGAGTTCTATTAGCGCATTCATTGGCTTGCTTGCTTTCTAAGCCTTGTTCTTGGATCAGTTAGTTCCATTTGCATCAATTCAATCCTATAACAAATGCCAGGAGTCTTAGATTCAAGCCGTGGAGTTGCTGCTCACAGGCTGTGTAAGCTGAAGCAAATCACCTGCCTTTTCTGGGTTTTGGCTTTTCCCACTAGAGAACTTAAGAGCCAAAGACGAGATATTTCTAAGGTTATTTCGAGTTCAGAATTTAAGTTGTAATATTATAGAAAAGTGACCATCTCAAACCAGGCTCACACGTTTCCAGAGTTTGGCAGGTGTTAGCTGTAGAAAATTGCGGTGTCTAATGAGCACACATAGAGGATCGCTACAAGACGGAAACCCTGGCTCCCACCAGGATGTGTGACCCTAAGGTTAAGCTGATACCAGTACCTAAGAATTTTACAAGGAAAGGCAGTTACTCTTCTCTATGTTCAGAAGAGATGGAGGAGAAGGAGCCTATAACCATTCCTTGGGTTTTACGCCCTCTTTTCCCCATCCTCTTTGCCTTCTATTTCCTGCCGGCAGCCCATCAGCACCACACTGATGCAGGAAAACTGTCAGCTGCTGGGAGTTAGTGGCAAGGCTGGGGTTTTGCAGATGACCTCACCTTGTTTTGAATTTCTGTTTTCCATCTGCCTTTGGCAAACACTGCTGCATTTTTAATAAGTCAATCCACTTTTAATATAATTGATGAGCATTCCGTTCTCTTTCCAGTTCAATACAGAGATTGTTTTGTATTGAGGAACAAGGACGGCTGGCTTCTTGCCCCATCATGTCCCACTGGTCCCTGCTGCCATTCATAACAATAACGCTGTAATTTACTTTCTCCTTTATCCCTACTAAAAGTTTTTCCCATGGGTTGTTTCCCTCTCCCTCTCTTCTTCCCTCCCTCCTTTCTTGTAGGGTTGAAGATAAGGATTATGGGTATCTTACCACTTCTCTAGAAGGCAGATTGCATAGGCAACTTCCATGGGCAAAAGGGGTCAACGATCCCATTTTGAAATCCTTCTTGCCTCCCAGCTGCTCTACTTCTTCCTCCAGTGAGCAGAGTAAAATGGTTAGTTTTAGCTAATCTTAAATTTCTTCATTTATTTACTGACATTCAGTTCCTCACCGCTTCTCCCTCCTCTAGCTTTAACACCTGGCTTTTCAAGATAAAAGGCATGCAGAGTTACGTGCTGGCTCTCATCTGCTGGATGTATAGAAACACCGAAACGTGGGTCAGGGTGTTTTCTTAGTTCTGCCTTTACCCAGCAGTGGTCCTCTTTCCCTTGTACTCTGACTGTTCGAGTCCCACCATCCCATTTTCCCTGTCCTTGCCTTTTCGTAAAGCCCCCTTGAGCCCTGTCCTCAAAGCTCCACTGCCACAGAGTTTGAAGTTTTTAAAACGATGACTCTGTCTGACCCTTAGCTAAGTCTTTCTCCCTCACTCCTGCCCTTGGTATCTGACCCGGAAGTGTAGCTTACGTCTAAGTGGTGCTTACACCTTCCCACACTTCATTTCTCACTGCCTGGATGTCTTCCTTGCTCTTTCCTGTCCACTACAAGAAAATTTATCCTTCAGGTAACCTCTCCTGAAATGGTTTCGTTGAATGTTTCACCTTACTCCTAGGCAGAGTAAATGCCTCTTCTGAGCGCTTCTAACTAAAGCCAGGACATAGACCTCACAAAGTAGTTAACTATTTTATTCTCCTGTCTTTGGTTTTCCTTCCCAGCTTTCTCTCAATCATGTGTACCCTGAAGGCAGAAGTATAGTACTTGGCAATTTAGCAGACAATGAATGGATTTTGGATGAGCCAATAATATTATTATATCTGTAAAGAGGTGCCAAATGCAGTTCCTTTATTTCTCAAAGTACATCCAAAACTAAATTTTGTTATAGGATAAAAAGAATGTATGGATGCATGGTCCTGACAGTTCACTAGACAATGTTTTCGGCTTAAGGAGATGTTTCTGTAGATGTGGAACCCAGGGTTTGATGGCCTCATGGCCGAGTTTCCCTGTCACTTTGGTCTTCGTGGAGCAAGGTGAGCAAGTGTGCACTGAGTGACTTCATTTGTTCGGACAAACTCACAGACGATGGAGAGACATTGTCTAGGAGTTCAAGGCCGAGAAGGAGAATTTCAAAATTCCAGTGAGAAAATGAGCATGGTGAATTTCTGTGCGTTCACTAGTTTCCTACTCCAAAGAAAACTCTGAGGGATACTAGTTTTCTGTAAAGCCACTTGGGTAGAAGGAGAGTAGAAAACACAAGGAAGAAAAAAGGACCCCAAACACCCCGCTTTCCCTTTTAATCATTCTTCACAAAAGCTTTGTTTCCCTGTTTCTACTCGATTTTATTGTATTTTGAATTTTTTTCTAAAAATTACTTATTCGAATGATGTATTTAAAGACAAAACACGCTGCAGAAACAGAAAACAATTTTCTGTATGTGTTTTCACTTTTTGTTTCTCTCTGTTGTAAACTGAGCATATGAAACCATTTGGGAAAATGGAAATGAAAAAAAAAAGTTTGAGTCTGTGCTATGTGGTTCATACGGTATTCTCATGTTTTCCTTTTTCTCTTTAATTAAGCTCAGATTTAAAACAAACTGAGCTTTTCACAAACAACAGCAATAGCATTGCAAGTCTGTACACACACACACACACACACACACACACACACACATACACACACACAATCATTTATATGTTCTTGCCTTTCCTTTTTCCCCCCTCCATGTTTGTCTAAAGGGAATAAAAATAATGATACTGCAAATCTGTACTAAGCAAAATATAAATGTGGCTTTTAACCTCAAATACTGGGTTATTTTAAAGCAGCTTCTAGGTTCCATTTTACCACACCCTCAAAAGAAAATTAGCACGGTATAGGCTTTATAGTGGCTTGAGTTTTTTTTTTTTTGTTTAAATTCAGAGGCTAATTAATCAGATACTTCATAAAAAATTCTTTGCTGCTAAAATCTTTGAATTTATCTTTCTTCAATTTTTCAATTGTGGTAGCACACACATACAACTTATACATCTTACCCATTTTCATATGTACAGTGAGTGTCATGCATATTCACATTGTCATGCACACATTTTCATATGTACAGTGAGTGTCGTGCATATCCACATTGTCATGCACACATTTTCATCATCCATTCATCCCCACACCAATTAAGCAATACCACCCCAATTATCCTGACCTCTCCATCCCATTTTTATCTCTTTACTTTTGACTCTTTAAGTTGCCGTATAAGTTAATGCATCATTTATCATTTATATTTCTTTGACTGGCTTATTTCACCTAGATTAATATCATTAAGTATACATCAGCTTTTCCCCAATTTTAAGGCTGATTAGTATCTCACTGTGTATGTACTCTGCATGTTTTTTCTTATCCACCCATCTGTTGATATATAATTGGGCTGCTTCTGTGTTTGATTTATGGTAATAACACTACAATTATCCCAAGATACATAAATATCCTTTTAAAGCTCTATTTTATTTTCTCTTGAATACCTAGGTAGGCTTTTGTTGTGTTTGTTTTGTTTTGTTGTTTGTTTGTTTTAAGTGAAATATGATTGTTATTTGTCTTCCAAGACTCCCACTTAATGTGCAGCATACGCCACTGGACTCTTCTTTTTCCTTTCTTTTTCTCAGATGACAATTTCTGTCTACTCCATTTTATCCTTGAACACCTTGAGCAGTGTTTTCTGAGAGGAGATGACTGATCAAAGGTCCGAGCTCTCTATTTTGCTTTTTCTATATCTGTTTTGCCTCTTTGTACTCCACCCCCTCTTCTGACTCACTCTTTTCTGGAGCTACTTTAGATCTATGACTAGTCATGAGCATCTTGATGGCTGTTATTGAGCAGTTCCCTTCAAGATTAAACCTACCATGGAAGGAAGCTCATTAAAATGCAGGATGTTAGAAAGGGGGTGAAGCAACCAGATGTTCCAAGAGGAGGTGAAGCATCCCATCCTTATAGGGAAGTATCTTAAGTTTAGGAAGTAACTTAAAGGTTTCAGGAAGTCCCTGAAACCAAGCAGATTCACTGGGTTCCCTTCTCCTAAAGCATATATAAGCTGTAAGGACAGCTGAGGGACACTTTCAAACCACCTGAGCTGTTTAGAAGAGACTCAGGCCAGTTAAGTTGCCCGTAAGAAGGAGAGATCAAAAGTCACATAAAAGAAGAAGAGATTAGCCAACCCACCAGAAGACTCAGAGTGCCTGAGTTATCTGAAAGAGACTCTGTCCAACCTGGTGGGAAGCCTGTAAGTTCTCAGTATGCCCCAGGGTGTCACTTGTGTTGGAGTGGGCTTTTTATAATGCAGGAGTCTTTGAGTTCATTTTGCTCCTGTAAATAATTCCTCACCCACATTCTGCTAAGGAACACTAATAAAACTCATTGGTTCACCAAGTGAACTTTGGTGGTATTCCTACTTTGCTCTTTCATTACTTACCTATCTGAGTCAAGCACCTCTTTGTTCACATCTCCTGAGGAATAGTAGCACACTACCATGGTAAGAGGTCAAAACCACTTCCACACAAGGGTGACCCCCCCACTCCATGAACAGATCACTGTACTACCGAGGACTGTTACCTAAGATGGGAATGGAGGCCACACCATAGAACATGTGCCAGCATCTCATGGAAATGTTCCATTGAAGTGGTCACAGAGATACTAGCTTCTCCAGAATCCCTTACAGACCCTGAATGGGATAATGACCAGTCAGACCACTGGTCTGACCAAGAGGACTCCCTAGACCACAGTGTAAAACCTAGTCCTCTACCTTTGTTTTTTATTTTACGAAAATCACTTTGGGCTGGCTAGTTATATGTCAACTTGACACAAGCTAGAGTTATTTGAAAGGAGGGAAAGCACAACTGAGGAGCATGCAAGATCCAGATGCAGGGCATATTCTTAATTAGTGATGTATGAGGGACGGCCCAGACCCTTGTAGGTGGTGCCATGCATGGGCTGGTGGTCCTGGCTTCTACAAGAAAGCAGGCTGAGCAAGCCATGAAGATTGAGCATGTTAAGGAACACTCTTCCATGACTTCATCAGGTCCTGCCTTGTTTGAGTTCCTGCCCTGTCTTTCTTTCATGATGAATAGTGACATGGGCATGCAAGCTACCCTCCCAAGTCATGTTGGTTATGATATTACAGAAATAGTAACATTAACTAGGTACCAGGAAGTGGGACATTGCTGTGACAGACCTGACTGTGGCTTTTTTTTTTTTTTTTTTTTTTTTTTTTTTTTGGTTTTTCGAGACAGGGTCTCCCTGTAGTCTCTAGAGCCTGTCCTGGAACTAGCTCTTGTAGACCAGGCTGGCCTCGAACTCAGAGATCCGCCTGCCTCTGCCTTCCGAGTGCTGGGATTAAAGGCGTGCGCCACCACCGCCCAGCCTGACTGTGTTTTTGAGAGGACTGTGGAAGGACTTTGGAACTTTGGGTGGGAAAAGTCATTGAGCGTTGAGAGCTCTGTGAACTGTTCTGCAGGAGCTTGAAAGATAAGGCTGTTGAAAGGCATGCAGATGCTGGAGGCCGGGTTTGCGAAGTTTCGGAGGGGAGCAGAGACTTTACCAGGACTTTTGTGTGAAGAATCTATGGTGTCTGGTCAAATGGAGCTGAAGAATAGACTGTTTATTCTATTAATTAATCTTGTTAATCTGTAATTAACAAGAGACCAGAACTGCTGAAGTGAACCCTTTGCTCAGCTGGGGCCGAGTGATCAGCTGTGTAAGGAGAGACCATCATGACTGAGGTGAAGTCTTTTGGGAAGTTTTTCCTCAGGGTCAGCTGTATTCCAGAACTGACCGAGATTGTACCTCAAACTGGCAGTCAAACTTGGTGCTGTAAGACAGTCACCCAGGTGGTACCTGGTGTTGAAAGCTTGAAAATGTCATGGAGAACAGCTGAGGCTTGGCACTATGTGGCAGGGATGGAGGCTATAGGTGAAAGTCCAGTTTCATCAAGGGACCCCAGAAGTTTTGAAGATGCCAGAACTGTGAGATGGCCACTATGACAACGTCAGTGGCAGAATGGAGCCAGTGGGAGCTGCAGAGACCAGAGCTGGAGAAGTGACCCAAGCCCCTCATAGAAGCCCCAAAGATAGTAAGTGAATCCTAAACTGTGGATATTGACTTAATTTAAATTATACTTTTGGAATTTGGGTTTTCTCTGTTTAGATTGTGCCCTGGTTTTTTCTTCTTGAAGTGAGAAAGTATTTAATTTACTGTTGGCTTCACAAGACCTCAGTTGAGAGAAAGACTTTTAAAATATCTTTTGTGTTTAAGGAGACTGGCTATTTTAAAGAGACTGGCTATTTTAAAGAGACTGAATTTTTAAATGTTTGAATTTTTAAAGACTGTGTGACTTTTGAAACTTGGAATTTTTATATTGCAATGTGGAAATTAATGTTTAGTCTTAGGGAAGAACAAGAAAGGAAAGATCATAACTTAACAGTGATGTGTTTTTGTTTCACGTTGACAAGGGATCAATCATTATAGCTAGTTTTTTTTGTTGAAAGAAGGGAACCTTAGTTGAAAAAAATGCCTCCATAAGATATGACTGCATAGCATTTTCTTAATTAGTGATTGATGGGGAATGGTTCAGACCATTGTGGGTAGTGCTATCCCTGGACTAAGGGTTCTTAGCTCTTTAAGAAAACAGGCTGAGCAAGTCAGTTAAGGAAAATTCCTCCACCGTCTCTGTATAAGGTTCTGTCTCCAGATTCCTGCCCAGTTTGAGTTCTTGCCCTGATTTTCTTTGACATGAAAGTGTAAACCAAATAAACCCTTTTCTCCCCACGTTACTTTGGTCGGGGTGTCTCATCACAACAATAGTAACCCTAAGACACATCCTTTGAGATTAGGGTAGGGCAGGGGTGACTAAACCTTTCCCTCTGTTCTTCCACAATGGCAACACGGATTAAAAGCTCCCCTATTCATTCTTCAATTCTGTTGCTTTCTTTGCTTAATGGATGTGAGACAGGTGGCTGAGTCTGGCCCACTGCGACGCTGAAACTTACTGCTTTTGCTTTAAAAATTTAGTAACAAATTTAGTTATTGTATTTTTTGCTAAATTTTTTTTTGTTTTGTTTTTGAGACAGGATCTTACTCTGTAATCCGGGCTAGCCTAGAATTATGTAGAGAAAACTTCCTGTCTCAGCCTCTTGTGCACTGGGATCATAGGCCTGTGTTTCCATGCCATGCTAATTTCCTTTATCTTGGATTTCCTAGCTCCTTGTAGATATTTTCATTTGGCTCATACACAATAATTTTCATCAGTTTATGGCTCTCTTTAGTTCACTGAAATTTTAAGATTTGTTCTAAAGTTTGTCGACTAGGTCTGCCATGTAGTCTTTTCGAAGAGATTGGTTATTGATCTTTCTTCCATTGAATGGCCCTCTCTTTCCTGCTTCAATGTACACTCTATGATGATTCATTGTTGAAAAATGAGCATCCAAATCTATGTTGTATCTCTGGGTATTAGATTAGCTTCCTTTCCAGCTCTTTGCCTTGCACATGCTCCCCTAGTAATGTCATCTGCCATATTGTGATAGCCAGGAGACTATCATCAGCACTGAGCAAGTGCTGGCTTCGCAGTGATACAGAGCTAGTACTCACTAAGACAAGACAACTTGTGTGCTATATACATGCATTCTGTGTGGCTTATTTACCTTGACTCAGCTCTTCCATTGGACTTCCATACACAGCACCAAATTCACTCTCTGAAAATCATAGGTCATGAATAAAAAACATTTTGGGGTCTTTCATATTAAGCCATTGGGGCCAATAAACACCAGCAGAAGAGTGTCAAGTCTGAACATTATACCAGACACTGCATTAACAGAGAATAAACATAAAAGAAGTTACTTAGGGAATTATAGTTACTTAAGAAAAGTAATAATAAACAGTGGGTCTATGGAAAGGAAAGAGTGTATTTTTTTTCTTTGAAACATCACCTTATTTATGCCAGGCTTTGAACTTTATGTAGCTGAGGATGATCTTGACCTTGAACCTCTGATTCTTCTGCTTCCACCTTCCTTGTGCTGGAACTACTGCCATGTGTCACCAAGCTTGGGACTCCATGATATAGAAGGAATGAATTATTTTAAGAGTGCGGTGCAGTGTGTGTGTGTGTGTGTGTGTGTGTGTGTGTGTGTATGTGTAGACATATTAGCAAAAGGTTTTGGGACTCACAGAGAAGGAAGACTGCAGCTCTGCCTATGATGAAGATGGAATCAGGTGTTCCTATGATCCACGGATTATAGATAATTATACATAAGCCTATAGTCCAAACACCCAAAAGGCTGAGGCAGGAGTATTGCCACAAATCTGAGGGTACATTGGGCTACATAGTAAGTTTCAGAATATTAGGGACTACATAGTGAGATTCTACAGACTAACAAAACAAAGCAAAACAAAAATAAGATGGTTGGTATGTGAGGAAGCTCCTTTTAAGGAATAGCTGACATTTTGTGCAGAGCAGAGCACTGACTACTTTCTTGATTGAAGCATGGTGTGGTTAAAGACACAGGTGTCAAGAACAGCAGACCTGGGGAAGCAGAAGGAGCCAGAAACTAAGGCTGCTTTTGTGAGGAAGAGGGATAGGAAGGAGACGCTTGAGACAAGGGTGTGATGTACAGACCAGGCTAAGGAGTTTGACTTTGTCTTCAGAATTAGAAATTGCTCAGTAGTTAAGCCTAGATATTTTTGTCTTAGAAGAATAATCAGAGAAAAATTAAATATGTAATGATTCTAGTTATCCCTAGTAGGCAATTGGAAAAATTTGTTACCAGATTTGGTCACAAATACTTTTGAATACATAAACCCACACATGTAGGCGGAGACTGCTTGTTCATTTCCTGGCCACCCAGACCCAAATAATAACACAGAAACTATATTAATTACAATACTGTGTGACCAATAGCTTATGCATATTTCTAGCTAACTCTTCCATCTTAAATTAACCCATTTCTATTAATCTGTGAATCACCACAAGTCTGTAGCCTACTGGTAAGGTTATGGCTGGCATCTAGCATCTTTCTCCTTTGGCAGCTATATGGCATCTCCCTTGACTCTGCCTACTCTCTTCTCTTTCTATCTCTTCTAGCCTGGCTGTATTCTGCTCTGCTATAGGCCAAAGCAGAACTATTCATCAACCAACAAAAGCAACATATATGCAGAAGGACATCCCACATTACAAAGATATAGGTCTTATTTCTGGCTATATCGCAATTTTCTCATATACTCTTGTGGTATTCCTTCTTCAGGAGAGGAGTTCCAGGAAAAGCAGAAAACATAATAAATAATAAATATACGTAATAAATACAGAGAGCATTCTCAGTATTTGCCATCAAGATCCCATTCTCCATAAGTTACAATGTTATGTCATGTGCAAGAAATGGAACCAAAGTTTGATATAAAATAAATATGTTGACTTATTCATAAATAATATGAAGCCATATGCATCATTCACTTATGCTAGTGGAGACTAATTGATTTGGATTACCACTTTTAATCGATGTTATATTTTAAAACGCATTTATTTATTTTACATGTATGAGCGTTTTGCATGCTTGTATGTCTGCGCACCATATGACTACATGCTTGTGGTGACCACTAGAGGGCAACAGGTCCCCAGGAACTGGAGTACTGCCATCTTGTGGGTATCAGGAGCTGAACCCAGCTTCTCTTCTAGAGCAACAAGTTCTATTAACCACTGAGTTATCCCCTCCAACCCTCAAATGTAATCTCTTCTTTAAAAAATTAAGTTTTGTTGGGTAGTGGTGGCACACACTTTTAATCCCAGCACTCTGGAGGCAGAGACAGACAGATCTCTGTGTTTAAGGCCAGTCTGATCTACAGAGTGAGTTCCTGGACAGCCAAGGTACACAGAGAGACTCTGTCTCAAAAAACCAAAAACTTAATTTCTAATTGAAAAATTTTCACATAATATATTTTCATAAGTCTTTCCCTTTCCCCACATCCGCCCAGATCCTCCTCCCTACCCATCCAACTTCATGTTCTTTGTTTTCTGTCTGTCCAAAACAGAAGGAAAAAACAACTCCCAAAATGAAAACAAAACAAGCAAACGTAAAAAAAGATAAAAAAAAACCCACAATACAAAAAGTACACAAAAACCTATGGAGTCTGTTTTACGTTGGCCAACCACTCCTGGGCATGGGGCCTGTCTTAAAGTGTGGTAGATGTAGCCAATGACACTCCACTGAACAAACTGATATTTTCCTTTTCCCAGCAGGCATCAACTGAAAATAACTTCTTGGCTAGGAGTGGAATCCCATGTTCCCTTCCCCTCCTCAGTGCTGGGATTTTGTCTGGTTTTGAACCTGTGCAGATCTTTTGTGTGCTGTCACAGTCTCTGAGAGTTCATACGGGTATCAGTTCTGTTGTGTCTGGGAGATGCTGTTTCCTTGGAGTCATCGGTCATCTCTGGCTTTTGCAATCTTTCCACCTCTACATTTTTCTAGTTCCTTAAGCCTTGAGGAGAGAACTTCGATAAAAAATCCCATTTACGGCTGAGTGCTCCAAAGTCTCTTACTCTTTGAACATTGTCTACTGTGGGTATCTGTACTAATTACTGTCTCTGATGAGTGTTGTGCAGTGTTCTGATCTATGGGTATTGTAACATGTCATCAAGAGTCATTTTTAGCTACGTTCCTTTAGCAGAACAGAAGTGGTAGATTTTCCCTTGGAGTCCATGACCCACCTAGTCTCTGCTTCTTGACTGCTTTAACAGTTTTGGGTATGGGATCCATCTGATGGAGTTGGGCCTAAACCTAATTTAGAAAGTGGCTGTGATTACTCCCATAGTGTTTGTGTTGTGATTGCTTCAGTTGATTACAGGAGGGTCGCTGTTGTTGGTCGTACGTTTGTAGCTTGGGTGATATTGCTGATTGTTTTCTTCTCTAGTCACTGTGCAAAGGATTCCCCAGCACGATGATTTTTCCATGTGTGATAATATGAGTAAGCTTATTATCTGTTACCTCACCACCAGATTGTGGATAATAATCAGTAACTTTGGAAATAACCTGTGATGTTTGGGGGGTGGGCTATGGGACCCCTTTTGATCAATGACTCGACAAGATATAACTTCTTCTTGGCACTGGAGGTTTTAGTGGTGGAATAAGATATGTAGTTGGGTCATTCTTTCCCCATTATATGGTAACTCCATTTAAATTCCTCTCATGTATATATTTTGGGAAGCTTCTACATTAGCAGATTTGTATATGGTTTTCCAAATGGCTCTCCCCATATTACCTGCTTTACTGTTCTTTCCCACCCCCCTCCCCATTTAGCTCCTCTAGCCTCATTTTCCCATTATCACTGTATCCTATTTCTCCTCCCTTACAGGATTCCTTCCTCCCACCCTGCCCCTTACCAGTTACCTAACTTCTGTGGTTAATTAGACAAAACACCTAAAGAATTTGATCAACAAGAAAGTAGGGAATAGGTGAGAGGTCACTGGCACAGGAAAGGAGTTTCTAAACAGGACACCAATAACACAGATATTAAGATCAACAGCAAACTGGACCTCATGAAATTGAAAAGCTTTTCTATGGCAAAAGACCATCATTTGGAAAAAGTGGCAACCTATGGAAAAAATCTTCAGCGATTATTCATCTGATACAGGGTTATTCTCTTTACTATACAAGGAACTAAAATGAATATCAAGAAAAAAAGTAGCCGAATAAAATGGGGTACAGAACTAAACAGAGTTGTCCAAAGATTAAACACAAATGGCTGAGAAATACTGAAAAAATGTCCAACATCCTTAGCCACAAGAAAAATACAAATTAAAGCTGCTTTGAGATCTCATGTTACTCAAGTCTCAGTGATAACATATGCTGCAGAAGATGTGGGGAAAGGGGAGCACCTATTCATTGCTGCTGGGAGACAAACTGGCACAGCTGCTGCTTAATTACTATGCTGGTTTCTCAGGAAGCTGGAAATCAATCTTCCTCAAGATCAAGCTATACCACTCTCGGTCACGTATTCAAAAGACCCGACATCTTACTTCAGAGATTCTTGCTCATCCATGTTCATTGTCACTTTGTTCATAATAGCCAGAAACTAGAAACATCCTAGGTATCCTTCAATTGAATGCATAACGTAAAAGTGATACATTCTGCACAATGGGATATTGTTCAACTGTTCAGAAAAGTGAAATTATGAAATTTGCAGGTAAATGGGTAGAACTAGAAAGAGTCATCCTGAATGAGGTAACCCAGACCCCAAAAGACAAGTATTGATGCTTCCTATTATTTGTAGATGTTAAATTTTAAGCTTTAGATCTGTCTGTTTAAATGTCAGCCAGAAGTAGTCCTCTCAGAAAGGGAGTAGCCTATCAAAAACCTTTATCAAGAGCCAACTATAGGACAGGCCAATTTTTATAAACATGTTATGTATAAGTACTCTGAACTTCTTAAAATTTGAGAAATTATTTTATAAGACTTTCTTTTATACGTGAGAACAAAAATATTCAAATGTGTCTATAATATATTTTATATAACAAATTTGCCTTAGCACATTAATGAGTAGCTTTGACTTTAGGCATGGCTTGCTGAAAGAATATGAGCTACAGGCTGGTAAGGTGGCTCAGCAGGTAAGGAGCTTTGCTGCAGGAGCGCCCTTCCACTCCTTTAGCCAATAGCCGCTGAAATACCAGCCCACTGGGGCGTGGTCTATTTCTCTTTAAAAAAGAGCAGCAAGCTTTGGCTCGCTCTCTTGGTTCAAGCACATGGTTCCTGCTCTGCTCCAGCGACTAGACTCCTTTCCTGACGGTTGGTGTTTTGTAAGTTTTACCCCTAAAATAAATACCCCTTTAAATCCTAACTGGTGTGGGATTGTTTCGCGCATTAGAGTTTGCTGCCAAGCCTGAGGACCTGAGTTCAATCCTTGGGACTTGCATGGTGAAAGGAGAGAATAAAATCCTTAAAGTTGTTTTCCAACATGCACATGTGTGCCTGTAGCATGCACCCTCCCCCACACAAAATCAAATGTAAATAAAACATAATTAAAAATGAAGAGTATGAGCTATTGCAAATACTTTATTAAATTCTTCAAAATAAACATTCCATTTCAACTGTAAGTAGTACATTAGAATAATGGTGTTTATATTGTTTCAGATTTTTCCTTGCAGTGGAATATTTGTGGAATAATTATGCAAACAAGAGGTATAAATTTCTGTTCTCTGTAAAAGTAATTGAATCAAAGAACTAAATATATGATTAAAAATTGTGCATACACTGGTGATTCTATCTTATTATACAACTTCAAACTGCAAATTTTAGTGGGTGGAAAATAAAGCAAGGTGCTATATCTGAAAGAACTTTTAATAAATTCTGAATCCAGGATTATATTTATTTAAAAGAATTCAAATTCTAATGAGACTAGCTCTCTGGATTAAGTCAGTTAAATATAGTCAAATTCCTTTTTGGGGGGATACCTGTGATATACATGTATTTGTATCAAAATGTGGGGTTATTAGCATTAAAAACCTGACTGTAAAACTTCCTATGTTTTGCAATGGTCCTTTTAACATTGCTAATTGCAGTTGCTAATTGCAGTTAGTTCAACATCTTTCTCACAGGATTCTGAAGGCAGTTGTTTTACTATCTCTAAACAAAAGGGGAAAAAGTATCTCCTTCCCAAGGGATCCAAAGATTTCCCAGTAACACCATAGGCTGGAGACTGAACATTCAGAGGTCAGCTTGTGAGGGAACATTTCAGATTCGAGCCGTAATACACAGCACATTAAAGAAATTATAGATTAATCACAGGGGGCAGGTAACTCGGTGGCGCTTGTGAATATAGCTGCTCCCTGAATGCGGCAAAGGTCAGTGTGTCAAACCTTTAATTTTAGTTCCATGAGGTACTTAGGTCCCTCTCCCACACCCACCTTGGTCAGTAGTGGTAATATTCTTAAAAAATTCATTATTGTTAAAATTTGTTTTACATACCAGGCATAGGTCGTCCTCCCTCTTCTCCTCCTGCTCCCGCTCCCTCCCCTTGCCTCCCCTCTACCTCCCTACCTCATCCGCTTTTTCTCAGTCTCCATTCAGACAGGAGTTAGGCCTCCCATGGGAGAGGCAGGACCAAGCTACTCCCCACTACATCAAGGCTGAAAAAGGCATCCCACGATAGGGAACAGGCTCCAAAGAGTCAGCTCATACATCAGGGACAGGTTCTGGTCCCACTGCCAGACACCCCGCAAAAGACCTAGTTACACACCTGTCACCCAGATGCAGAGGGTCAGACTTGAAAACCGAAATAGAAACAATAAAGAAAACATAAACTGAGAGAATTCTGGAAATGGAAAATCTGTGGAAGTGAAGAGGAACGTCAGAGGGGATATTCTTCAGAGTGAGCTCTCACAAGACTCCTCCATGGCCCACACTTACCCTCTATTTATTATTATTATTATTATTATTATTACTAATACAAAATTCCATGAATTTGAAAGGAGTTAATTATTTTTGCCTGCCATACCAGGTTAAAAAAAATCACATTTAAAATTTGTTGTTATTTTTCTTCTCTTCTAAGAAGGGTTGTGACTCAGAAGATGCCGGTATCATCATGGAACTCAGGTGCGTGCCTTGGATAAAGTCACAGGCACAGGACAAAACTGCTTGGAGATGTGGGACCTCTCTGCCCCTCATGTGACACATACTGGTTGTCTTATCATGTTCTGTTGTTGGGATGCAAACCTCATCTTCGCTCCCACCCTTAGAGAAGCCTTTCCTATTACTGTCTTGTAGTCCCCTGACTGTTTAGACATATTAAGCCAATTTCCTCTCCTTTGGTTCTCAAGAGGAAGAACGGCTAATTAACTGTTTCGGTGCAGTAATTCATTAGATTTCTTTTTCCATGGTATGTAATAAAGCATGTCTTTGCTTTCATTTATGTCTTGACCAATATGAATTTCCTGTCTGTTTCTTAAAAATGTTGAAAGGATTTAGTAATAAGTGTACAAGGGTTTTTTTTTTAAAGCATCATAGAAGAAGAAAGTCACTACACATAAACAAAAAATTTCACTATGAATAGAAATAAGGATTTGAATGGCTGTCTACAAATATTAATTTTTTTTCTGGGCTCCACAGTCTACTTCAGATGCCAGAGTTGTGGGATTTGTTTTTATTTTTTCAGTATGGGTTCTCTAGGAATAGTGGCTGAAACAGAGGAGATAAAGCCTGTAGTTTTTCATACCCTCAAAGGGTAATATCCATACTTGTTTAAATGATATCTAAGAAAACCTAGATTTTCTTCTCTTCAGACAGAACTCAGTCTTATTTTTGAATATTATAAGAAATGTTATCTCAGATATACAAAATCAGAAACATATGCTGCAGGACTGAAACTATGGCCATTTTCAGAGGTCAACTACAAACTCTATAAAGTTTGCTTAATTTAAAATGAAATAGAAACAGCTGTTGTAAGGAATGCAGTATATAAGCTCTCATTTGAGGTTATATTATATTTCTCTTATTAATTTTAATTGTATGTTTCAAGAGAAAGCACTTTTTAAAGAAATAAAATAAAATCTGATTTTGAACGTGTCTGTAACCAGACTAAAATAGTATATACAATTGTAAAACCCAATTATGGTAATTTTTTTCCTTTCTTTTGCAAAAAGGGAGCATGTGTGTTTTTCTGCAATAAGTGTATAAAGCATGTATGAAAACCAAGTTGTTTTTCTAAGTCTCTGCATTTTCAGTCACTCAGCACCCCTGACACCAGATGAAGAGGGATTTTCCTTGCTATGCAAGCAATCCCCTGGTTGATTTTCTAGAGGTCACCAGTGAGTGTCCCTGAATTCAACTTTGACAGTCTCTGCTTAGAGATAATGTGCGATCCCACAGGTTGAAGACTTGGTGCTAAAAGACTACCTCCTGCCTTAGAAGTCAGTTTTTAAGTACAGGTTGTAACCTTTTTTGGAAGAATCGGGTATGAGATGAAGTTCCCACAATGCTCTTCTCTTTGGGTCCCTTTCTTTCCTTTGTTCCTCCCTCCATTCCTCCCTCCTTCTCTCCCTCCCTATGTCCTCCTCTCTCTCCCTCCCTCCCTCCCTCCCTCCCTCCCTCTTTTTCCCTCTCTCCCCCCCTCTCCTCCCCCGTGTGTGTGTGTGTGTGTGTGTGTGTACAATGTGCGTATCTGTGTCCACATTTATGTGTGTGAAAACAGGTGTGTGGAAGTCCAGAGGACAAGGTCAGGTGATAATCCTTGCCGTTCATTTCATTTGGGATAGGGGCTGTTTTTCTCCCTGTACAGCAGTGTAGCTGACTTCTGAGTGTTCTATGTCTCTGCCTCCCATCTCCCTGTAAGTTCTGAGAATACAGCTGTATGTATATTCGTGCAGTATGTCTGGCTTTTACATGAGTTCTTACAATTCAAACCTAGGTCCTTATATGTTTACAGCAGGTACTTCACCCACTGAGCCATTGCCTCAGTCAGGTCCTGTGAAATTTTTAGAGGTTCACATCACTCAAAAATAACCCCAAACTTGTGTTTTTCAGGTTATCAATCAAGGAAATAATAAAGGATTTGGGTGCATAGCCAAGTGCAGAAATATACAGGTGAGGTCTGGAAGGATCCCGAGTGGAAGAGGTCTGACGCTGTGGAGTGGAGCTATACCACTCTCTCTCTCTATGGCTGTGCTCCCCATACCACACACACCACAGACCACACAGTCCAGGAATTTCTATGGAGGCTTTGTGTAAGCATGGCTGATTGCTAACTCCATCTTCAGCTCTTTCTCTCTCTTCAAAGAGTGGGGATTGAGATTTAAATCTCCAGGTGTATACTACTGGAGTTCCTTGCACCTAGTTCCCTTCAGGCTTTCCCCGTCAGCCCTGTGGTGGAGCAAACGATGACCTCACTATCCAGAACGTGTGTAGGAAGGGCAACAAAATACACACAGAGCAACGACAATCCTAGCACCATTGTGCCGGAGGATAAAAGCAGCTCTGTCTCATGCACTGGGGCAGGAACCCAAAATGGAAGCAGATCATTGTCTGCCACTTCCATCCTTAGAGTTCCAAGGGGTTGAAAGTTCTGTAGCCAGGACTGGGGCAGAGATTAGTGGGGTGTTTCCTATTGTTGCACAGTAAGTTACTTTGGAGTTAATTTTCTTCCAAAATAGATTAATATGTTGATTTGAATAAGAATAGCCCCCATATGTTCATATATTTGAATACTTGGTCCCTGGTTGGTGGAACTGCTTGGGAAGACTTAGAAGGTGTGGCCATATTGGAGAAAATGTAAAAAGGTAGATGTTAGTATTCCCCCTGTATAGCTATACAAATACATTTGCAATATATAGTTGTTTGTGTGAATCATTTAATAATCTGGGAGCCTTGATCACTTTACTAATTCACATATGGTTTAAACCTGTTCATTCTTGTATGTCTTTTTGTTTTCTCTAAGGAATTCCAACACAATCTTCATGGTGATAAATCTGTTGATCAGTTCTTATCTTTTCTCTGAAATCTCTTGAAGTTTTGGACTTAGTTGAGCATACTTCTTCCTTGATGTATTTTCTTTATTTTAAATCTCAATTGTTAGTTTTCCTTTTACATCACTTCTATTTGGATTTCTTTGTCAACTGTTTTCTTCTTTTGTCTCTTCCTTTACTTTTTGAAGTTAAAATATAATTACACAATTTCTGCCTTCCTTTTTTCCTCCAACCTTTTCCACATCCTCCCCCTTGTTCTCTCTCAAATTCATGGCCTCATTTTTAATTTTCTTTTTTGTGTGTATTAATACATATACAATTATAACCTGTTCTGTCCATATAAAGTTACTTGTATGTAAATGGTTTTTGTATGTTGGAGTGACACTTGAGGTTAGTCCCTTATCCCAGTTGATGAGGTCCAGTTTCATAACTAGAAAGGCTATCTATGACAATGAGCCACTTGTGTATTTTCACAATCCTCACTTGGCTCCGGAATTCCAGATTCATACATAAAATCCAATACTTGGTTTTTAGCTACCAAGAGACATTCACAAAATTAGTGCGCTCATTATTCAACTACAGCGATTTCCTTACCATTTGGCTTCCATCCCAGCCTTATTCATTTCATACCCAACAATCAAGCAATGAGGAAACCCTGTTGTTTCTGCCTTCCAAACTCATTCCGCCTATCAGAATATGAGCATCTTAAAAATTACTTTGATAGGCTAACCTTGGCCTGAGTCACCAGCTGCCTATACTGCACCAGCCGACAACCTCTCAAATAAATTCCTTGCTTCCAGCTTGTTCCATGCTTATTTTTAAGCACAGCAAGCCTTTGTAAAAGAGGGCTATATATCATGTGACTTCTCCAATCAAAATTTTTTAATGACTCTACTTTAAGTAAACTATAAAACACATCACCTTACAATGACCTGAATGTAAAATAAGGGTATTTCATATCTCATATAAACGATGTGGGGTAGGGTACTAGGCCTCTTCTGCTGGTTACTGAACACTTTAGTGACCCTTCTCTTTAATACTACAATTTTCTTTGATATATCCTTGTCACCGTAAGTCAGCTTCTAACTTAGACATTTTATTTATTTTTATCTCATGGGCATGAGTGTTTTGCCCCTGCATGTATGTACAGGTATTGCATGTATGTCTGATGCCTGTGAAGCCTAGAAGAGTGCATTGGATTCCCTGGAGCTAGAACTATGGGTGGTTGGTTGAAAAGAAGCCACCCTGTGGAGGCAGGGAACTGATTCTGACTCCTTTGCAAGAGCAGCAAGTTTTCTTTACCCCAAGCCATCTCTACAGTCCCATAGCTTGGACTTTTGCACAGACTGATCCCTCTACCTGAAATCTCATATATCACCATGTGAACTCCATTCTTCAAGTGTTTACTGAAACATGAGATCCCCAGTGAGCCTCAATTTATTCTACTTAAAATTATACCTGTTTTCTGAAATTGCTGGCCCTATTGTGGTATTTTTTCCTTGGAAACAGGGTTTCACTCTGTCACCCTGGCTGAACTAAAACTCTCTATCTAAGCCAGGCTGGCCTCAGATTCACAGAGTTCTTCCTCTGTCTCCAAAGTTCTAGGATTAAATGCACGTGCCACCATGCCTGGCTTCCTTATTATACTCTTAATACCATCTTATTATGTGTTGTGTTTGTTGACCTGAACTCTAGGCATGTAGTATGTAAGATCTAATTCGACAAATATTTTTAGCAGCTTTGTTAAATTCTCTAGCATCACAAACAATGCATAATACATGGCCAAATGCTACAATTTTGTATTATAATTATTTAAGCTATTTTCAATATGCCTTCTTTAGAAGCTATGGCTCTCATCACCATTTTTTAGAAAACAAGCTTAAACTTGAAACTCCTCTCAGGTAAGCTTATGTAATCATTTTCTTAATTGAATTTTTCTTCAAAACAAGTTTTAATTTATTATTGTTATGTGTGGGTGTCCAGGCCACGGTGTGTGTGTGTGTGTGTGTGTGTGTGTTTGTGTGTTTGTGTGTTTTGATTCTCTCCTTCCATGTTATTGGTTCATGGGATTTGATTCAGGTTGTCAAGCTTGCATAGCAGGCATCTTTACCTGCTAAGGTTCTTTTCTGGCCCTAGATGTCATTTTTAAGTGAAGAATTTGATGCAATTACAGATTAAAGGAATACCCACAATGAACCGATTAAAAGTACTCAATATATCAGTCACATTTTGTAGTATGTTCCTGTAATCCTATCACCGGGAGTCTAGGGCAGGAGGAATGTGAGTTCAAGACCAGCATGGTCTTCATAAGATTTTTTTTCCTCTAATAAATTCATGAATGAACAAGGAGAGAGAGAGAGAGAGAGAGAGAGAGAGAGAGAGAGAGAGAGAGAGAGAGAGAGAGAGAGAGAGAGAGAGAGAGAGAGAGAGAGATTCAAAAAATAAAACAAAGCAATGGAAATGGAAGTATAATGGTGATTGACATTCTTTCCCAGAACTGGAAGATGTGAAGAGAAGTGGGTGCTATTGCTCTCCTGACCCCAGCTCAGTACTCCAGGAATACCTGTGATGTGCATAGCACAACAGAATAAGATCACGGGAGCTAAGATACTTGTTGAGCTTCAGTAATATATACACCAATTAAACCTGGTCCTTTTAATCATTTCTTGAGTAGTTTTTAATCTCTACATGCCTAGTTCTTGGGAATGACAATTTACATAACCACTGTAATATATATGAGCTATATGTAGCTCTTTCTCTTTGACATTTAATTCCAGAATGGAACACATTTTCTTCTTGTGAACATTTGAGTGCTCTCAGACAAAACACAGACCACCTCCTAGGTTGGATTGTTTTCTTTCTATGTGAAACACATTAGATAGAAAAGGAAAGGGTCCATTCTCCATTTGTTTTCTATTCATCCACTCAATTGAATGCTTGTAATCTTCAAGGTACTATCTCAGAAGGCAATCAGTATTAACAGAAGTTCAGAGTATCACAAATAATGCAATATATGCAAAATACAATGGTGCTCTCAGTTATAACACTACTCTATCCCAAAACATGTCAAAGCTTTAGAGTCAATCAAGGGTATATGAATAGTTCAATTGTTCCTCTGTATGTTTGTAGAGTAAATACAGCATATCTATATTCCAATAATAGGAATGCTTTTCCACTAAAAAGAAATGTATTCTATTGCTAAAAGACTTACAAAGGCTTTGCGATAAAAATGCAGGATTTGTTTACTCTACCATAGTTCGATCTCATCTTTAAATGAAGAGAATTTGTTGAAAAATAAAGAAAACAAGAAAAAGTTAAAAAAAAAGGAAGTTGGATTAAAAGCACCTGTCTACATAAACATTCTCCTGCTAACATAGTGTGGCAAATTATATCATGAAGCCAAGCCCCAGAGGGACATTTGCAGTATTCTACCATGCCTTGTGTTTAACTGTCTTAGGAGCTCTAATGGCCATTTATAAATACTCTTTCTCTATGATAAGTTAAATGAATCAGTGCTGTACCAGTAAATCAAGTAACTCAGCCAAAGCACGATTAGATTAACAAAGAAAATAAACAGAATCACTTTTATTCTGAGGCAGTTTCTGATCTGGAAATTGTCGTGGAGGTCCATTTCCTAGAATTCAAAAAGCCAAATGGTCTCAGGAAGCTATTAATTCTCAGAGATGACTCAAGAGATTTGGATTTTACCACACAGCGATCACCCACAGGCAGGAAAAAAGACATTTCTTCATTTGGGGAATTGATACATCTAGTGAAAACTTAACAGGAAACAAATTTGCCGGGTGTCATCAATGGAAACATCTAATGATACATTGTGAAGTCATTCCTTCAGTGTCACCAGGGATCATTAGTATCATTACCATATTTATTTCAGTTCTTGAGATAGAAGTTTAAGCACACATAAGGACTAATTGTATACAGCACAGGGGTATAGACAGCATAAAAATGTAGCCATTTAAATGATTTTGGGTTTATTAGACTACTTGCTGCTGTGACCTACCGAGTCCCAGAAACCTAGGCTGTCTTGATAGGTCAGTGGTTGTAGGATGTAGAGATGATAGGACTATTGTTTACTTTCCTCCCTTGGAAGCTTGCATAGCATCTTGCAATACTACAAAAGATACTCCTCAGGGCGGAGGCTTTCAGGTAAATTCTAGCTCCATTTTTCCAAGTCTTGTACCCAAAGTGTGTGAGGTATCTTTCACAATAGGGGCTTGCCTTTAAGATCCAGAAGGGTACCAAGGGCAATGGTGATAACCTGTATTGTTTTGGGAGTATCTTGCATTCCACTGATCAAGAGGAAGTTTACCACACCTGACGTTGGGGTTTTTGTAATACAGTCTATGGCCTTTGATAGGAACATTATCAACTCATATAGCGTTAGTCCATTTAACACATACATATGTATCATATATAACGTGTAATTCTAAATATGCTTCTAAAGTAGTGTTTTTATGGGCATTTTCAGAGATTGTCAGTATAGCACATTTGCTTTATCTATTCATATGTTGATGGTCACTTAGCTGATTCCATATCTTAGCTGAATTTTGAACAGTGTGCAATGAACACGCTGGTTTCTTCAGGAAGAGGAAAGGAAGAAGAGGAGAGCAAGCATGTGTGTGAGAAATAGAAAGCAGATTGTGCTACATCTGTTTGTGGTCCATTTTATAATGTGACATACTATTACTTATATTTGTGTAATATTTTCATGCTGATGCTGAAGATTGAACTCGGGGCCCATGAATGTTAGACAAGTGCTCTCACATTGAACTACGTCCTCAGCCTCAGATGATCTTGATTAAATGACAAAACTTTTGTCCTTATCTGTCCCTCCCATCCTGTATCATACTAGGCGGCTCCTGTGCACATATTTGTCTTCTATGCAAGCCAGGTCCTAATGCTCAGTTACATGTGTAGGTAGCTTAAGGTAGCTTTGACATAAATATCTGGCTTTTATATTTATTTCAGTAGTAAATAAAGGGAAATTGTTTGAAAGGAAAAAGAGGAAAATAAGAAAAGAGAAAAAATAAAAGGAAGTAGGATTAATAGGACCTTTCATCATAAACAGTCTCTTGCTGACATCAGAATTTGTGGCTGATACTTTTATTCTTTCCTTTGGCTGAATACAATTCCACTGTGTACACACACATTGCATTTCTCTGTCCATTTTCTGTTAATGAGTGCCCAGTTAACCTCATGTTTTAACTACTGTGAATAGTGTGGCAGTCAACAATGTTCTTCAGTTATTCATCTAGAATCAGGGATGGGATAGTTGTATTAGCTGTGATTCTATTCTTAGTATTTTAAAAAAAATTTAATTCCTTGAGAATGTCAGATAATATATTTTGATCATATTTACTTACACTCCTTCCTCTAACTCCTCTTAGATCTATTCCACTCTCACCAACTCCTTTCTCTCTTTTATTTTTTTAAAGACAGGTTCGCACTATGTAGTTCTGAAAGTCCTGTAAGTCAGGCTGGCCTTGAACTCACAGGGATCTGCTTGCCTGTGCCTCCCAAGTGCAAAGATCTAAGGCATGGGCCACCACACCTGGTTACATTCTCTAAACAAAATAATCTCTTGACTCCAATTTGTATTACCCATACAGCCCTGCATGTGGTACCAGCCACTGGAGTGTGCTGACTCCCTAGGAGCTATACCTTTAAAATAATTGACTTCCCCTCTCCCATCAACTCTCCATAGTACTATTTAGGGGTAGAAGTTTGTGATCCTACCCCACACAAACTGTATGTCAGAATCTTGATGGGTTTGTTCTTGAGCAGGTCATGTGCGGGCAGCCGTAGCTGTTTTGAGTTTATGAGCACAGGGTACTGTCATGTCCAGAAGATAGTTTTCTTCTAGTCAGCCCCTACTTCTAGGTTTACAGTTTTTCTCTACTTTGTTAGTGGTTCTTGACCCTTGTGTGCACATGGGGAAATCTCATTTGAAGTTGAATGTCAATTGACACTTATTCTTTGTACTTTGACCTGTTGTTAGTTTCTGTATTGATTACTGTTCACTATGCAAAGAAGCAACTGTGATGAGGTCTCAGAACTACAGAATCTATGGGAAGAGAAATAGGAATTTAGAAAGCAGATTAATACTGTGCCCATTCAGCAGAATAATAGTAGTTCTTGACCATATATTCAGTACCAGGAATGTGATTTTTTTCCCTATAGAGCAGACCTTATATTTAATCAGAAAGTAGTTGGTTATCTCCATAACATTTATGTCAGTATTGCACCCATGGGTACTTATTTTGGTAATACCTATTCTAACCAGGTAAGATGAGTTCACCATGTTTTTTTTTTGTTTGCATTTGCCTGTGTATCAGATTTTAAAGCAATTATTCAAAGCAGGTTGCTGGATGTCAGGTCCAGAATTCTAATTTTCTTTGTACGTAAATCATAATTGAAGCTGGAAGCCTGAATGAGAGAGTATATAGGGAAGATGTATAAAATGATAACAGACAAGCAAATGATTGTTAGGTCACAGCACATCTGACTGCTGGGGGCAAGTCAGAAAACCAGCCTTGTCAGTTTTGAGCACAGAGAAAGGAACAAAGAAAGATGTAATATTCTAAAAGAAGAAATGGGCGTTATAAGGAGCTTTTGGCCAACACTTTTGAATTCTGCTGAGAGTTAATGTAGCAAACATATTTGGCTACCTGAAAGCATGAATAGTTATGACAGAAACAACTTCTCTCATTTTCCAAACTTCCTGTGCAATTAGATATGACTGCATTGCTTAGTTTGTCATGATAGAACTCACCAGTTGAGATACTGCTTAGTGTTGGACAATTTGCCCAACTGTTGATCTTTCAGTTACCACATTTTTTCATGTTAACTAGTCAAAAGGAAGAGCTAATATCAGAAAATGACTAGGTATAATAAGTTTACTAAACTACATAGTATAGTAAGTCTACCATGCCACTTACAGAAATGGTTTATTATAAACAATGATTAAAAATAAGATATTTAAAATTTCTGATTAAAAAATTCTGCAGTGGCTGTAGGAACTGATTCCACAAATGTCTGTGGATGTTTCTTTCTCCAATCTGGCTCCACAGTCTACCGTTACTATCAAGCGGCTACTGAGGAGGTTATCCTCTTATTTATAATGTGTTCAGTTCAATAAATAGATCCACCATTACAAAGACCGTATAAAAGTCTATTCTTGCTCATGAAGTAATCTAGAGCAAGTGTTCCTGGAGAATCCCCTTGGGTCCCTTTGTTTCAGAGACTCACAGACCCAAGACTAAGCTATAGAACCCTAGAGTCCTTGACACCCATCTGGAAGATGGGAAAATAGAACAGAGAATTGCACGTGGGTGAGAAGAAAAAAAGTTTTCAACACATTTTCGTGTAATAAAACTCGAAGGAAAGATAAGCCTATTGTATTTCTTTTACTGGAAAAAGTCAGGTTTTCATAGGTTAACCCAAACAAAATTAAGGTGCACGGCCTTCAGCATAATTCTTAACTTTCTCTTACTCACTTAGTATCAACGTATCTTTCTCTTGTGTTTAAACAATATTCTTACAAATAAGTGCAGGCTTTTATTTTCTCTATTACTTGTGCCTTAAATCACGGTTGTCTTTAGTCATCAGTGCATATTTTTTTTACATCAAAATGTGCTACTTAAATTCATAGAGTGAAGACAACTTGCTGATCACTTTCTTTTGCTGTCCTGATAAGTCTGGGTCACAGGTGTATACATTCCGTCTCAACTGAGCTTGGCCCTACATGTTGGAAGTCCCAGCGTCTCCCGCAGTAGCGCGACTACTCCAGTGATTGGAAGTCCCAGCGTCTCCCGCAGTAGCGCGACTACTCCAGTGATTGGAAGTCCCAGCGTCTCCCGCAGTAGCGCGACTACTCCAGTGATTGGAAGTCCCAGTGTCTCCCGCAGTAGCACATGTACTCCAATGTTGTAAAGTAGCATCATGGTGGCATTTCTGGCTTCCGCGTAGGTCATCTTTATTTAAACACGGTCTCACTCAAGTCCTCACCCAGCCATACAATATTTTTCTCCTAAAAGAAGCAGATGTCCCATGAGCATTTCCTGGAGAACTTATTTTGGCACTGGACAATGTGATGATGTGACCTAGAAGGAAGGCAGTCTTCTCCAAGAGCTGGGACAGTGGATGACAATCAGACATCTCAACAGTGGGATTTCAGGCTTCGGGATAAAGTGAGGTAGCATGTTCCATTTTCCACGTTCTCACTGTAGTCCAGGATGACTTTTGAGTCCCCGGGTTTTGACCCTTGTGGGGTGAGGTGACTAACTCACAGGAATCCTTTGACTTCATGCTTCAGCCTTAACTGAGATGATGAATCATGCCAATTGACACGGGAGGCCCACACACACTCTAGTCATCATGGACAGTGGGATGTGATGCCTCCTTGGTCCTTACACCGCATCTGGTTTGAACTTAAGATAAATCATTTTACAAAGCAATAAATCAGATTTTCCAAAATTATGTGATGAACAAGTAATAAAACAGCATAAATAACTGCATATATAATAAACATGTAAGTATTTTATATAATAAATAAATAGTTCTTATATTTATATATAACATCTATGATATATAATTATATATAATGTCTTATATTTATTATATATATTTATTTATTTTACTTTCTCCCCTTCAGCAATAACACTTGAAAACTGTTGTCTTCCTCATCTGTGGTAGAACTCAAGTGAGCATGTGCACTATCCACTCTCAGCTTTCCTCACTTCGGGAGGTTCAATTAAAATCATTCCAAAGAGACAAAAGAACAAACATTTCAAATTTGTTGAGAAATCTATGGTGACATAGCATTTGGGATGGCTGGTACAACTGACTGGGAGGAAAAGCATAGTGGGCGGCGAAGCAAAGCTACTTACAACGCTGGTTGGTAAGGGAGATGCTAACCGAAATATTTAGACTAGCTACAAAACCCAAATAACCAAATGCTCAAGTGTATAGCAAATCTATTAGACGCAGTATCAGCCTCGTGACTATTAGAGGGGAAATGTCACCATCATGTTTTCTGTTAGCTATGGTTTCCTTAAAAATGTTTTCGAATTTTGGCAGATTAGTGTTTTTAAAAGTCTGTGGGTTTGCAGACTTTAGGAGAACAGGTCACGGGGAAGAGTAAAGAGAAACAGGAAAAAGAGGAGACAGGATACAAATATTAAACACACGTCTGTGCTTAATAGAATCAAGCAGATAGCACAAAGAGGACAGGGCACCAAAAAGGAAACAGCCTTGTGCCAAAAGTTTGAACATTTAGTTCCGGATTACAGAGTCGAAATGTGTATTGACGTGAAAATGGAATTTTGCATGACAGGGACTGTGTGTCACTGTCTAACAGGGAAACACAAGTTTGCTTTGTCTGAAATGCTCAGCGATCACTTCGAATTAAAACAAAACGGAATACATATTTTCATGCTGCCTAATGAATTATTTCTCATCCCTGCTCAGCCAAGCGCATTTCCTCCTTTCAGTGGATGGGTTGGATGCAAACATATTTAGGGCATGTGTTAGAGAAGAGCCGCAAACCTCAGCTCTGTAGCTGGGCAGTTCTTTCTGTGGTAAGCTCTGTTGTTCTATGGTCCTACATACTAGGTGCTGGCATCAGCCCCACCACACGAAATTGTCTCCTCACATGGCCAAATATCCTTTGAGAGAGAACAGACACCCCTGGTTGGGAGCCCCTTTGCCAGAGGCAGGTCCCGTGAAATGTTCACTGGTGACCGGGGACGAGGGGATGAGGCAGCGGTGGGTGAGTGGAGTGTGGGGAGAGCGGCATTAAAACAGTAGATGAGAAAAAATGGAGAAAGGGGAGAGTTTGCACATGAGTCCCAAGACTGCTGTAACACATTGCCCTGATTGTGGAGGGTCAGAACCAATAGACATTTGCAATGTTACTGTTTTGGAGACCAAAACCAGGGTGCTGGAAGAATCATACTTTCCCTCTTCAGACTGGAAGTGGGGGAATCTGCCTCAAGCCACTCTCCTCTATTCTTGGGTTGCTAGCAATTTTGGTACTTTTGTTTATGTAATATCATAGTCCCATGCATTGGAAGAGTGAACTTCATATCTGTTTGAGGAACACAATACTCCGTGAGGCTTGAAGAAGGTATGTTTACTTCTATTTCGTTCTAGAGAAACAGTCCCAGGGAGGATCTGGGGAACAGTTGAAGACTAAGGTCCATTGAGGACATAGCTGCCAAACAGAAGACAGCTCTGAAGGCTCATACCATTGCAGAACCTCTCCATACTCTAAGATGCAACTGTGAGATTAAGGGAAGGTTGTATATGCTCTTTGTGCCTTTAATAAATGCAGGAGACCAGATTGTGCTTCTCCAAAGATGAAGAAGGACTGTTAAACAGAAGGCAATAAAGGAAGTCATATGCAGGATCCTTCTACTGTTTGCATAAAAGTAGGATATAAACTTCCAAAGACAGAAGGTGTCCTGCAGCCCTTTTTACTACAGAAAGCAAAAACTGGCCACTGAGGGTGGGTGATCGCAAAGTTATGCAAGAGGAACTGGCATTAGCAAGCTCTGTGAACTAGCCTTTCTCTAACTGCAGAGACTCAAAGTCCGTTGCCTTTGTCTTGCTACCTCTCTAAAAATTTATTTTTTTTATGAGTTTACATAAAGCAAGGATTCAAAGTTGCTTGTGTGGCAAATAAACATTCCTTGAGTATTTCCATATTTTTGTGAAATCTGTATTTAAAAAAACTACACTTTGAATTTCTCTTGTTTATTTTGTTTTCATCACAGTGGTCTGTCCTGTTCACTATTGGGAATGGCATTTGGGAGTTAGGTAAGTATGAGGTAGCAAGTCTAAGTTAGGAAAACTTGAGCAGAATTTAAAGCAACCACCACCACCGCCAACAAACCAAACCCAAGGCTATTACAAAAGTGGAACCAGAGTATAAGGAAATCAAAACAATGATGTTGAAGTTTGAAATTAGTAGCTAAGAAGGACTTAGCTACATTCATCTTTCATTAGGAGAAGGAGTGATTATTGGCACAAGGGGCATTAGAAGCAGGGAGTTCATAGTCCATGGTGCTAGAAACCTAAAATGAGATTATAACCAGTGGATGCAGCTATTCTGTGGGATTGCTACATGGGATAAGCCAGAGGGTAATAATGTTGAAAGTCAGTGCATAATGGTTCTCATCCAGCCTTCCTGAGAGCTAGAAGATCATGTCCAGGTAAATTAATTTCTTTGTTTATCAACTGTGAAACAGGGATCTTGGCATTTCTTGTAGGTAGGCAATTTTATACCCTCTGGTTTCTTTTGTTTTGCATTTTTCATTTGTTATCATATCCCCTTCATTATATGTGTGCCCTATCTATATTTTAGATACATTTATTGTCATTGGTAGAATATGTAACAGAAGTTACTTAAGGAAGGAAGGACTTAATTTGTCTCATGATTTCAGGGGATACTAGTGCATCATGGTGGGGAAGGCAAAATGCCAGTAGCTTGTGTGTAGTTTGTTCAACTCTTGGTGGATCAGGAAGCAGACTGACACTAGAAGCAGCTAAAACTCTCAACGCTGGATTCTAGTGACTCAACTTCTGTTAGTTATGCTGCACATTGCAAAGATTCTTTGGTGTCCTGAAGCAGCACCACCTATAAGGGACAAAGGGTTGAGCATGTGACTATAAGAAATCAACAGACACAAAGATATTCTAAAGTCTTAGTGTCCGTGTAAGCTTAACCTTATTCTAACCTTGGTTCCTCTATAGACAATTTTCTCTTCTAAAGGCTTCTCGGCCCTCTTGCCTTTCTTTCAGGTCATAGCTTAGCTATCAGATAATGATTCCCCTGTAAAGTTCTAGTGGCTTGAGTTCATATTCAAATTCACTTATAATCTATATCCCAGTGTTTAGTCCAATGTTCTTCCCATACTAAATGTGTTTTTCAAATAAATAATTATATCAATCTTTTCTACCCAGTTGTGTAATGTAGATGGAAGTTTCTGTCCTGCCTGGCACCACAGTTGTTCAGTCCCAAAGAAACACGTAGAGACTTATATTATTTATAAACTGTTTGACCTATTAGCTCAGGCTTATTATTCCCTAGCTCTTACAATTTAAATTAAATGATAATTCTTGTCTATGTTTAGCCATATGACTTGGTACTTTTCTTATTAAAGCATTCTTATCTTCCTTCCTCTGCATCTGGCTGGTGACTGACTCTGCCTTTCCTCTTCCCAGAGTTCTCCTAGTCTGATTGCCCCACCTATACTTCCTGCCTGGCTACTGTCAAATCAGCATTTTATTAAACCAATAAGAGTGACAAATCTTTAGTGTACAAGAGCATTATCCCACAGCAGGCAAAGTTGGAATTATAAATTTTTCTATCTCCTTTTTTTAGTATACCTTTGTACAGCCAATGATTTTTGAATGCAAAATTGGTCTTGGTGTTTAATAGGTTTTTAGAGACATTAACATGGCTTATTAAGTTTGTTTTGTTTTCTACTGGATCAAACATAGACTGAGGATGGGGTTGTGAGAGAAAACTGGAATGACAGAAGGAGAAATGTATGCAGTCATTAAACAAGAGACACTGAAAGAAAGTGCAAGGCAAAAAGACAGACAGAAAATCAGACAGAAGTGATTCTCAGAGCCACAAAGCTTCATAGACAGAAGCCCAGGCAGACACAGAGACGGAGCAACACACGGATACACTGTGTGTCAAGAAGGAAATGAGAAACAGGGGATTAATGAAAGAAGAGCAGAGAGATTGGAAAGGCTCCCGGGATGAAGGGAATTGTGAAGGTTGGGAGGAGATGAACTGATCACTCTGTAGGGTTTTGGGCTGTCAGAGGCCAGATTTCAAGATGCCTCAGGCACTATGCAGCATGTTCAGAATCATTTCTTTCCTCTTGAAAAAGAGTTGTCTGTGTACTGTACTGTGAGAAATCTCCCATTTGTTCCAATGACAAGCCCTAGAGAGCACCGGCCATGAAAACCCTTGCTTTCCTCTCTCTCACCTCTGTCCCCTCCTCAATTTCCCTCCGGCCTTACAAATCCAAGTGCAGCTGACTTTATATGTGAAAAAAGGCACAATAGGCAGGCTGCAAGCAGCTGTGCAGAGCTGTGCTGGGTACGGCACAGCCTTGAATGCTGCGTTTGGGAAGACCTCTAAAGTTTTCTCCCCCAGGACCACTCTGACCATTCTAGACTTCTGCCTTGAGACGCACAGCACCAAGGCAGCTACTATCCATTATAGCATCGTAATAATGGAGAAACCTGACTATACTGGGAATGGGTTCAGGTCTCGATCCACATAGAATTTGATACCTCCCTGTGGATCAGAAGGCCCCAATGTCAATGTCCAGGATCCAGATTCCTAACTGGCTTCTCAGAGGATAGCCAGAACAAGCCACAGTTTCAGCCAGACTGTGCAAATCTGATCATCAGAGCACAGAACAGCGAACCTTCAGGTAAGATGTGGAGCTGATGCTGAGCAAAGAGGAAGCAGTTGCCATCACTTATGATGAGAATACTCTCTTAATCTATGGCTATGCCTGCTGTGTACTATGATGCTAAAGTAAAAGCACTGCAAAGGGACTGTCAGGAGCATGGTTGCCATTGAAGACAGAGATCCAAACCACATCACGAAAGTCATGACACTGCTCTGCTCTAAAGGGGGCAGCACAGAACTGGCCTCTGCCGCTTTCTGGTCAAACAACATTCTTCACTGAGGAGGAAGCCCAGGACCATATAGGCTGAAACACTTGTTTCACTCTGTGAAACAAGAACTCTTAGTCTTGTGTTATCTCCACGTAGGTTACTTAAGTTATCAGTAACATTTAAAATAGGAATTATCATGAAACTTCCTGACAGTAACAGAAATATCAACACATAGAGTGAATATCTAATATGCATTGAAGTTAGGGGTATCATTTCCTGGTAGATCACTTGCAGGTCATATATGAGCAACTGTGTTAAGCATCCATCACTGGAAAGAAAAAGCGATGAAAATCAGCTAGAGAACTCAGAAGAGCAATCTACTGTCTACCCTAGTAGATGCTGATTGTATATTCATGGAAGAAATGAATGGCGTGAAATAACTAGCCCTAATTGTAAAGAGGTTACTGTAAGATGAGATAATCATAAAGTTATCTCCATTAGTAAAGGCTCACAATTCAAAACTTGTCATTTCAGAAAAGTGTTTTCTTATACAATTAAAACCAGCAGTGAAACCCTGAAGATATAGGGTGCTCAAGAGATTAACAGATGTAAACCCTATGTGACTACTTAAGAAAGTTCATTCTCAGCAAAGGGAAGTCCCCTGACATCCCTGCAGACTGAAGCAAGTCCTAGTTCCCAAGTCTCTTTATTTTGGATTTTCTCCTGGAGTAAAAGTTTCTCTTCCCTGTAAAATTCAACAGCATGGAATCCAAAGCCAGGGTTTCAAACAACTCTTAAGTTGTTTGGAATGAATTAACCTTCTCCAGCATGACACATTTAAATAGGACATCTCATCAAATTCTGCCACCAGTAAAATGGGGCAGGGAGCAGTATTTCCTCTAGAAGTTGGGCTAGCTTTGAGGTAGAATGGACCAGATTGCATGGTGCATTTTTTAGATAACCAGATTCTTGGGGGAATAAAGTGTGATAAAAGTTTAATGGGTCCTCAATGACTCTCTCAGGCCTCTTGTATTTCATTGTATTCTGGGAGGAATCATGCAAACGTTCACCAGAACAACCAATTTCTCAGCCACATTTGTATCTTAAGGCCTTTGTTGCTTGGCAAACTGAATGTGATGATCTGTCTGTGGCTCCAGGTCACCTGAGTATTTAGGAAGCTGTTCTGTTTACAGCTCTCTCCAAATGTCTCCCTTTCTCAGAGGCTACGTGTCTCCCTTTCTCAGAGGCTACGCGATCCCGGCCCTTTGATATGTTGGAAGGACAGAGATGTTTGGAAATGGCTCTCAGAGAAGATCTTTTGATTTAGAACTTGCTAAGCAAACACAGAAAGACAAAAATTTTCTTTAACAATTGCTCCCTATGTTAACACAAGCCAAAATAAGAGTCACCAGGGTCATTTTTGCCTACAGTTTCATTCAATAAGTTTTTAATATGCCAGAAAAGTTTATTAAGGCAGATCAAAGAAATCATGAGACATTATATTAAATGGATGGTGAATATTTCAATTTGCTGATTAAAAATTAAAGTTTACTTAGGGAGTTTTGTAGTATTTTGTAGTAATTTATAACTTAATATATATATATTATTTAATAGTTCAAATATCCTTATGCAAAATGGTTCTAAAAGAATACTTCTTAAATAATGCACTTTTTAGATTTTTTTCAAAAGCTATCCATTTTATTTAGGTAACATATAAACTAAGCGTTTACCAAGACTTTCCTAAGTTTTTATGAAAGGTATAAATAAAATTTTAAAAATCCTGAGGGCAGTAAGACCTTGGTTTTACAGATCAACTTTGATCCGTATTTCAGGATCACAGTTTCACACCCTATTTATTTGAGACGCCTCTGTCTACATCTGCGCTGTTCTACTGTTTCATTAACACCATCTTCCAGAAACTTCTTTATTTAGTAGTCATTTATTTCCCTCTAGCAGCCCATGTTCTGTATTGCTTTGGTTCTGCATAGAGTTTTCAGAATCACTTGAAGGCTTAGTAAGACCCATCTGGCTTGGCTGCTGTACACTGTTTCTAAGTCAACAGGTCCGGAGACCCTGCTGAATCCACACTTGGAGTTGGGCCCCTGGCTGTGGCAATGGTGGCAGTGGAGGTGCCAGTACTGCAGATGCAATGGCTAACTTTTTAAGAACACAGATTCTCTGCTTTTCTGAGTGTTTCCATCTTTTCAGTTTGCCATTTGATACAAGGAAAGATAGATAAAACTTTGAATAGCTCTTTCAGTTTCAATTAACCAAAAACATTCATGCTTTTATTTAATTATTTATTTATGAATTTGCATCTAAGCAATGTCATAATCCAGTAGACATGGAATGGCTATTTTTTTTTTTTTTTTTGGTTTTTCGAGACAGGGTTTCCCTGTAGTTTCTAGAGCCCGTCCTGGAACTAGCTCTTGTAGACCAGGCTGGCCTCGAACTCAGAGATCCGCCTGCCTCTGCCTCCCGAGTGCTGGGATTAAAGGCGTGCGCCACCACTGCCCGGCTGGAATGGCTATTTTTAGAGGAAAGACAGATTTTTTTCCTTCATTCCATTTGTAACAGAAGCTCTTTCCTACCAAGGCCTGTGTACTGGGACCCAAAAGGCATGGAAGAAGAGTCATTCTTTGAGGAACTATTCCTGAACAAATTAACGTGAGACAATGAGAAATGAACGGGGCCTTTGGTCGCATAATTTAACTTTTTTTTTTTTTTTTTCTCATGGTTTATTTTTTTTTATATTTAAAAATTTCCATCTCCTTCCCTCCTCCTCCCCCCTATAATTTAACTTTTGTACCTTCAGAAATACAAGGTGATTTACTTCTGGTTTCCATGACAGGTACAGAACGCTACATGGAGCCTGTTGAAATCTCTGGAACTATTCTTCTTAGTGTCATTGCTCAGGGTAATTTTGTCTTTGAAGAAACAGATTGACAACTTCAAGACATTAGGCTACTCATTGAAGCAAAAAGAGCATGAAGTCAAGCCAGGAATGAACTGATATTGGGGGAGCTGGAGTTTGAGTTAATGCAAAGTCTAAAACCCTAACCACACACTCTTTGGTTTTAGCAAATGTAAAGTATAGGTATGGCAGGTGATAAAAAATCATTTCTGTGTGATCAGAGCTACACAGGGAACAATGATTTCATCACAGCCCGTGGCAAGTTTCTTGGGCTGAGGACATTGCAAAAAGAACTGAACTCTGAGTGCTTGTCTTTCCCCATCAGCTGCGTCTCCTGCAAACTCTCTAATTATTCACTTGGTCATGCAGTAAAATAACTCCATTGGAATAGAGAACACTTTTTCCGTCCCACGTTTTATTTTCCCCCCATGAAATACCTTGTCACAAGAGGTTAATATTCTGGGTTTCTGTGGATGGTCACAGACTGTCAAAGAGGCAAAGAGGAACTGTAATGCCGGGAAGACAGTAGTCCTGATAAAGTAAATCAATAAAAGCAGACAATTCCTTCTTCCACCCTACATTGCCAAATTGTCAGCTGTATTTGCCATATACGGCTCTTTAAACACATTAATTATCACTGTGCTGACTGACGCCTTGGGATATTTACGCCCTGTAAACAGGTCTGGTATTCTTTGCAAACGCACTGCGAAAGGACCCCTTGGGTTCTAAAGCCATTGCTGTTCCTTACTGAACATTTGTTCTTTGCAAACCACAGACATGGCCATTTTCCTTGTAGCGTTCTCTTGTGAACGACAACAATAAAGACTTAGAGCTCTCAGGGAAAATAAACGAGCATGCCTGCCCTGCATCCAGTACTGTTCCACTTTACTGGACAAATTATGTCCCTTTGCGAGAGTCTGAATGTCACACGGGAAGGAAAAAAATCTTTGGATTTATTTATTCCTCTCATTAATGTTGGGTCTGCGAGGCATGTGTCCCCTTTGGCCACCACTGCAGTCTTCAGCGGAGGGAAATCCAGGTTTGCCACTCGTGCCACCAGGGTGAGGTTTCTTCCTTGCCAAGGCACCAGAAGCTGATGCTGCTGTACCGATCACAAGTGACCTGAAACCGGACGTGCAGGGGACTGCTAACACATTCACGTTTGTTAACGGGAATCGACTTCTGCCGGATGAGAGGAGCCTAATCCCGTGGACGTATGCTTTCAATTTCTCATTGAAATTACAATCAAACAAATTGCCAGCGCGCATTTTTCTCTGTCAGATGTTTCCCTTATGGTGGATTTGGAGTACTCTTGGGCCCGCTTGTGAACCTCACCCTCTGCCAGTGTTGCCACAGACTCTTCAGCTTCAAATTAATTTCATCTCTCCCCCCCCCCCCCCACAAGAAGTGGATACATTTGATACACAGTAGTACCTGAAGGTTTGAAACGTCTCTTCCACATTGACCTTGTGCAGGACCCTGATGGAAAGAATGACACATTGCTGGTTCCTCTTCAGCTCTCTGTAGGGAACTCGGCATGATAAAAATCACAAAAGCCAAGAGCTTGCAATGTCCTGCTTTTCTAACACTTATTAAAATCGTATTTATCAAGGTTGACTCTTGGCTGCCGCTTGAACTGGCTCTCTGGAAGGAATGGCTTTTAGACGCTGCTTTGGGAGCAGGGGATCCTATGAACACTGCTGGACAAAGTAGTGTTGGAAACAGCTATCCTGTTTTCAGACTCATGAAACCACAAGCTCCTCAGGAGAGCTGATCCCAGCTTGGAAATGATTTCCCTCCTTCCCTTTCAGCAGGCTGTGTCAGGGCGAGCAAGCAAACAGTAATAAAGGCCAGTTGTTTTGATGTCTGATTCCACTGCTATGTCCCTACTGGGTGAGAATCTACTTCAAAGAGGCCGTGAAGACTCCGGGAATTGGCTGTGTTTTTGTTTTCAGCCTCTCTCCAAGCAAAGGTGTGATGGAACTGATTTGGCCTGAAGCTCAGGTCAGGTGACTCTTCTGGAACCTGTCCAGTGTTACTATCTGAGCCAAATCGTGCCTTTGCAGGTGCTGTTTTCCAGAGTGACTCTCTCTCCCAAAGTGACCATATCTGCTTTGGTTGGAGGAGAGGTGGGTCCCACAATCAAAAATAGTTTTGCTATTCATTCCGTCACAGCCAGGATGGTTGTTTTGGTAAATACCTCATAGTGCAAGAAAACGTTTGAGATAGAAATGAGATAGTAATAGCCATGTACTTTTAAAGAAAGGACTAGAAGAAAACCTGAAGGCTTAGGCTCTGTCTTATTATAAGCCTCATGCAAGTATGACGGAAGCTAGATAGCCCTGCATCAATATTTCTTCGATGCAAGTTCTACCCAGTGACATAAAGCCACTGAATCACAGGGGTGGAAGAGACCCTAGATCAGCAGTTCTACTTATTCTCTACTTATTTAGTGCTTTTTTTGTGGACCAAGGGACTATTTTTGATGTTTGTATTTCCTTTCCCTTGGCTACTACTATGTGTCCAAGCAACACTGAAAGGGGAGCAGAGTGGAAATGACAGAGATAAAAACACTTGAGCTTTTGCCCAACATGCTCATCGCTTCACAGAGAGGTTCACTCTGTTCCACGTAGGCAGCATGACACATTTCCTTCAAATACTGGAGCAAGTGGTGGGGAGACACCTATAAAAGACATAGTTTCTGTCTGTCTTCAAGGTTTTTGTTTCTTACTAGTGAGGTTGATGAGCACGTGTCTTAAGAGCTTGGATAAAATCTTGAGGAGTGAAAAGACATCAGGGAGGATTTTCAGTGAAAATACATAGTTAATACAGAACTAGTTCCAGTGATTCCAATGGTCTGTTCTCTCTGACCTTCACAGGTGCCAGGCATGCAAATGGTGGCCAGACATATATTCAGGCAAAACATTCAGATACATAAAATAAATAAATAAGTATTAAAAATTAAAAATAAGAGTGATGATGGTGTTGGTACTGGAATTAACAATTGGTTGTGAGCCACTGACTGGGTGCAGTGACTCAAACCCCAGTCCTCTGAAAGAGCAAGGAGTGTCCTTAACTGCTGAGCTATCTCCCTAACCCCAGCCACTCTGATTTTTACCCTTAGTTCTTCTGATACATCTTAATGTCTCTTTAGAGCCAACATTAGAGCTTTCAAAGGGGAGAATGAACAATATTGGAACCCATTGTTATGTGCCAACCAAAAGGAAATTTTAGCGACAAACATTTCCAAGTTGGCGAAAGAGAATTATCCAGTTCCACAAAAGAAACCTAAATTCTAAATGAATTCTTTCCCAAAGGAACAGACTGTGACCTTTATTAAGGTATATGAATTACCACACTAGTTTCCAGTGTGTAGAAAACCATTTGAAATGTCTTCTATGGGGGGTGGGTGTAAGGATCAGAGAACATAGTGCTTACTGCGGAGATGATCTGACATGGTCCCCATACTCAGTTTTGCCCTAGGAAGTCTGTTCTTTCCAAAGATGTTTAAGTCAAGGCTGAGCTTAGCAAAATGACCACTAACAAACAAGAGGTCTGTGGTTAAAGGATGTGTTGATTCCACCTGTAAGAAATATGGTTCCAACCGACTCTATACTCAGAGTCCATAACAGAGGCAAAGAACTCCACACGGGCACTGAAAAGGTTTTCTTTTCTTTTTTTTTTTTTTCATGTTTCTGGGATGGAATTCGAGAAAAAATTGTGCGTTGGATTAAAGCTGGAGTCATTTTTTTTTTTTCTGGAAGAATCATATAATTTGGGTGAATATATAATAATCACAGCTGGTGAACCAAAATGATGGGTCATTTCTAAATTCTAATGTAGGGTTCGCTTGCTGTTTCCCAAGTAGTGCTGTCGTCGGCTAGCGCTCATTCATGTCACTCAACAGGTATCTCATGACCGCTGTTGAGTGAATATGGGGATACATCTTAAGGATCATTTGCATTGTTCCCATTGGAGACAGGAGTAAAGTGATAGCAACGTCGCAGAAGAACCATGCCCTGGTGAATATACACAGGCGGGTCCATGAAAGCCCCCGAGACAGATCACTCACTGTGGGGTGAGAGGCGTGGCCAGAAAGGAAGCTGGGATTCAGCATCACCCATTTGTCACAGTGTTTTGGGTAAAATGAGAGTAAAAGAGGCATAGATGGGAAGAGGGGCCGTAAGCAAAGGGAACAAACACTTCTTGCAGAGTCAAAGGGACACAAAAATGTAGCTAGGAGTTGCTGAAGAGATGAGTGAGTAGGATGTTTGCAGGAAACAGCAGGCTTCGGAAATATATGAAAAACGAAACTATATCCCTTAGCAGTGCCCCTCCCCAACCGTGAGTTGAAACCCCACCCCCACCCCTAAACAACAAACCTTTCTGGGCACCGTTTGGAAGATGAAATGCCAGAAGTCTATGGGAACCTAAAGAACATCAACTAGTTAAGCGTTAAAAGGGTTATGTCTTGTCTTGGAACAAAATCTAAAGAAAATTCGAATCTATAGCTACACTGAACTCGGAATAGAGAATTGGAAGAACGCAGAGTGATGGTGGCTGGGAATTTATTTGGGGGATTTGTGAGTTTGCGTGTCTGAGCTGTCTCCTTTACTCTTGTGTTATGAGTTGAGGTTCTCTTAGAGGGCAATGACAGAATCTTGGTCTGGACATATTGTATTCTTGTTCAAGTATAACAACTGAAGCATGGAATGAGACCCAATGCCACTTGTAGAACATAATTACAGAATTTCATGTTGAGAAAATGGGTCTCGAACAAATGAGCTCTGATGGTCCACATTTTAAAAGCAAATTGTTTTTAGTTTTTTGTTTTTTGTTTTTTTTTTTTTATCCTAAGTCGTCATGCTTCCATTTATCCTAAGGAGCGCTATAATTTTCTAGTCAGAATAATGATGCACAATCCTTTGTAAAAATCAATACAATAAAGGATCTAGGAAGATGTCTCAGCAGTTAGGAGCGCTGCTGCTCTTGAAGAGGACTGCTGTATTCTCCGCACTCACTTGAGGACGCTCACAGCTGCTTGTAAATCCAGCTCCCTGGGAATCTACCATTCTGTTGTGTTCTTTGTGTACATATACAGGCCCCACACGGCCTTCACAGAATGCTCCCTCCCTCCTTCCCTACTTCCCTCCGTTCCTCCCTACTTCCCTCCCTTCCTCCCTCCCTGTCTCCATCCCTCTCTCCCCCTTGCTGTGCTACCTTCAAAGAGCTAAGACCACCTGGACATGTTTAATCAATCACCTAAGAGAATGGCTCAGAAGCCCAAGCACTGACTTCAACTGTCTTTGGCTTCCTTGGAACAACAAGTTCAAATCCTTCAAATTTTACACTTAATTTGTCAAAATAGAGTCAAGAAATCCACAGAACGTCTATAGGGTGGATGTTATTCCACCTCCTTTCCTTCTTTCTCTCCATCACCCTTCCATCTCTCCTTCTCCCTCTCTTTCCTTAGTCTTCTACTGTCACCTAATTTATCCCGATGTGTGGTAGTAAGGTATAAACATGTCTGGGCTACGATGCAGGTCAGTATTGGTAAAATGCACAGTATACTCAAGTGTCTGTGAAGTTAACACGCTTTTCCTGTAACACCAAAAGGCAAAGGTCAATCATTTTTGGCTCAAAAAAAAAGTTGTTAGTCTTTTTTTATTAGAACCTTTTATTCTCATAAAACAAAATGACTAAAGCACAACTTCAAATTGGACAGACTTTTAAAGCAGATTGGAAGCATGGCAGTTGCTTTGAAACTCCAGTTGCTTTTCTTCTTGACATGTAAACCAAAATATTTTGTCAGTTATTTTTTTACCGGAGTGGTAGTAAAAGAATTGGTATTGACTTTATGGCAACGTTTCAGTCAATTCATGTCAAAACAAAGTCAAGAAAAATTGCACATAATGTGTTTGTCCCTGTTTTAGCTGGTGACTGAATATATTTCTGTTAATAATTTTCTTCCTGGGAATTTTGATTTTCTATACACCCATTTTAGTAACATTTTACATGTTTCTATAATACTAAGGCCTTGGGCTACCTGCCTCTTACATATTATAGCATTTGGTTTTTCTAATAATGCTACAAAGCTATATTATCAAATATATCCTATTAATAAAGAAACAGAGGTTCAAATAATTTAAATAATTACTGCCTTGAAATGAAGAGAAAATTAATGGTAACTGAGATCTGGAATAGGTTTGGTGTTTGTAATAATAGCTGGTTTTACTCAACTGACTATGTGTGTGTGTGTGCATGTTTGTGTGTGTGCGTGTGTGTGTGTGTATGTGTGTTTATCTGTTGTTTCTCTGTATGCATGAACACACAGGTACAGGTACCTTCAGAAATTTGAAGAGGGTTTTGCGTCCCCTGGAGCTGGAGTCACAGGTAGTTGTGAGCTGTACATGCTTGGAACTGAACTGTGGTCCTCTGTAAGACCGCAAGTGTTTTGAACTGCTGAACTATCTCTCCAGTTCCTCTATTGATTTTTGACATATTTATTATGTATTATTTCAAGCAAAAAAACCTTGTGACATATTTCTGAAGTTAAAATAGAAAGAATTTTTTATATACTGGAATGAGTATTTATTTTATTCTGCTTAAAATATTTATTTTTCTTTTGTACACATGAATGTTTTCCCCACATGTATGTAGTGCACCATGTATTCCTGATGCTCAAAGTGACTAGAAGGTGCTCAATCTCCTGAAATGGATGCTTCTAGGCTGCCTTATGGGTGTTAGAACTGGACCCGGGTCTTCTGCAAGATCACTATGTGCTCTTAACCTCTGAGCCATTGCTCTACCCCTGAGATGGATGATGGATATTAAACAAATGAAAGACTTAATTTTGCCTTGTAATGCTGTTTTATCATCAAAAATGAGGAATTTAATAACTTTCCATCTGTGCTCGAGCAGCCTTTTGAGTTTTCAAAGAATGAGTTCTTAGAGTAAGTTCTAATAGTAGCCACTGGTCCCGACTTGATTTGGAGAGCAGAGAAACAGGCCCTGAAGGAGTAGTTTTTTCCACTCATAGAATTGGATCATAAAGAGTTCCCCGGTCACATTCAGCTTCTGAAAAGAAATTCTTTTTCTTCCTTTGTACTTTCCAATTAAAAACATAGGATTTATTCTTAAGAACAGGAAATTGGAAAGTAGTTAATTCATACTATGGTCCTATTATTTTGCTGTATGTGGGAAAGAAATGCAGACTTAGAGGAAGGCGGTGTGTTCTTTTCCTGGTCTCAGAAGGAGGTAGGTGACAGAGGGGAAGGATTCACTTTGTTCTAGCTGCAGTCAACTAACTGTGGGCTTGCCCTGCAGAAGGCATCTTGGAAAGAGAAGTAGATGAATTCTACCAAAGCAAACGCTGATTGTGATAGAAGAGAGCTACATGAACGGATACAAGAAAACTGCCTTATCTAAAGGTTGGTCTGAGGGGCTGGAGGGAATGCTGGTTGCGCCTGCAGAAAACCAGGACTCAATTCCTAGCACCCACTACAGCCACATGAAACTTCAGTGCCTGGGGCTCTGGTGCCCTATTCTGCTCTCTGTGGGCATCAGGCATGCATGAGGTACATAGACACATGGCAAAACATCATACACATAAAACAGAAATAAAATATAGTTGTGAACAACTTTGCAAAGAAAACTTTCCTAATCTTTGATGCTTTGCTTCTAATCTTCTTCTGCACTAGTTTATTTAGTAATTATTTCTTTAACTGGGACATAAAGAAGAGAGGATCGCTAGCGAGGTGTGATAGTTCATGTCTGTAATCCTATTACTTGGGAGGCTGCAGCCAGGGGATTGTGGGATTGAGGCCAATCTGGGCTACATGGTGACATCTCATGGAAACAACAAAATAAAAACAACCCAAATGAATAAATAATAAAACCCAAGACTCTTCTTCCTCTAGGAGCTTGTAAATTCAGTCTGGTAAAGAGATTATCTCTCTGTTTCTTACTCCTCCATTTCTTCCTCTTCCTTTTTCCCTTCCCAGTTTTCCTCTTCTCCCCCCCCCCCTGTGTTTTTGTCTCTCTCCCCCTCCATCTTCCCTCCCTCAAAGCTTCTGTATCTCCAAAGTGGAGAAAACAGAGAAATGGGTGGGTATTTACACAGGTCTTCCCAGAACTCAGAGAAGGTTGCAAAGAGATGATGCTTCATGTAAACCTTCACGGGGTGTGTGCTTGGCTGGGAGACAGAGAACTCAGTCAACTGAGCCCCCGAGGATGGCTGAGGAATGAAAAACCCTGAGACTGGAAACAGAGGCTGGGTGTCAAGCTTTGTGCCCAGAATTCATTTATCAAAACTGAGCTAATGGGAGCTCACCATGTCCAGCTGGACTGGGACTGAACAATCATAGGATCAAACTGGACCCTCTGAATGTGGCTGACAATTGGAGCAGACTGAGAAGCCAATGATAATGGCACTGGGATTTGTCTCTACTGCATGTCCTGGCTTTTTGGGATCCTATTCTATTTGGATGCATACCTTTCTAAGCCTGGATGGAGTGGGCAGGGCCTTGAACTTCCCACAGGGCAGGGTACCCTGCCCTCTCTTAGGACTGGAGGGGGAGGAGGGTAAGTGGGGGAATGGGAGAGAAGTGGGAGGAGGGGAGGAAGTGAAAATTTTGATTGGTATTATTTATAAAGTAATAAAAAAAGAACAACAACAACAAAAAAGAATACAAAAAAATTGACCTTAGGAAAACTGTCAGACCACGTGCAAGTAAACCAAGCAATTCTCAATTCACAAACCCCTACAAATGCGGGTCAGCCATTTAGAGAGCCTTCCTAAAGCTTATCATGATAATACCTTGAAAATCCAAAGCAGAAGCAGAAGCTAAAACAAAGAGTCTGCTCCATCAGACTGCTTGCATGTTGTAAACTTCAGAGTCCGCTTGCCTCTTGTGTTCCAGGGGAAGTGGATGTTAGTTTCAGTCTTTTAAATCTAACCTCAGTGAAGCCTCTAATCTGTCAGTTTTTGTCCAGCTGTCCTGGGAGGAAGGGAGAAGGTGTGTCATGTCCAGGTTTGAGGAAGGGTAGAACTCTGAGCCTAAGGAACAGGAACTGTTGCTGCTGCCAGTTCAGAATTCCTGCAGAATGGCCTTCTCACTTGGGTATTTTCCTGTAGGCCTTCAGCGTCCCAGGGGTTTTTTTTTTTCTTCCCTTTTCTTTTTTAAAAATGAAGTAGACAAATCACTGGATCTCTTTAGTAAAATTTAAAATCTAAAGACACTGACATGGAATTCTCTTACTTCTAATGTAGAAAGTGTTTTAACCTAGGAAATTCCTCTGCTTTGGGATAACTGAGATGATTTGTCATAAAACGGTGGTGACAAAATTGTACAGTGTTCTTTTATTAAAATAATACTCATCATAATCTAGAACTTTAATTGGAAACTTGGCGGTTAAGCCTGAAGTAATACCATGGACACTTTGCCAGTGAAAGCTTCTTGCTTGGTCATTTTATTACAACCAATGTGTTGATATTGATGTGATCCATTGATAACATTGATGTTTAACCAAATTCACTTGTTCTCATGTGTGTATGTGTGCAAGTATATATGGGTGTCCATGTGTGCATAGGTATTCTGTATACGTGTATACAGTTTTGTGCAACTTCATCACCCGTAGAGCTTTATACGTCTTTCACTGTAGTCATCGTATTGGTGATTTGTATCTTTCGCCTTATTCCTTCCATGTTTCTAGGAGCTTTCAATTTTATTGCCTTTTAAGAATCAGTTCTTTGTTTCATTATCTCTAACTTTTTTAACCATCGTTATTCTTTTTTCTTTTTGTTTTTTTCGAGACAGGGTTTCCCTGTAGCTTTAGAGCCTGTCCTGGAACTAGCTCTTGTACACCAGGCTGGCCTCGAACTCAGAGATCCGCCTGCCTCTGCCTCCTGAGTGCTGGGATTAAAGGTGTGCGCCGCCACCGCCCGGCACCACCGTTATTCTTTTATTTCTAGTTGTATATTTTAATTTTCTTTTTCCTTTTCTTGTTTCTAGTTCATCTTGGTTTTGTTCCTAGTTTTTTTGAAATAAACTCTTAGATATGTGAGCTTTGCTTACTTTTGTGCACTTAGGTCTGTAAGTATTTTAATATTCCTATAAAAGCAACATAACTACTTGAATATATTATAGTTTCATTTTAATGCTGTGCTATATATTTAAAAGTTACTTTGACACTTTTTTGACTTATGATTATTTAGATTTATGTTTCTTATGCTTGCTAATTTCCCTATTATCCTTCAGATTTTTATTTTAGTTTGATTGGAGTGGGGTTAAAACTTCCATGCTGTTAAAACTTAAAATTTTTTAATTTTTTTGTATTTTATTTTATAGTCCAGGACATGGTCTATTATCTCAGTAATAGAAGAGGTAGAATTGAGTCCAAATGTTTTCTCTTAGAAGTTAACCTTTAATTGGATGCTAGGAATGTGGTCAAACCTTTATTGAAGAGGCCTGAACGAAAAAGACTCAGAGCTAGTCAATAGTGGAATACAAAGTTGTTTCATGACAGTAAATGAAATGAAAACATAATATTTTTTGAGATAAGGCTCATTGTTTAGTTCTGATTAGACTAGAATTCACTATTTAGCCCAGTCTCACTGTGAGCTCACAATTGTCCTGCCTCGGTTTCATAAGTGTTGATGTTATAGGCACATGCCACCATGCCCGACTAGAAGAAGCAAAATAATTGCATAATGGAGTCTTGTCACCATAATTTGGCACTAGAAAGTTTTCCTAGAGAAAACTAGGAAGCAATCAACAAAAAGGCTGAAGGAGGAATAAAAAGTGAGTGAGAGGTGTGTCTAGGATGAAGGTGGGTGTATAGTCCTGCATGCTTTATGAAACAGAATCAGAGACCAGCAAGTCAAAATTGAACGATTCAAAACCATATGGCAAGTACATATCAGAAGCAATAGATGATGACAAGTCATTTATAGGCAACAGGGCAAATATTCACAGAGGGAAACAGCTTCCTTAGCTGCCCCCTTTCCTCCTGTGAGAATGTATGTGGACAAGGAATGAGAGAAATGATGCTGAACTACCTCTCTGTTAAAGCTGTATGGGACCACTGAGTAAAAGCAAGTCTTCCCCTAGTTATTCGAGTATTGCACTAATCCAGAGGGGGACAATGTACTTTCCCAACTACATAGACTCATGCAATAGCAATTGATGAAAGAAGAGGCCATGGATCTGAAGGAGAGCAGGGAGGGGTATATGATATGGCTTTGGGGGAAAAAGGGAAGGGAAAAATATAATTAAAATATAATTTCAGAAAGTAAAAAAGTTTAGAGAAGAATGAAGTTGATATTTCCCTCTTGAATATTTAGGACACACGAGAAAACATCAACAATCCTGTTATAAAAACCTTTGTGTTTAACCTCACCATCTCTCAACTTGTGCATCTATTTTTCTGCCCCATATAGTTGAGTATACTGAATGTCTTCATTTGTTTTTAGTTTGACTTTTGTTCTTTGTTTTTGGTGCTGGGTGTTGAATATCAGGCAAGGGCTTTCTTCCACCTAGGCCCTCTCCAGCTACTGCTATTAGTGTTGTGATTCTTTTTTCCTACTCTGGCAGGTAAAGAAAAATGAGCTATGATACATTAAAAAAATCTTGTTTATCTGATATACTATCAACGTTTATTATTAACATAAATAAAATTATTTTCTATTGAATTTTGGAGACAGATAGTGTGAAGATTAGTCTGCCAAAAGCAATATTTAGAGTAGGCTGACATAATCTATTTTATTAGAAACACTTCTAGAGAAAATTATTACTCTTGCTTTGTCTTCTTTCTTTTTCGGTACAAGTACCAGTAATTCTAGTTTTGTGAACTAATATTTGCACATAGAGATTCACTGCCTTTGATTTGTGGCCAGTTGAGACATAGTCTTCCAAAATGGCAGGCTTTCCCCTTGTCCTTGGGTTGGAAAAATGCATCATTATGCAGATGAATACAGTCACACACTCTACCACACACCACAGACACACTCTCTCTCTCTTTCTCACACACACACACACACACACACACACTCACACCAACATAACTAACAATTACGAGGCCCTTTTTATTCTTGATAAGCTTTATACATTTGCATTAATACTCCAGAAATTGAGATATTTATAGGAGCATACTGTGGTATTGGTTTGGCCCTCAGGAAATCAGAAATAAAATCTGGGGTTTCAAGGGTTATTAAACCTAAGACAGTTAGTGTAGTAAGTTTGCTTAACAAAATAAATCTTAAACTATCTATGGTTATGTTTTCCTCAAGCAGTTATTAGCCACATGTAACAGCGCAAATTAAAATTGAGCAAAACAAGTCGTTAATTTTCTAGCTGCATTTCAAGCGTTCAGTAGTCAAAGGTTGCAAGAGGCTGCTGTAATGGAAAGATGACAGAATGCTTTTTTTTTTTCTAAAAGAAAGGGCTAATCCAATGGACATTATTTTTTCTGATCACATATGAAAGAAAAATACTGTGTTGGTGATTATTAGTCACTTAATTTAAATCAGTCTTCCTGAGATATAAGATGCTTTATTAAGTAGATGTGTAGTCTAAGGGGAAGAATATTGTGTTGGGAGCGAGGGTGACTGGAGTTTGTCCCACACATAAACTCCTGCTTATGAGAAAATCCTTTAATATCTGTATCTTGCCCTGTGAAGGCTGAAACCCTGGGACATCTGCAGAACAGAGTCAGCATTAGGAACCTGGCAACTGTTCTTAGGAAAGTCTGCTCATGAAGCCGGCCCTTGGCTGGCATCTGTAAACTTGGCCGCTTTCTTTGTGGAGCGGCTTACTTACCAGAAATGCTTGTCCAGTTTTTGATATGGCTTCTATATGGCTCACGCAGAACACTTGCTGTCCTTCTGGGAGTCTGGAGTTTGTGCTCATGCCAGGCAGAAGGTATCTACATGACTAGTCCTCATAAAGGCCTGAGCTCTGGGTTTCTAACAGGCTTGCCAGGAAGATATTTGACACTTATCACAACTTATTGCTGAAGGAATGAAGTATATCCTGTGTGTGTCTACTGGGACAGGCCCTTGGAAGCTCATGACTAGTTTTCCTTTAGACTTGCCCCAACATGCCTTTCTTTTTGCTGATTTTGTTTGTATCCCTTTTCAATAATAAACCATAGCCATGATTATGACTATGCAACTGGTCTATGAGCGTTTACAGCAACTCGCCAGCCCTGCATCTGGTCTTGGGGACCCTCCGCACATTGCCCAGCAATGTTGAAAGGGATTTGTGATGTTTGAAACCTGATAACAGGTTGGAATCCAAGCACAGCAGCATATGCTTGCAAATTGTTATAATAACTAGTGATTCAGGGGAGGAAGAAAAAAATCATATAGATTTTTTAAAATATGCTGAAAAATATAACTTTTTAGAGAGAACATGAAAAGCTGCGTGTGCCCAAATTTATTAAGTCTAGATTATTTGAAGTATAATTGTGTGACTTTACTTATTTTACCTAGAAAAACTTTGAATTTCAATGGTGTACTGGGATTGGAGGGAAGAATACAATGTTGTGAAGGAAACAAAAACAACCAAATCAAATCAAAGCCAGAAGACTCCTGCCATTTGCATCCAACTTCAGGCACCGTCAGGAAATGTGAGCTGGAACAGTTAAGATAAGGCTCGCAGTGGAACAAAGTAGCTGTCCTATGTCCTTGGACTCAATTTAAAGAAACCAAAACGTCTTCTGACCAGGTCCCTGGATGTGAATTCGTCTTTCTATGGCAGGCTTAAGTGACAGAGGATCTTAGAGCATTTGGGCGGAGAAACATGGTCTTGGCTCCTAGCACTCGGAGAGGAAGCTTTTAAAAAATACCTTCTTGCAGCGAGTGCTGTCCTTGCTCAGACGTCACAATCTTTACACAGACATGAAAATCTATCTTTTCACTACAGTTCAGCCACCTCCAAATTCCAGGTCGACTCTCTCCTCTCCTTTTACCAGTCATTTTCCACATAGGCTTCATTTCCTGGGGTAGTGCCCAATGAGAGTGTTTGAACCTTCTTCCTATCTTCTCCTCTTCAACCATCTGCCAGTCTTTGTCCACAGGACCAGTTTTAGAAGGTTTAGATAGAAGTACTGAGAGCATCAGAACAAGTGTGGTCTGAGGTTCAGCTCACTAGGTAATGCTCAGAGTCCTATAAGAATACCAAGGTGAAGAAAAACAAAGTCAAATTTCATGGGCTGTAAAATAACATGGGGTTAAGATTCTAGATGTATAAAAGCAGATGTCTTGCTTCAGCTTATATCCCTTCTATGTATTTATGTGTGGCTGTAGGCAACGAACCACTCTGAGCCTTGCTTTCTTCATGGGTATAATGGGAGAGCAGCAACAACCAACTTCCTGATGTGAAAACCAAATGAGTGGATACAGGCGAACACAACTGAGCACCAAACAAGGACTCCGTTACTAGGGTAACTAATTTTCATCTGAACAGACACACTTGAAGATGAAGAAGGGCTTCATCTAGGATTACGCTAGAACGTCAGTAGTACTATAATGGTCAGTGTCCGCTATTAGCATTTTCAACTTTCCTGGAAAGGAAACTTACATTTTGAAGAAGAAGCTGCTCTTCCACGGAGTAAAAGTTTACCAACATAAACTTCTCTGAAAGTTTGTGGAGGTCAGGAAATGAGTAGAGGATATCGGAGTAAAGATAAACTTTACCCTGTGAGTTCCTCTGGGCAGCAGGGAGCTGTCATCTTTGTATTAGAGACAAAAGCTTATTGAGGACAGCAGGAACTCTTCACATGCCTGGGAAGCCTCATGTTCCAAAGCATGTGGAGAGGAGACCCAGGCAACTTTTACTGAAGCTAAGTTACATCACCCAGCCAGTTATCAGAGCTGCTAATTGGTATTAAAGCAGACACAAGGCAGCTTAATTTGCCAAGTGTTTGGACTGGCTGCCTGTGATGGGGGCAGGTGTCCTTTTTTTTTTTTTTTTTTTTTTTTTGAATTACTTTAGGCTGGGCGGTGGTGGTGCACACCTTTAATCCCAGAGGCAGAGTCAGGCAGATCTCTGTGAGTTTGAGGCCAGCCTGGTCTACAAGAGCTAGTTCCAGGACAGGCTCCAAAGCTACAGAGAAACCCTGTCTCAAAAAACAAGAAAACAAAACAAAACAAAAAATCAAAATTACTTTAAAACTACGGTAGTTATATTTCCATTGCTGCAACAAATTTCTGAGATTGTCAACTTACAGAGAGAAAAGGTTCTGGTTTGCCCACAGTGTAGACTCTAACCTGTGATTGAATGGCAGTGCTGTTCTGGTCCGTGGTGAGACAGCACATTACAACAGATGCAAACATAAAGAGAAAGAACTCTTATCTCACAGTCAGGAAGCAAAAAAGAAAGGAAGGGGTTTGGGCTCCACCCTATCCTTCCATCAAACATAGTGGCATGAAGGCCTAACACGAGGTTGCACCTTTCAACAGTGCCACACACTGGGGACCAGGCCTCTAGGGATATTTCAGACCCATAGTAATCATGATCAAGTGTTCTATGGTAACTCAAATGATCTCACTTGGTAAATATTGTTTCCTTTGGAGTATTCTTACCCCAGATGCCATTTGTATGTCATTGTTTAGATTCTTATTTAACAATGACGACAACTGATTTTCTTCTTTCTTTCTAGCTCTCCCATCTAATTTCTGGTCCTTTCTTGGCGCTGGGCAGGAGGGGAGATGTACTCTTCTTAGGTGGCAAGGCTCTTCCAAGTGGATTCCCTGTCAGGGACATGAAGCAGGCAACATTAAAACAGGGAGGAAATTAACGGCTGAACCTAAGGAAAAACCAAAGTATACCAAAGGACCTTGTTCAAAACTTGACTCTCTGTCAAGTCAAGTCTGGTTGAACAGAATCTATACAGGCTTCTGAATTTTCTTCTGAAATTTTTGCTTTGAAGACAGATAACCTATGGAAGTAAACAGATGACAGATGGCCTAAATGTTGTTAATGTTCAGAGATGAATGAATGTCAAATGTGTGTATTGGGGGAGGGTGAGTTCACGAAAATGGTAGAGAAGTACAACATTACAGTGTTTGACATACTGTACATTAACTAAGCAATTTGTTAAAAAATTAAAAGCTGAATGCTCATGAATATTTCTTTAATATGTGCATGTGAATCTAGTTCATTTGTATCTATGAGCTGCCATTCATTAAGGCACAGATTCAGTTCATTGTTGTTTATGTGAAATTGTGCTCTATTCTTTAAGTGATAGAAATGAAAAGTCTTATACAATGTAGTTCATGACCTGATGCTGACCGAGTCTACACCGTGTGCAAGATATGTATTCTATCACCCTCCTTACCTTGCTGCACATATTTTACCTTTGATCTTCATAGCAGTCTGGTGAAGCAGGTATCATTGTTGCCTCTGAGTTATAGGGAATTTAAATTGCTTTCTCTAGGTCTCACAGCCAGCAAGTGAAAGAGCAAAAGTTCAGACTCTAGAGCTCACAGCTATAACTCTTGTTCAGTTCTAACCTTGGCACCATTACCAGAAAGAGGTTTGAATCTGAACGCATATCTCATTAAGGCTAAATGCTTAGTGATTTAATCCATGGCACAACAAAAGCATGTGAAGGCAAGACGCCATGAAATGTGGCCTTTGTTGAACTGATTCACAGGTCGAATGCGGATTTCAAATAGCTTGTGTGTGTTTCTGAGTATTTATATATTATTTGTGTCAGCTAGAAAAAGAACTGAGTATTAAGTATCAGGACCAAAGCCAAGTAAATTGAAGATGTCAGAAATAGCTAAAAGCTCGGGATGAATTACACGGGTTCTTTAGAGCACCCTGGGGCACTTCCAGAGGATGTTTCTAGCTCAGCTCTCAAGGCAATAAACTCTATGTAAGTCATCAAATAAATAAATGTAGCACTGCATAATTTTTACTCTGCTTTGTTTGAGAAATGGTTTTCTCTCAGAGAAGCAGACCTTTTACACATGACATTGGATTGTAGTCTATTGCTTTTAAACTGACCAGGGCCTTGGGGGTTTACAATAAACCTACATACTTAGATAAGCAGACATAGTCCCTCAATAAGTCATCTTGAACTGTGGATTCTGAACTTGTTTATGGGGCAATCTTTTCTCTTAGCCCAGGCTTTACTACAGATGAAAGCAGAGGAGCCCTGGGTGAGGAAAGAAAGGAGGGCATGGTGACCTGGAGCCTCCATGAACTGTTTTTTTTCCATTTTGTATACTTGGAGCTCTGGGAGGCATCCATGTGACTGGTCTGGGGCTCCCCACATCCCACAGTTTGGAAGCTCACTGATATAAAAATCAAACACAACAATGTGTGGCAACAAAGTAAATTGAAAACTTATGAAACTGTAAAATGTAAGGCAACAAAATTTCAACTAGACTTGAAGGACTCTATTAAGTTTGATTTATACATATTTCCAAATGAAAGCTTTGTGCCTGCTGAATCAAATTACGTCCATTAAAAATTCTCTTGTTGCTTTAACCTTTCTGAAGAAATAATATCCCTGTATTGACTGATAACCCAAATTTAAACTAAATCTCTTCAATGGCACAGAGGTGTCAGATCGCCACTGGGATTTTATAGATGTCAGACAAGGAGATTAACTAGAAATCCTCTGGAGTTAGCCCTTCACCTCTCAGTAGCCATGTGCCTTTGAACTGTGGGCCTGTTACAGCCTTAGGATCCTGGTTTCCCAAGGCAATCGCAGAAGATCACAGCTACACTTGGGTTGGAGAGCTATGAGTTCTTATCTTTTAAGAAAGGCATTACTGAAAATACATTTGAGTCAACTAGCGTGTTGAATTTCAAAGCTCACAGGTGAATCCAATCACGGCTTATTTTTGATTTCTATGAGTAGCTGGTGGAGAGGATACGAACTTGGGGGAAAATGAATTCTTTCTTCTGCACTGGGCACGAGGGAAGAGTTGAGTACAGCTGTGATAAGGTCATTGTCATTTAAAATTGTGTGCCAGGGTGGCAGGAGGAGCCCAACGGGTGTCCTTAGCCTGTTCTCAGAATCGTGATTAAGAACTTGGGATTCCCAGACCCAGAAAGACAAATGTAATATGTATTTACTCATAAGTGGCAAAGAAAAACCAGCCTACAGGCCTCAATCCCAGAGAAACAAGATAACACAGAGGACCCTAAGAGAGACAAGCATGGATCTACATAGGAAGGTGAAAAAGACAAGATCATGGGAGAAGGTAGAAGGGGAGAGGGGAGGAAGGGAGGGGAGTGGAGAAAAATGTATAGCTCAATAAAAACGATAAAAAAGTAACAAACAAAGAACTTGAAGAACTTGAGGTTGAGGGTAAAGGATGCAAACCTTGAAATCAGAGCACTTCTTTCTAGGAGTGTTCTTGAACAGACGCACCGCTCCGCTCAGCTTTTCACCCATAAAACACCATTTCTCCACCAATTAAACCAGCAGTTCTCCACCAGCAGGTCATGACCCCTGGCGCAGTCAAATGACCCTTTCACAGGGGTCACATATCAGATCTCCTACATGTCAGCTATTTACATTATGATTCATAACAGTTGCAAAATTATAGTTATGAAGTAGCAATGAAATATTTTTTTTTTTGGTTGTGGTCACCACCACATGGATTGCTATATATTTTAAAGGGTGGCAGCACTTTGAGAAGCACCGAATTAAATGAATTAAAAAAGCAGTATAGTTAAAATCTTAATTAAAGTTAGTGGACATTGTGTCAATGTTCGGTTTCCTAGGGTTATTATGGTCAGCTAATATATTCAAACAGCCATGAGCACAAGAAGTGAACCCAGTTTTTCAGCATGCAGATATATCTACAGAATTCATCTTGTGGCCTAAAATGGTGATATGCAACTTTATTTCAAGCACTCTGGAGGCAGAGGTAGGTAGATTTATGTGAGATCAAGGCCATCCTTGTTTACATACTAAATTTCAGGACAGTCACGGCTATGTAGAAGACCCTGTCTCAAAAAGGAATTTAATTTTTTTTGGTGCTTGCTTCAGCAGCACTTACAATAAAATTGGGATATTAGCATGACCCCGTGCAAGGGTGACATGCAAATTCATGAGGTATTTGCATTAAAAAAGTTGATCTTATATTAGGTTATAAGAATTAATCCTCAATTTCAAGCAACTGGTAAAATGATACTTTAATTTGCTGAACATACACAAAATCGACTTTCATAAGAAAGCGTAGTAAAAATTCTCATATGTTTAGAAAGTACGAAAATCTGAATGGTTAGCTGCTTAAAAGTTCTATAATCAAAAATGGGGTTATGTACCGAAAATATTGTGAAATGTTTATAAAATAGTATGGGCTAAATTTTCAGGAGTGAGTTTATGCATAAAACACAAAAGATGGAAATTAGCAAGTCAAGCATTTTCCTGTATCGTGTAGTTAAAGAACCAAAGAGTCAAAATGGCGAAAAGACAATGATGGGAGTAAGAAGAGATAGAGAGCAAAAATTCAACAACTGGGAAATACCACGACCTTCAACAAGGCCAACAGCCACATTAAAGCAAATGAAAGTAACCAAATTGCAAAAAGAAGCCAAGTTGAATAGACAAGTGACCGCCAAACTACTCAGTCACTAGTCACAACTCAGACTCTTTGTGTCATTCAGGTTGCACCAAAGAATTTTAGAAAAGATAAAAAAGCCATAGATAATTCTGACATTATACTTTCCAAAGTACAGAAGAAGAGAGTTAACTAATCCAATTTTTAAAGCTGCTGTAACTTTATACTCTTGGTACTCAAATTATAAGAAGGAAACAAGGGACAAAAAAGCTAATTATCAAGTTCACACATTATGTGGACTGTATAAATAATTTGTTCTAGCTGTATGACTGTAGTGAGCAGTGAAATAACAATGCATGTCTGAAACAGTCTTTTTGCCCTTATTTCAGAAGTCCCCAATGTGTTTTTAGAGGAGTCAGAGAAGTCTACTGTTGCCCCTCCAGGACATGGGAATGTGAGTGTCATTCTTCTGGCGGTACACAACATTTTAGATCTATCTGGGTGTGTGAAACACAGAAGAGACTAAGGAAAGTTACAGAAAGTATTTGATCACATTTACTATATGAATATGCTTACTCAAATTTACCATGTGCGTGTGAGCATACTTAAATTATTTGTAATAACAGATCATTGTTACTATCATTTTTATTCATAGCCTTTCAGATCATTTTCCAATCTTGTAACAATGAACAAAGGACACAAAGATGAAATTAAGTATTGGTAGTTGTCACACACACACACACACACACACACACACACACACACACACACACAAATGAATAGTCGTGATTCCAAGAGATAGATTTGTGGGTAAGGAGGAGGGTACATAAAGATAGTAGGGAGGTAAGAGGGGAGAATGGGCACTATTGAAGATATACCTAAGTGAAACTGTAAAAAAATAAATCAATGATTTAAAAATTTGAAAGCTCTCTGGGGAGAGTGGCACATGCCTATAATGCTGGTCCTTGAGAGGTGGAGGCTAGGGGCCTGAGAGTCTGAGACACACCCAGGATGCAAAGCAAGTTGTAGGTGACCTTGGACTACATAGCACGTCCCTGCCCCAGAAATAAATAAAATAACATCTGAAAATTCTAAATGCTTATGATCTGCAAATATGAAGTGAAGACATAAAGAAAAAGGGAAGTCCTATCGCACTGAAAGGAGTGTAAGTTTTGGAACGTAATCTGACAACAGTATCATTAGAAATATACACATGTGGCAATCTAACAGCTCTGTTCTTGGTCCATAATCCAGAGGATCGGTTGGTAAGTATGCACAAAAAGCCACTTGTAAATACCATAATACTGATTTGAAAAGTGAAGACTGAAAAATACCTAAATACATGTCAGTAGAGGAGTGAAAAAATAATGCCGCATATAATGAAAGAGATGATTATAATTAAGAGTGAAGAACTATGTGTACATGGCTTGTTATTGATAAACAAAAAATTTAATAGGCAAACAATAGCACATATACTCAAGGATAAAATAGTTTGATATATTATATCTTGTTATTTCCATCTGGAATGACTCAACTCTGTGAAGACAAGACATAAAGGTATTAGGAGGACATAAGAGTAATATTAATGGACTCAGAAGTTGGTATTTATATAATTATTAACTTATAGGTATATATGTAGAAAAATAATTAATAGAAAGGAAGCCATGTGCTTGCAAAGGAGATGGTTTGCATGAGAGTTGTTGGAGGAAGAAAATGATGTAAATAAAGTATAGATATATTAAATTTAAAATATATAAAGTAAATAATAGCTCCTACCAATATGACAGACATTTCCTGTGGAGATAGATGTTTCAGAATATCACTACTTAGAGATAAAAATGTAAACTTCTTCAGCAATGTGTTATTTTCCAATAATAAAAAAATTATCAGTAAACATACAGGCTGCATCAATAGAGTTAATTTAGACGTATTCAGATGTCTTCATTTATTAATTATTGCATGTGATGGATCCTGTGGTCTATGTTATTCTTTGTAATTTTCCATATTAAAAAATGGGTGAAGAACTTGAGCATGGTGGCATACCCTTGTAATTCTAGAACTGAGGAGACAGATGCAGGAGAATGGTTGCTAAGTTGAAGTCAACTTGGTTTGCATAGCTATGCCAAGCCAGCCAAGGATACATAGTAAGACTCTGTCATAAGCAATTAAGCAACAAGTCGAACCAGTGTAAGCAGCTCACCCAGTAAGTGAATGAATCATGAGAAGGATTTTATGGTTGGGTCCTGAAGTGTCCTCCAAAGGCTTATATGCTAAAGTCTTTAAGGCTTATGGAACCACTGGGAGGCTGGGCATAGTGGTAGGATGGTAGGTTATCGGAGGTACACTCTTGTTTCTTGAGTTTGTGTGTGTGTGTGTGTGTGTGTGTGTGTGTGTGGGTGCGCGCGCGTGCGCGTGTGTGCGCATACGCGTGTGTGGTTATATGCCTCTACATGCACATGTGTAGGACAACTCTCCATTGTCTCTCTCCTTTATGGCCATCATAAAATGTGTAACTTTGTTGTACCACATTCTCCATGACATACTGTTCTATGTAGGACAAAAAGCCAAGACTTGGTTGCCAAGCAACCATGGATTGACATCTGTGAAACCATGAGCCACAATATATCTTTTATCATTGTACATTAATCATCTCAGGTATAATTTCAGTAATAGAAAGTCATGTAATACAAGGTCTCTACTTCCTATCTCATTATTATCTTACAGAACACATCAAGGGAGTCAGCACATTTTTCCCCCTTATTGTATCTTTCTCAGGAAGAAAACCACTTGAGGGGGACTAACCTGCACAACAGGAGAAGGGCCAGTCCCGGAGTAGTTGTTTACTTCATATATCATCACCGCGTGAATTTTCACAAGTTAATGCTAAACAAGAGAACATTTTTATGTCAGGTTTAAACTGTGATGATAATTATATGACCTCAGTATAGTAAGTATAACTGTTTTTTAATAAAGTTTGAAGGGTATAAGCTCAGACCAAAACATTTGGTATTCTTAGATATGGAATCTTTTAGACTGGGAATTAATATTGGAGCCACATCCCACTATTTAAAATCATTTTTAATACAACAGTGTGTGTATGTGTGTATATGTGCATGTCTGTGCATGTGCATACAATTAAACACATGTAGAAGTCATTTTTGGGAGTCAGTTTTCTTCTCCCACTCTTAGTCAGGATCAAACTCAAGTGTGAGGTTTGGTGACAGGCACCTTTACTTATTCAACCACCGTCTTGGTTTCTCATGTGTCATTGCTGAGCAGCTTTTGAGTTCTTTAGATGCTCAGCTTTCTATACTAGGGTCCCTCTCAGCATTGTGCCTGGAGTGTTGTACTTGATAGCTTTATATTAACCATCATTAACCAAACATGCAAGTCTACAACACCACTACAAAAGTGTTCTCATCTCTTGTGTTCTACTTAGTTTTTCAGGTTGAAGAAAAACCCAGAATAAAATATTCAAACCATATGGTGCCTTCGAGTGAGTCTTGACAGCCGGACACTGAGTCAGCTTACTTTAAAAGGAATCAAAAGGAACTGAGACAAAATCAATTTGCAATGCATTAGTGATCGTGTGATTAAATTGTTCCATGTTTCACAAAACCATTTGAAGTCCTGAGCAATCTGTTGTGTAATAGAAAGTGCTTTCTAAATATCACAGTGTTTTAATTAAGACTTTCTGTGCCATTCCCTTTATACACACTAAAGAGTTTTGTGTGCCCCCAACCCCTTTTGGACCCAGCTCTGTTGTGTCTTGAATATCATTATTTTCAGTAGGACTGTGAGGAATATTCTTTCATGAGCCTCTATCTCAAAGACTGGGTTCTTCACGGTTACCTTCAATAGAGGTATTTTGTAATGTGCAATCATGGTCAGGAATGTCAACTTGTGAGCCACTCCTGGAGTTTTCTTAACACCTGCTGTGTGATTGACAAGGTTTGCTCTTCTTGGTATACTCTATCTGTGACTTCTGCGTTCATGAGACATCAAAAGTAGAATCTGGAAGAAGGTAGAAAGATGCTGATGACTTTAATTTTCCAGTCTTGAAGATGATCTTAAAATTTCAGTGGCAAATTGATAGTGGAGGATAAATGGCATTCCTCTTATAAAAGCTCAATATGTCTCTTGCTACTCCTAGTAGTTCAGCTTTCATCTTAATTAGTGATTAGTTTGGTACCTTGGAATTCCACAGACTTAATGATTTACCACCTTTTTAGGGACTTGGTCCAAACATTCATGGCAGAAACACTCACAGATGAAGTTGAATTAAAAGTAAAGACAGTGGTCAAGATGATAAGCTTGGGTTGTAAATAAACAGGAAAATCTCTGAGTCATTACTATAAAGATTTAGATGGTGTTAAGGGCCATCGTGAAGCTCACCCTATGCCAATGCTTCACCAGGAGCTGCTGTGTTTGATGGGAAATTTCTTTTTGTATTTCAACTCCTTATGACAAGATCAAATTATTTTTCATTTTGAAGGATGAAGTAGGTTATTGATGTATCTTGTTTCTAACAAAATCAAGTGGATTTAAGTGTAAGCACCTCTCTTTAGTTTTCCTTAGATTTTAACATTATATAAAGTGAGAAATAGCACCAATAAAAATACTTATTTTATCATTCTCAATATCTGCTGATTCTGAGAGGAAGACAAAAAGGAGTGAGGTGTAAACATCAATGAAGAGACAAAATATGAGTAGAGACATGTAAGAGATGGGTGGGAAGGTGGGAAGAGGGAGCGGGATGGGGAGACAGAAGGCAGAGGGGTTCGTAGGCACTGTTATTATTTAAACTTACTCGTGGACACATCTAAAAGATCCCAAAACTTTGTTTCCCATCTAAATTGCCTTTTCTTCAGATTTCATCATGGTTAAATGAGATATTTTCAGTCTAAGTAATCAGAATAATTCAGTGTTTTAACACCCCCATCCAAACGGTTGGACAGTTAAAACTACCCTACTGGGTCAACCATTTGACAATCTCAGGGACGGGGCAAGTGACTGATGTGGTTTATGAGGCAGGATCGGACTATAATTTGTTGCTTCAGAGGAAGAAAACTAACAGATTCTTTTGGGAAACTCATGAGTGATTGGGTAAACTCCTGTTAAGGGAAAGAGCAGCAATACGACATTCCTGAGTGGTTAGTCTCAAGGCAAATGAAAGAGGCCACAAGTTGGTCTGCCTAGATACATCCCTGGCCTGAGGGAGTTAATCCCATCCTTTACTCCACTACTCTCAATGGCAGCTGAGAGCTAGACGTAGGAGTCAGAAAGTTGAAATGCTAGCTGTGTAGAAAGCAAAGCTAGTGCTGGTGAACAGAACTTGAATACAATCTATTTAGACACCTTAAGGGTTTTTCCAGTTGTATTTGTATTGATTTAAGCAGTGAGGTCTGAGGAGTAGTTCCTTGTCCAACTAATAATGCCCCACCTCAGCCTAAGATGACAAGTTTAGAGAGAGGCCACCATGCTACCTCTGATCACTAGAGAAATATGTTTTCAAACCTTCTGTGGAAAGAAACATATGGGATCTAGAAAGAAAGGTAGCTATTTCTAGCTAACACTTCTGAGGGAGAAGAAATCCAGTTCTGTGGGCAAGTAGGAAAGGGCAGGGTTCAAGGGAAAATGGCTCCCTCAGACTACACACTGAAGCACATTAAGAGTGTTGGTGAAAGACTCCACATAGATATGGTTAGTTTGGGCATGGTTTGTGAAAAGACGAACAAGCAGCTCTAGGTTTAATACAGAAAGGATAGGAGACACTATGGGGAAAGGGGATGGGAAATTGCATTTTCAGAGAATCAGTGTGCTGAACACCCCTATAGGCTCTCACCACCAACAAGAGGGAAGTTATTCTTCAATATCAGGCAGTCCAAAAATGAAGCAAGACACAAGTCAAGAATCTAAGTGACAAATATTATCTTTCCACTCTGTGTGATTATAAAGACCACTACTTCTTTGGACAAAGTCCCGTTGAAGATAGGATATGTCTATCATTGCAAAGATGAGCATTATTGACAAAATGATTCACAATAGCCAAATTCTAGAAGCAGTCCACATGCTCTTTGACTGACAAATGAATTAACAAGAGTGTGAAATTTCTATTGTTTACAACAAGCACAAGATATATCTCTATAGTACATTCCATACAGAGATGAATCTTCTGGGGAAAAACAGCTAAATGATATAAGCAGGTCCATGTATCTATTATATGATTTCATGTAAAAAAATCCCAATACTCATGGTAGGAGATAAAAGGGATATGATTCCTGTAGCTGATTGTAGGAGGTTGGGATGGCTGTACATGGGCATGAGGGATATTTTTGGCTAGTAGAAATCCTCTCTAATTGACTGCGGTAGCTGTAAAATTATAAATGTACTAAAATTCATTAACTGTACCCTGAAAATGGGAAAATTTTATGATATATACGATCAGCTTTCATTCAACAAGACAGGCAAAAGTTACTCTGAATTGAATAATGGAAGAAGCAACTGTGGGGATGGATCTGATGTTATATATCCCCGAATTCTTAACAAGCACATGTCCTCAAAGTCTTGGGGGTAAGTCTTTTACAAATTTTGTTGTGCTTCATATTCACAGGAGTCCCCAAAGACAGTCTAACTGCTCACCAAGGCCATCTTCTCCATGTACAGAATGACAGTAAGCATCCCAACCTCTCTTGCAGTTGGGGTGACTGTGTGACCAAGTAATGACTTCAACTGTGAAGAATGGGAAACTGAGTGGATATGCTGCCACAAATCAACTTCCTTGTTTGCTCTAATTTGCTTTGGAAATACATGTTGAGGAAGACTTCAGATTTGAATAGTTCCTGACCCATTCATGAGTTATAGCTTGGGCTTTGGATGACTCCTTACTGATGAGACACAAGGGTACAGAAACTCTTGTTAGACTCTGCATGATTTAGACATACAATTATATCTTGTTAGATCTATTTTGAAGTTTTGTGGCTGCTAGAATACCTAGAATGACTTAGCCAACTATCATTCATTCTCCAATTTTTAGTCAGAAAACAAGTTGAGAGTTAGGGGCAGCTGCCCACTCTCATAAATCTAAGTATGAAGGAGATGTTGAACTCAGGGTTGGGCTAGAGGCTGTGCTTACCCTCCCCACTATGACATAAATTTCCTCTCCTGTGAAGTTGGACGATGTGTCAATCAACATCCAAAATCTAATCACTTGCTATCATCACATTGCCATCCTCATTCAAAGTTCCTCTGCAGATTCCTGGGCTATGGCGCATACTTCTTGGCATGTCCACTCCTGCTGTTGCTCTCCTGTAGTCTAATGTTTGCCATCAGAGTTAGCCTCCTAAAACAAGGCTGATCAAGTTGATCCATCACCCTAACCCTTCTGAAGACCTTTTGTCTCTTTCAGAGTAAGAACCACCCACAATCACACCCCTACAGCCCTGTGATCCTACCCCTTCTCTTTCTTCTACCTCTTCTTCTGCTTCCTTGACTCACTGACCCTACAACATTGCTCACTTCTCTCCACTCATCACCCTTTGCCCTTTCTTGATCAGTTTTCCTCTCATCTTGAAAATCTTCCCCCCAATTAATCACATGGCCTGCTCTCTTATCTCTTAAACCTAATGAAATTTTATTGACACACTGGGAACATCTGTGAACATCCTGTTAAAATTTAAATTTTCCCATGATACATTGCTTGGTCCCGTATCTCATTGCATTTTTTCTCAGTAGCACTTACTACACTGAACATATAGAGGTCACTTCAAATTATTTCAGTTGTCTCTACTTCTGCCCAAATGGGACTCATGTGACAATAAAGGATTTTAATGTTGTTGGAGCATTTTATTACCATTATTTAGAAAGGTGCCTGAGACATAGTGTCTTCTTCTCCATACATACATACATGTGGGATGAATGAGCATCCTTAAACTGCAGATAGAAGGTCAAGTTATTGAGTAGTTTTGCATTATACTGAAAGTTTTCCAAAACAGAAGGACCAGTCACTGAACCATTTTTGTGGCTGTCAAGACATCAATAGACACACATTCATTTCATTCGTGTGGATAACACTCTGTGCCTGACTTCCTTTCACTGATAGTGGTACAAGTGATTAGGAAAAATTAAGAAAGCTTTCATGTAAGGAAGGGAGATAAAATCCTTCCATGGCTCTCTTTGGGACAAACCATCTTGCACAAGGATCAAAGTAGGGGGAGGGGGCAGGTTAATCACAGGGCTTGATGCTTTCTGTATAGGGAGAAATTATTTTCTTAGGACAGCAGAGTGGAGGTGTCACCTGCCAGTACTTGCCTAGTTTTTTTTTTTTTTTTTGGTCTTATCCCAAGCTGTTCTTAGTATTTCTTATAAATAAATATGTATGCACTGACTTATCAAATAATTATTTAACACTTACTCAGGCAGGGAATTCTCTAACTGCCAGGAATATTATAGATGAGAAGAAATAGTTTAAATAACATTTTATTTATATGTGTCTGTGGGGCAGGTGGGTGGGCATGTGCCCAGTAGGTGTGTGAAAGTCAAATGACAACTTATGGGAGTCACCTCTCTCCTTCCACACTGTGGGTCCTGAGGGTCAAAATCAGTCTTCGGGTTGTTGCACTATCTTTCAAAGTCAAGGTCTTTTATTTGTGGAATCTACATCCTGTTGGAGGAAGACAGAAAATAAAATAAATAACATTTCAGATATTGATATGAAAAGGGCTATAATGACTGGAGGATTGAATGGAACAGAAACAGGGACCTTCAGCCACAGTTCTCTTTGGATCAAGACCTTTAGGGATGCAGCTCTGTGAGGTTGTTCTATGACAGAGAAAGTCAGTGCTCAAAGTCCCAAGTATGGAAATGAGCTTATTAGAGACTAGGAGAAAAAGCTTATAAATTAGTTAATTTTTTATTATTATTATAAAATACCATGACCAAAACAATTTATACTAAGAGTAATCTATTAAGGTTTATGAAATAAATTAGGATTATGAAAGAAAGCAAAAAGTCTATCATGGTGGGGAAACATAACAGCAAGAAGCAGGTTGGAGCACAATGCCGAGGGTTCATCTCTTGAACTAAAAACAGGAAGCAGAGAAGGAATTGAGAACAGAGAGATATTGAGCTCTCAAAGCCTGTCTCTAGTGATCTATTTCCTCTAGAAGGCTATACCTCCCAAACAGCACCCTTCAACTAGGAATCAAGTGGTCAAACATCTGTGCCTCAGGGTGGGGTGGGGGCACAATCTCACCCAAACACTGTAGAAAGCACACATGAGGTGAGTTTATCAGGGTAAAGGGAGTTAGGTTTAGAGATGTCAGGTGTAGAGTCACAGGGACACTTGATTGTTCTCATGGCGATGGGGAACCTGTGGAGAGCTTGAATGTAGAAGGCCTGAAGAATATCTTTATAAAAGTGTGCATGAGAAGCCTATGTCTCAGTCTCCTTTGCATTTCTATCTAGTCCTGCCTGCATCTTTCCACACTGGACATCTTCTTAAAGAGGCTGTTGGAATCCATTCCCCAGCCCTGAATGTGATCATTGGTGAAGCTCTTATTGCAACTTAGAAGTGCTCCGGGATCATTTGTTTATGTTTTAATCTTAGGATTTCATACTTAAGTACACTGTATTTGCCTTGTGCCCATTCCAAGTGCTTCTGTGTCTTCCACAACCAATCCCCTTGAATTTATGACTTCTTCTCTCACTGAGTCCTGTTAGTGCTGTCTCTATTCGCTTGTATTTAGGACTGACTATGTAGGATTGGTGGTTTATCATTAAAAAGCAAAACCAAGTCAAACCAAATCAACCAACTGACTGACCAACCAACCAACCAAACAAACAAACAAACAAAAGATAAAAGCTGTTTTCCCCTCTATCAGCAGCCACTGACTGTTTGTGGGACATTATGAAAATTTCCTCCATCTATGTCACGTGGAGTTGGCTTTTTAAGCTTTGTACAAGCATCAAGTTGCTGAGAGTTTGTGGATCCAACATTGTTATCTCAGTGAATCATACTTTCAAAGGGAAATTTCCCCTAGTTAATTTAAAATAATAGCAGAAATAAATTTCTAATTATTTTATTTAAAAAACTTATAAAACACAGTCCCATGCTCAGTTGACATACAGCATCCTTTATTAATTGGGTTATCAAGTTCCTTTTAGTACTCAGTATTTTAATGATCCATCAAAGAAACAATCAAATATACTTAGCATTCCAGAGTAGATTATCTGTGCTGAGGGAGGAGAATCTAACTGACACCCTGAGCTTATTAAAAGACTCAGTTATCGTACAAAAAGTCTTGCTTGGCCTTGTGATAAAATAAGATAACGCAGCAGAGGGAGGAGCAGTGATAAAATAGTCAAGTGAGCTTCCAAAGACAAATGTCACTAGGCGCTAAGGAGGTGGGAGGGTGAGGAGCACTGTGGGGATAGAATGCCAAATGGAATCTGCAAACAGCTCCATCCCTCCATCCGGTGCTCTCTGGGGAAGCAAAGCTGTCTGGGAAAGTCTCAAAGTACATTTCGATGGTTCTTTTCTGAGAAGTTTGCATTACACTTCGACTTAATTTGTGCAGCTCCTAGACTGAGGTGTTTAAATTACACCCCCATGGAACTGTATCATGGGAGGGGATTGTGGAAGAATCCAAAAGATGATAGGAAGCCTAAACATTATATATAAAGCATTAGATACAGAATATGGTGATGTGTGATTCCCATCTCTATGCTATGAATATGTTTTATTACCATTGGTTACATTGGCTAATAAAGAAGCTGCTTTGGCCTATGGTAGAGAGCCTAGCCAGGCGGGAAATCTGAACACACACACACACACACATACACACACACACACACATACACACACACACACACACACACACACACACATGGAGAGAGAGAGAGAGAGGGCAGAGTCAGAGTCAAGGAGATGCCATGTAGCTGCCAAAGGAGAAGGATGCTGAACCCTTCCCAGTAGATCACAGCCTTGAGATAATACAGAGATTAATAGAAATGGATTGATTTAAGAGGTAAGAACTAGCTAGAATATGCCTGAGCCATTGACAAACAATGTTTTAATTAATATAGTTTCTGTGTGACTATTCAGGTCTGGATAGCCAGGAAAGAAAGATTAATTTCTGATTACAATTTGAGGGCTTCAGAGATGGCTCAGTGGATAAAACTATCTGCATTCAAGCCCGAGGACCAGAGTTATGTCCCCAGGAAAGAGAGAACCAATCAACACCTGAAAATTGTTCTTTGACCTCTACCCACATGCAATCACTCACCTGTGTTTGCAAACACAAAACAAATAAATAAATGGAATAAAAAAAATTTAAAAAGTGAAGGAATTCTCTGCCCCAGAATAGGAGAGGTGTCAGAATTACACTAGAGATACACTGGATTCTTAGTTGTCCTAACAAATAATCACAAATATCTGTTCTTGACAATTTTCTCCATGAGAAATCCTGACATACCTATTTCATCTGTTGCCCAACTCATATAGTTTAGCAGCTGCACATTTTGTATTCTCTTTCCTATTTTATTTTGATCCAGGGCCCTCTTAAACAAATCCACTGTCTGTCTAGGTCTGTCAATTAGTACCGACTGCTAGGCAACTCTAGAGTTCTCAGAAGAGACTACTGGATGGACAATGTTTAATTAATACAGTTTTTGTGTGATTATTTTGGGACTACGTGGCTGGGAACTAACTAGCGGCCTTCCTCCTACACCCAACTTCTGTTTTTGCAAGTGAGTCTATGCTAGTAGCGGTGAGAGGCTACTTGGTCTAATATCTTGTTTTGGTTCCTACACCTGGAAGGCACAGAGATTAAGGGGAAGCACTGACTCATGCCCAGAGCTTGCTTGCTTGCTTTGTCTCTATGTTTAGCTTCTTAAGAACATCTGTTACTTCTGATTCTGTACTCCTGTGTATAATACTCAGTGCATAACAGACACTTAAGTATGGCAGGTAGCAGCTTTTGGGATAACTAAGTGAAGGGATTCCAGGGTGCTTTTCAAAGTAGACATGAAAAAAAGCCAACATAGTTTTGACTTTCCAAACTCTTGCATGCTGATTCTTTTTTAAAAATTGACCAAAATAACTCACTAAAAGTAAAATATAGAGGCAAAATAAAATACAAATTCCAACTTTTTTCCTTTTTTTTGTTTTCTCTAGGTGAAATAGACTTAAAATGTCTCCATCAAAATGTTCTAAAAGTTTCTCAATGTGTTTTTCTTAAATTCCTCACTGCTCTTGTGACTCTCTGGTGGTTTTAGAGGACTGCACTGTGAACATCACTTCTTAGCACTTACTTTACCTTGAGATCAACAGAGGGAATCTGTTTATAGTTTATAATTGATCATTCTGTAAAATTTAAGATTCACTAGAGCTAGAATTTTTATTGTTTTTGTTCATTACCATGAAAAAAACATATCTGTGCTTGGCATGTGATAGACAGCAAATAAATAAAATTTTAGAGGCTAGGAGGATGGCTCAGTAGTTAAAGTGCTTCCTTCGCAAACACGAGGAAGTGAGTACATCCACAACATGGCAAGATGAAGCCAGCTGTGGAAGCACACACATGTAAATCCCAGTACTGGCAGTTGGAGAGAGGATGATTTCTGGTGCACACGGGCCAGCTTGTGAGCACCTGGTTCAGTAAGAGAGCTGGAATCAAAAAATAAGGTGAGAAGTGATTAAGGAAGATACCTGATGTTGGCATATGGACCCTACATGCACCAGAACACATGTATATACATAAGCACACACGTACATATGAATATACACATGGAGAGACAGACAGACAGACAGATAGACAGACACACAGAGAATGAAAGAGAGAGAGAGAGATGATATTTCAATCTTAAGGAGGTGTGTGTGTATGTGTATGTGTGCGTGCTTTTAGAAGAGAAACATCAACTACCTGTTTTCAAATATTTTCAAATTTTCTCCTCTACAATTTCACAATGACATCATATTAGCATCAGTAGAATCATCCTGATTATCATTATTTCACATTTATGCTACACTGAGGAAAAACACCGTCTTTGTGTTTATGTCAAGCAGTCTTTTTTTCTTTTCAGGATATTCAAACAATCCAACTAAATAACAAACAAATTTACTTTACTATGTACCCCAGTATGAAGAAGAAGGAATGTGCATGTATTAAAACATATACAAATTTTTATATTTATATTTTTTACACCTTGAGCCTTAATAGTTTAAAAACACAAAGTTCCCATGGTCTTTATTTTTATTTTGTTGTTCTTTTCTAGTTCCATCTTGGCTCACTAACATTTCAAGTTTCTCCTTTCGTTATTTAATCTTTTTATTTTGTATGGCTTTTTCTTAATCTTTTTACTTTCTGTGTTCATCTTTTAGCACATTTCTTTACATTCAGTTTCATCAACTTTCCTATGAGAGGGCAAGCTGAAAATTAATCATATTTTTGTTTCAGTGTTCAAGGCAGGCCTAGGCAGCGCTATGTTTCCTCTGGCAGAGTTCCTGATTTGGACTTCAGGGATGTTAAATGTGATTCCGCCCATAAACAATGGAACATGAAGCTCCAGCCTTCTGTCCACTTACTATCTCATCTGTCCTTTCAACGAAACTGAATGGAGAGATTCATGACTTGGAGAAACGAGTGTGTGTTGTGCTTGGCACATCTCCAGGGAGAGACTTGACTGGGCAGTGAGAAAATGAAATGACCAACACACAGACACACAGAAAAGCTGAGATTGCGTGGAATGGGTTGTTTGACGGAGCAGCCGCAGAACTCAGGAAGCGCAGTGTTTTATTCTATATAGCTGAACATAGAACCAGGGTTATTGCATAATATAAACAAGAAGGCAGAGTTATCATATATGACCGAACATGAGGAAGGTTTACCTAATCTCTGTAGCAGCTGTCCCTGTTGGCCAGCAGTCTTCTGGCAGTGAACATGGCCTCCGGGAGCCTGGGTGCTGGTTGGATTAGGGAGTTATGGGGGATGTTTTCTGCACACACTATCAACATTTGCACTTGGGCTAGGAGAGAAGACTTTGCCATCCCTCTGAGCATCACCTGAGTCTAAAGTTTGGGAGTCCTTGACATGATCTTTCCCTGTCACTAGCACGCATTCACTTAGGACTTTCTTCACTCAAGAATCCCTCTTCCCCACCGGTCTTTACCCTTGCTTGACTGTTTCTTTTCTCCCCAGTTGAGCTCTGCATGCCATGAAGAATCAGGGTCCTCAGCAGGGTATATGACTGCTAGAGTCAGATTTGAGGTCCTAGGATCTCTGGGTTCTAAGCTTCAGGAGCCTGAATTTGGAGAACCAGTTATAGTCAGAAGAATATGTTTTCTCCAATCTAAAATTACCTACAAATAATAAAACTTATTTGGACAAAGTCTACATACATTTCAAACAAACATGCATCTGCCTGGTTATTGTGTCTGTTCTTAGTCACCTCTGCACGTGGAGGAGAATGCTGACTTGGCTCTTACATTGGAAAAAGAGGCAGAGTTTTGTCAAGGGATATAAGGAAGGAGATACCCTGCTGGGGTGCCCACAGCTGTAGTATGGGTTTGTGACTAGTAAAGCATTATGGGTAAAGCTTACTATGTCTTTATTTTGTTGTTTTGGGAGTAAAGAAAATACTAGATAAAATAGGGTGAGAACTAATGTGTTTATTGTTATTCTGTGTGAGAAAGCCATGGAAGAGTTTTTAAAAGTTCCACATATCAATGTTTTGTTTGCATGTATGTCTGTGCAACATGTGCATACCTGGAGTCCATAGAAGCCAAAATAGGGCATCAGATTTGCTGGAATGAATCTAGATCAGTGGGAGCTGGGGAACAAACCGTGGTCCTTTGGAATGGCAGCCAGTGTTCATAACCACTGGGCCATCTCCAGCCCCAGAGAATATCAGCAATCTGATCTGTTGAGCATCTGATGAACACATGCCTTTTGATTTACTGTCTTACTTAATCAGAACAGTGGTTCCTCTGAAGATCACGGAACTGATCACTTTACGTATTGCACAGGGTTAGCTTTTAAATCCCAGCCAGAACTTCTAATTAAAAATGATTGTTTGTGTGTTTATATTAAATAAAACTTTACATTGGTAGAATTATAAAAAGTTCATCTAGTCCCTACAGGACCATTTTACTTATATAAAGGGAATAGCAGGACCTTGTGCACAGGGGGATAGCCCCATGAAGTGGCAGCAAGACCGCAGCCTTGTGAAGCTCAGGAGTGACCCTTGCTGGCAGCCTGATCCAGTTACTTTCAGTTACTCTCAGTAAGGAGAAGATGTCTGTGTGTGGAGCCTCCCAATGAGCCAGTTCACCCTGGAGCTAGAACTTTTTCTTGGGAGAGGCTGAAATGAGCCAGGAACTCTCTCCATCAAAAAGCATTAAACAAGCTGGGTGTTGGTATGGGAGGCAGAGTCAGGTGGATCTCTGAGTTCAAAGCCAGCCTGTTCTACAGAGTGAGTTCCAGGACAGCCAGAGAAACACAGAGAAACCCTGTCTCAAAAAAAAAAAACTGGAAAAAAAAAGAAAAGAAGAAGAGGAGGAGGAGGAGGAGGAGGAGGAGGAAAAGGAGGAGGAGGGAAGAAGAAGAAGAAGAAGAAGAAGAAGAAGAAGAAGAAGAAGAAGAAGAAGAAGAAGAAGAAGAAGAAGAAGAAGAAGAAAGAAATAATATTTTTAGAGTCTGACAAGACAGATTAGGTTCTTAAAGTATTTAAGCGAATCTGCCCACTTTTGGCATTTCCTATGTTACAAAAGGGGCATTAGTTCTGATTACTTAAGGAGAGGAGGCAGAAACTGTGTAAAGATTTAGTGGTGGAGTGCCTTCCCTGTGGTACAAAGACTAAAGGAAAAGGCCATTTAAAAGACCATAGCTTTTCTTGTGTGATTTTATTACTATACCATGTCTATGATGACAAGCAAGGCAATTTAGAAATAATGAACATATAAAATGCAAGCCAGCCACTTTTATCCTTTCAGAAGAACTTGTAAAGATGCCTGAAAAGCACAGAAAAATGTTGCTTTTAATGTTTTTAGGAGCATGGCTTAAGGTTGTTTTCAGAATTTCTAGCTCCAAATGCAACAGATTTCACTTCTTTACAAGTGGTTTGATCCCGTGGGTAGTGTGGTAATAAACCAGATGAGCCTCTTGGGAGGCAGCAAAAGGTAAGGCCAATATATATATTCGTTGAAAGGACCATAAAGGAGAAACATATCATACATTGCGGGTTGATGAATAGTTCAGCACTTACAGCCAAAAGTACAAAACTTATGCATGTTGTTCAGCTAACCTTTCTCACTCTCTTTTTTTTCTCTTTAATGCAGAAACAGAGAGAAAGTTGTGGGTTTTGTTACTTCTCTGTGATGACGTCACACTCACCATAGCAAGGAAAACAGTCAAAATCTAAGGTGTGACACGGAAAGAACAAGTTTAGAAGATAGAGACCTGGCTGTGGATCTCAAACGGATTCCTTTCCTCCCAATTTTGCTTTTAAAAGGAAAAATTGTGAGTGGGTTTCAGAAATCATTGAAGGCAAAACTTTGGTGATCCTGTTGAGGTGGCATGTGACAGGATCGCTGAACTAAGAACAAAAGAGAGCTGGTTTTCTTTGGGTGGAGCTTCCACTTTGATGGGTAACTTTGTAGAGCATCTAGAAGGACACACAGCACAGAGGGATGTGTAGATCCTAAAGTGGACCAAATGCGGGTCAAGATGCTGCTTTAGCTATGGATGCTCTGAACTTAAATCTCTACCCACACAGCCCACCTCCTTCTCTGCTTTGTTGTATGAGACATTTCTTAATAGTTGGCTCCATATCCCATTTCTTACAGGCATGTTTTTTGGGACCCCAGGGAAAGATTGGCACAGATACTCTCTCCCCTCTTCCCTTAGGGTTGTCTGTTCTAGATTGGGCTAAATGAATTTTTTTTTTTTACTTTCTCACATAAGTGAAAACACCATTTTCTTACACATCAAAGCCCATTTGAATTGGGTCATCTCACAATTTATTTTATCAAAGAGATTTTAATTTTTTCCAGATTGTAAGAATTTCCAGATTATTCCAAATTTTATGGGCCAAATTCTGCCCTCAATTATGCTCACTCAACTAATTGCACACACACCACTGAGGGCAGAATTCAGCTTTTGGAACTGAAAATCTTTAAAGTTCTGTTTGTTGAAATAGACTTTTATCTATAAATTAAAAGAAATGTGATTATTGCCATCACTCCTTGAGAGTTGTTTGCAAACACTGGTTTTGTTTTCCTGCCACACTCTTGGAGCAATCATGACTATCTTTTCTGAAATGAGAAAACTAGTCCTAAATGTGATTCCATCATTTTCTTGATTAGTGCCTCATTTTATTAAGAATGCAGATGGTCTTATACTATTTTTCTGAATGTTAAGTAAAGTGGAAACAATTTAATACAGAAAAATATTGAAAATAATACAATCAATTATATTTTAACCAGCATGAAAGGACTGTTGGCATTTTGCTGGATATTTCTCCAGGAATGTTTTCTGCTGTTCTTTCACATTTTGTATTGATACACTATTGGCTATATTACCATAATGAGCTCTTTGTATCAAGAAAATGACAGAAATCTTTTAGGGTTGAGGAGTACCCTCATACCCCTGTGAGTCCTAAATTGTAGCCAAGTTTCAGTTTGGTTGACACAGTGTTTCAACTTATGCTTTGAAGCAGGCCTTTTATACTCTGGGAAAATACTGTTTTAATGTTGTAATGGACTCTTAAATATTTCATAATTAATAATAGGAAGTGACTCCCTCAGCATCTTTGGCTCTTGTAGACTTCTTTGGCAATCTCAGATTTCTATTTATACAGTTTTCTTTTCCTTAAAATTACAACTGAACAGTTATAGATATAACCATATACAATCTAAAATTTCATGGCATGTGAAGATGTAGATAACACAAAATGAAAATAATATAAGGGTGTGCAATCTTCAGAATATTTTGTTTGTTTTCTGCTTTGAGACAGGTTCTTATGGTGCGAATCAGGCTGCCTTCAGACTCACAGTGACTTCCTGCTTCAGTCTGCAGAATGAAGAATGTTTTAAATTTTTTTACCCTTTTTGTTACCTAACTTTAACCTGAGATGATTTGGTACAGATATTCCAAATAGGTCCACTATTTGGATTTGGATTTTTGTTACTTTTCCCCCGTTAGTTGTTGGGGTAATGAGTAAGTCACAGAATGAAAACTTTTGAATAGGCTTGACTCTGGGAAATCAACTGTTAAGCACTGAGGTTAGAGTCGAGTACTTGTATGCTGACAGCTTGATAAATAGACTCTCCATAGAGAATTTATACATTGCCATTATGTTGTCTTTTCCCTTCCTCAGCTCCTCAAGCTCATCCTGTTGCTCACACAAAGATGCAGTCCTAACAGCATGTGTCCCCCCTAACAACATGTGTCCCCTGCCTCTCCCACCCCGTTCCTTCTAGCTCACTCCAGTATGGGACACTAGCAATAGTCCCTTCTCTTCCTATTCTCAGACTTTCTTCTTCCCCTAAGTTATTCTTATAAACATATAATATATAATTTACCTTCATACTTAGAACATTTCTCTTGTTTTGCTTCCCACACTATCTATCACTCTATTCCTTGGTTTTTATTCAGAGCAACAGAATTGCCTGTATTTCCCCAATTCTTTTCCCGCTCTCATTTTAACCCTTTAATTCTTTCCTCAGTAGCCCAGAGCAAAGTAAACCAAAATAAAATCAGCAGAGCTTCTTCCCAAGGCGATGAGTGCTTACAATGACGTCCCAGTTTATATCTTAACCAGCCTGACAACATTTTGCAAATGGTTTATCCCCCACCCCTTTCCTTGATGCTCTTTCTACTCTTTTTTTCTAGCTCACTTGTTCACTCTTTCTCAGTCACATCCTCTTTGCAACTTTTAAATTTTAGAATAATAGATTTCTTCCTCTACATTCACAGATTGAAGTATTGTTTCTTTCTTACTTACTCTATATCCCCATCTCTAGGACCACTTGTCTTTAAGATTCAGCATTCATGATCCAGTAATAGCTCCACTTGTAAGCAGACTACTATTCAATCTCAACCTATCTACAGTTAAAGTCCCAGTCTTTCTCACCCATCCCTAGTCCTGTTTAGCTGTCCTTTGTACAGGCAACTCCCTCATTCCAGTGTGCCTGACAATCAGAAAACCATCATCATTTTATTCTTTCACATCTTACATTTGTCATATTTAGCTCTGATTTCAAAATCTACCTAAAACCTAATTGTTTCTCACCACTTTGACTGAATCTTCATCATCCTTAGTTAGATCTCCTTTCATTTTTCTCCTTTTGGAGTCTATTGTCAATAAATCACCCAACATGAGCTTTTAGAAACCTCAGTCATGTCACGACCCTCCCCCCATTTAAGTTCCTGAAGTAGTCCCCCTTTTTACTTAAGGTAAGAGCTGAATTCTGGCTACAAGGCTGGACTTCCCCTTTCTTCTCTCTCTTACTTTTTTTTTTTTTTGGCACCGTCTCCTGCTGTCACATCAGCTTGCTGTTCTTCCCATACACCAAGGATCCTCACCTTGGGACCTTCGCTTTGAATGTTGCTTCACATCAAAAACATTTCCCAGATATCTCCTTTAATATGCTTTCCTCTTCTCCCAGGCTTTGCCCGACTTACACTTTTGAAATGAACCCTGCGTTGATCACTTTATTTCGTCCTGCAATCTATTACTTCCATCTCTGGCATTTAATCCCAATCACTACTTGTGACAGACAAACAAATAAAGGTTAACGAAGATTCATAGTTGAAAGGAAGAAAACTGCAAGCAGAGGGGATGTTCCACCGCTGTTCTTTCTTCGTGAGCTGTCCTACTCTTTAAAGATGCTGGACAGAGTGAAGCAGAGGTTTAAAAGGCCATATTTAAATACAAATTTAAGACTGACTCAGGATTATACTAATTTGGGGGATGAAAAGGGATAATCTTGGGCATTAAACTCTAAAATGTATGTATCCTTGGCCTATCCCATCAGCTGTAAATGATTAACAGCTAAAAATGTCAAGGTTTTAGTTCAAGGATATTAAAAGTTACTCTTGGGCTTTGCAATAATGAGTTGGCCAAGATCTCAGTAAGAAGTAGACCATATATAAAGCTGTGATGTTGGCCGGGGAAGAAAGGAAAACACTTCTGAGCATTTGATTCAATTTGGCCAATCAGTGCTCCTTGCTGGAAAGCAAGTAATTCTGAGGCATTGTTGTGTGGGGTCATCTAAAGATAAGGGAATCTGTTCTCTTTCTGAGATATCTCATCCAAGAGATTGCAGTGATCGTAGCGCTAATGGAGAGGTCATAAGATGGAGGGAGTATAGGCAAAGGTTTATAGAAGAGGAACACTGAGTTTCTGTTGGAATCAAAGGTAGATTCATTCTAAAGGGAAAATGAGGAGAAGAGAAATCTAAGCAAGTTCAACTCTAGGACTTGTGATAGAGGTCAGTGTAGAGTATTCTCACAGAGTCCACAAGACCCTAAAATCAATCCTCACTGTTACACAAATTAAAACAAAGACTACTCCAGGCAACTTAAATTTTTGTTCTTTTGGAAATGATCTTCTTTGCGTTTGTTTATGATTAACCACTGTCCGGTTTATAATTGCTCTCACCCATTGACCACACTACTGTGTGGCTCCCTATCATAAGAATGGTTTCAGATTATGGAAGCCATGGTTCTGGACTAGCCAGCATGATGTCACTTTGCCACAGTGCCTTGGCTGACCATCTTCTACTCTCTGCTACAAAGAAAACCTTAGCATTAGTGAATTTCTTTGGTTTGTGGTTTACCATAGCATCCATTCATGAGACTGAGATATATAAATTTGATTTTAATCAGGTGTTATCTTTGACCCAAATAGCACTTTCATTTGGTTAAAAGCTATCTGTAACTCACTCATGCAATTAGGTGTGGAATGTGGAGACTTCACACTCCACCTCCTCAACCCTCATGATTTTATATTCAACAGGATGGCTAGCTGGATCACGATGGCTCCTGATTATAAGAGGTGGTGTGTTAGGAACTCAGCAAATTAAAAAATATTAATTTTAGATTTGGCAACAACATAAAAAAATGTGGCTAACCTAAACTGTCACCAGCATAAACTTTGGCATACGGCAGAAATGATGTCAAGGTTGTGGGTGTGTTATTTGTGAATTTCATTTGGCTTCTCTGTTCTTGTCAAAGTGGGTTCCTTCCTTCCTTCCTTTCTCTTTTTCTTTCTTTGTGTAGGTGGGGGTTGATTTGCGTGGGACCTGAGTGATAAAACTGTCGAACACGGCAGAGTTTGTGATTCCATTGGGCTCTACCATGAAAATCAGTTTTGAAACCTGCCAAACTTAAGAGAAATTGGCTGATTCTCGGTCTAGGACTTATTGAATAGATTTGGAGAGTGCTTGCACACATGTTTTAAGGCCTCTTATTGCAAATATGTTTGTATTTAAAACTCCTTCAGCAAAGGATTTGTAACAGTAAATAAATACAATGGAAAACAAATTTAAACAAAGGTTTTAAATTTATTTATGCACTTTGTGTTTGCAATACTCCATCCTTCACCCAAAGCTGTGTTTTCATCCGCCACAACTCTTTCTTTTAAAATTCCATTGTCCTTAACGTTCATTTTGAAAATGCATAAAGGCAGGCCAAGAGAGACGAAACAAAGACTGTAAAACCCAGTTAGAAAGCCTGTGGCACTTCAGCCAAATTGGAAACGATGCCAGCATCCAAGAAAACACAGAATTATTGACAAAGAAAATGCATTTGGAGACAAAATACACTAACAGTGATGAAATCTTCATGTACAGAGCCACAAAGAAGCATTCTAGAATTCTGGTGACTTACAAATTTCTCTTTCTCCTTGTCTGCATTTTATCAATTTTTGAGATTTTATCAAGATATTTTTAGTGTCTATTGAGATGATCTTATGATTTCTGTCTTTGACTATAATTACATGGTGAATTACAGCTACAGATTTACACATATAAAACCATTCCTACATCTCTGGAATGGAACTAACCTGGTCATGATTAATGGTAATATGGATGTAATCTTGAATATGATTTGCATGTATTTTATTGAGGATTTCTTTTGCATCTATGTTCATCAGGGAGAGCTGTCTGCAATTTTCTTTTCTTTTTTCTTTTGTTTTAGTATCACAGTAGTACTGGCTTCATAAAGGCTTTTTTCCTTCCTTTTCTGCTATATGGAATGATCTTAGTAGGACTGGTAAATTCTTTAATATTCTGGTAGAATTCTGCTCTTAATCTTCTTTTTCCTAAGTTGGGAGATAATTTATTATTGCTTTAATCTCATTGATGATTACAGGTCTATTTAGACTATTTAATTTTGGTTTAATTTTTGTAGATTGCATGAATGCAGAAATCTATTTATTTTAGATTTTTTAAAACTTTAGGTGGTAGAAAACCCTTTCTATCTGCTCATGGATCAGAAACATTAGTATTATAAAATGGCCAACTCACCACTATCAATATACAAACTCAATGCAATCTCAGTAAAAATTCCAGGACCATTTTTTCACGAACACAGAGAAAACCTTAAAGTTTTTCTGTAAGTACAAAAGACCAAGCTAGCTAAAATCATCCTGAATGAAAAGTACTGTGGCAGGTATTGCCATCTTAGATTATCAATTATACTATTAAGCCATAGTAATAAAACCAATATGGCACAAAACAGATCAATGTAGATCAATAAAATAGAATGAAGTATCCAAATATAAATCCACATAGCTACAGCTATCTGTTTTTTGACAAAGATGCCAGAAATTTACCAGTGAAAAGATGATAGTTTTAACCAATGACATTGGGAAAATTTGATACCAGCATATACTAGAATGTACCTAGATTACTGTCTCTCAACCTGCACAAATATATATATATATATATATATATATATCTATACATATACATACATATATATATATCCATATCCAAATAGTTCAGAAACGTCAACGTAAGATTGAATACCTTGAAACTCCCAGAGAAAAGATTAGGGAGTACCCTTTATTTATTTTTTTTTTTGGTTTTTCGAGACAGGGTTTCTCTGTAGCTTTGGAGCCTGTCCTGGAACTAGCTCTTGTAGACCAGGCTGGTCTCGAACTCACAGAGATCCGCCTGCCTCTGCCTTCCGAGTGCTGGGATTAAAGGCGTGCGCCACCACCGCCCAGCTAGGGAGTACCCTTTAACATATAGGTATAGACAATGGCTTTCTCAATAGGACCCTAGTAATGCTGGAAGTAAGACTAACAGTTGAAAACTGAGTTCCTTATGAAACAAAGGAACTTTTGTAAAGCAAAGAAAAGTATCATTTAAGCAAAGAGGTAGCCTACAGAATGGAATAGATAGAGGAATACTATTTAGAATATACAAATAACCTAGAAAATAAAACACCAAAAAACCCCCAAGAAAAATGGGCTATTGCAATTAACTCAGAGACTAAGAGTCTAGGGAATGATGGCTCACAGAGGACATCCAGATCACACCTCTCTCCTCAAGGTCCAGGGATCTTCAAGAAAGAGGGCACTAAACAATTTTAAGAGTCAGATTTGACAGATGACGTCAAAGAAATAGTGTTTCAGGGTACAAGCAGACAGTAACACAGATAAATTAATAGCAATTGTGACAGCATGCATAAGATCTGTGCACGCTCAAACCAGATGAAGTCCCAGCAGTGGGGAAGGGAGAAGTGGGAAAAATTCTACTACTAGCTGAGGAGCTAGTGACCTTTGGTATCTGTTGGGAGAGGGCGAGTCAGCTTTCTTCAATGGTGTGACTCTGGTAGGTGGATTATACTCCACAGCTGGCCAGTCTCACTCCCAAGAGTGGTTGGGCAACACAGCTGGACTTGATGGGTTTTTAAAAAAAGAGAATTGGTAGTAGCATGACCGCTATTGGTGTAATCCAGTTACTCTCTGGTTAGATTTGAGGCTTGCATCATAGGAGAGAATTCAAACCTGGTACTGTAATCCAAAAAAAGGACTTATAACTGAAAGGTCTTGGGTCCTAGAGGCGCTCTTACTCCCAGTGCCTAGGTGAATTGTCATGGTGTCAAGACACCTTCTACTTAAGTTCATATCCACAGACAGATGCTACTGCTAGCTTTAATCAGAGAATCCTGATTGACTGTCTTTGCAGTTAATGGTGGCGAATGTAGAAATGCACAATATTAAAGATGCAGAGGTTAAGTGATGCGGAGTCCTTAGCCCTGAGTAGCACCTTTGTACCATCTCCCCAAAGCTCAGCAAACATCACAGGAGAAAGGGTAGAAATGATGTGAGAGACAGAAGAGAGGGATATGGGTTGTCAAACACTGTCTTCTGGGCATGACACAGGAATTGCCGTTGTAAACTTAAAGCAGTTGTGCCTACAGTGTGCCTACACAAGGCTGGTTTTTATCACTAATAAATCATGGATTAGGGAGGGCTTCTGGGATTATTGGCTGTTGATGGATTCTAGAGGAGGGGCAATCATTGTCTTCAGTGGTATTCCTATGGAGGAGCCTACTAGGCTCCAATGAATAGTTTCCAATCTGTGGTCACACAGATGATCCCGATTAAATTCAGTGTGTCTCAATAAGGAGAAAACGACTACAGCAAAGTTATGAATGAGCGAAGGGGATTTGTACATGTATGTGGTGGGGGGTTATAGAGATAAGAGGGGATTTAAAGAGAGTGAGGGTTATAATAATTGGAAACTTTTCTTTCAGTGTCATATCATTGATAACAATTTTATAAATAAGTTATAAAACCCCCAGATTTGTTTAACTAATGTGACAAGGGCTGCCCACAGCATGGCTACTGTATATATATACTGACTATAACTACTAAAAAGCAGTTATTCTCAAATGAAAATTGCAACTTGTTTTAAAGTGTAAACTCCGTCAGAGAGTTCAAGAAATATTGAAAATTCTTCAGTCACAAAGGTTTAGTTCATGGTAGCTTTTACTATTTTATTGGAAAATCTGTTTATGTTTTCTCTCTAGAAGTTTGTTGGAGAGGAGACCACTTGTTGGTTCCTGGCTGCCCGGCTAGCTTAGACCTGAAATAATCACACAGAAGCCATATTATTTAAATCACTGCTTGGCCCATTAGTTTCTTTCTTTTTTTAAAAATATTTATTCATTATGTATACAATATTCTGTGTATATGCCTGCAGGCCAGAAGAGGGCACCAGACCCCATTACAGATGGCTGTGAGCCACCATGTGGTTGCTGGGAATTGAACTCAGGACCTTTGGAAGAGCAGGCAATGCTCTTAACCTCTGAGCCATCTCTCCAGCCTCCCACCCATTAGTTTCTTATTGGCTAACTCTGACACATTAATTTAACCCATTTCTATTAATCTGTATATCACTATGGGGTTGTGGCCTACCAGCAAAGTTTCAGCATGTCTATGTCCGGCGGTGGCTCCATGGCATCTCTCTGACTCCACCCTTCTTCCTCCTAGCATGCAGCCTAGCTTTTCCCGCCTAGGTCTTCCCTGCCATAGGCTCAAAGCAGTTCTTTATTCATTAACCAATAAAAGCAACACATAGACAGAAGGACCTCCCACTCCAGAAATTTCCATCAAAGTTTTTGTATTAGAAGATGAGGAAGTCTATAAAACAGGATTTCATTTTCTTTCATCCTCTTTTCAAACCTGCTAGAGTCTACCCTACTTTGCTGTTAAAACCAGGATTCCTCCAGTCATGTTGGGTTATTTTTCAACCCTCCTTTCCTCTCAGATATCCTCCTTGACTTCCAGACGCAGGAAAGAGACAGGCTTCCCCATGAGAGGGAGACTGTAGATGAGGTGAATTTGGTTTTTCTCAAGCCTTAGTTTTAAGTATGAGGGGAACTGACTGATCATCTTGCACTTGCTGATGGAATTAGAACTGAAAGGTCTTATGAAAGTCAGAGACAGGTCATCTAGCACCACACACACACACACACACACACACACACACACACACACACACACACACTGTACTGAGTTTTTGTTTGCTCTATGAGGCAAAGATTCATTTTGTGGTTCAGGTTAGACTGAAGATCTTCCTGCCTCAGTCTATCAAGTGTTGGGTTATAGGCACGTACCATGGTGAACTTTCCTGCATTTTTCTTGTTATCACCATAGTTATTGTTAAATATTACACATATATTATGTTATACTGTATTGTATTATAATGTTTTATATTATATTATGATTCTGTGTTCCTTCTCCAGACATGCTGACTTCTAGTTGTTGGACTAAAGTGACCAAGCACCATGTTTGTTCTAGTGCTCCTACTTCATTTTCTTCTCATTAACTAAGAGCTAAGGCCCTCTGTATAAGTTTGTGGTCATACTTAGGTTATAGTTGAATAATTACATAAATTGATAAAATATGAACATAAAATAATGAAAGCTGTAGTAGAAAATGATGTTCAAACTTTTGAAAAGCATAAATGTGTTTGTGTGTGTGAATGGAATGGCAAGCCAGAGGAACACCTAGAGAACCGCCAAGGGACTTTAGAAGGATCATATGCTCACAGGGCGTGTCTTAAGTTTTTTTTTTTCCTGTTGCCTTTCCTTGTATCTGGCTCTAAAGGCTCAGCACATACAATGGTTAAGTTAGAAAAGTTTGATTTTCCAAAAGCATCCCTAAGAATTATGGAAATTCTTTGGAAGTTACACACCTTAATTTGTTTTAATGCCAAAAACATGAAGCCTAATCTTTTTTCTCCTTTCCTGTGTTTGGTGGAGAGACAAGCTGCTGAGCAAATGCATATACTCCCTTCATTGTTTTCAACAAATTAACCCAGAGTTATTATCTACAGTGTACAAGGAAGGCCACATATCTGACCTCTACTGTACAGTACTTTTAACAGCTATATAATGAATTAGTATACATGTTGTAACTCAGAACAACATAAACTTGTAATAGCATGATTTTGTGGGCCAGAGTGCTGCGTTGGGTTTTCTACATTTTGTACTTTGGGTTTTGCAAAACTGAAATCAAGTTGCTAACAATGAGACTCTTGTTGGAATTCACACCTTCAGTTTTGTTCACGTTATTAATAGATCTAATTTTCTTAATGTAGAACTGAAATTCCGGATCCCTGACTGCTGTGGGCCAAGAGTTGTCCTGGACAATTTGAATTATTACTTGTGTAGTCCTTACTGTGTGGCTTTCTATGTTTAAGGACCAAGAGGTACGAGTATTGAATCATACTTGGGTTCTGACTTCCCCTTAAGCTGTCTTTATTTTTGCCTTTTAGTTGGAGAATGTTCTTTGGTTTAAAGGATTCATATGATAAAGTGGCCCTTTTGTATAATCCAGTACATTTTTTTCCTGTCTTTAGGTCTATATGTTCATTTTATAAGCAAAGTTCTATCTGTCACATTCTCAGAAGTCCTTAAGATTGGGTGGTGGGCATTTGAAGGATTCATTCTACTCCAAACAACTGGAAACTATGAAGTTTTGGGTCTTGAAGGAACTCAAGATGTTGTATAGGATTTGTAGAACTCTTCACTCCTATCCATATTCTGCTGCCTAGACTGTTGGAACAAATGTTCTTGAAGTGCAGGTAAAAGCCACACTCTAAGGATGGCCAGGAAACAGCTGAACAGAGTTGCTTTCCATGATGGTTAACTTGTGAAGTTATCATTGCTTGTCTCTGTGAGTCTCTTTTCCATGACATTAAAACTAGTTTATATTTAAGTGTTTATAGTTTGAAAATGTCTCTTATATTTCCCACTCTACAGAGGAAAACTCTGTCCTGTAATTCTTATGAGGTTTCTCTTGATTCATTATAATATTATAAGATGGACTGACCAGATATAATATGCAGTTTTCCAGTCCACTAAATTTAGTATGAGTAATAATTCTCCAAAGTTTAAAATGATTTTTCACATAGTTATAAAAATATTTGTGTTATTAAATAAATTAATTTTTCTTAGTAATCTCTGGTTTTTCTCTCTGTGCTTAAAAATGCCCTCTGTGCATTCCAGTTTAATAATTTTTCCATTAGAGAGAAAAATAGAGGAAAATTTGACTGTAAGTCCCAAGTTGAAAAAGACAGGAAATGCCCCATTTTGGGTTTAGAGGACAAATTTGAATTTAGGAAAAGAATACTAAGACTTTAATGAAATACATATTATTATAAATCCTATTCATTTAATCAGCTGCTTTCCATATTGCCTTCAAACATTTTCTTGTAAGATAAACACCGAAAGAATTTGAATTATCCCCAATTCCACAGTATCTGCTGTTCACTTATCTTGTTTATTTTGGAAGCTTTGATTACACTCTAAAGTTTAAATGGTCTTTAAAATGGACCACATAGGACAGCTCTGACGACATCCCACAACCTCGTGTGGATATGCGTGTATAGAAAACAGAGGAGAATCAGGAACCTAAAACTTGGACTTCATTTTAACAACCTACTGACAAAGAATTTTAAAGACATTGGCACAGTCTACATTGCCAATAGCCGCCTCATTGTATGTTATTTTTTTTAAAACCTAAATAGTGATAAACAGTATCTTAAAGGTATTTACTGTAAAAGGCAAAAGATTGATATGATATGAAGAGAAACAGTTTAATGGGTCTATGACTCTTGGGCCTTCTCTAGTTCTCTTTAACTTATGTTGGGTTGTCTTGCAACTAGATAGGTTTTGTTTTATCTCATTACATTTTATAAAATAATGAATGAATTAAGGAAGGAAGGAATGAAAACCTAGCTACTAGGTTAAGGGTTAACAACTGAACTGTCATTTATAGTTGAGAGGAGAGGAAAATTCAGTTTTTTCCAATGGAGTGTGCTAAGCGTACCATGACTCCAGGGTAGGCCATGCGTTCAGGAATGGTTGACCACATATAATAGACTGCACAGCTTTTTTTTTTAATGGGATTTTATTTGGTTACAGTTTCGTGGGTTTTTCATTATTATTGTTGTTGTTTGTTTTTCTTTTCTTTTTTTCTTTTTGGCTGGTATTTTATTTTGTTTTATTGGGGGTTTTGTTGTTGTATTAGATTTTTGTTTGTTTTTTTAAAGAAAGAACTTAAAGTTGGGTGGGTAGGGACAGAGAGAGTTTTTGGAAAGACACATTGGAAGGAAGAATATAATCAGTATAAATAAAGTTAAAAATTATTTGAAATAATAAAAATATAAAAAAGAAATTATAAATATTTTTAAAAAGATATTTACTGTGTTTGAAAATCTAATAAATGTTAGGGCCCATCTTCTCAGAAAATAAAAGTTTGTGTTTTCTTACATAAACATTTTTGACAATTTAATGAGCTGTATGTGTTTGTCTTATTAATTGGGGATTTAATGCTTTCATGGTTGTACTCTTGGGAATGACCTTTTGTCATATCCCTATTACATAAAGTATACAATAAAGAATGTAGTATTAATTGTATAGGAAATATGCTGTAGTTCTTAATTATTGCTACAATGATTCTTTTTTTAGATTTAGTAATTGGGTTTTTGTTGTTGTTTTTGACAGTGTCTTACTAGGAATTTCTGGCTGACCTTGAACTCACAGAGACCTGCCTGACTCTTTTCCTTAAGGAGACCAGCACCACTCTTCAAATTTAATTGTGTGATGCTTCACACTTGGCCCTTATGATTTTCTATTAAGGAAAAAGAAAAATAAATTTAGAGGGTTTCTAAAGCTTAGGTTTATGTGTGTTCCTAAAAATGTTTTTGAGATCAACAAATACAAAATGGAGATTTTGGAAATATGTATATAACCCTTTCACAAGAAATTTCTGTCACTACAAGTAAGTGGCTGCTTCAGAAACTTCTTTGGAATGATGAGCTATACCCTAGGAACCTGTACCATCTATGTCCTAAACAGATATAGTCTAAGGCACTTTTGTTTGTGCCTATAGTCAACCATTATCTTGACCTTTTTATTGGTCAGAACTCTTTGCAAAACTTCTGTACAAGCCGGGCGGTGGTGGCGCACGCCTTTAATCCCAGCACTCGGGAGGCAGAGGCAGGCGGATCTCTGTGAGTTCGAGGCCAGCCTGGTCTACAAGAGCTAGTTCCAGGACAGGCTCTAAAAAAGCTGCAGAGAAACCCTGTCTCGAAAAACCAAAAAAAAAAAAAAAAAAAAGAAAAAAAAAACTTCTGTACAAATTTGGCAAACTGGCTCTCAGAGTCTTTTCTTCTGATAGCGCCACTTCTAGTTTCAGGCTACGTAGTCAACCTGACAGTTCTTTTTCAATTCCTTTTCTCAATCCGGAGTGGTGATTAGTGTTAGTGCAGTACAGTCATGCCCTGAATGCAGCTAGCAGCCAGCCAGGACAGGGGAATGGAGCTTGGGATGGCCTGAAGATGTCAGTGCTTTGGGTTTTGATTAGTGTTCTGCCATTGCATACTATACTTTTCTAAGATTCTTTACCCGAGTCCAAAGCTATTGAGTGGACCTTTCCACAGGCCCTGGTGCTTGTATCTATTTTCTTAAATGCCGAGCATTTTATATTTCACATCTCACTCTCACTGTTTCTGCTCAACATGAACTTCCTTATAAAGCTTTATTAAATGTTACAAGTATCAATAATGTAGTTTCAATTGTCACTGACGGCTTCTCAGACATTATGTTGATTGATCAACTTCATTGTCAAAACCCAGATCTGTAGCTAACGTCATTAGTTATGGTGACTTTTTTTAATTGAAGATGATCTGAGTCATTGGTAGTCTTTCCATCTGCCCAGACTCAGAAGAAATCATATTTCTATATTGAACTTATGTCTGCTGGCATCACAGTCATCCAGTGAGTGACAATCTATCTTTGGTTTGATATTTATATTGGTTTTGTAACACTTTTCGTTAAGGTTTGTAGTAATATCAGAACAATAGCCCGGAATGGAGTATAACAAAGGTTTATTTGTTTGGGGATAAATGCAAAAGTAAGGGTAGCGATCCATAGACCTCTATGTACCCTGGGAACTGGAAGTGAATCCAGCAGAAAAACAGAGAGAGGCTGTGCATGTTTTTCATCTGCATTTAGAGTGCGTGAGACCATGCCCCAAGTGGACCAGTATCTTTAAGGCTATTGGCTGAAGGAGTTCCCACCACAGGCTTAGATTTTTATTTTAACCAGCTGTTGATCATAGGCCAACGAGCAGATAAAGTAAAGAGAAGGCAGAATACCTTTATCTCTATCTATCTCTATACACACACATGCACACATCGATGGGAGAAGAGAGAATAGGAGCCAGGCAAAGTTGAGAATTCCAATAAGGTTTCTATACAATAATATGAAGTATTCATAACAGGTAAGATGAAGATCTGAAGTTGGAAAAAGGTACTGAGTGAACAGAGGAGTGACATCATAGGGTATACTCTGCCTGGTGACATCCATGTTGAACTGGGGAGCATTCTGAAACTCATGCTTATCCTCTTCCCTCTCCACAGAAGGAATAGATGCATTCACCAAGTAAAAAGAACTCTGTTACAAGGCCTTTACCAGGAAATGGTAAATGTGTGGTGGTGCACATCTTTCATCCCAGCGCTTGGGAAGGAGAGACAAGTGGCTCTCTGTGAGTTGAAGGCCAACCTGATGGACACAACACAATGATTTCCAGGACAGCCAGGGCTTCACAGACCCCAGTACCACACACACTGACACACAAACACCACCGTGGCCACTGCCACTGCTGCCACTGCTGCCACTGCTGCCACCACCACTACCAACTCTGCCACCGCCACCACCACCACCGCATTGCCACCGCCACTAACAACAACAAAAGAAAATGGGAGAAAATCCACATTACCTAGCAAAGGTGGGAGTAACCTCAGCAGCTTTTTCAGTTTTGTTCTGTCTACCATTTTATCTTTGACATATACAGCACAATCATGTTCTGTATAAGATAAAAGGGAATTTTAGAGAAAAAAAATGTCTGATGCTTATCAGAGTAAACATAAGATTTGACATAGCTCTCTGGGCTTAGTGTAACAAGGTAAAAAATTAAATAAGAAACCCAATATTTTATAAAGAAAAAACTTATGTTTTAGAAAACATGACACAAGATATATAAAATATTTGCTGTTTGTTCTTTTTATAGAAACAAGTAATGAAACCATGATTCGATAACACAACCTCAAAAATGAAGTAATAAAATAGTACATAGAAACAAAAATGTAGATTATAAATAGAACAGAAAAATGGCCTGAAGATAGTATTGTTCCTGAACATCATAGCTCATACTATAATCCCTGCAGTTATGAAGATAAGGCAGGACAATTTTTAAGAGTTTGAGGCAAGCCTGGGATATACAGTGATTTTTAAGTCATTAGAGTTACACAATGAGACCCTGTCTCATAAAACCAAAAGTATTATTATATAATTCAGAAATATGTTAGAAATAGTTGATGCAGTTGATGGTCGAAATAGTAAATATTGTCAGAGCCAATATAATTATGGCAGTTATAATTTAATTAGCTACTGAAACAAAGCCTGAAGTGGTGGCTCACACTTTTTATCCCAGAACATCGGAAAAGGTCAAGGCTAGCCAACACAAGAAAACTGTGGACCCGAATTAGGTAATGCAATGAAGATATGGTATATAATCTTCTGGAAGGAAAATAATTTTATGATAGTTTATATCCTGTTCAAAGAATTTTTACATATCTGTGTTAAGTCATTGAACTCCAACAGTGGAATGGTTCTCTAGTTTCCCCTCCTATGACAGACTGGCCTCAGGTTGTTCCATAAAGGTCAACAACTAAAAGATAGGAAAACAATATGTGTTCAGTACTGTGGCAAAGAAAGTGTGACTAAATAATACCATACACAATCATCTTGTCATGTATGTATAGAAGTAACTGGCAGATAGTCAGGGATAGGAAAACGCAAGGAATATAACACTCAGAAACCTCCTCGAAAGGGGGAATTGTGATAAAATCCAGGCACCAGCACTTGAATTGGGGGGAAGTTGTGGTTTAACTTGTGCCAAGCTTAATGCTAGAAGGCAGTGGAGCAATGGCTATAAAAGTCACGATGGAAGAATTTGAGCTGTACTCAAGAATTACATCCTAAGCCAAGCTGTCTTCTGAGGATAAAGGCAAGAGACAACATCCAGGGCAGACACAGGGATATAATACATTTAATCCCTTTATGAAAAGGTTTACTTGAAAATAAAATGCAGACAATGAAGGGAAAATTGAAGCAAAGGAACCATGCTCAAATAAAATAATATAAAAAGACTGTTTATAGAAACAGAAACAACAACAAAATAGCAAAATAAAACCAGAACAAAACTAATGAAACTTGGGATTTTTAAATGTCGACTACATGTGGGAATTTAAAAAATAGGGTGATAATGTTTAAGAGCACAATATAAATGCTATAACTCTGGACAATATAGAAGAAGTAGTATATCTTTTAAAATGAACAAAGAAGTGCAGGGCATATTATAGGATTATTTCTTTGCTTTCCAAATCATAGGTTTGATAGATGTTGATAATATCTCAAAGCAAAAACAACAAAACGAAACTACCCAAAGGCTTAAATTTGTTAATCGCTTTTGTAATGTTAATTCCTAATGTCAGAGAACACACATCTATTTCTGACAAAAGACCTAAAATGTAGGAACTTATTTACAGTCCCTGAGTTCTTACATTTCAATTCAAAAAAGTAGAATAATTTACTTAAGATGAGAAAACAGAGGGTTATTTTAATTTTTGAAAGCTTATTTTGGTGGCCAATATGATTTTGCATGTATTCAGGGTTTTATATGTGTGTATGTGCATGAATATGCCAAAATATTAAATTATTCTTTTTTTTTTTTAAATGTGTAGCCCAGGCTGGCCTCGAACTTGTGATCCTCCTGCCTCTGCCTCCTTCAGCAAATCCTACCGGCGTGCGCCACCACAACCGGCTAAATTATTCTTAATGAATTTTATATGTTGCTCAAATTTATCTTGACCTGTTCTGTATTGTGAGATTTTCAGTACCTGATACTACCAAATAGCAATGACATCTACGTCTAACCTTTCTTGAGCATTTTATAAAATCTGTCACTTTTCTAACTACTCTAGTTAGTTCTACCAGTCATAAAAGTAATTGCTACCTTCAGCTTTGTGGATGGAAGAACCAAGGAACAAAGAGGTGAGACAATTTTCTGAGAATCTCACAGCTGTTTACTCATGGAGCCAGAATAGTCAAAAAATTTAACATTTTATTAAATAAATAAGTATCTACACTATGCAATAAATAGATGAACCTATGTATCTCTGCAAAGGCATTTCTTACGTGTGAAGGCCTTTCTCATATTTGAAGGCATTCCCCATGTGTGAAGGTATTCCTCAAGTCTGAAGTCTTTGCTTATGTCTGAAGGCATTCCCCGTGTCTGAAGGCATGGTCTATGTCTGAAGGTATTCCTTATTTCTGGAGAAATTTTTCATGTCTGGAGGTATTCCTTATGTCTGAAGGCTTTGCTTATGTCGGAAGGCATTCCTCATGTTTGAAGGCACACCTATGTCGGAAGGCATTTCTTATTCTGAAGGTATTCCTCTTGTTTGAAGACATTCCTTCTCCCCTTCTCCCCCATTTTCTTAAAAAGGTATCAGTAAGAGGGTACATAGTTTCAGCAAGGGAGTTTTATTTAATAAAATACTTAAAACATATGAAAAGTTTTAAGTATATATATATATATTTCTAAAGAAAACTCTGATTTCTGTGTTACTTTTCCTTGCAATCTTATCAATATTTACCAATATTCACTCCAAATAGAGAGAACATCAACAAACCAGAGATTTTTACATAAGTCCTAGCTGGTGAAGCAATAAAGTTTTGGAGTTATTTATATGAACATGGTTGGGGACTCCAGGAATGGAGGGAATTATTGGCATATAAACTACTAGAGAGTTTTCCCCCTCTAAGCAATAGTTTATTATTTCTATGTTCCCTAGGATGGATGGAGGCAAACAAAGTCTATCCTTATCTCTCCTGTATGTCCATTCTGGGCCTTGGTGTTTCTCTATAATCTGTATGTTGCTGTTGCAAGCAACAGAGCGAAGACTGAATCATTTATGAATCAAAGACCTCTAAGTGACACACATATTTGTCTCCCATTCTTTTGTGATCTTTATTTCTTTTGCTATTCTGAAAACTACCAATCAGTTATCACTATTTCAAACTTTGTTTCAGGTTCTGTGTTGTAGACTTCTGGAAGTTTCCCTTGCATTGGGCTTCTACCTAACTCCATAAATCTGACTCCACCATTCCAGTAACCTCTTATACTTTATTTAATGTTGCTCCTATCTTAAAGTAAGGGACATCTAAAAAGCTTTGTGTAGTAATGAGTTTGTATCTCAATGGAATACTACTTGTGTAACATGCTTGAGGATTGATCCCCAGTACTGAAAGAACAACCAAAGAGAAGCTTCAAGTAATGTTTAAATCCTTTATTGAGTGAAGGCATTGATAATAAAAGCCAGAATTCTTTGCCTTCCTAAACAATCAATATATTTTTAAAAAGAGTTGTTTCAGTGTGTGTGTGTTTGTTTCATTAATTGGTTTATGTTATTAAGTCAATAACAAATGATATTACAAAAAGGATTTTAAGTGGCTTATAAGAATATCTAATAACTGACAAAATAATGTATTATTTACCTAAAAAGCTTACAAGACACACAGGGTTATCTTTTGTGTGATTATGTTTGATTTAAATGTTACTCTGCACCTTTTCAAAAATGAAAAATGTTTGTTAAGAATTCTAGAGTAGGACTAATATTATTTACAGTCACTATGGCAGATGTATGCACCATGTGTATTGCATACATCCAGTGTGGCTCTTTGCCAGCAGTCTCTCAGTTGCCATACATATAGTTCTTTCATAAACTTTTGATAACAGTAATATCTTTAAGTTTATTTATTACTTTTTGAAGGTGTTGGTTTGGAATTCTCTTCAAAAGAGAAAATAAATTCTAGTATTCTTCTCTGGTTAGAAATCATTTTTATATACCCCATTTTTAAAAGATTAATTTCAGTATGTGTGTGTTTGAGTATGTGTGTACCCCCCTCTCTTTGTGTGTGTGTGTGTGTATGTGTGCGCGCACGTGTGCACACATGCGCCCACTGAAGCAAGTGTCCACAAAGGCTAGAAGAGGGTGTTTGGGTTCCCTAGAACTAGCATTACAGGAGATTTTAAGCCACTGATGTAAGTGCAGGAACCAAACTCTGGTTTCCTTAAGAGCAGTGGGTGCTCTTAACCACTGTGCTATCCCATCAGTTTAATACATATTAACCTTCAATGTAAAACATCTCTCTCACTGCATGAGGTGCTAAACACATCAAGTGAAAGTGAGCCCACCAGAGATTCCCTTGTTCTGAGCTTGCATGCTGCTTGAGCATTTTCTGAGTTGGCTTTTGACTAGCTAACTAATTTCTTTGAATGTATGTTTCTGTTTACTCATCTGAGTTCTGTTTTCTCTTCTTTTGTTTGTTTTGATACCTTGTTTTAAGAGAATTTTCATGGAAAATTTTCCAAATTAAGCATCTCATACTCTATTAACTGTTTCTTTTTACCCCTTTGAAATCAAGGAGAATCTAGGAATTATTTGAAATAATGTATATTGCCCATGTTTCCCGGCACACATTGCTTGATTTATGAACTTACATTTAGAAGAGTAAGTATGCCTAGAAGAATTTCCTCCCAATAGTTCTTGTGGAAGGTGCAAACTCATAAGTTAACAGTGAACATGCTCTAGAGAATTGCTGCGATCATGTAGGGGATTTCCATGTTATATTATCTATCTGTCTTCAGCCAACTCTTAGAAAATTTGTTTTTATGAGAAAGATTAACAGATATATTTGAATGAATCCCCCTTTTGGAATAATATGGGCTCAGGACCAGTTCTTTCATTTAGAATGTTCTGTGTGACATTTCTTTTGGGGGAAAGTGCAATAACATATTGATTTCATAATCATAATGATTAATTATCCTCTTTCAAAGAAGCTGTGAAATATTGAGAAAGTTAACAAAGGGGCAGCAGAAATGTGAATGTGATAGCAGCAGGATGTGTTCAGAAAAAGCAGCTATTGAGGAGGGGTTTGATTTAAGATCTTCCAACTATTCAAAGGCATCGCTCAACTATAGCATTTAATGAATCTTTATGCCGGCTCACATTCCTGATTAGATCTTAATTTAATCCTCCCGTGCCAACTTTTAAAATGGAAAGTCAGAAGACTCAACTTTTATGAATCCCTTGACATATATGTTCTCACTCATTTCACAAGTTGAAGAGAAAAAGGTACGATGACATATGGAATATATAAAGCAAATCTCTATTCTCTCCTTCCCCCCCCCCCTTGTCCCATCTTCTCTTCCCTTCCTCCCTCTTTTCCTCTTTCTTATTCTGGCTCATTGTTCAACTCCTGTAGCTATTCTTGTCTCTTTAACTACCCCCCAAAGATACAGGCAATCAGATCACATTCTACACTCGATCTTCCTGGACCTAACCCCAATCATTTTACTTGTTTCCAGAACAAACTCTTCATAACTCCTAGCTTGACTCTACAACTATCTATAAAGTATATGCTATATAATTATCTTAAGAGATTTCTGCCCTTGTCTTACAAGAGAATAAGTAAAGGCAGCTTCGGTTGATAGTTGAAATTTTTATTGCACGCACTTACAGTTCTCAGGAGTTATTGTATTTCTGTCTTTTATGGTTTGCTCCTATCTCTAGGAACACTGTCTCATGTTAAAAAATGAAGCACAAAATGAGGGGAAATTCTTTGAAGATTCATAATCTTAAGTTTTAAACCACAGTTTTTAGTGTTAAATATCTTAGAAAATAGAAAGTGCATGATGTCACAAAAGCAAATATTTTTATATAACTGAATGTTATCCCAAGGCAGGACAAAGGAACACAAGAATGCAGCATCTAATCTAATTGATTTTTGTGGAAAGGGCTCTGCTCTAGTCCAAAAGAAAGGGGAGGTGTCAGCAACAATTGGAAATCCTTGTGTATTTCAGAGCCGAATGGCCCTAAGTAGTCAACTTCTTCATACTACCCCAGCTCCGAGGAGCCAAAGCCCTGTGAAAAGTGCACAGGTTTTCCTGAGTAAGTTTCACAGGTTTTCCTGAGTTCAGATTTGGCAGGAGCAACAGAATATTTCCAGTACAGTAGAATAGACAATAGTGACCTTAAGTGAGTTAACAATAGGGAAAAGCATGAACCTGTTAGTCACTGACCTAATGAGTTTGTGAGGCCATCAGCTCTATGACCCATGAAGTGTACATGTAGATACCATGGACTTGAGTTTAAATGTCACTTAAGGAAGAGTGATGAAGGTTAAGATTAGATTTCCAGAATTGTGTAGAGACTGCCAAAGACAGTTTAAGTTCCTTTCTAAGAAAAGTGCCATTTATTTTTTAATAGCACTTATGAAGTTTGCATTCATGTCCCTCTTTCTTTCTCTTTGACAATCTTTTTCCAGTAGTGTGTGTTTGTGTGGGGGGGGATGCTCAGCAACTACCTCTCTGAAAAAACCAAAAGCAAAGTAAAACAAAATGATCCAATAGCCAAAAAACAATAACATAATTTCAGCATTTGCCAATATTCATGGGCTGGTTTCCAGGTACCAAGTTAAGGGTTAGGTGTCAGTACAGATGAGGATGGATGTTGATTTGGGCTATTGGATGTAGGCATGACAAGTAGAAAAATAAATACACAGATTAATGAATATGGATATAAATACTTAACAATGAGTGGGAAGGTGAAAATCGAGTATGTATGTAATGGAAATAGCATTGAAACAGAGATGTATGAAAGTATAAATAAAAAGATGGAAGGTACTTGGTTGGTTAGATGCTTGGAGACTCCCTAGACCCTTCTTTTAAACAAACAACAAGCTGTAGATGGAAGTTTCTGTCCCCTGTCCTGTCCAGTCCCGCAGCCAATTAGTCCCAAAGAAACATTCAGAAGCTTGTATTAGTTATAAACTGTTTGACCTATTAGCTCAGACTTATTACTAACTACTCTTACAACTTAAATTAAGCCACAATTCTTGTCTGTGTTTAGCCATGTGACTTGGTACCTTTTCTCAGTAAGGCATTCTTACCTTGTTTCCTCTGTGTCTGGCTGGTGACTGACTCTGCATTTTCTCTTCCCAGAATTCTCCTAGTCTATACTTTCTGCCTGACTACTGGCCAATCAACATTTTATTAAACTAATATGAGTGACAAATCTTTACAGTGGATAAGAGCATTATCCCACAGCAACAAGATGCTTAATTTTAAGTGGTTACCACTGAACCTGAACCTGAAAGGGATATATATATATATATATATATATATATATATATATATATATATCCTTCTCTCACAAATTGCATCAGTTAGCTCCAGCTCTTCATTAACTATTGCCCATATACAAATGAAGAAGAAACTTTTTTATCACAATTTATCACAATGATTTATAACCTTAAATTCAAACTTCTGCTAGTTTATCTACTAGTTTATGTGATGGGTATAGACTATTTCTAAAGCAAACCAAAAATCTAGTCCAAAAAGTTATTTTTTAATGGCCTAGCACTTGCATATGGAGGATGCGCATGAACTTTATTTTACTTCACTCCTGTAATTTCAGTCTTCTCTATTCAATACCATCATATTGATAGATTCGGGGAAGCCCAAAAAGGAAATGAGCTTTGGTAAGGTTTATATTCATACTCAATGGAAACAAAAATAGCACAGGACCAAAAAATAGAGATTATTAAAGATGGTGCTGAGATATTTAAATAAAAAATAATCGTTTCCATTCTAAGATCTTAAAAGTCTAAGTTTACCTAGCATTTATACTGCTAAGTTGTTTATTTTAACATGTGGAACATACATACTACTTACCATTTGTAATGTTTTCAACTGTTTTATTTATATTAGTGAAGGAACTTGGACAACATGATGAGGTATGCTATTATTGCTGCTTGCTACTGATGAAGAAATTGGTGTTGAGAGAGGTTAAGAAGCTTTCCTAGGGGTCACAGCTTTTTGCTTCTCTCTGAGGCATGTAACAAGCAACTCTTCAGCGACAGAACAATGGTGCTTACCAACTTTGCTTTGAAGGCCAATTTCAGTCATCAGCTCATACTTTGCTGCTTAGTTTAACTTAGTGATCAGAAAACGGCTGGAACACAAATGAGCTTTGTATTTCGCATTGGCCAGTTCGAGGATTAGTGTAGGTTTTACCATTTACTATTTTTATTTGCTGTTCTACTAAGTAGCAGTTTCGCTAATATTTTTAAAAATTAATATATAACATTTGTTTAAAATAAAAACATACAATTTAATTTTTATCTTCATGTTTCAAAAGAAATAGAATTACATCACTTTCTTTTCTTTCCTTTCTAGCCCCTCCCAGCTAACCAATCTTGAATCCCTTCCGTGTCCCACATTTTCATGTGAATAGCCTCCTTAGCTTTGATTATTATTGTTGCTTGCATGTATATATCCATATATATGTCATATGTATTTGCATATATTGTATATATATTGTTTTAGAGCTGAGTACTCTGTGCGGGACAACCAAGAAGGGGGCTCATCTCTGGAAAAGGCTAAATCCCTTGCAGCAGTTACTAGTTGCCTACAGTTTTTTTTTCTGATGGTGAGATCTCTTGAGGTTTTTTTCCCCCCTCTTTGCTAACGTGTCCACTAATATTGTTATTGTTGCAGGTTTTTCTAGGAAAGACTGTTTCACAGCAGATTTCTTGGTATTCTAGCTCTTATATATTTAACCCTTTTTTTATCATGTTCTCTGAGCCATAGGTGCAGGAGCTATGATGTAGATATATTCCTTTGGATGGGCTACTCATGATCTTATTTCATAAAGCCTCAATGAATCAAATATTTTATATTTGCTGAAAATTATACAAAGCACACACACACACAGAAGGGGGGGTTAAGTCACTTGGGCAGACAATGCTACTCACTGAACCATAGACTAACACAACTCCATGTATCAGACAAGAGAAGCCCTTTTTTAGAATGGTTGGTCAGGGCAGTCTAACTGATTCCCCCAAACAATGTAGAGGTGGCCTTCAAGTCCCATTTCCATCAGAGACAATTTTTGCTGCAATTAGCACAATTGCAGGACCAAATATTGCAAGTAACAGTTAAAACATTTTTTTTAAGCAAACAAGATCTGTATTCTGAACTTTATCTGGATAGCTCTGTTAATTATTTCTTATGTCAGGTTATTGCAGGTTCTTCATTTCTCACAGTAGGAGAAAGGGGCTTTCACACACTAGCAGAACTTAGTCAAAATTTAACTCATCCTGTCTCTACTTAGGGCTATAGCTGTCAGACAGAAACCATGAAGCTTAGCAGCACAAGGTAAGAGCTAGACTCTGTTTGATGCATATTTAAATACTAACTGTCTAATATACTTCTCTTTTTCCTCTTTAAAATAAAACTATATTACAAGCTTAATTAAAGTCTTAAAGACATAAAAATAAAGTTGTAGATAAGCCATAGTTTATGATAGCTGTAATTTTCATTTTTAATACATTTCTATCTGTAACAAAATAACATCTGTGCTTCCTTGCCTTCTTTCCACAAGCAAGTGACCAGGTAGGGCTGTTAAGTAAAAGATACAACCTTTCAGTCTTTCTTTTTCTGAAAGTTCAATCTTTTATTGACTCATCTTTAGTCCAGCTCAGATATCTGGCATATGATTAACTACCAAATTCTGTTTGCAGAAAGCTTTAGGTCTGTGCTGACACGTCTTGTGCCCTTGGTGAAAGCCATGCTTCTCTAATGAGAAAATTACCAAGGAATGAATGTCTGAGGAGAATAACTCAAGCAACAAAATTAATGGATCTTTAATTATTTTCAAATGGGGAAAATCCCATCAGACAGTTTAATGGTTCAAATGAAAGTTATATGACACCATCCTTGATTGATTTCTCAAAGTGACTGATGCCAAGGTAACTGGATAACACAGCTTTCAGCTCGATGCCCTTTCTGTTAGTGTCTTGTAAATATGACGTCACTCAAGTCAGCTATATGGTTTCAGAAGATACGTGGAGAAAGTCCTTTTTAAAGTTGTCTTCTGCTAATGTGACAAACTGGGTCTCTAATGTTATAGTAAATACTTACTTTCCAAGGAGGTCTGAAGGTTGACCACTTTTTCCCATTTGAATTAATAAAAGAAACACCCCAAGGCAGGGGCCCTTAAACTACTTTCATTTTTGAGAATAGGTAATGAATTTATTAACTAAAACCAATTAGAAAGGCCCTAAACAGGAACCCATACTTCTATAGTCTCTACAGTTCAGATAAACAATATCTCATATGCATGTGTACATAGTGCTTTTCATTTAAAAGCTGTTTTACCTTAACATGGCTAAATTAAATATAAACAGGTTAAAAGACAAGTGTTAACTATTCACATTTCTCAGATAAGAAAACTGAGTCTCATGAAATCCTTCACTTTTTAGGGTCATAAAATTAGAAACCACAGATCAAACAGCCAGCAAAAATTCTGGCAAATACATATTGTCATGAGTATTGGACTAGCGAATGGCTCAGTCAGTAGAGGGCTTGTAAGCCCAAGGACCATCAGAACTGATGGATATAAAACAGAAATCTGGGCATGGTAGGCCACTTATTATTATCTGTTATTCCAGCTCTAAGGAGGTGGAGAGACAGGGAGAACTCTGAGGCTCACTGGCTGGGCACTAGAACCTTCTTGTTGAGGTCCAGGTCAGGAATAGACCCTGTCTCAAAAAATAGTGAGGGACCCTATCTCAAGAGAAAGGTGATTGATATCTCAGGAGTGACCTGAAGTCGTCCTCAGGTCTGCACATGCGTAGCCCTCCTTCTCCGACTACAAGTTTAAATCGCTTTCTTTTTACTACTTTTTTGGTGTCTATTGATAACTCAGAAGACATGTCATGTATCGGGCTGTACAGTGGGTGTAGATGAATGATCCTCTGTACAAGTATGTACTCAGATTGACCTAATTATAAACTGCTAAATAAACTCAAGGTTTCATTTAATGATATGACATTGAAGCATGAAGTTTGGGTTGCGACTGTATAACTATTCAGTTTATTCTGGCTCTTGATAAGTCTAGAGGATTCTTTCCATTGTGAGTTCTTTTCTGAAAGTTGATCAAAGGAGAAAGCTTTAAAAAGAGAAATCAAATGAGAAATAGCTTTAAAGTATCCATATGTTTGAAAAACTGAATAGCTTTAATGAGATATAGGGATGTCAATAAGTTACACACATTTAAGCTACAAAACATGATAAACGTTGAACAACTACGTACTATAAAGCCATTTCTGGCACCACAGTAAGGAACATAGCGTTTTCTTCCTACACCTTAGTGTTCCTTTCTTCTTTTCTTTTTCATTCCACCATTACTTATTGGTAGGTGTTACCCAGTGTAGGTGCTGGGAACCTGACTCCTGTCTTCTCTGCAAGAGCAACAAGTGCTCTTAACTGCTGAGCCAACAGATGGCATTATTATACTAAGGGAGTTATATTACTTAGGGACTTTCTGTAGTTCACTGTGAGCTTTTTTTTTTAATCACGAAGAATGGATGTTATTTTCATCCAAGTCTTTTCTGGGTCGATTTATAAAGGTAAGCATATTTTTGCTCTGCTGTTGATATGATAGATGATCATTTCATTTTGATTTTTAAATGTTAAGCTAACTTTTCATATCTGGGATGAACTCACATGATCACGGTATGCACTAATTTAACTTTTAAAAGATTAAAATATTTTATTTTTAAACATCATTTAACAAGAATTTTAACATCATGTCCCCTATCTTATCTTCCGTTCAATCCTTCTCATGTACCCCTTCCCTCTCAAAATCATGGCCCTTTTTTCTTTAATTGTACTTAATTTTTTAACACTTTGTAGAAAATGGTTCTTAAGAAACTGGTCTATAGTTACCTGTAGACCTATTACTCTGTGAATGTGGGGAGGCTCTCTCGTAATGCACAGTCTCTCTTTCCAGAAAGACCAGAATTCTATGTCTTCTTCTAAATAGAAGTATTGATTTGATTGACATTTTCAAGGAGCTAGCTTTTGTTTTCTATATTGTTTTGATGATTTCTATATATTTCTTCTTATTTATAGTTTTATTGATTTCTGCTTTTTCCCCATTTCCTTCTTTTATCTCCCTCCCTTGCACTAATTTTTTTCTGAACAAAGCCATGTACTGTGTCCTCATGAGCCCATGGGAAAAATATTCATTTCCATTATGGAATTTTGATCTCTAGAATTTCTTAGTTTGTGTGTGTGTGCGTGTGTGTGTGTGTGTGTGTGTGTGTGTGTGTGTGTGTGTAAATGCATGGTGCACATGTGGAGGTCACAGAACAACCTCAGGCTTTGGTCTACTGGTTTCTTCCATCTTTTGTTTAAGACAGCATCTCTCATTGGTTTGGAACCTCACGACATAGGCCAGACTAACTTGTCAGCCCACTTCCAGAGATCTGCCTAACTTTCACTTTGCTCCCAGCTTTTCATGGGGATTTGGGGGATACAAAGTTAGGTCCTTATGCTTGTGAGGTTAAGAGGTGACAGTTTAGGCAGGAGAAAATAATAGATTGCATTTTAAACCAAGAACAGAGAGAATGGTATTTTCTAGGCCCTTCTGATGGCATGTTCATAGAGATCCAATGTTTAATCATCATGCACCTCCCAGGGACACTCACATTATACACACAAAACAGCAGTTTCTAATTAATTTTCTATTGATATATTATAGAGGTGACTTCAATTATTCTTTGTATTATACTGGGAATTCACAAGTGCAAGAGGCATGGCGGGAGAGAAGAAAACTGCATTTTGATGGTAATAAACTGTTTTTTGGCAAGCTGATTTTGTGAGCTCCTTGCCAGGATAATTTTAAAATTGCTTATTGATGGGATGTTTTCTACATGATAAAGATTAGGCATGTTTGTTGAGAAGAGATTCAGCTGGGTGTTAGTGAAATAGTGTTCTAAGAAAGCACACAAAAGTCCCAAAACATAGACTTGCAAGATGGCTTCCCAGGTAAAAGTGCTTGGTATGCAAGCCTGATATCAAGAGTTCAATTCTCAGAACTCACAGTGGAAGAGGAGAACTGACTCGCTCAACATATCATGCGCACATATGCAGCATAATAATAACTAAAATAAAAAGGAAAAGTATCCCAAAATAATGACTTGTAAAAATAACTTAAAAATAATCAAAATTTTGGGAAAAAAGAGATATAAAGGTGCCTAAATGGAATAAAAATATAGCACATTTTCTTTCAAGGAAGCTGTGCGGAGGTTCTCTTGCTAAAATTGCCACATCTGTCTTACAGAAATTTCAACAGAAAAACAGGATTTACAGAATTCTTTCAAAACAAACACCATACCAACTTAATGGAAAAACATCTGCACTGTTTAGCTTGTTACAGCAGTCTGTCAGGGTGGTTTAGAGATAAGCATGCATTCTTCTTAGGTTTATTATTGGAACCTTCTATTTAAAAGCCTGCAGTGTAAGAGAGGAAATGTGTTTTGATTGATTTATTCTGAAAAGAAATTAATATACTGAATGCTCAGACGAGTAAGAGATAAAGGTGACATTGAAAAACCAAACTGGACTTTGTAAGAAGTCACAGAAGTAGTGACAACTGGGCCTCTAAATCTCATATTTGTGTATCAAAGTCGAGACAGAAAACTTTACTCGGAATAGTCTGCAAAGACGGGACTACCTCCTTTCCACACACGAATGAATCAATAGTTGACATCCTAATATTTGAATGGATATAGTCTTCAACCCCAAAAGAAAAGATCTTCCCCCCAAAACCAGATCAAGCCAAACAATCCAAGATGACAAGGACTAATGTGGGATTTCTCTCTGTAGGCTATGTCTTATTACAATTGGTTAATAAAAAAAACTGCTTTGGCCTATAGGGTAGAATAAAGCCAGGCAGGAAATCTGAACATATATATATATATATATATATATATATATATATATATATATATATATATGGAGAGAGAGAGAGAGAGAGAGAGAGAGAGTAGGCACAGAATCAAGGAGACTCCATGTAGCTGCCGAAGGAGGGAGCCACCCAGAACCTTTCTGGTAAGCCACAGGCTTGTAGAGATACACAGATTAATAGAAAAGCTCTGGAGTTCAGGAAATCCAAGAAAAACAAGAACGAATGTTGAGGATCCTAAAGACAATAGGATTTTAGAGTAACACATAATTTTCTATCAAAGCTGTTCTTAGCTCTACTAAATGTAGAAGTACAAGGAGAGAAATGAGGTTTAGAATTGTTCAAGAAAGTGGGACCATATTCCTGAAATAATTAAACTCTAGGGGTAACTAATACCTCGGAGATATTGTGATATCTACAAATGAAAATAGACACATATCAAGTATAACACAGTGATTTGTCATTGTCTGTCCACTGGGGAAAAGTAGAGGTTTATTGAAAGTGGAGATGATATAATAAACATATATGTTATGGAATGTAGGCACATTTATGACATATGTATATGTCAATGTATAAAATGTGATATCTAGAATATATAGCATGACATGCAGTGTTCAATATAAATTTATCAGACATGCCATGAAGCAGTATCACATGATTAAAAATTAAAGCTAGTCATTAGGAAGAGAAATATAGATAATTCAGGTGTTGTATTTATGAGATATGGATTTAGAATATGTGCAATTTATTTGAAAGAGTCATCATAGAACTAGAGGTTTTTTTTAAAGGAAGGAAAGGATGATTGCCTAGCATTAAAAGGAACAAAACCAAGTTCAAGAATTTGACTAATGGATTTTACAGCTTATTGTACATAGCAGAAGAGAGAACTGTTGATTAGAACATAGCTAGGTAAAAACAGACAAAACAAAATAACCTCCCCCCAGATTTAATAGACAAGAGATTGAAAACAATATATAATATAGAAAAAGGATATGCTACACACAGTTAAATACCTACAGTATATGTAAATGTAACTACATTGTAATATAGTAATATTCAAAAGAAACAATAGTTCAGAATAAGTGACATCATCAAGAATTTTAGAAGCTCAGTTCACAAAGCCAAGTCTACAGAAAAATTTCAATATCAAATAAACACAAACACATATTAATTCAGGTAGGAATACTACCTTAGCAGAAACATTATAAAGCTATAGGCACTTTGATGTTTTTAATAAAGCTTTTAGTTTTCTATATTTAGAAAATGACAAAGAAGGTGTTTGTAAATTTCCACAACCCCTAACTGCCCTGATGGTTGTTGAAGACCCAGGAAGGAGACCAGTATGAGCCATGATAAGACCTTTTGTTGTTTGGGAATATCCACATCTTGGTAATAGCTTCAGACAAAGCTGAAGACTCTGAATGGGGAAAGGAATAAGTACCAGTTAGGCTCAGAAGCTGAAGATACAGGGTGGGGACCATATCTGACTCTGGGTAGGACCTACAATATGTAGGGTCTACGGTACAGTAGTATGTGGAGAGTTTACAAGGCATGGAGAATGCTTCAGATCCAGGTGGGAGTCCTACACTGATACAAGCAATACGTGTCCCTCGGGGAAAACTGGGGATAGAATCTTTGGTCTTATATAGTAGTCCAACAGAAGGAAAGGCTACCTCAAACCTTTAGGATTCAGTCCTTCACTGATCACTGCAAATAACAAAAAATAAGTAATTAAAATAAAAAATACACACACACACACACACACACAGAGAGAGAGAGAGAGAGAGAGAGAGAGAGAGAAAGAGAGAGAGAGAGAAACACTAATTTCAGATTGCTAGTCCAAGCACAGAAACAGAAATAACAGAAAAATAAATCCAGGGTATGAAAATGGATATATAATTGATGAAGAAGATACAAGGTAAAATGATATTGGAAATGAAAAACTCAATCAGCCAAATAAAAACAACATCTGAATGTCTCACATTCATTTAACAGTTCAAAGTATTTTCTCATTTCTACCCTGACTTTTGTTGTTGTATTACTGTTTAAAAATTATTAAATACTTAATATCCTTAAATGCTTTGAACTGTTAAATGAAATGTGATACATCAAAAATGTAGAAATGAAATATTTAGTGGAAGCTTTAGGCTTCAATATATAATATAATAAGAAAAAAGAAAGAAGAAGAAAAAAGAAAAAAGGAAGCAAAACAGCGAAAGACCAATTGTATAAGATACCTATAGCTGGACATCAAAGAAAATTAGAAATAAATTAGGGCTGGGGGATATGGATCAACAGTTAAGTCCACTTGTTGGACTTAAAAAATATATATATATATATATATATATATATATATATATATATATATATATATTCCAGTTCCAGATAATCTGATGTCCCTTTCTATTCTCCAGGTATATTCTGGTACACATACATATATACATGCAGGCAAAACATTCACACACATAAGTAAAAATTGAAGACAAAGGCAGTAGAAATAAGAAAGTAAAAATGAAGTCATAAAAATTATGAAATAGGAGGTAGGGATGTAGCTCAGTGGTAGAGTTCTTGTCGACTTGGATAAAGCCCTGGGTTTGAGTCCCTGCAAATAATTTTATAATTACACAGTTGATATACACATATCTACACGTATGCGTTATGAAGAAAAGAAACCCAGACAGACGGAAGGAGTGCCATGAACAGCTCTGCTAACTGTTCCTGGTCGGGTTTCTTTGTGTCAGTCCGCCCCAGACAGCAGACAAATGATTGAAGGAGCCCCTGAGGAAATGACCTCTGCCTCCCTCGTCCAACATCTGAATACAGATGCGAGAAAAACTGGAATGAAAAGTTTCCAGCTGAGCTCAGCCTATTCCCAGATTCGTCAGGAAAAGAAACGGTTATTATTAAGTTACCGTCTCAGGGTGGTTCGTTTACAGAAATATATAACAGAAGCAGTTAAAAGAGATCAATACTCTATAGACGTATACTTCACCTAAACTGACACGCAGATTAAGACAATCTCAGTAAAATTTTATCAAGATACTTTGAGAAAAATTGGTGAAGTAATTCTAAAACGCATGTGGAAAGGCAGTGAGTAAAAAGGTAAGGATAAAAAAATAAATGAGCCGGGCGGTGGTGGCGCACGCCTTTAATCCCAGCACTCGGGAGGCAGAGGCAGGCGGATCTCTGTGAGTTCGAGGCCAGCCTGGTCTACAAGAGCTAGTTCCAGGACAGGCTCTAAAAAAAAAAAAAAAAAAAAAAAAGCTGCAGAGAAACCCTGTCTCGAAACCCCCCCCCCCCAAAAAAAAATAAATAAATGAAAAGAAATGCAGAAGATAAAGAATATCCAAGAAAAATTGAATATGGAGAGCAAAAGTTGGAACTGAACTTCTAGATAGAAATATTTATTTTAAAATTATGGTAATCAACACAGTGTATAGTGAAGAATCAATACATAGCAGGGACTACCGGAACAGACTTATTTATACATCTGCTTTACAACAAAGTAACTGTATCAACTCAAAACAACAGACTCTTAATGTTAAAAATGACAGATTATCAGCCTGATTTCAGGAGTGGGTAAGGAGTTCCTCAGCCTTATGTAAAACAGTAAGAAAAAACCTGCAATAAAGTGACATACTGGACGTTGTTAAAATGATCACCTATAGGTTGCAAAAAAAATCACTGCTAGAGCATAAAAAAGTCATGGAATTGAGAAGGCACGTTCACATATTTAACCATAGGTTTATTTTTCTTATGTATATGAGTTCTTCTACAAATCAGTATTTGAAAGATGTAAGATTGAGAACACTCATGATATGGTACAAAATATCCCACTAGAAAGAGCTTGTCTCCAGAAAACCTAGACTAAATAAACCGCCATATATCCCCACAGCGTAGGTGCTACCTTTTAAAAAGTAATCAATTTCTGGACACGTAACAACAAAGAAAAGTCATACCAATTAGGTTCAAAATAAAATCCAAATAGAAGCATTCTTCTTTAAATTCTGTTGGGTGCAGAATATAGGTTCCGATAGGGGTTGTACATTTTCATTTAATAGCAGTCACACAGGTGTGATCACTTTTAAAAAAGTGTGTGCATCTGTGTATATAGAACTTGTATATTTTAGGGTATATGTGTATGTTATGCTTCGATAAAAAAGCAAATCTTGAAAAATATGGTTCTGAAGCTTGCCAAAGGAATCATTTTTGGAAATAAACTTTCCATTTTTAAAAAGAGGATAGTGAAAAAATTTCCACATAGGCTTTTCCCAGAGAAGGAACCTTTTATATACTGTTTATGTTTTTTCTACTTATGAGACCATTTTTGAGATATCCTGGTGATTTATATTTGAATAGATGATTAATCACACAAACGGTCTATTTTAGTTTCAGAGTGGCAAAATAAATCAAATTCTGTAGTTAAGAAAGTCACAGAGAAATCTCAAGCGGTACAGTAACTACTAAATAGTGGCTTCATTAATTAGTGCATGCTCAGACACTGTCTGTAGAGCTACGAGAAAAATTATCCACTCTGGATTTTTTTAAAGTCCCACAAGGATAATTGGATTGAGGTTAAGGACCAATTGTTGTTTCAGCCCCTCTTAACGTACTTTCTGGAAAGAAACCCCATGCGAAGGAAGCCAGGCAACGTGAGCATATCCATTGCAATTACTGTAGGTGGTAACGACCATCCAAAACGCATTTGTCAAGATTCCCTAAGCAGAACTTACAAAACAGAGGAACTCACGCCCTGAATTTAGAGTCCATAGGGAAATTACGAACTGACGGCAATCTTTCAGGCTCCTCATCTTATCGGGGTTTGAGGCCATTTTTCAAAGAAAAACTGTGTACTTACACAAGTTTTAAAGTTCCTTTTGTTGATGTCCAGTTTCATTCTATGTGTTCAAAAAAGATTCATGGTATGATTTTTGACTTTTGGAGTGGCTGAACTTTGTTTCATGACTTAAGGTATTGTTCTGGTTCGTTTTTGTCAACTTGACACAAACTAGAGTCATATTGTAAGAAGGATCTTCAACTGAGGAGTTTCCTGCAGCAAGCTGACCTGTGGACATGTCTTTGGGACATTTTCTTGATCAATGGCTAATGTGGAAAAGCCCACCCCAGTGTCTGTTATGTCATTCCTGGGAAGGTGGTCCTGACTTGCATAAGAAAGATAACTGAGCAAGCCATCGAAAGAAAGCCAGTAAGCAGTAGTCCTTCGAGGACCTCCAGGTTCCGGGCTTGAGTTCCTACCTTGGCTACCTTGTTGAGTGTAATTGTAAGGTGAAATAAAGCCTTTCCTCCCCCAAAGTGCATTTGGTTGGTGTTTTATCAACAGAAAATAAGAGAGGACATGATTTGTTGCTGTAATGGACCTGACCATGCTGTTTTGCAATACCACTCTTGGGAATATGATGGAGAAGAGTTATCTGTCTATGTTTCTTTCATTGGTTAATTAATAAAGAAAACTGCCTTGGCCCTTTAAGAGACAGAAAATTAGGTAGGTGGAGTAGACAGAACAGAATTGTGGGAACAAGGAAGTAGAGTGGGGGAGACGCTTCAGGCAGTCGCCATAGTGAGTCTCCATGCTGCTCCTCTCCGAGATGGACGCAGGTTAAGATCTCTCCTGGTAAGCCACACCTCGTGGTGCTACCCAGATTACTAAATATGGGTTAAAGGAAGATGTGAGAATTAACCAATAAGAGGCTGAAACTATGGGCCAGGCAGTGTTTTAAAAGAATACAGTTTCCGTGTAATTATTTCGGGTGTAAAGCTAGCCGGCGGCCGGGTGGTGGGACGCAGCCCTGTCGCTTCTTTCTACAGGAATATACCCAAGAGATGCCCTATCATACTGCAAAAGCATTTGTTCAACTATGTTCATAGCAGCATTATTTGTAATAGCCAGAACCTGGAAACAATCTAGATGCCCGTCAATGGAAGAATGGATAAAGAAAGTGTGGAATATATACACATTAGAGTACTACTCAGCAGTAAAAAACAATGACATCTTGAACTTTGCATGCAAATGGATGGAAATAAAAAAACACTATTCTGAGTGAGGTAACCAAAAAGATGAGTTTGGTATGTACTCACTCATAAGTGAATTCTAGATATAAATAAAGGTCAGTGAGCCTATAATTCCTGATCCTAGAGAAGCTAAATAAGAAGGTGAACCCAAAGAAAAACATATAGCTATCCTCCTGGATATTGGAAGTAGACTAGATTGCCAGGCAAAAATTGGGATCTTGGGGGTGGGGGTGGGGTGGTGGTAAGGGGTGATGGGGAGATGTGGAGAGAAAAGTGAGGAGGGGAGGATGGGGAGACCCTGGGGGAATGGGATGGTTGGGATGGAGGAAGGGTGGATAGGGGAGCAGGGAAGAAGGTATCTTAATTAAGGGAGCCATTTTAGGTTTAGCAAGATTCCTTGGGTGGTAGGTTCTTAACAAGTTGATAGAGGAGAAAGATCGCTAAGATCAAGTAAGCTAATCCACGTGCTTCTTCTCTCTCCTCTTGAATGTGGGCACAGTGCTTTAAACGTCTGTGCTGACTTTCCCACCATAATGAATTATAACCTGGAAGTGTAAGTTAGTAAACTCTTTCCTCCCTGTTTTTCTTCTTATGAGGTACTGTAGTAAGGAGGCCCCTTGTTGGTTCCCGGCTGCTCAGCCCTGAAATAACCACATAGAAACTGTATTATTTAAATCACTGCTTGGCCCATTTGCTCTAGCTTCTTATCGGCTAACTCAAATATTAATTTAACCCATTTCTATTAATCTGTGTATTACCATGTGGCTGTGGCTTACTAGGTAAAGTTTCAGTGGGGTTACATGGCTTCTCTCTGACTCCACCTTATTCCTCCCAGCATTCAACTCCCAGCATTCAATTTAGTCCTTCCCCCTGTCACCTAGCTCTGTTCCCCTATGGCTCTGCTACAGACCCAAAGCAGTTCCTTTATTAACCAATGGTATTCACACCATACAGAGGGGAATCTCACATCAAGGGTACTTTATCACAATAGCAGTAATAAAAGTAGAAGAGAGGGACATTTTGGGTCTAGACTGTAAGACTGTATCAAAAACCTAGAAGAGACACTTGTTAACATCTGTGGAAGTCACACATGTTTTCTCACGGCCTTGGTACATTGAATTGCACAGCTAAGGCTTTGCAGATGCTCTGGGGTCCAATGAAGAGTGAGAGATGACAGCTAACAGCTTTCAGGGTCCAAGAAAGCCCAAGTCCCTCATGTTGGATTATCTGGCAGCTTGCTGGGTCTCTAGAAGTGTAGGGGCTCTTACCAGGTGGACAAGTACACTCAAGACTTCCCATGGTTTGGGAAAGGTAGATGGGTTTATGCAACCCAAAGCCCTGGGAGTTAGTACTGCTCAGTATAGGCTTCCCATTCCTTCCTGGGTGGTTGTAGTTTCTCAGAATGCTAGATGGACAAAGTGTCCAGATGTCATTGTGGAGCAGGACCTCGACAAGGGCAGGAATAACATGGGCAAGACAGTATAGAGGTCAGCAGCACCAACACTGGGCTCTATGTCTGTGAACTTGCAGGTTCCTTCAGCAGGAAATGCTTCAGATGTCCTTGATGTTAATGAAGATTGCTGTGTGTCTCTTGCTTCTCATTCGCCACTGTGCAAAGCTGGTTTTTCTTCAGGGCTGCCTTTGAGTTGAGAGATGAGATGCTGAGTGCTGTGCGCTTACTTCTCTTATTTATAAGTGAGTCAGTGGGGCCCCTACCCTCTGAAAGGGTGCTCTACTCCAAACATTCCAGTGGGAGAGCAGTTGTATCTTTTTGTTCATTTTTGTGGAGAGAAGTACTCCAGGTATCTCTAGTCAGCATCTCACAGATATTATTTCCCATTTAGTGTAATTTTTGATGTTTGTTTTAACAGAAACTTTTACTTACCCAGAGGACTTTTCAAAATCAAATTTCCTTTGAAAAACAGTAACTTAAAATAGAAGAGAAAGAAAGAAGCCAATGTGAAGAGACTCCATACTCTTTGATTGCAGTTATAAGATATTCCAGAAAAGGTACAATTGTAAAGATGGAGAGAAGAGTCAGTAGATGCCAGGGATCAGGAGATGGGAGGGGGCATGAGTATTCATAGCACAACTGGTTTCAAGGGCAGTTGAATGTACTTTATATCCACAATCATGGTAGATGCAGGTGGTTAGACGTTAGTACAACCTCATAAAGTGTACACCATCCGTAATGAATCTTAACGCAAACAGTGGCCTTTGATGATGATGTTGTACCTTTCTTCTGGGGATACTGATAGTGGGGGACTAAGAGGACTCAGGGGATATATATTGTGAACCCCAAACTGCTATACAACAGTCTTTTAAAGAGTAGAATCAAAAGTTTTTTTGTTATGAAATCAAAGAAAAGGTGTTAAAAGTTTCGTGACTCAGATACCCCCTGAAATTATTACCATTGCTGAAGTTGGAACATATTTAATTTGATTAGGGTGATTTAGTTTGAAGTGGATACACTTCTTGTTTTTCATGTTAGCCTGTGTTAGCACCTGGGGGCATAGATTTAAACATTCTAACTTTACAAGAATGGTAGTCTGTTAATCTTTAAAATGACGTCTTGATTAAAATCATACGGTTTCTAAACATCAGGTCTTCTTTACACTCGTTATTGCCTACAAGCTACTTTAAAGTTTGGTTTTCAGAGCTTTGAGTTGGTAATCAAGTGGGGGGAATTCTTCTATTAAATTGTTAATTGAAGTAGTAGTAAGAAAATAACGTATTATCTTAATAAGTCTTCTTATTGAAATATTTAAATAGTAGAAATTTCCAGATTCATTGGAGTCAGTGAAATGTTTCATACTCCGTGAAAATTTCTCTATGATATAGCATGAACACTCAAGATGAGATGACTTTAAATGTTAGTATAGGGATGGGGAGAAGACTCAGTCAGTAAAATACCTGTCACATAAGCATGACATTTTGAGTTCAGATCCTCAGCACCCATGTAAAACCGAGGGACCCCAAAACTCCAGTTCTGGGAGTTATGTGTTAGGTATAAGCAGATTCCCAGAGATCGTTATTCAGCCATCCTTGCCAAATTGATCAGTTTCAGGTTCTGCAAGAGACTCTGTTTCAAAACATAAGGTGGAAAGATCTCGGAAGATGTCCAATGCCAACATCAGGCAAGTCCATGCACCTGCCAGCACACAGCTACCCACCTACACAAACTTTTATGTGTGCTTCCCCCACAAACTGAAATACAGTTGTGATTAGCTGATGTTTTCATTTTAGATGCTAATTTTACAAATTCATGAAGTACCTTTTTTCACGTTTGTACCTTTAAGTTCCAAGTATAAGGACGATTTTAAAGTCACCCTGGCTAAACAGATGAGTTTTCTAAAGTTTTGCGGGACGTGGGTTGTATGGATTGAATGATGAAGAGTGGGGAGCATGGAGGAGGGCAACAGAGGAAAGAGAGTAATAAAAATCAAAATGTAATGGCATGTATATATGAAAATGCCCCCACTGAAATTTATGTGAGAACTTAATATCAATAATAAAAATTATCTGGAACAATGGCAAGAAATAAACGTTCAAGTACATGAGTATAGGGACAGGAAATGGAGAGAAGGAGGAGGTGGGCCCTTACTTTGCAACTGTCTTTTCCTCAGAGAGAAATACTCACAAAGTAGAAGTGCTGTGTAGCTCTCGGGTTTCAGAATCTTGTCTCTCCTCTCCTGTCCTCTCCTGTCCTCTCCTGTCCTCTCCTGTCCTCTCCTCTCCTCTCCTCTCCTCTCCTCTCCTCTCCTCTCCTCTCCTCTCCTCTCCTCTCCTCTCCTCCCCTCCACTCCCCTTCTCTCCCCTCCCCTCCCCTCCTCTCCTTCCCTCCCTCCCTCCCCTCCCATCCTGTCCCCTTCCTTCCTTCCTTCCTTCCTTCCTTCCTTCCTTCCTTCCTTCCTTCCTTCCTTCCTTCCTTCCCTCCCTCCCTCCCTCCCTCCCTCCCTCCCTCCCTCTCCTCTCCTCTCCGCTCCTCTTCTCTCCTCTCCCCTCCTCTCCTCTCCTCTTCTCTCTTCTCCCCTCCTCTCCTGTCCTCTTCTCTTCTTTCCTCTACTGTTCTCTTCTCTCCTGTTCTCTCCTCTCGTCTCCTTCCTTCCTTTCCTCCCTCCCTCCCTCCCTCCCTCCCTCCCTCCCTCCCTCCCTCCCTTCCTTCCTCCCTCCCTCCCTCTCCTCTTTCTTCCTCTCCTCTTCTCTTCTTTTTTCTCTCTCAAACAGTTTTATTTTTTTTGTTATTGCTTAATAGCAATCAACTCCAGTTAGTTAGCAGTGAGAATATTTGTCATGATGAGCACAGTCCCTAGAAGGGTGTCCTTATCTTGTTCTGAAAGGCCCTCAAGGAACTGGTAACTTTAGTTTCTTTTTCTATTGCTGTGATAAAATATTGTGACAAAAACCTTAAGGGGAAAAGGGGTTATTTTGGCTCACAGTGTAAGTGTCTGTCCACCAGTCAAGAAATTAAGATGGCAGTATCTTGAAGCAGCTACTGGCATTGCACCTACAGTCTGAAAGCAGAGAATGGCAAATGCTTGCTCCTAAGCATCTTGCTTCCTCTACTTATGCAGTCCAGGATCTTAGCCAGAACTGTGCACATGCACAGGAGACATGTCTTCCCAGGTCTGTAAACATACTCAAAATCGTCTCAGTGTGCCCAGAGGTCCATGGCCGAGGGAATACTAGATTCTGTCAAGCTGACAGCACAGACTGTCACCACATCCCACACAGAATCTCTCCACATTGCTTCACTGATTATTGCTTCTCTGGCACGACATATAACACATTTATTTTAAATTATGATTATCTATTTACATGTCTTATATCTTGCCATATACTAGAAACTCTTTAGCGGCAGAGTCCATACAGAAAATGATATTAGAAGTTCCCATAACTTAGCATCTCTGTCCAAGTCACCTTTGTCCCCACCTCCTACAAGTCCCCAGCCCAGAGCAGAGCTCATCTTACCAAATGTATCTGCATCTCCGCTCTCTGTTCAGGAGCAATGCTGCTCCAAATGCTCACTTGAAAGAGGTGTTTAGAAATCTGATTATTAGATTTCCAGGCTGGGCTCTAAACACCCACTTTACCCTTTGTCTGAAATACTTCTGATTACAGAGAAAAAAAAATAAAAACAATAGTAGTGCAAAAGTCATGATGAAAGTATGGAAAAACAGAATTGAATTAGAAAGTGTGCTTTAATGTGAAGCAGTTGTGTTTGGGAGCTTGTACGTTTAATCTGTGGAAAAATAAAAAGCGAAGGAGCCTTTACAAAGGTCCTGGCATTGTGCTTTGAGAGATTCATGAAATGGTCCCTTTATGATGTCTAATTGGACATCAAAGTTTATAGATTTCTCTTTGTGTTTTTGCAGAGAGTTCTTCTTATTGTTCTGCTCTCTTGGTTTGATGATTCCCAGCTGTGTGACCTTTAATCCCTGTGCCTCATCGCTTCTAAATGGTGGGGATTGAAGCTATCTCTGTGGGTAGCTGTGGACTTTAGATGTGCCAAACTCAAAAACACTTCAAATAACACCGTGCACAGTAAATTTTCATTAAACACAGATATTTTGTCGTCTTTCTGTGAATGCTCCTGCACTTAATATAAATTTAACATATTTCATCTTATTTTTCAGTTACTTGTCTATACCCCCTTTACTTTAAGAGATCACCAAAACTTAGGAGGGTGTGTAACTTCCAGAGATTAAAACCCATAACCTTTGAAGCACTCTATGGTATTGTAGTTGATAAGCATTTATTTCAACTTCTTTTGTTATCTCTTGATGTAAAACTAAGAATGGAGGAGGGATAATGGGCTTAATTTTCCTGGGTGACTCGACAAGTGGCCGAAGAAGACAGGACTGTGGAGGACTGCCTGTGAGTCTACAGCGGGAATGGTAGGCATCTTGGTGTCCACAGGTTTATCCCACGGAGACAACCTGAGCTGGATGGTGACAGGGCTGACTGCCTGTTTTCCCTTTCTAGGGCATTCCACAGAAAATACTCTGAATTCAACACAAGTTGTGTTTCTGTGAATCTATCTTTACCCTATTACTTAACAATGAACAAATACATTCAAATAGACTTTGCTGCTTAGTCTGTTTTTGCTTTCTGGTACTGGGGCTTGAGCCCAAGGCCTGTTACATACGACGCAAGCAATCAAATAATTGAGCTACATCCCTAAGTAGACTTGTGTTTGAATGTTCGCTTGTACCTGAGGTGCTAGAGAAGAAGGGTATTGTGGCAAAGATAACAGGAAACCTCTCACTCCTAATTTGTTCTTTTGTAATGGTTGTGGTGAAATATTTCAGTAGGCTGATCTATTGGTAAGGATTTTCAGTGACACTAGGGTTTTATTCTGAAAAGACATTATGACCATGGTGACTCTTACAAAGATAACATTTCATTGGAGTGGCTCACTCACTGTTTCAAAGGTTCTGTCTATTATCATCACAATAATAGCATGGCAGCATGCTTGCAGATGTGGTGCTGGCTACATCTTGACCAGAAAGCAGCAGGAAGTAAACTGTCACTCTGTGTGAAACTTAAAAAAAAAAAGATCTCAAAGCCTGCCCCCACAGTGACACACTTCCTCTAACAAGGTCACACCTCCTAACAGTGCCACTCCCTTTGGGGGTTATTTTCTTTCAAACCACCACTCCTGCTTAAGGTAACTTTAAGCAGCAATAGAATATTTGTGAACCACAAATTTTTGTTGGTTTTTCTCATACATAGGGCCTAATGTGGTAAAGGCTGGCCTCAAAAGATACAGCTTTGTTAAATATCCAGTAACAGGAAATTTTGTGTGTGTGTGTGTGTGTGTGTGTGTGTGTGTGTATGATTAAAAAAATTAACCTGTGCATCTTATATATATCACAAAGAAATGAGGAATGAACAAACAATGTGAACTAATAGAAAAATGTTGTGAGAGGAAATGTATACAGGTTTGACAAAGTGTATTTTTGTTTATAAATTTATTTATTTTATTTGTATATAGGCATTTTGCTCCCATGTATTCATGTGTACCACCAGAGTATCAGATCCCTGGAACTAGATCTACATGTGATTGTGAGCTATCATGTGTGTGCTGGAAACTGAACCCAGGTTCTCTGTAAGAGAAACTATCGTTTTAGTCTCACTACGCATGTTTATGTGAACTTTAGAGGTAGTCATAATCAATCCACTGAGACAGAAATCCAAACCATGGGTCCCTGAACTGCTAGGGAAGGATCCTGAGGGAAGTGTCTGTGATGGCACAGACAGCTTTCTCCTAACGTGTTTCAGCTCAGTGCAATAGATGTATGCATTCTTCAAAAGTCACCAAAGTGCACGTAAAACATTTTTCATTTCACTGTAGGTAAATAAACTCTCTTTTTGTTGTTGTTTTGCTTTTTGTTTGTTTGTTTTGTTTTTCGAGTCAGGGTTTGGAGCCTGTCCTAGAACTAGCTTTTGTAGACCAGGCTGGCCTTGAACTCACAGAGAGATCTGCCTGCCTCTGCCTCCTGAGTGAGGGGAATAAAGGCTTGTGTCACCACCACCTGGCAAAGTAAATAAACTCTTAATGAGAAGAAATAGTTTGTCTAATTCTAAAATTAAGTCATTCCTACATGTAAACTGTTATTAGAAACAGCATTTATTTCAGTAACTGCAAAATCCTACTTCTCTGTGGATGCTATCTGCAAGGGAAGTGCGCACACAGACAGGCACTGTTTTTGATTTTTAGAAACTAATCAGCAGGAATTTTATTAGCTGAATATGAATAAATAAGGATCATTTGTATGTAAATATTGTTTGTTTGTAATTAGGAAGAAATAATAGATCCAGACTTGTTACACACATGGTAGATTATTTTTAAAGAAATTTCAGTACCTATAAATGAAGCTGATATAAAATTAAAGAGGTGTGGTTATTGCAAAGGGTCTATTTAATCAGCTTAAAGTGTTTTTAATATGTATATTATGTATATGTGTGTTTATGTATGAATGTTCAAGTGTGTGAGCAGGTACGTATGTGTCATTGCATACATGTGGAAATCTGATGACAACCTCAGATGTCAGTAATCTCTTTCCATCTTGTTTTGAGGAACTCTTATTGATTATGTCTTTGGTGGTTTGAATAAGAGTGACCCCTATAGCTTCATATAATTGAGTACTTAGTCACCAGGGAAGGGCACTATTTGAAAGGATTAGAAGGATTATGAGGTGTGGCTTTGTTAGAGGGAATGTGTTACTGGAGGAAGGTGAACTTTGAGGTTTCAAAAGTCCTTGCCATCACCAGGCTCTCTCTCTGCCAACAGATCAGGATACAGTTCTCAGCTACTGCTCCAATGCCTGCCTGATGATGGCTATGCTCCCCACCATTGTGATAATGGACTAAACCTATGAGACTGCAAGTTAGCTCCTAATTAAATGCTTTCTTTCATAAGAGTTCCTTGGTAATGATGTCTTTTTACAGCAATAGCACAGTGATTAAGACAATGACTGGGTATGGCAAGATAGTTGGCCAGTGAACTTTGGGGGATTCTCCTGTCTCTGTCTCCCATCTTGCTGTAGGTATGCTAGAATTACAGATGTGGGCTGCCATATTTGAGCTTTGTATGGGTTCTAGGGACTTGGATGTCGGTATTCACACTTGTGCAGCAAACATATACCTACTGAGTCATCTTCCCAGTATCCTGAAAGGGTTTATTTTTGTATGATATATTCGAAAAGAATTTCTTTGTTATTTGTGGTTGTGTGTGTGTTGCTAGAAATTAAATCCTGGGTATTGTAAATGTTTGATAAGTACTGCACAATTGCACAATATTGGATTTTGAACTGATTTTTATCTGGCTGTATATTTAGCTTTTCTATTATGGGCTAACTACTGATAGAGGTAGTTTGCATGCTTATGAGAGAAAATTTAGGATTGATACAATTTATTTTCCTAAATGGCTTAAAAAGCAGCTGTTTCCTTGGGTTAGCTGAGAGATGGAACTGTAATTCTGGCCAGTGTTTATCTAGGAGTCTCTCTCACTTAACCTCTCTTTCTCCCTCTCCCCTCCTCTCCCCCTTTCTGCCTTTATATCTCATTTCCTAAGGTGAGCACCACATACATTTTATGCATAGTTATTCTTAGTATAACTTTTGCCAGCACCGTGTGTGTGTGTGTGTGTGTGTGTGAAGTGTGATGCGTGTATGTTTGTGTGTGTGTATCAATGTAGGTGGTACTGATGATGCCAAAGTATAACTAGAGCAAAGAATATGCTTTGTTTTTCTAAGGGGCTCACAATTTAAATGGTGAGAAACTACTGAGACAAATGCAACACAGACTATAACCTGATTTTGGTAAATGAGTTTTAGGTGTAGTTTTGTGGCGATGTAACATTTGATGTAAATTTTGAGAAACCAAAGGAAGTGCCTAGAAATTTGAAAGATAGGAAAGAGAGTAGAGAGCCAAAAGGAGAAAAAAAAAGAATCTTCTGTAATATTTTGAAGCATGAAAGGATATCGAAGCAGCCAGGAAACAGTGATTATTTTCACTGTGACTAAAAGACAGGGTGTTTGGAAGGGATGTGGAGGGACTGAGGCCAGAAGCTAGTTTAGGGACATGAAGTTTTCTGCATGTCATGCCACAAAGCTTTGATTTGATTCCTTAAGATGTACAAAGCCAACTGAAGCCTTAAACCAGAAGACAGATATCATTGAGTTTATTGCTTTGGAAAACATGTGAATGATAAGCTAGGGCAAGAGAAGTGTTAGAGTTGGCTTGCAGGAGTTACCGAGGTAGCACGGAGGTGAAGAGGCTCTGGACGAAGATTACAGGAGAATACAGTGGTGTTAGAGTTGGCTTGCAGGAGTTGCCGAGGTAGCAAGGAGGTGAAGAGGCTCTGGATGAAGATTACAGGAGAATGGAGGGGTAGGAGCTGATTCAGAAACAAGCGAGGAGAATCAATTGGCCTTCATGATTAACTGCGTGTGATTGAATAGGAGAATGGAAAAGAAATCAAAGATGGCTCCCAGTCAGTCGTGAGTAACTGGATATACACCACTAAATAGTCAGAGGGCTGTGAGGAGAAAAACATTCTGATAGAGAAAATGTAAGTTTAAGCTACCTAGTAATAGTAATTCTGTAGATGGAGATATGAATCACCCTTTCACTGTTAACAAACTGACAGATTTAGCAGCCAATATTCATTTGCTCTTTACTGACCACTGCCAACCTGAAGAGTTTTAATCAATTCACATTAACAGGCTGCAATGGACCCCAAGAGACTATCAGAATCTCCTCAGTCAATGCCAAATTTCTGGAAAACATTCAGCCTGTAGGGAATCCACCTCTTGCAAATGCTTCTTCATGAATTCCAATCCCTTATGTGCCTTTGGACTCAAACTTTTAATGTTTGCTGTTGGTTTTCTCTCATCCCTTTCCAATTTTCCTTATCCCTTTCTTTCTGGATCTCAAACTGGATCGAGGACTCTAACAAATGCCTGGCCCATGCTCAGGGGACCAGTTGCTTCAAGGCTCTGGCCGGTGATGCTCTTGTTAGTGCATTCCTCTATATTGCTGGCTGCAAAATATTAGCCTTGATCTGCTGACTCATGTTCAGTTTACGACTCATGGTTGCTGGCCCCTTTCACACTCCGTCTCGAACTCATGCTCTGTGTTCCTTCCTCTTGAGGTCATGACAGGTATTTGTTTTTCCCTCCCCATTGCTTTCCTGGTGCGTATTTGTTAGTGTTTTGATTTGTTGAAGTAATTTTGGGTTTCAATTTTGTCTTTAAAGGAGCTTGGCAACTTTCTCCTTTTTGTGTATTATCAAAATTCCAAAGTACAGTTAAGAATGATTTGTAGATTGCTCAAGGTCTACAGATCTACTGGGGATGCCAGGGACCAGGGAAGCATTTGAAAGGCCAGTATTCTGTGGTGCCTTGTGGGGGTGAATTTACTAACTGTTTTCATGATCAACAACAACAAAAGAAATCAGACCTAACCGAATGTTAACAGAATTTTACCATACTAGGCTGTTAAAACTTTTTTCCTTTCCTTTATGCCCTTTAAATGAGAATTATTTAAAATCTGCTAACATAAATGGCTGCCTTCTAAGTCAGAAATTAAAAAAACCTTAAATAACTGAATTTATAGAGGTTTAGAGCAAAATTTTATTTTTGTCTGTAAATAAATTTATTACACTGTGAAGAAAATGGTTTTCTATTCCACAGGAAAGTCATCAATTGGCAAAATTATTATACACCCAAAGTCACTGAGATACAGGAAGATCCCATGTTATTGTGATCTTTTGAGGTCAAAACCATATTCACTATTTTAAGTATATCTAAATGGTTTTCAGAATTATCTCCACATAAGTATATAGTGTGTAACACTCAAAAATAACAAATACAGAAATACAATAACTTCCAAAGTTGTCTAATAGTTTTTTCTTTGGTGCATAGATGATTTATAATTTTTGATAATGATAAAAATAGGTTTGTGGGGCTGGAAAGATGGCTTGACAGCTATGAACACTTACTGCTCTTGCATAGGTTTGGCTCCCAGAACTCATAACAGGCATTTCACATGGTCTGTAAATTGAATAGTAATGGAAGCTGTTGGCCTCTGGCCTGAGCACACCTATAGACAGGTGATGTACATAAACTCACACAGGTACACACATACACATAAATAGAAATAATAAATGAATAAATAACTAAACAGATGTTAGCTAATCATTTTTAAAAGGAGGTGAGGATTAATGAAGATACATTGAATAAACTATTTGATTTATTTCAACTATTTATTTAGTAATAATTTCCCTAGTATGCTTTTCCATATGTAGTAATTTATACATTCACAGATGTATCACAAATGAAAATGCTTTTTCCTCAAAATCTACAGATACTGAGGTAATTGATCCAACAGTCATCTAGGGATCACACTCTGTCCTTTCGGTGCTCTGCAAAGTAGCACAGATACGACCTTGAGAAGCAATAGTCTCCAGCTGTGTGGTACATTCTGTCTTGTGGAGTGCCATATGGGTGATCACATTACAACCAAGAATGTAAAGAGCATTATGGAGACACTTTTGTGAATCTTTGTTTGCTATTATCTGCTAAATGCTTGTCCACCTCACACTTGGGCTGCCGAGAGCACACCCAGCCACATCAGTGGTCACAGGCAGGGACCTCCACATTGTTACCAAAGCTCCACTTATGCATGTCCCTTTCTCTCTTCCTTCATTTCCTAAGAGGTTCTTTATAACTAACTAACAACTAACTAACTAACTAACTAGGACTAGGCCTAGTCTAGGACTGTGCATGTCACTCAAACTTTTTTTTTTTTTTTTAAAATCTAAAGCAGGTCAGTTTCTGTCTTTCTGGAACTTAGATTTTACATGGAATAAGATAACTTAAATAACTATGATTTGGGAGAAGGCTGAACCAGGGAGTCCTAGTCTTGTGCCCATAGTATTAGTCCTACCTATATCTGCTTTAGAGATATAATTCTGAAGATTATGGGTCAAACCTCCCCTGAATACTATACTTATATTCACACTGCTCTTCTATGTACATATTAGTTGGGAACTACTATATTAACCTATGCCATTCCTCTATAAATATATTTTATTTTATATATTTACATTTTGTGATTTATATATTTTATATAAAATGTATTACAGGTAAATTTTAATAGAAAAAAATTCAATTTATTTTTTTCCGGGGTTTGCGGACTTCAACTCCTTCAGTTATAACCTGGATCTTGATCTGCTGAGACCGTGCTGACGGGGAAATTTTATTTCCCTTTTGTTTTCACACTGAAAGTTAAGTCACTCAAAGGAAGCTAAGCTTGTTAGAAACATCTCTTCGTGGCTTTCACGTGGTTGTTGAGTGCTGACAGTTGTTCCTGCATGGAGGTCTCCCTCAGCAACTTATGAATCAAGGGCAGATTTCTTAGTCTGAGAGCTTAGAGACGTGGGTAGACAGAATCAATGATTATTCTTATTTAACTGTACGCCAACAATATTGTGCATGTTATTTTCGGTTTCTTTTCCCGCTTTACTTTGAATAAAGGGAATCTGTGTATTTGAAGTCCAGATTTCAATTAGCATCAAGAGTTGAGTTTGAATGAAGGATTCCATATGCACATATTCTGAAATTAAGATGTCCTCCACACATAAGCATTCCTATGAAAAGCCTCAGCCGTCTTCACTGTCGCGGTGCATCTAGTTGATTAACGCTTTAATAATTTTAAAGACTTCTTTAGTCTGTTCATTTAATGTCATGGTTTTTTTCTCTCCAGTTTTCCTTTAAAGTATTCGTGTCTATGTCCGTGTCTGTACACATGTGGTAGGTGTCTGCAGAAGCCAGAAGTGTGTGTGTGTGTGTGTGTGTGTGTATTTAAAATAGAGTTAGATGTTTGCCACCTGATATGGGTGCTCAGATCTGAATTCAGAGCTGCTGCAAGACCACTACATATTTTTAATCTTGAGCTCTCTCTAGCCTCCTAGTTTCTTTTCTTAAATCTATCAGTTTCTTTGTATTAAATAAGAAATTGTTCAGGACTTCATGGGAATAGATCTACTGGCTTATGAAGATTATTTTGAAAATGTGTGCAATACGTCAAACAGTATATCTATCTATCTATCTATCTGTCTATCTATCTATCTATCTATCTATCATCTATCTATCTATCTATCTATCTATCATCTATCTATCTGTCTGTCTGTCTGTCTGTCTATCATCTATCTATCTATCATCTATCTATCTATCTATCTATCTATCTATCTATCTATCATCTATCTATCATCTATCTATCTATCTATCTATCTATCTATCTATCTATCTATCTATCTATATATATATATCTGAACCCTGTCTCAGTCTCTAGAAACCTGCTGCAGAGCTGGAGTTTCTCCTGCTGGCTGTAGCCAGGGTGAGAAGGTCATCTTTTGTCAATCACTCTTATAGATTCACAATACTATCACTGACAGGAAGCTTGGAGCTCCAAACTGCTTTACAACTGTTAATTAGTTAATCACGTCTTCAGCTGGGAGGGCTCCGAGTGATACAGTTTTCCCCTTGCTGGTTTGGTTTTCATTATTAGCACTTCTCATGCTGAGCTCCCAATCTTGGTTTTATTGGGACATGTTTCTCTTGGAAGTGTTCGGAGTTACTTTTCAGTATTTTTTTTTTGTAATTTGCTAGGATGCCCAGGGGGGCTTGGGATAAGGCTGCTTATAAATTAATACAAACATGAACTACATTTGTATTCTTTGTCATTTGCCAGAAGGCCATTTGGAATCCTCCCTTGGAATATGAATCTCCCCAGGACTCACCGCAGTGGAACTCGGGTGCAATGCAATCAGCAGTTCTGGGATCCGCATCCACGTCATCGGTGGGAAATAGGGCTTTTGGTGCCTATTGTTACTGCAAATATATCGTTCACTGCTATTCGAAACGAAGAGGGAAGGCGTGACTTAAGAATCAAATTTTAACTCATTAAGCAACTTGTACATTGACAGTTTGGCTTCGTCAAGATTGAGAAATCATAGCCCAAACAGAAATATAATCTTTGCGATACCAAACTGTGATTCGAGCGACAAAGGGCGGTTTTAAAATTTGCTTCTTCGTAACTCGTCAGGATGATTCTCCTTTAGTTTGTTACCTGTACAGACATGGCGGCAAAACTCATGGTCATTGTTTATTCAGGGATGTGGCTACTTCAAAACAAAGCTCCTGCTTTGCTAACATGTGTGACCTGTTTAGCACTAATTGGTGGTCTGGATGACCAGGTGACCTGCAGATCTCTCAGCTAAGGAAGTCCTAGTGCACCATCTGAATCTCCCTACCTGCGCTGTAGCTCTGGCGGGATCTGCTGCATTCACACGCAGGATCCGTGTTCACCAAAGATCTCGTCTCGTATCTGGGCCTGGATGTTAAAAATGTGTGTTAACTCAAGGAGGCTTTGTTCCAGCTGGCAACGGCTGGTAGATTTCCAAACGCAGAATTTCATCTAAACTGGAACTCACATGATCTGATCTGAAGCACATTTATGTTGGTGCTAGAAAACCTGGAGTCATAACAGAGGGAGTGAAAGGTCATTTCTTGACGGAGCATATAAGGCACCGTCTTCCCAGAAACTGCTTTCTATCACACAAAGGCCATAGATCACATAACTCCCTCTGGGGACCATCTGTCAAGTAGGCTTCATCTCACCAAAAGCTACATTGCCAAAAAAAGAGGTTGTCAGGAGGATTTCAGCCTTTGGGATTACATGTAACACTTACCATCACCTGATCACTTTGAGAATGGCTGGTACCCTGTGCTACCGGATCATGTTTTATCAAAATCAGGTAGAAGACATCAGAAAAACATTGGCCAGATTCACCAGTTGCTTAATTTCCATCTCAGGCTAAAACCCTTCAATGACAAGCCCTCAATGGTCTCAAAATCTTACTGGGTTCAATCTCTTAGAGCCGTGGTTCTCAACCTTCCTAATGCTGTGACCTTTAACACAGTTCCTCATGTTGTAGTGACCCCCAACCATAAAATCATTTTTGTTGCTACTTCATAACTGTAATTTTGCCACTGCTATGAATCATAATGTAAATATCTGATACGCAGGATGGTCTAAGGTGACCCCTGTGAAAGTATCGTTCAACCCCGCAAAGGGCAGTGATCTACAGGTTGAGAACAGCTGTCTTAGCATGTCCTTCTTCATCAAATTGTGCCAGACCGTTGATCAAGCCTCTAAAAATCTAAATGTAACAAACCTCATTTAAAATTTTTTTATCGAATTTATTGAGTTATACATTTTTCTTTGCTTCCCTCACTTCCTTTCCCCTCTTCTTCAACCCTCTCCCATGGTCCCTATGCTTCCAATTTACTGAGATCTTGTCTTTTTCTAATTCCCACATAGATTAAATCCATGTATGTCTCTCTTAGGATCCTCATTGTTGTCTAGGTTTTCAGGGATTATGAATTGTAGGCTGGTTTTCTTTGCTTTATGTCAAAAGCCACTTATAAGTGAGTACATATGATATTTGTCTTTCTGGGTTTTAGGTTAACTCACTTAATATGATGTTTTCTATATCCATCCATTTGCCTGCAAATTGCAAGATGTCATTATATTTTTTCTGCTGTATAGTACTCCATTGTGTAAATGTGCCACATTTTCCTTATTCATTCTTTGGTTGAGGGACATTTAGGTTGTTTTCCAAGACTGGCTATTACAAACAAAGCTGCTATTAACATAGTTGAGCACATGTCCTTGTGGTCCAATTGAACATCCTTTGAGTATATACCCAAAAGTGGTATTACTGGATCCCGAGGAAGGTTGTTTTCCAATTTTCTGAGAAATCGCCATACTGCTATTCAAAGAGTCTGTACCAGTTTGCACTCCCACCAGCAATGCAGGAGTGTTCCCTTTACCCCACATCCTCTCCAGCATAAGTTGTCATCAGTGTTTTTGATCTTGGCCATTTCTACAGGTGTAAGATGTAATCTCAGACTTGTTTTGATTTGCATTTATCTGAACAAACATCATCTTAAAGACTGTCAGCTAATCCCCAACTTGGTAGTTATTTCACATTTGAATAAATGTACAATCAAACATGGAATGTCAGAAAACATTCTCATAAGAGATACACATGGTTATAAGTTACCAGATGTCGTTTCATTTCATCATAAGATGTTTTTTGTTTGCTTTTAGATGGCAATCTCATTTTCTCCACACTGTAGGAACTTATGCTTGAGTTTAGACTGAAAGAATGGAAATTCAAACTGTTTTTGTGTCTCCAATAAATATATAAAGGAAGCTACTAACTGTCTTTAGAAACTTCAGTTCTTTTTATTGTATGTTTTAATGCTAAGAGCCAGATTATCCCCAGAGGCTCACAAAAGCCCTGAGAACTCTTGTCTCAACAAAAGGCCTCATTTCTCATTCCCATACTTTGGTTCCCACTCACTGAGAAAGATCTTATTTCAGGTTCTGGGACATTCAGCAGGATTCAATCTAGGGGACTTCAGCAAAGATAAAGAGAGTCCAGAATTTATAAGTCAAATCATTTCTGGATTTAGTGTTACAAAAACATCTTTAGTAGTGAGTTTTAGAAATTATTGTTGTCTCAAATTTATCTTAATTATTGTGACTTTCACACTTTCATGTGGCAACTGAGTGAATTAGATGACAGCTGTGGCATATTTGAATATCACTAAAAAACGGAAGGTGTGGGATTAGCTCAAGTATTTTCAAAAAGCTACCCGTTGCTAAGAATCTTTCTGAGACTACATTTTGTTATATAAGCAAGAATGTCATTACCTACCCAATCAACCATTTGTATGTATTAATCACATAAAATGTTTAAAAGGAGCTGCTAAACAATTGCAAAACATCAGTATCAGAAAGCAGTAGTTAGATGTGGCTTCTTTAGAGTCGACTATACACTTCTGATTGGCACAACAATGTCTACCTGAGTTTTGATGTTAGTTTGTTTGCATCACTTCTGAACTTAAATCTGCTGCCCACATTTAGAAATTGAAGTTTACACTGTCAGGTTCTGATATACCGTTCATCTTCATACAACAAGGGATGAGAAAAACAACTGTGTAATGCATGTAACAAAGGCATTTGACCTGTGGCTCTCAATCCACTTACTTATTATTTCCAACTTTCAGGCAGGAGCTGCTGCCTTTGTGTTGGACTGAGAGGCCTGAATCAGGAGTTTTCTGAGGCCAGATGAGGCATGGATGGAAGTCTTCAGTAAATTCAGTTTTCTTTTTAGTGAATGTATGCCATCCTTCTCAAATCTCTAAGCCACTCGGTAACATTTGGCAAGATTTATTGTAGGAGTATATCTCTTACTTCACAGAAAAAGGAATGGGTTTTTTTCCTTATATATTATTGTGGACCAACTTTAACAGAAAATCAGATGTAATGGGGCACCAGCATCTTGAGTGAAGGAAGCAGCATCCTTTTTAACAAAAGATGTTTAACAGCATCCCCGATGAGGTTGCCCACCCCGACTGCCACCTTTGTAAGTGTACGTTAGGCAGTGCTCTTAGTTTTAGTGCATCATGGCCTGCTAAAACTCAGAGTCTTTGGGTTTCTTATTCTGACTGAACATAATGTATTCTGAAACAGAAACCTCACGTGTCCCTTTATGCACTTCCACTGTCTTGACTGTGGACTGAAACCTCTGTCATGCATCCCAGGGATATCCAGGTAATATGCCTATCGCTACATCATACCTGCTCTAGCCAGTGTATTTGACTGAACATAGAAAGCAAGTATAGCATACATTGTTCAGTACAAGAGTGTTGCTACCTGTAGTGCTATACCCTTCTAGATGCCCTCCATACAGAGAAGCCACAGATAATTCACTCCTGTCATTTCAATGCACAGCAAAGCAATTCCATAAAAATCAGCTGCTGGCTGGGTTACAATTTATCACTGTGTTAGTCAATAACAGCATGTAGAATCCTCTGGACACATTCTAGTTTGCTAAAAACAGTTTAATATGGAGGGAAAATGTACTTTCTCCTTTGGCACCTTGCGGAAACATGAAATTCTAAACAAGATGAATAGTAAGTCTGATGCTTGTGGGTCATGCCCAATTGTACTGCACTAAGGATTCTACTCAACTTTCATTTCTTGGCATCAGGAAGCCACGAATATGAAAATTTCTCCTATAGTCACCCAAAGGCTTTGTTTCCTGGCTGCGTTTATGTTTTTTGGGGAGATCTGGCCTCAGCTATAGGGCAGGTGCCCGTGAAATTTTTCAGTGGGTATGTATGTACATCATCACACACAGCAAACTTACATTTATGGTTTGAAAGAATGCAAATTGTTGTGTAGTCTTCTTAACTCCTTTCCTTCTCCATTCTTCTCTTTCTTTTCGCCGATTCTCATAAGTAATTTCTTTTGTCTTCCAATAAACCATAGGAGGACACGTTGACGTGGTATTTCTTTCCTTGTGTCTGACTCTTTCATAAAAGTCATATGTTCATTTTGCTCTTGCTCAGCTTTGCTGCGGATTTTGAATGAGAAACCCGTATCTGTTCAGTACTCCATTTCTAACATACTATCCAAACTTGGAGACTCAATAAGCAAGCAATACATTATCCAATAGATATTATATCCCCAAATCATTTTGTATTCCACCCCCATGATTCTCTCAGAAAAATTTCTAAGATGCATTGTCAAGTTTAAAAGTGAGTCTCAAGGAAACCGTTTTTGCATGGACTATGTGATTAGATTTTATAGACATGCTTGACCGTCACATAGTAATTGCTGTATAAAAATCGGACTATTAGTGTTATCATATACTGTGGTTTGAATGTTTTCTCCCTCAAATATGTATATTGAAATCTGAATTCTCTAGGTGATGGTACCAGTGAGACCTTCTGGGAAGTGACTGGGTAGTGAAGATCAAGACCCCCATGAATGGAATTAATGCCTTTTTATTGGAATGTTTTTATGAATATCTTCTTCTTATTAATAACATTTTATTGGGGAGGATGCAGAGAAGAGATACAATTTATAAATGAGGAGATAGGCTCTACCCAGAAACCATGTCTGCCAGCATCTTGATTATGAACTTCCCAGTTCCCTGAACTGTGGGAAATGAATTCTTGTTGCTCATAAATTATGGCGTTTGTGGTATTTCATTGCAGCCATCATAATGCACTCAGACATTGTCTATTGTTCTGTAGAAATGTTCTGCTCGTGGTATTGTAGGGAAGTGACTTTTCCTCTATTGTTTTTTATTATCAACACATATTACTTGTTATTACCTCTAAATGAAAATAAATAGAGTAATATGTTCTGGTTGATTAATATATATTTACTCTTGGTAATTGGAACTTTCTGTGGTTTTGCTTTGATTGATAATCTCAGTTGGAGTGTCAATAAAATTGTCCTCAAATGATGTTAGCTGAAACCAGGAGCCTGGGTGTCCCATTTTGTGCATTTCTCTAGGGGATGTCAAGCCTAGCAGGCTGTTGGGGTTTCCCAGCCTGTTTCTGAGGGCGCCGTGTTTGTCTGCCTATATATCTATGAAGCATTTCGGCTGCTTTTCTAGAGGGGTTTGGAATTTAAAAAAAAAAAGACATTTGTACATCTTTGTACACATCTGGGCAAAGAGTTCTAGAGTCTGAGAGGACACAAGGATATGATACTCTACAGTGAGCTAGATCTAGCCCCAGTATAAGGCCATGTTGTCAGGGGCAGACATATTAGTAATAACTTATTTGGAAACTCTGTTTGAAATGTGCTCACCAAGTGATTTGATTGTTTAGGAAATTACTAGTCTTAAACATATTATATTCACATATGCTATGCATCCACCAGTCAAAGTCTTATTTCCTGTGAATAATATTGAAAAGCAATTCGGTGAAAATTAGGCAGTTATAAGTGGTAGCCAGGACACGTTATCTCTCGTTGCTTTTGTTAATGAGTTTGGGAAAGACCTCAACATTTGTTTGTATTCCTTATCCTGAGATGGACTCCCTGAGTCTGAAGTGAAACGGTTGCACGGTCATATATGTTTTCCCTACACATAAACTTATCGTGACAGGAAATCTCACAGATTCAGCAGATGGTAGCTAAATGTGAGTTCAGTTGATTAAAGACTTTGGGACTGGATGCATAGCTTAATCAAACATGTACACTATTGTGAGGGTAGCCCGAATTCTGAAGAATCAGGTCTGATCTTATTTAGCTGCTGCTCCTCATAAGACAGCAGCAGTTATGTGATGTGAGGGATCTTCCATCAAGCCGTGGGTCCACAGGAATGTATATCTCTAAGTGACAGAAATGAAGAAATGCTTGTTCTTTTGTAGAAGGTGAAAAGCTGCACTGTGTGGTGCAAGACACAGAGGAGAGAAGAACCTAAAAGGCTTTCATATTTTCTGCACTCAACAATTTGGGTGTCTTCAGAGGTTTTGAAACAAACACACATTTTCATTTCCAGAAATTGCATAAAATTTATTAAATGTATGAGTGCTTATCTGAGTGTGGGAAATGGTACATATCCTAAATGATATGCATTCTGTTGGGCTGAGGGTTGCATAGGTTTCTTATTTTCCTGATTTGCCTGAGAATTTATCTCTATTGTGTTTTGGGTAGTAGAATATGCCAGTCAAAAAGGAACTGAGCCCAGGAATAAAGGACATGTAATCTACCTTACGCTCTTAGTGTTGGGTGTCCTCTTAGACCATGGACAGCATTTGAGTAAGTCTGTTGCAATAATTCACTGAAAAGGTATTCATGAACACCAGTGATTAACCCTTATGTAAAAATGTATATGCCACTCCTTTAAATGTTTCTCTGTTTTATGAATACCCTGAGGATGAGTCCCATCTATTTCTGTTTTAACTGTTTCTAATACATTTGACATTATGTGAGATTGTGAACTACCAATGAACAAAACCAGGTGGAAAGGTTTTGAAATAATCAAGGTCGGACTTCTCCGACACCAACTGACTCCATGACAGTCTCTGACTTCTTCATGCCTCTGTAAACGCCTGAAAAAAAAATCGCATTCAAAGGTAACTCCAGATTTTGGAGATAATCGCCTAACTTGAGAGCACAAAATATTCTTGGAGTTGACTGATGTGATGATTTTATTCATTCATACCACAGTGGATCATAGAAGAAGTAGCATGGTGTCAAAACCCCGGAAGGCTATGTTTTCAGTTGATTCACATCTAGGATAGACTTGGTTGAAATGTGAGCTCCTTCCTTTGACCTCCATGTAACCCTGACCTGGGAGGACAGCGTATCTCTGGGGTAGAAGATAATTTAATTTCCAGGCATGTCAGGTCCTCCAGTTCTTCTGTGTGGAGGCTGCAAAAAAGTGTCAAATTCTGCAGAATCAGGTGTTCTGTGTTGGAGATGTGGAATACATTCTCCAAGGGGTTAGAGTTGAGACCACCAAGTAGACTTCATTTTAAGGTCTTAAGGGAGTCTTGAAACCATAGATTGTGAAGTTGGAAAATATTTCTTTACCCTGCAAACTATTCATCTTCCATTTCACTTTTAATAAGTATGCTCATGATAGCATCAACACAGAAAGTTCCAAAGGCCACATTCAGAACATCTAAGTTTATTATTTTATGCTTTTGCAGCTAGAAACAATGGCTGGAAATTCCAATGTGTCAAACAGGGCTTGGATTTCTAATGAGTTCCCTGTGTTTCTTAATCACCAAAGAATTGTAGCAGATTGCTCCCAAAGGTTACATACATGTGGGAAACTCTGTAATAGTTACAAGATAAGACTAATTCCACTTTGCTACTTGGGTTTCCTTCTTTCCCCACTCATCTCTGGTTTGTGGAGTTGACTACGATCCTGAACCATGCTGTACACGTCTATCAAGACCCAAAGCAGTGGCCTAACATGATTTAACACTTCGGTGATTCTGAAATCATAGTTATGCAAGTTCCACATAAAATGATCTCATCTCCCTTTCATCCCCGTAAGCTCTCTGTGGAGCTTCAAGGTCAGCATCCTACGAGAAGAATGTCTCTGTTCTTACAAGTGAATTATGGTGGCAAAGGAGGAAATGGCTTTGGGATGGTCATCGAATGAGTCATGTGTAAGAAAGATGCAGAGGGAATCTCCAGCGGAGAGTCACTTTGTAAAGTTCCTACTGGCTTGGCCATGGCTGACACTTTTCCAATGAAAATATGTTTGAGATGTTCCAAGAGTAGCAGATTACGGGGCTGTGGCATGGCTTGATGTAACAATCCCTTGGGAGCAATAGCAATGTCTCAGAGCAACAGATGACTGTTGAAGACAGTTTCTCAACTTTTGGGCGGTGTTTTCACGTCATTTTACTCAAAGTCTAATTCCCACCTATGCTTTTTAGTCAGGTGTTGGACAGAAACTTTGTGTATGGTGAAGCAAGGAGAAACTTGAGGCAAAATGAAAGAAGGAAAAATTGGGAGCAATCTGCTACAGTCCTTTGGTGATTAAAAAACACAGGGGACACATTAGAGATCCAAGCTCTGTTTGACACATAGTGTGTCAGTATTGCATATATACTGTAACAAAGGACCTGAAACCAGAGAAACAACACAGAAAAGATCCAGAGGGACAGGGACTCAAATCCTTGGAGACTGTGGCTGGGTAACTTGGCCTCATCTATTTGAACTTAAAGAGAAGAAAAGGCCCAAAGAAAGTAGATACCTATTGTGACAACCTCTATGTAAAAATAAAAACTACACCACCACCACCAAAACCCAAATGTACAAAAGCACAAGAAATGTAGAAAATGCAGTCCAGCATTTTACTTAGGGAGAGGGAAAGCAGTGGCTAAGCATGTGCCCATTCTAGGACTGGAAGTAGCAGAGATTTGGAAATAGTGGTGTTTGTATCTGGAATTTCTCCTATTGGCCATATGAGAAATAGCATAGTTTTCTGCTAGCTGATGGCATTATCAGTAAATGATGGAGGAACTTTTCCTGGTCGAAGAAAGTAGTTAACTGAAGGCCTGCCAGGAAGGGACTCTCTTGTCCCTGTCCCTTTTCTGACTTTCTCTCCCTATCTCTTGTTTGCTAGATGAAATGAGGTGAGAAGACCCCTCCTCCATAGGATCTCTTCCACCTCTCCTCAGGCCTAAGGCAAGAGCACCAGCCAGCCATGAACTCTACGTAGGAGCCCAAATAAACTCTTCATGATGTTTCTTCCGAGCAACAAAAAGAAAATCTGATTAACACAGGAAGGATGAATTTCATCCTGGGGGGGTTGAGATAAAGAAGATAGATAGATTCCACTGAAGGATAAATGGAAAAGATTGTGTGGTTCTCATTCCCGCTCAAATGATGTCAGCAGCACTAACTTTATCTCTCTTAATTTTTCCAGTTTGAAATGTCAGTGTCTGTGTTTGCACGACAATATTTTCTTTTCAAATTCATGTAAATTCATTCCCACATTTGTGGTCCCTGGATGGAAACTGAAGACTTTGCCATGTGTTTGACAAGGTTTTCCTTCAAAATATCCCTAAGGTATTGATTTTTAACACGGAGGTCCAGGGACGAATGGCAAGCAAGCTTTGCATGCATTCCACGAGTTGATGTGGTTAGCAATGCACTCTTCCTTGGAATGTGACATACACAAGGTAAGCCTGAGGTTGAACTGAGACTTTTCCAAGAAAGAAACCTCAAGAAAGATGGAGATACTTACTAAGGGCTTTCAGAACAGAAAATAGCACATCCCCAGAAGAGAAGGGGCTGGATCCAACCTGACTCTTTAAAGAGATCCCAAAGGCGTTTTAGTTTCAGGAATGGAAAATGTTATAATATATTCTGATTTCAAATGGAAATACCACTTTCCCCATCTCTTCATGGAATTTATCCTCATCATTAGTTTTACATGTATTTTTTTCTCTGGGTATATTTTTATTTATACAGTTCTAGAAAATTCTCAGTGACTTGTGTCACTTGAGACATGCTTTAATTCTTGACTTTTTGCTTGCCAGAAGTTATTGGCATTTTACTGAAGAAATTAAGAATTAGAATTATTTACTTGTAAGATATAGGAAGCATTAGGATATGTTTAGGGGCAATAGAACCTCAACTTGTTCTAACCATATTTAAGGATAAGAGTAAATGTCCTGACATGATTTAGTGGTCTGGGAAAAGGCACTTTTGGGTCAAATGCTTATGATTTAGAAAGTAAATTCAGTTGTTATATTTTCACTGTGTGAATCAGTCACTTTTGTGCCTCCGTGTGTTCTCTGGCTAATGCTTTTTATTGGTCTGACTTTTTCCTTCATAGGTCCTGATATCACATCAGTCATGCATTTTATATAAAAACCAGTATTTGGGGGCTGGGGAGATGGCTCAGTCAAGATAGTGTTTTCTTCGAAAACTTGAGGATTGAGTTTGGATCCTAAGCATCCATATAAAAATCAGGCGGTACACTCCTGTAATACCAGTCTGTGGAATAGAGACAGGATCCTTGAGCCTTCCTGGCCAAACACTTTAGCTAATATCTTGACATGCTGGCTACAACCCTGATTCTCCAACAATATGGATTATAAAACAAGACACAAACAAATGCAATACCGATAGATATACTAATATGGAAATGGCCTCCCTCTAATCCCAGAGCTATAGGCCATTAATGACTGCTGAGGTAGGGAGTCTATGCTAGGGACGAGCCCTTAACTTCATTATGTGTTAGAAAATGGTCAGTCCTGAAGTCATATACACCTGAGGGATACTAAATGACTCATCAGGTTATATTTATGCATTAATGTTTATTTATATAATATAGGTAACAAGAATAATAAAAATGCCATGAATTTAAGAGAGGATATGTGTATGGGAAATAACATAAATGGGGTTGGAGCAAGAAAAGAAAAAACGGGAAGTGATTGTGGTGGTTTGAAAGAAAATGGCCCATAAAGAGAGTGGCCACTTTTATTAGGAGGTGTGGCCTTGTTGGAGTTTGTGTGGTCTTACTGAAGGAAGTGTAAAACTGTGGAGGTGGGCTTTGCGGTCTCACATATGCTCTAGCCGTGACCAGAGTCTCAGATCCCTTTCTTCTGCCTGCAAGTCAAAATGTAAGGACTCTCAGGTGCAACTCCAGCACCATGTCTGCCTGAATGCCACTATGTCACACCATGAGGGACTAAATCTCCAAAACCGCAAGCTACCACAATCAAATATTTTTCCTTTATAAGAGTTGCCATGGTCATGCTATCTCTTCTCAGTAATAGAAACCCCAGCTAACATAGTCCTGTAATAATTTTCATTAAATTAAAATCAAACAAACAAAATGGAAATGGAGTAAGATTTTCATTGATTAGCATTCTGACAACTTTTCTTGATTGACATTTCAGTTGCATTCCCTAATAAAAAGAGATGCGCTTTAGTTTCAGTGCCTTTTATGGTCAGTTCTGATTGAAAAGGTCTAGATGAAACTGGGAACAAAATCAGAGAAAGCATAATGCACGCTTTGTCCAAAAGTTACTTCTAGAACATTAATATTGGCATTTCTAACTCTTAGAGATGGGCTTCTGTATATAGTTGGTCTTTCTCAACAGAAATAGACTGACTCTGGATAAACAGGAGACATTTGTATCTAGCGTAATGTGGAAAAACAACTCCAGTGGGACTATTAACTCTGGGGTAGGCTCCTTGCAGTTAACCCATGGAAATCCTAATTATGTTCATTCAAAAATGCAACATTATAACAGAAAAATTTCCAAATACAGCTAAATACATTACCATTGAGAAAAGTTTATTCATAAAATTTGAATACTAAACAATAACTAAAAATGTGTTGAAAACACACTTGGGAGAGGGTCTGTTTAATTTCAATCGATTCCCCAAAACATTGATCACTTCTGTCTAGAAATAAAATGCTCATCCAGTGCATTTCTAATTGTTTTAGTAAGCCTACAAAAGTACCATAATTCTATAAATTATGTGAAATACACCTATATGGGTTAGGATGTAGAAACTTGTTAAATTTTTGAGTTGGCACTTGGGAAGCACATAACACTTCAGAACACATTCCTACATGGACTTCAGGCTCAGTCAATATGGCATAGGGACTATGTAGTATTTAACTATGATTCACTTTTAGTTTTTGTTTATGCTTGTGCCAAGTGCGTGAGGGGTGACTAGGAATGTCAGAAGTGAGTATCAGATGTCTTGGAGCTGAAGTTACGATGTGGGTGCTGGAAATTGAACGTTGGTCCCCTGAAGGCAACCAATGTTCCTAACCACGGAGCCATTTCTACAGCCCGTGTAATATGATGATGGAAGCATTTCCATCATTTTTGGTCATGAAAAAGTGACACCACAAGGACACCCATGTAGAGGACCGTGCCGAGAAACACAGGGTTATGAAAACCGTCTGAGCGTCAGAGCAATCTCACTGCGCTTGGTTGCGAGCAGAGCGAGCACGCTGCCAAGGGCCGTTTTCTAAACAGCAAAAAATGAAACTTTGATTTACGAAACTTTGATTTACGCGGTGCAACTTCCTCTGCTTCGTGAGCTGTCCTTCGCCTGCCTCCCCGACGCCCTTCTGGCACAGGCAGACACTTCATTCCAGGTCTTCAGGCTTTCTTCCTGAGGCAGATACCCTTGTAAAAGCTGTGTGACTCATTGTTTTCTGCGCAGAGCTCTCTCCGTCAAGACCTGCGAAGTGCTCATCCAAACACTTGCAGTTTTACAACTACCATCTAGAGGCCCAGAAGTGCAAGCTAATGCAAGGCAGTGACTTGACCGGCCTCTAAACGGGCCTGGAGATGAAGTCACTGTTTTACATTACCTGGTGTGTGGAAGTGCAAGTCCTGTTGTCCCTATGATGTTCATTAAACTTAAAGTTCCACAGCTATCCAGAAAGACATTCTAGCATCTCTTGGGACTCCATCAAAATGTAAAGAAAGCATGCATAAATAAGTTACTTCATTGTCTAAAACTACAAGAAAAACGTTTCTTTGGCCCGTGTACTTCAGACATCTAAAAAAAATTTTTTTACTGGCTTCATTTTTTTTTTCTTTGTGTTTTGCTGTTGTTGTAGATGTATTTCTGTTTTTAGAGGTGAGGTCTCTACTGTAGCTCAGGCTAGCCTGATTCTTGCTATGTAACACAGGCTAGCCTGGTTCTTACTGTGTAGCACAGGCTAGCCTCAAATAGCTTGGTTATTCTTCTGCTTTAACTTCTTGAGACCATACATAGTCTTATTGAGTCACTCACACTTAAAAGAGGTCACACTAGCCCTTCCTTAAATGCATTTGGTATAGTCAGGTGTTAGAATGTAATTCTATTTCAGTGTGCAAAAGCGAAAGGGCTCGAACTTTAACACGTGGCCAGAACTTGGTAGCGGTAGAAGAAGAGGCTAGAAAGGGTGATCTTGCGATACAAGGATGGAGACTGTCTTTTCAGTAACTGGTGAGAATGGTAGTGAAGATGACTCTTTGGGTTGATGTGGGGTAGAAGAGGCAGTTGTCTCTGTGCCAGTTAAGGCATAAAAGGGCTGGAGTTATAAAACCCCACAAGAGAATGTTTGCTTAGCAAATGCAAGGTCTTTCCAAGGCCCATAGCCCCCGAGGAAAGCCTTATAAGCTGCTTAAGAAGAGGCCTTTGATCTTGCTCCCTCTGCTTATCTACTTTAGAGACAAGCATCATAATAGAGCTGGAAACTAGAGGAGCCCTCTTCCCGGAACAGCACCTCCTTAGCACTGGGCAGCCTCATGGGCTCTAGCACAGCTGTTCTTTCCCCATTCTTTGGTTTACTTAGGCAAGATGAACAGCTTGCTTGACCAGGACCTTCTTAATTTCAACTGAATCGGGAAGTCACTATGAAATTGCCCAGTTACTCGCCGCAGAATCAAGAGCAGAGTGATCAACTTGCCCCAGTAAATATTTCCCAGCACAAAAATGTAGATCTTACAAAAAACCCCAGAAATAAACAGCCGATTCTAAGAACTTTTCTGTACTTTTAAAATACTGAATTTTGGCCCGTCATTTGTCTGCTGAAGTTGTACTGAGACAAAATAAAGGCAGATGTCTTTGTCAAGCAGAGTTTGTGAGTGTGGGCAATTTTCTTTTTCTCTTCTGAAAATACTCAAATGTATTTCCTTATTTTTGCGTCTATTTTGCTACATACATACTTTCCGTTGTTTAGTCAAAGAGTTTTAAAACTCTTGAGTCATTTAATTTGATAATAGAGAAGTATTACTTAAGAGCTACACACGCACTGTGCACCCGAGGTTATGCAGATGGGTAGATGGTGTTCCTGTTTCCCCAAACTGTGTAGTTTAAACCTTATTTTACTAAAAAATAAACACAAAACCAGGAAGCTGGGGATTGACTGTAGGTGGAGACTGTTTGCCTGGCTCACATACAGCTGTGTTCAATTCCCATCCCCATGAAGCACGAATTTTACACTCAGACATTGGAGTTCAACCTGAAGATCCCAAAAGCAAAGCAGCCAGTCCCTGGCTCTTACCTCCATCTCAGTCCAAAATGGTGATCTTGCTTCCAGGAATCTCAGAATGAGACTGCCCCAGCCCCACCACCAACCATGTTGATGACAACTACCACCAAACAGCAAGAGAATCATTTTCCTTCCTCTTCCTCTCCTCTCTCCCCCTCCTTTCTCTCTCTCCCTTTCCCTTTCTCTTCCCCCTCCCTCCTTCTCCCTCTCCCTTTTCTCTCTTCTTGTACAATTGCACACAGGTGTGGAGAGCTCTGAGCTGGAGCTGGTGGGCTGAAGGATACTGCATATGAAAGCGTTGCTGACTGTAGATTTATAACTGGCTTTTGGATCAGTGTTCTTGAAAGGACCGCTGCTTGGGTTCGTAGGAATTCCCGAGCCCTGCAGTTGCTTCTCAGCCCCACAGATGCTCTAATTTAACCCAAGGCACACATGACTCTTTGCGCTTGAGTTCTGAAACAGGATCCTGAGCCTCCTCCCCAGAGCTGCTACTCCACTCTGTCACACGCTGTCATCTACCCACGCCTTGGCAAGTGATTTATTCTTAAGATTTTATTTTAATTTTCCCCTCTCCCTTTAGTTTTAGATTGATAGTCTTTCTCTCCTGCCATCTGTGTTGCATCTCGGAGAGGCTGTCCAAACCTAACACGTTACAATGTTTCTTTATTATCTTTATAGAGCAGCAGGGTGTAGATGTGTGACCATAATTCAAGAAGCTTGTTTCACGAGGCTAGGAACTTGCTGGGGAAAAGTGCAGTGCTTCAATAACTTGGGAAAACAGACGAAAAAATAATACAATGTGCTTAGCTCACAGTTCCCAGTAAATCTCCCCAGTTTTGTGCCACTACAGTGGGGAGATGTCCTGAATCTTTTTTCCAGGCAAAGCAAAAAGTTCCTCCACGTAACCATGATGGGAACATCCTACAGAGATCAAAGCTCTTGCCCAGACTTTTCCTTAGGACTCCTCTCTTGGCCAGCAGCACATCTGCTCTTTAGTTACCACGGTTTCATCTGTGCTTGGTGGTTTCGGCTTCAACGTCCCCCTGTTCCTTCTGAACTGTCGAATGGTTCTGCAGGAGCTGTTGTTTCTTTAAGGTGGGGAAATAATGGAAGTTAGAGGAAGTGAGAGGTGTAGGTGCACCCCAAACTAGAGTTTATCAGTGTTCGAAATCAGGTTCCAGACTGGCAGGCTACACGGAAGGGTGACAGATGTGTTAGTCCTACAGGTAAATGTGGAAACAGGTAGCCTGGAGGTGTGGTGGAGTGCATCTCTGATTATTGTTCTAGGACTATGTTTCTTGTGAGAATACTTTGAGAGGATTTAAATCATATTGATATTAACCCAAACAAGCCATGTATTATGAACTGTAACTTACTGTTTGAAAATGGAGCCAACATTGATATGTATGTATGTGAATACATGTTGAGGTCTGCTATTAGTGCTTCTGGACTCTTAAAAAAAATCCTGAAGTGTCTTCCCTTCCCCCCCCCCCCCCCCCCCGTTTAAGCGAAGTTAACTCAGATTAGTTTTGGGTGAGCAGATAAAGAGTTTGTTAGAACGTTGCCTATTTTCAGCCTCTCCTGTTCCTCTAGGCAAAACACAGCATATTTTATAAAAACTAATCTGGAGGGTGGTTACCCACAATAATCCCTGACAGACACAGCCTAGGTCTGTTCATCAGGATACAAGTGCCACAAGCCCATGGCTTGACTTAATTTTTATTTATTTGCTGCAGCACCAAAGCCATTTTCTAACTGGTCCTCAATATAAACTTCACAGACTCTTGAGTTTATGGGAAGTCCTCGGTGGCACAGGGTGAGACACGTGAACATGTGTGGCCATGTGACCACTTAAGATGTGTGCAGCCTCCCAGGTTTGTGTTTCATTCTAGTAGAATAGGGGAATAAAGCAGACAATGTTCCAACAAGATTCTGTGAAGTTATTATTGGCATATTTCTGATCCATACCTTTAATCATTATTAAGAAATTTAGGCTTTCAAACCGAAATTATACTCCACACACAAAATTACACATAGACTGAATTTTTGCTGCGTATGTTACACACCTCAGAGATACATGTCAACTCTTCAAATTTGCATATCTATTAAATAATATACCAAGAAGACCACCTATAGAATGCAATGGGAGTATTCGAGCATATTACAACAGGAAGGTCATAATTACGAGCTTGAATTTAAAAATTGGGCTTCTGATTCTACTTTCCAGATTTACCAACTGCATGATCAGAACACTCAGTAATTTTCTCTACAAATTGCAGTGATATTGACTACAGAAGGGATCATGCACTGAAAAAAATTGTGCTGCATAATGGCAAGCATCATAAAATATGTTATTATAGGTATTATTACAATTCCCATGAACTGAAGAAAATTTAATATTTAACATAGCCTATGAAAATGCCTTTGCAAGTGAGAATGTCTCAACACATACAAGAAAAATGAGAAGAGAATTTCCAATATAAAAGTTGTTTGTAGCGCAAAACAAAAAAAAAAGCAGATAGAGGAAATGTATATTCCAGATGAACGGCCCATCGCAACCTATGTTTCAAGCCTTTGTTCAAGCAATCGTTGCCAGCGCTCAGGAGAACTGACTATTCAAATGTAAATGGGCAGTGTGGTTCATGGGTCTGTGGCCTGTAGAGTAAGACTCTTAAATGAAACTCAGCTGTTGATTTCCATTATCAGGTATTGTGTCTCCTGGAGTTGTTCAGAGCTGAAGAAAATGAGAAAAACTTATAGGAAACATATGGGTCAGTTCAGGGAATCTAAGAAATTCTGGACAACCAAACTTGGAATATGTAGAATCCAGGTACCTCTCACTGGAGCAGCACGGCAAGACAAAGAAGGAATATGAATTATTAATAGACTTATTAAATTGTAGATTAACAAAGATAAGTGAGAGTATTATTTCAACCAGAAATAAGAGAAGGCTAGCAAACCAAAGTGTTTGCTCTATGTCTTCCATGATTAATTAGACTGGCTTTAGGGACTGGAAAGATGGCTCAGCAGTTACAGACATTAGCTGTTATCGCAGAGGACCAGAGATGGGCTTCCAGCATCCAAGTTAGGTGGCTCACAGCTGCCTGTAACTCCAGGTCTAGGGGATCTGAATGTTTGTGGTCATGCACATTTGGGCACTGACATGCCGAGACGCATAAACATGTATGCACACACAATTTTTTAAAAATGAAGTAAGAATGACTTTTAAATGTTTTCTTATGAGGCTTTCATCAAAGTTATTTAAGTCATATGTCTCATTTGTTTCCAGAATTGCACAAATTGGTACTAGATTCTCCAAAGTTGCTTTGTGGGGGAAATGGGGTAACTTATTGGTAATGGGAACTCTAAATCACATACACATTAAACTCCAGCAGACACAGTATATAATAACAGAAATTAAGTTGGATTTCATTTATGAGTCTTGTTCTGAAAGGCAGATTTCTGAGCTATACTGTCCACATATATTTTAATAGGTACTCTCCTAAGTTCTAAAGACTATTACTTGAACAAAGAGTTGAAACAAACGGATGTGTAGTTCATCTCTAATATACATTGTCTGTATCTGCTGTTTTACACACCATAAACAAGATTTACAGCTTAAACAGATAAATGAGAGTCTCCATTCGCTCTAGAGCTTGTAATTTTCCTACTATTGTAGTAAGCAATTGTATAGTCTATAGGAGCACTGTGAATAACACCAGAGCTGGACAAGTTCCTGAAAATACATGCTTTTGCTTTCTTTTCATGTTAAATTTAATATTAATTTACTGTATGTGTGTCTGCATACAGATGCCTGTGCCTGTATGAGGAGGTCACAGGACAACTTGCATGGATCACTTATCTCCTTCTAGAACATATGGGTTCTAGAGACAGAACTCAGGTTGTCAAGCTTGGTAGAAGTGCTTTCACCCAGGGGTCCATCTTGCTGGCCCCATTTTGCTTTTCCTTAGGATAGAAAGCCTTTGAAATATCTGTCATTTCTCAGTTTTCTCAAGGATGATCATTGATATTCTACAGGATTACAGATGATAATTGGAACCATTTTTACATGAAAACATCTTCATTGTGAAAGGTTTATTGTCCTTGAAATTCTATAATCTTTTGGAATCACTGTTTTTAAAGCAAAGATTTCATATTTAATTTTATGTTTGATAGAATAGAAGTGGATAATGGTAGCAACACAAGGTAAGCTCACAAATAATAAAAACTTACAAATTGATTTCAGATACACCAAAGCATTAGGAATGAGAAAATAACTGGAAGAAGAGAGCTAAGAGAAGCTGTACTTTATAAATGTCTTCACTGTAAACATCTTTACTATTTGAACAGTTTAAAACTTTGTGTATTTTAGACTAAATATTACAAGGCTGTAATTTATAATATTGGACACCTGAAGTAAGAGTATATTCAAAGGGATGTAATTGGCATTTGAATTTTTTAATTCGTTTTTCTTTTGGTTTTAAATTACAAACCAAGTTTACAAGCTGTTACGCTTCACTACAAGCCTCGTAGTAGCCACTTCCTACAGCCCCGTCAAGATCTCATAAGCCAAGCCGTAGCTATACCCCAGCCGGTCAACTTTCAGAACACTGAAGCGTACAATTCTTTCATGTCCCATGAGAACAAGTACCAATTTAGGTAAAGTACAAAGATGGCTCGCAAATACATGGCCAGAATGACACTGGCCTGGAGGACTAGAAACTTTTACAGACTGTTCATTGTGCAGGGTACTGAGTACACATTCCCATGGACCATCCAATGACACTGTAAAACATTGTAGTCGTAGAATCAGAAAAGAACATCTAAGTATGGGGAAAACACCTATCATTGTAAATAAACATAACATAGATTATGTTTTTATATATAATATAGAATTATATCTCTATCTATCTATCATCTATCTATCTATCTATCTATCTATCTATCTATCTATCTATCTATCTATCTATCTATCTATCTATCATCTTCTATCATCTATCTATCTATCTATCTATCTATCTATCTATCTATCTATATCTATCATCTTCTATCATCTATCTATCTATCTATCTATCTATCTATCTATCTATCTATCTATCTTCTAGGGCAGGGAAGTGAAATTCACAGCAGAGGCCTTGCCGAGCACACACGAGGGCCCTGGATCCATCCCTAGCCGTTTTGGGTTGGGCTATCTGTGTCTGTGACTCTGGGTACACCCTGCCCTGAGGAATAAATGTAAACATTACTATAGCAACTTTGTAAGGAACTCTGTTGCCATCAATCAAGTTTCAAAGATCAGTCTTCAGCATCTTCAGGCACCATTCAGATAAGTTTTGGGAACCATGGTAATAGAAAGGGCAGTTATGAGAAGGATCCTGTAGGACAGCGGTTCTCAAACTTCTTGATGCTGTGACCTTTGAATACAGCTCCTCATGTTGTGGTGACCCCCAGCCATAAAATTATTTCATTGCTACTTTAAAACTGTAATTTTACTACTGTTATGAATCGCAATTAAAATAGTTTTGGGGACATAGAGATTTGCCAAAGGGGTCTCGACCCACAGGTTGAGAACCACTGCTAGGTATGCCAGTAATAATGCTACCCGGCACAGACAAGACCAGATTATCTGTTTTGCCTAGATACCTTGTTCAGCCGAGATACAGAGGGGAGGGTCTTGATCCTGCCTCAAAGTGATGTGTCAGACTTTGTTGCCTTACCCTCTCTGCGGGGTCCATGGAGGTAGGGTGGTGAAAATGAGCAGTGGGAGGAGGGAAAGGAGTAGGAACTGGGACTTGTGTGTATTTTTTGATTAAAAAAAGAAAATGAAAGAAAAATAATAGAGTCTGAAAATTTGTAATCTCAGAGACAAATACATTAGTTAGAAGTAACCAAACCTACATTAAAGATCTGTGGTTATATTGTTTTCTGTACAGTCCATTTTAGAGTGAACATTAAAAAAGTTATCTTCAAATATTTTAGGTGCTGTCAGCACCTAAAGGTTTCTATCCCAGAGACTGACACTAATTCTCAATTTCCATAGATATTAGTGAAACCTGGGTCCATTGCGAAGGACGATGTCTGTGCAATTCTCACAAACATCAGCTACTCCAGTGTTTCCCTTATTCATCTAAATCCATGCAAATTTGCCCTGGAATAGGATTTGAACTTTTGTTGCTTTGGGGAATTGGGCAGTATTGGAGGGAAGTTAAAGGGCCTGTTTTGTCTGAAACAGTACCCTTCATTCTGGCTTTTTCACCAGATATTTTACTGTTCCCTCACAAACAACTGTTGATACATTGATCCCCATCAGCATTACCAAGGCTTGAGAGCCCCAATCTGTACCACTCCATGATCATCTTTGGGTGTAGGGAAGTGATTTTACTGCTCCAACATCATACGCGGGTGTGAGTGACCCTGTGAACTGATGACTCCAGGATTCTCTGCTCAGAGAATAGAGACCATTCTCTTTCATTGCCATGCTGGGCGTGAAGATTCCTACACCCCATTCAGAAAAAGAAAACAGAAATTACCTCTGGATTTCCATAATGAAACATATTCCCTTGTTGGCACCCTCTCCCGCTCATAAGTGAGGGCATCATGCTTATCCATACACCCCACACTGGCACTTGGAATGGAAGCTTGGACTTTCTCTTGCCTCTTCTTTTTCTCTCTCATCTTCATTGGAAGTTAAGCAGTCTTCTCAACTCTACCTTTCTATTTTGTTTCTAAGCCATTCTTTCTCATCTTAACTGAAGCTAGCATATGGTCTTATCTAGCTCATAGCAAGGAATCTATTAATTCCCTGTGTCTCTGGCTGCTGCCTGCCTTCCACTGACACCACGCTACACCGTTCTCCTCAAAACACTTTAGTGTCATGTTTGAACAGAAACCCAGAGGTTTTACCAAAGCCTGAAAAGGCTCCCTTCCCCTCCATCTTTTTCTGTTTCAATCTTCTTATTCTTTCAATACATTGAACTCATTCCTTAATCGAGACTTCACAGTTTTAATTCTCTGCCCTCCCCTTGTGATTTCTTCTCTGATTCTGAGATGGTCTCCAATGCTACTTTCTCATGAATCCTCAACTATTCCTCAACCTGTCTTATTATGTGTAACATTTACTAACATACCAAATTAACTATCTGTTAAGAGGTTTGTTGTCTAATTTCATCACATAGGTGGCTACTGTGCCTGCCAAACTGTATCCATATCATATGCAGAATTATGTGGCCCAGAGTAAGCCACCAAAAATATTATGCTTTGTGGATATATGCACTTGATGTTGGGAAAACAGCATTTTCTATCCTTTATACTTGTTACTGAAAATGAGAATAGATTCAAAACAATTCTGAACTCTGGGAAATCTTCTTCACATTGCAGAAGACCTAGAAGGAGACACTCTTTATGCATAAGATTTAACCTCTGTCTTTATTTGTTTTATTTATAATTTAGTTATGCCATGACTAATATTATATAGTCTTCCAGAGCCAAGAAAATATGAATCCTCTCATATGCCAAATCCACAAAGCCGAGTCAGAAATATTAAGACATTGGTGTCTTAGAAACTGTGATAATTCTTATGTTGATGACCTAGACTGAGCATGTGTAAAAATACTGGCATGGACCAATGCAGATCTCTGGAAAATATGAGTAACATACATTAGTCATTTATCATTAAGCCACAGAGGCCCTGTATTAGTTTCAGCTGTGTTCTTGTTAATGGTCTTTGACATTTATATACCCCAGGGCTCTCTTGTAAGTGACTGAAACCAAATTTAAACTAGCTTAAGTTAAGTACAGTATTTACTGGCTGGTGTAGGAGGCAGGTCAAGAATGGAATCTGGGCTCAAGTGGTGTGTCTGAGACCAGAGTTCTGTCTCTACTTGGTTCTGCTTCTCTCTGCTTATACATGTGTGTTGGTATTTTTACGTGGATAGGCTTTCATTATGCACCAGAAAAATAATTCCTGGTCTAGATCACTGGCGTTTATGAGCCAAATAGAGCATCCAGTGCTGAAAATATCCCTGAGAAGGTTCAAGTTGGCCAAGCTGAGGTCAAGGACTTAAAGTATCATTGTGCTGAGCGGAGATTATTGTACATTTATTGAACCAGACTTGGTTATGTGCCCACTCCGTTACCACAGGAAGTAATTATATGACTGATGGCTCTTCCCGGAACCATGAGGAATAGAAAAGATGTTCTTAGAAATCAAGAAAGAATAGTGAATCATATGGTTGGCTGAAATGCTGAAGTTGTTTCATTGATACAGCATGGTTTTCTATATTCAGCCAAAGAAAGACAAAGCATCATAAAATCAGTCAAGTGTTACACTATAGTTCTTATATTCTTTTAGTTGGAAATAAAATACTAGAATTGATGAAAAAATAGTGCTAACTACATCTTGAATTATGACATTAAAAATACTAACTGGAATCAGGATTATGTAGAAAAAAGGAAAATGGCCATAGAAGACAAAAGTAATGAGATTGAAAATCAATATGAATGGAAGATTTAAGTGTGTATGAGGGGGAGACAATAGCCATAAATCTAGAAGAAGAAAATTTAAATTGCAGTTCTTGAATTTAATAATCATACCCTTATCATATTTTATTTAAGAGACAATTCAGTTTCTGCTTTTCAGTACTCCTTCTCATGATAGGACTGTCTATGTCTTGATGCTTTCACACACAGTCTGTTTGCTTACCATGTCTTGTTGTGTTTCTCTGTAGAACTCCTCTCCCCTGAAACTCACCTTGAGTAGGGGCACCTGTGTTTTGTCTGTTTCTTTCTCTGTCCTGGATCTTGACTCCACTTCATATTCCCCCCACCACCACCCTTTTGACCATCCTTCTAAAAAAAGACAGACCCTCTCCCATCAGCAATAGCTTGGAAAGTTCCTAGGGGTACTATTTTTTCTCTACTCACCAGAATAACTCTGAGGTGCATTTAGAATCTGCCTCGGCTGACCCAGCGTTCTTACAATGACCATCTCCCTCGTTGCTTTTCTTCTCTGCCTAGGAACAGGGCATTAAGGCCGTTCTCAGAACATCAAACAAGGTGGAAAGGTGGAGCCTATTAATCAGGCCTTCCTACTGAATGCCTCAGGAGAGTTCTAGTTCACTCTTTAATTCCAATGGCACTATTTGATACAGCTCAGAATACTTTGTAAGCTAATATAGTCACTGTTAGTTACCCCCAACCTTTTTCTCTCCTCTGGAAAATGGGAGAATTCAGCCTTTAGCATTTGGTAAACTTGTCTCCTGACTTGGGAGCAGCGATGTGATTAGTAGATCACATCTCTGAGGGTCAATCAGATTGTACCAACACAGAGACAAAGTGAGTTGAGAGCCAGCGTTAGGGATGGCTCCTCTTGGGAACCGGCTTGGGTCTCTTTGCTCTGGTTTATTCAATACTTGATAACTAGGGCCTGGGATGGAAATGACTCCTGAAAGGATGAATTGGGCTTTACCTCATATTTTCCAAACCTTTATTATTCCAGAATGAATTTAGAGTATACTTGCTAACTTTTGGCATGCTTTTGCTTGTTTACTTTTGAAGAGAGTCACAAAATATCTTATTGGAGAAGTCATGATAAAGCTCATTGCTAGGACAATTAATCAAAACTATATCTGCTAAGTCAAAGAGCATTTCCCATATCACACACTGAAGCCATTCTTCCCTTTTCTGCTAATGAATAGGCCTCCTTAATCACACATGCTACACATGGGCTTTGTAGTTTCACTACCTACATTGTCCTTAATGCTTTAAAGGTAATTTATGGTGTAACAATTTTGACGGTTGTGAATGCATGGGAGTGAAGGGCTGGCTAGGCTTGCCTTTCCTCAGGAGACTGGAAACACAGCATGTGTTTGACAAGATTTTGAAAACGTTTCCCCAAAGGGCAAATTCCAGCAGACATGCGGTAATGAGCCATGACTGACTATGGACAGCACAGTTAATCTCATATAGGCAGCATGCAGTTAGAACTCGGGACTCTTGGCTCTAACATCTTGCCCTCCTCTGTTTAGTTTTTTAAGTGCATCACTTTGAAATGGATAAACCTCCTACATGTCCACAGGGTCTATTTCTTTCCTTAAAGCAAATAAATGGGACACAGATCTCTGTCAAATTCTCTCTTGAGCTACACACGTGAAACAGGACTATCCCGAGTAGCTTTTCTTCACAAGTTCATGTATCGGCCATTCATGACTTTTACATTATCAAGTCAAAAGTATGGTCTTATCTTGCACCATGAAGATTCTTTTATTTCCTTTAAAGTTTTTATTTTTATTTATACAATATATGTGTCAGCGTGGGTATTTGTGGAGGCCAGAAAAGTATCAGAACCCCTGGAGTTGGATTTAAAGGCAGCTAATAAGGTGCTGAGAGCTGAATTTGCATTCTCTGGCTGAGCAGCAAGTACTCATAATTGCTGAGCCATCTCTCCAGCCCTCTAAGTCTTTTCTTGTTAATTTCATGTTTCCTTTAATTCTCTTCTTAAACTTGACCTGGAGTGTTAAAGTATTAATAGGAGATATATGTGTACACACACACATAAACTACTCATGCACAGATACACGTAGTATATGGTATATTTAATAGGATACAATACTAACCATTGTATATAGTCCATGAATCTCAGCATAGTGCAGAAGGATAGGGCCCCAAATGAGCATTTCAGAATGGAGGTTATATATTGAATTAAACTCAAGTTGACCACGTCCCCTCTTGTCTTGTACAGCACCAGGACAAAATAGAAAACGCAGTCTGATATAATGGCTACTCTTCCTCGGTGTGCACAACTGTTAACTGAGATCTGACTTCAGACACTTCTCTGGCTGTCTAACTTCGAGCAGCCTATATGGAGAGTCAGAGAAGTTCCTGAAGGATGAAGCCATGGTCAGCCCTTGCAAGTATCGAACATCAAATCCAAGAGTCCACTCTGACTTTGACAGGACATGCAATGGGGTGCAGACGTTTTTATGATGCTTATAAGATGATGCTTTCTACCATGACCAGATAACTGTAAACAACCAGCACAGGAGGGTGGGGTTAGCAGAGGAGGGAAAAGCACATCTTGGGGTGGGATTTCATGAGGACAATAATTGGAGCATCACATATTTCAGAGTAATGGCCAAATAATACACATTGGGCAGAGCTGCTTCTCAGCTTGTTCTTCCAAAAGAACCTGAAAGACAGATGTTGCTGTTACATTTACAATGAAAAAATTCCTTCCCTGAAAACTAAATTAAAGCTGGACCACGGAGAACCATGAAGTTCGTGTTCTTTGTGGCTCAATTTCTTTGAGAAAGTTTTATAAACACTTCCTAAATGTTTTATGAGCTATGAAAAGAGTCAAGGGGAACTGCAGCCACATAAAGGTTATATTTTAAGTACATTGCTGGAAAACATACAGTAAAAAATGATCGACCAGCCACATTTCCTGACTTGCTGTGGTCCTGAGGCATTTCTGCTTCAAACTGCATTAGTCAACCAGCTGGGATGCTTTTGAATCTCCTGTCGTTTGCACAAATCATGTTTTTTTTTTTTTTTGTTTAATGTGCAGCTATATTGGTCAAAGTCTTCATTTCATAAAGTTCTGTAATTTTGCAAGGAAGGAAGGAAGGAAGATGTGTCTTCAGTGGAGTGTGTTTTTCAGCTTCCAAAATATTGATCAAGTTAGTTCCATTTTACAAACCACATTTCAGAGAGCCAGTACTAAAGCCGTAGCTTTTTTTCCTTTTGCTGTCTGTGATTGACTTTCAGAAATTGATTATGTTGAGATGTAACAGTTAGTTGGTTTGGTTTTGCAGAATTTTCTTCTCTTCATCTTTTTTAATCTCCAGATTAGTGGTTATTTTAGGATATAGGAGCTTTGGTCAAGTCAAGTAAGTGGAAGTATGTATGGAATGTTTACTTTAGTGAAGATAGCATTTTATGTTTCAACTTGGCTTAGAGACACAAATATGCGCAACCATGTGTTCTAACTTAGATGACAGTAGCCAGTTAAGTGAGAGCTCTGTCCACGTGGAAGAACACACCAAGGGTCAGCCCTGAAAACATACATACAATTAACATTATGCATACAGAGCAGGTTATATTTACGAATTTAGGTGTGTGTGTGTGTGTGTGTGTGTGTGTTTAACCAATTAATGAAGAAGAGGCTATTATTTCAAAAAAGAGCAAAGAGAGGTGTATGGAAGGGTATAGATGGAGAAAAGAGGAAGAAATAATGTTATTATATTATAATCTCAAAAAAATAAAAACTGTTTTTTAAAAGTACAGTTTAAGATTTTACCATAACGCCTATGGATGGTTTGGCAAAATTTAGGAATCACAGGGGAAAGATAGCAATTCAGCAAACTTGTAAAGTGTGAAGGAACCTTAAAAATAAACTGCTTGAAATGGCCTGAGCAGGTAACAGTGTCAGCTCTTACCTCTCATAGGTCTCCCCTTTCATGACCACGTACATTTAGCAGTAATATTTCTCAGATAATAGAACAAAGATACAATCTTAGCAAATAAAAGGCATATCTTTTAAAAATTCTTTGTCCTAAGAAACTTTTTGTCTGTGTGAGGAACTTCTGAGGGCCACGAAGTAGCTGTGATACCGTGAAAAGAGGCTTAGCTTTACAAGTCCTATAGTGTGACCCCTCTCTGCATCTTGGTGAGCACTCCTCTCTGAGTCATACCACGATACTGCCAGTTTCTGCCCTCAGGGTGGCCCTGCATCAAGACTGAGCATCTCTTTTACAAGAGCTGAGGAAGAAGAAAACATTAAGGGGCATAGCCTTTGCTTTTGATTAACTTTAAGTGAAAGCCACTAAAAAAACTGTTATTTACCTCTGCTTGTCTCCCTGTCAGCACAGGTTCAGTGTCCTTAAATATGTTTTTTTGTTTGTTTGTTTTCTTTTTGTTTTGTTTTGTTTTTCGAGACAGGGTTTCCCTGTAGTTTCTAGAGCCTGTCCTGGAACTAGCTCTTGTAGACCAGGCTGACCTCGAACTCAGAGATCTGCCTGCCTCTGCCTCCCGAGTGCTGGGATTAAAGGCGTGCGCCACCACCGCCCGGCTCAGTGTCCTTAAATATGAAGCATAGTAAATAGATTGCTATTTACAAGAATACAGATGTTTCCAGGGGTATTTCGTGCATATGTTAAAATAATACTGTGAGGGTATTTTTATGTATCAACTTGACTGGGCTGTGGAATGCCTAGATGTGGAAAAGTCTCAAGCTTGGTGCAAATTCCCAAAGTAGCAGGCACAGTGATGTTGAATAATACAAAGTTTAGGAACCCTTCGCTTTATTTCCCAGAGTAATTTATGACATTGTGACATTAAGCTTCTTTAGACAAAGTCTGCTCTTTTAGGTCAGTGAAATCATAAAGGCTCAGGCCACAGGGGTTCCGGCAGTGCATTGTTCCCAGAAGACATCTTCTAACTAATGTATTTGCACCTTAGAAAATAAAAATAGTATGTCACTTTTAAAAAGTTATTTAAAATTCCTGATTGATGCATATTTATAAGGTTACATAGTTCTTAATACATTTGTTACTCTAAATGTCCTTAGGCCTTTAACGCCATCTTTACTGCATACATCAATTATAGCGGAGTAGTATCCATTTTCAATAAAATCAAAGCTGATTGTTTAAACATAAAATAATAAAATTAAAAAACTAACAAAATTGTATACTTTAGCTCCATTGAAATCTAAGTCAGTATGCTTGTTTTTCATTATACACCATGCATTTGGTTCTATCTCACACCAAGCTGTGGAACTAATGTTTTACCAGAGTGACAGAATTAGCTAACTTGTCAATCATTCACTTGTTTATCTATTCTATGCCAACTATATGGAACATAGACGTATATAGTATTGAATGAGATATCCAAGTCTTTGCCCCCACGGGGCCTAGGAATCTTGGCTGAGTTGCATACACTCTCTGGCCATCTGTAAACAAGGGAGCTGAACCAGAATGTTTGGAATATGCTTTCAGGCACCGATGGGAGAAGTCTGGGGATTTTATACTCTCCTGCTCTCATTCCTTCTTTTCCCTAAGAACATTAGATGCTAAAGGAGAGAATTACATGGAAGCACTTCTTTGGAGATAAAAAAGATGTGCTAGAGAAAACGAAAAGAAGAAAAGATCCAAACCTACAGGACTTTAAAGCCTGTGGTTTCAATTAGGAAAGCTTTTGAAACTGGGAATATTTTTCTTGGTGTGCCCTTCATGTTCTCTCCAATCCATATTAATCCCATGCTCTATCTGCACAACTCTGCGTTCCTCTAGAACATGGTTAAGAAGGCCATGAAGAACCCACAGCACTTCCTGAATGCTGCATTCAAGCACAGCTGAAATGTTCTATTTGCATCATTCCCCTTAGGAGAGAACTTTATGATTGCCTTCATTTCCCAAAGAGTTCAAACCTGTTCACATCCCACAGTTAGTAAGTGGGAGAGATGAAGGAGTGTCCTCTGCCCACCACTGGCTATAGGCTGTTATCTAACTGAAGAGCCACCTCCATTGCTTTATGCCCTTGCGTCATCATCTATTAGAAGGAAGTGTGACTGATGAAAGCTGCTGGTGTCATTTCTTTCCATTACACACTGATCACAAAGCCAGTTAGGATCTTGTCCATTTCTTTCCCACCACTAACAAAAATAAATTAAGTCATAATAATTTTAGTTTGTTCCTGTATTAGTTTCTTTGGGCTGATAGTGCCTTCTAATGGTAGAAATACTTTGTTCCTTCCTTCTGGATGCTGCAATTCCAAGGTCAAATTCTTAGCAGGTTGAACTTGTTCTGGAAACTCTGGAGAAGAATCTCATTTGTGCTTGTCTCTCAGATTCTGGTGTCTGTGTAATCCTTGGCCTGACTTGATCTGTAGATGTTTCCTTATGGTTTCTGCCTCTCTCTTTATATAGCTTTTCTCCAGATGTCCCTGTATTTATTTTCAGACTATCTACATGAGTATAAGACATTGGCCTATATGTATATTCATAATAATAAATTATTATGTATCCTGAAATTCTAAATGCCATTAGAGCTAGGCTCAAAACCAAAAATGTAAGAGGAAGCATGCTTACTAATGAGATAGAAAGAATAGGAAATGTTATACACAACTGCATGGTTATGCTCTTATGCCGCTCTACTGGGAGTGGAAATCTGGAGAGGAAAAGTATACTATCTAATTAAAGGGTAATTATTCCTTCTCTCTTTGTGGTATGGCTTAAGAAGAACTTGCCTTCCTGTGGGAAGGTACCTTAGCCAGATTATTAGAAGGCTCAACTGGATTAACTCTCAGGTTTTGGGTAGTTTAGAATGTTATGTTTCCATTGGGCTTGAGAAATTGCTTTCTTTGATTGGTTCCTACAGTGTCCTGATCAAGGCAGCAGATGTATATGATCAAACACACACATACACACACACACACACACAACCACACACATGCATGCACGTACACACGCACGCACATGCACACACATGTACAAAATACTACAACAAAGCTCAGTATTACATGCCAATTCAAGAGAAGAATTCAAATGAGACACACAGTACAGTATAGAAGATAGATCAGGTTTACTACAGAGTAATCTAAAGTACTATCAGGAGTAACAGGGCCCAAAGGGACTGTTGATCTAAGCTGCATTTTAGATGAGTTTTATATTATTATCTTTTAGATTTATTTTATTTTAAATTATGTGCATGTGAGTGTAGGTGCCCTGCTGGGCCAGAGCTGTCAGATTCTCCAGACCTGGAAGTGAGAGCTGGAAGCAAGAGAGCAAGCACAAGCCTTACAGCTGCATTAATAGTATAAAAGACCATGACCAAGTGGGCTGGTTTCTTAAAGGCTATTGACTGAAGGAGCTGAAGGAGCTCCCACAGTACCTCCCTCTTCTGTTTAAATGAGAGAGTTCTAAATCCAGCACAAAACTATGTACACTAAGAACAGTATAAAGTATAAAGTTAGAATTACAACCATCATAAACAATATTAAGCAAGGGACATATCCTAATGTTTTAATAAACATTCTATTCTAAGGAGTCTGAATTTTGTATTAGAAAAGGATTGACTAGATCATAAGAGTATGATAACTGTGATTATCTAATCTTCAACCCCATCAAAGACCTGAGGAAGGAGATAATATTACTTGAGTAGGCAGGAAGTGCACCCAAGCAGCTTCTAAAATGTGCTGTAGATGACAGAGATAACTGGCTGCCTGAGCAATCACCCAAAGTCTCATTTGCAATGTTGAAGCAACCAACTTTGTCTAAGGCCTAGAGTAGCTGACAGACCATTTTAAGAGGCTGGAAAATTTTCAAAATCGTCTTACCCTGTCTTGGCAAAGTTTGACAGTCTTTTTTCTTGTATCCTGTTTGTCCAGTCCAGACATCATGCACTTTGTCAGTGGTTGAGGCATGGGCAGTTCCTTGCCCAAAGGCCAGTTGTGCCAAGAAGAAAACAAACTCCAAGTAGTGTGTCTCTGGTGCTCAACGCTCTTTTGGAAATAGAATGGTGCTGCCAGGAGCAATTGTGTCTCACATCAACAGAATCCTAAGTTATTTAAGTGCCATGTTCTACAAATCTTTGAAGTGACTAAAGATTACCTATCTATGCAGAATACAATCTTTATGTACCTAAAGAATCTAATTAGTCTGACTAAAAGTATAACAAACATGAATGACTATTAACCTATAATACTTAATACCTATGTAACTTAAAGACTAAGACTTCATATCAGAATATTAAACAATCTTAAACAACTCTGTAGTAAAGGAGAACACGATTTAAAAATGTAAACAATGTATAAATACCTTCATCGGAGGTAGAAATATATAATGCAATATGATAAATATATCCTAAAATTGTATCAATATACAAATGTCTTAAACAGAGGTAGAAATATGCATGCATACAATTTGACAAAATAACTATGCATAGATGTACAAATATTGTAAATAGAAATAACAAATATAATTTGAACTTGTGTCAATACACAAGAAACTATACCAATGTAAGCTGTCCATAAATAATAGCTCATAAGTATTCACTCTATTACTCACTATTATTATTAGTGTGAATAAGTTCACACTAATCTACCTATTATTCCATTCATTTTTCCCCTCTTTTCTTGAGATCTCTAGGCCTACATAATTCTGATCTGTCTGACATGGGTGCTGGGAACTGTGCTGTTAACCACTAAACCATCTCTCCAGCCATGTACCATTTGACAGTATATAGAAAAGATTTTTTTTTGTTGTTGTTGTTTTGAGAGGTGTTTTCCTGTCTATATGATTAACAGGCCTATTAGAGTGGACTTTTACAGAAAAAGGCAATGGTTATTTCTTGTTCTTTCTCAGAAAGTCCCCTGTTATGCAATAACTGTATGAGGCTTGAGGTTCCTTGAACAGAATTATAATCTTCTAGGAAGTTTAGGATGTCATGTCTCTTTCCAAGGCCAGAGGTACAACTCAGGTCCTCTCCTAGAGACCAGAAATTAGAGTTCTGTAGTTCCAGTCTTTAGATTCACAATCTGTTGATTATGATGGAGGGGTCCAGCTCCAATACCCTCTAATATTGTCACTATCTATTAACTATATTAACAACATCACCAAATGAAACATCTTACTTAGACTCACTTGTTTAAGCTCCTTTGAGTCATAGCATCCCCTTGTATACTCTGCAAATTCTGTCCATTGGAGTTTGTGTGGCAGCTTCATTACTTAGGCATGATTGATTAATTTACTGGCCACAGGTGATTAACTTACCTCAGCCCCTTTTCTTTTCCCCAGAAGTTAGAGGGAGGGAATGAACTCCTTAACCCTTCAGTGACTGGCCCTTATCCTGAAGTTTCCAGTTACTCAGTGAAAAATTATAGACATTAACTAGGGGAGACCTACTTAGATAAAGTATTGGAGGAATGCTTTACACAGAAAGAGGCTTAGAAGAAGAAACTTAAAAGGCGAACTTCAAACTCAATTGAAACAGTAGTAGGGCAATTGTATTTTCTTATCTTTATCCAGGATTATGGCTATATGAATGTTACTGGAGGGAGTTTTGGAGTGCCTCATGACAAATGTCTACATTCTCTGTGTTTCCAACAACCAATTGGATAAAAAAGTAGTAGTAGTGAAAGTGATTTATTATAAAGGAGAGTAAAAGCATAAACTACACATCCCAAATTGGTAGCTGGGCAGGAATTATATGGCTGAAAAGCCTTGAGTTCTTTTTAGTGTTCCTTCTCTGAATTTAAAAGGAGGAAGGGGCTGATGCCTGAGAGGGTATTAGCATATAGGCTAGTACAGAGCTTCAACCCATCTGATTATGGTTGGGTGTACATCCTATAAGTTAGTCATATGTATGTCCCATCACAGACACTCACAAAATGTAGGAGTTGGTAGTTTTTTTTCCCCCAAACAATTCCTTCCCATGGCAGATTCTCTCCAACCATACTCATTTTCTTTTTTTTTCTTTTTTTTTCTTTTTTTTTTTTTTTTTTTTTTTTTTGGTTTTTCGAGACAGGGTTTCTCTGTAGCTTTGAAGCCTATCCTGGAACTAGCTCTTGTAGACCAGGCTGGTCTCGAACTCACAGAGATCCGCCTGCCTCTGCCTCTTGAGTGCTGGGATTAAAGGCGTGCGCCATCACCGCCCGGCTCATACTCATTTTCTATATTGCTTTTAGTTGGCCTTGTTGGCCAAGAGAGAGAAACTCCTTTTTTTGCCAAAGGGAGTTACTAGTGACTTCTAGACTTTTCCTAAGCCTGCCTAACCAACCAGTCGACAAACAAACAACAAAAGGTGTACATGTTATAGCAAGACTGGATGTTTAACTCTTCCTTTTGCCCCTGTATTATAACATACTTAATAGATCATAAATGTCTTAGAATGTATTCCAGTTGGGCTGGCTCAAGTTTCTTATTCTCTCTCTCTCTCTCTCTCTCTCTCTCTCTGTCTCTCTCTCTCTCTCTCTGTCTCTCTCTCTCTCTCTGTCTCTCTGTCTCTCTGTCTCTGTCTCTGTCTCTGTCTCTGTCTCTCTCTCTGTCTCTGTCTCTCTGTCTCTCTGTCTCTGTCTCTGTCTCTCTCTCTCTCTCTCTGTCTCTCTGTCTCTGTCTCTGTCTCTCTCTCTCTCTCTCTCTCTCTCTCTCTCTCTCTCTTCTTTTTGATGAGTAGTACTTTAGCTGGCCTGAAAGTCTTGTGCGTTTGGTCTTTGGAATTAGTCTATCAATCCATGTGTTGTATCACATCTGTCTGATCAAATCTTTTGTGGGTGAAATTTGCAAGTGTTGAAAGCATTGGCGGAAGGATTAATCCCCTTTCTGATGTCCACATAGTACAAAATGCCTTGCTATGAAACCTTAATCAACGTCAGCACCCACTTCTGCTCCGCCATGGTTTCTTATCTGCACCATTGATATGATAAAAAGCACATACATAAATCTAAGATATATACTGCTAGTTGGAATCCTGAGAAGTCTCAAGTTGACACAAATGATACCATAAGACAATTGTTTCAGTGGGGAATGGTAGAAGTGGAGCTTTGACCTTAGAGTTGAACAGTTCTTATAGGAAGCTCAACAATAATTTTACAACATGGCTGCTTAAACCTGAACTTGAGATGGATGAAGATAACAACAATAGAGATGCTAAGACAGATGGGGGAAAGAACACAAGTCCTTAACCCTGTACAGGCCAAAAAGAAAAAAGAAAAGAAAAAGAAAAAGAAATCCTGAAGACCAGAGAAATAGTCTTCTGCAGGAAAGAGCATGCCTGGCTATCCAATGCCAAGTGGCTTGCTCTGAAAACATACATAAAACTTGTACAGACTGAGCAGGCTGTATTTATGTATTTGGGAATATATGCATATATTCATATAACAACAATTAATGAAACATGAGGCCATGAATTTAAAAAGGGGGAGGTATATGGAGGGAGGAAGGTTTGGAGGGAAAAAAGAGAAGGGAAAATGATGTATTAAAATCTCAAAAATTAAAAGAACTAAAAGAAAGCTAAAAGTGCAATAAAGTGCAAAAAAAAACTATTGCTCTTTTGGAAAGAACTCTTCCATTTCTTTCTTGCCCCAGCACTACCGCTGAATCAGTGCTCCTTGGGCTTTCTAATTACATTCATGGCTTTTACATGGCCTACATTTATTAAATGCTGACTCTATGCCAGGCATAATTATAAGCACATCACAAATCTTTTCTCATTTAACCTTCCTAGAAAGCCTACAAGGTACATACTTTTTATCAGTTTCATTTGGCAGGCATGGAGACTGAGGGAGCTTATTGTTCAAGTTTTTTTTTTTTTTTTTTTTTTTTTTTTTAATGACAGTCAGCGTGATTCCAGAGTATAAGAACCACTCTAGCTACAAATGCTGTACTTTTATCTGGTTCTTAATTCAAGTGTGGATAGCTTTTCATGATTGACTAAAGAAAAGGTGTCCATGCTCTGTAAAGAATGCTTTCCCGGCCTCCCAATCAATTTGTATCCAGTTGTTCTATGAGAAACTGAGAGAAATGCCTTTGGAGCAAGAATGCTATCTGTATTAATAAGATGTGTTTGTAAAGGGCTCACAAGTCTCTAGCACCAGCTCTGTCGCTTGTGTCTCTTGTAATTTAAATTTACTTTCCAAGGACACATCCTTTTAAATTTACCATCAAGACTACTTCAGGGTCAGGTTAGCTGGTGAAGATGACATTAAAGATGTATGCAGTTATGAATACACGAAGTGTCCAGACAGGCCAGCAGATTCCTAGCTTATTTAAGAAAATAATATTATTATTATACTGTAATTCTAATCATCTGGCTATGCTGGAAGTGATCACGCTGCAGGACTGCTGTGTGGAATCCTGTGCTCTACGGATGTTGGTTTGGCCTCTGCTAGATGATGAAGTTTCTTTTCCCTTCGAGACCATATGCTCTTGATATAGAGCTTAAAAACATATAAGGAGAGGAAATATCACACGTTATTTGTACAACTTAAAATACATCCCCTAGAATTTCTGCCAATATATCTTGCATTAGATGCTTTGCTGTTCATAATTTAAAATGCTCCCCTAAAAATCTATCCTAATACGTGGAGTTTTCTTTTCTTAGTCCGTTAAGAAATTGAGTTCTGCTGTGTCAAAGTGGCTAAGTCTGCCCTGGGCGACGTGTGATGGTGGAATTCCTAGAATAAACACTGCAGACAATGAAAGGTGGCCTGAACTGCGTTCCCTCAGAACTTGAATGAGGTTGGAGGATCACTGCATAAATCTCCCAAGTAAAAGCTGTATTTCAGTTGTTGTTGGGGTTACTGTGCCCCATCTGTGAAGAAAGTGAGTTGAGAACTTACGATAAAAATGACTAGCTTGCCGGGCGGTGATGGCACACGCCTTTAATCCCAGCACTCGGGAGGCAGAGGCAGGTGGATCTCTGTGAGTTCGAGGCCAGCCTGGTCTACAAGAGCTAGGTCCAGGACAGGCTCTAAAAAAGCTGCAGAGAAACCCTGTCTTGAAAAACCAAAAAAAAAAAAAAAAAAGAAAAATGACTAGCTAATAAAATAATAGATAAACACTGTAAAGGAGCATTTAAATTTTTTTTTTGTGTGTATCATGTGCTTTTGTATATGTGTGTGCGTGTGTGTTTCCATGTGTGAGTGGGTGTATTCATTCTATAGTACTCACACAGAGGTGCGAGGATAACCTCATGAGTCAGACTTCACTCTCCATCTTGTTTGAGACAGTTTCTCTTCTTGGTTGCCACTCTGTGTGCAGGCTAGCAGTCTCAAGAGTTTCCGGGGATTCTCCTATCTTCCTCCCACCTCACTGTAGGAGTGCTGGGATTGCAAAAACATCATGCTACAGGGTCAGTCTTTATGTGAGTTATGGGGTCCAAACTCAGTTTGTTACTTTTGTGCAGCAAGTACTACCCACTGAGCAATCTCTCCAGCCCTGAGAGGAGCTTTATTAAGGTCTAAGAAAAAACTGTTTTCTGTTCCAAACATAGATACTGTATTGATTCGTGCTAATGATAGCTAGCCAATTTGGATATCTCATAGCAGAAGCCACCCCACTAAAAGGCATATCTATTGTTTGAAATAATTTAGAGTACATGTAAAGAAAATTTTCCATTGGTGTGTTAAGCAATAGGTGTAGAGAAACAGGCACTCAATGATGTGTTGGTCATTTGAATGTATTCAATTTTTATTTGTATTCAGTCTATTTGAAGATTTTTGTTAACAGATTAGGGTGATCATCCTGCCTAACTTCTATGTAATATATCTGATATTTACCTATTTATTCTTCATTTCCTTGATAGAATTTATTTTCCCTTACTGAAATGTAACATCTATAAGGAAGAGTTTTCCAGTTCACTCAGCACAGCCTCCCAAATGTCCCAGAAACCAACGCTAGGAGATGATGGTATCCCTTGGGAGGGAAATCAGGTCAAATCTTTCTAAGAATCACCTCATGAGGCTTGCACAGTGCTTTGGGTCAACACGCTATTATTTAGTGAATAAAGAGAATAGAGATTATAAGGTGTGTATAATTTTAAATAGATCACCTTTTTATTTCTTCCTGAACAACAGAAATTTCTCACTTGATTGATACAACACTGGCATGCACTTTTATTAATGTATTTGTGAATTTTCTATTTCTTTTCCCTTTAGAATCTATTTTTGAAATATGTTAGTCAAAATATTGAGTAGAAGATTCACTATAGCCCAAAGTTGTAGTTAAAAATCTCCAGTGTCAACCAGAAGAATTAAATATCCGACTTTAAAAACCAGTGTGTAAGAGCAGCTAGTCATATTCCCACTGAGCTTGCTGAGAAGTGAGAAGTATATACATACCCTGACAACAGTGACAAAGACGGGAATTGGAGAGGGAAAAGGGAATTATGAGCCTTTAAACAGGTAGTGTTTGAGTGTGTTGCCAGTTACTGTAACTAATACTTGTTTGTATTTTGGTAGATTAGTACAATAAAGCATTATTATTCACCTGTGTAATTGAACAACGTGGTTGTTCTGGGTTTAGACAGATTTCCTTCTGTTTGAAGCTTTGCCATTAGAAGTACATGACAGATAATCTTGAGAGTCATCTCTATTCCACCAGTAACAAAAGGGAAGCATGGATGGACGCATGCCAGGGTTTAAGAGCTATATTCATTTGCTGGGGCTGCCATAACAAAGTACCACAGGCTGGGTGGCTTAAGTAACAAACATTTATTTTCTTAGATTTCTGGAGGCTAGAATCCTAAGAACAAGGTGATGGCAGGTTTGGTTTCAACTGAGGCCTCTCTGCTTTGGCTTCCAAATGACCTCTTTTCAACTGAATTCTTCCATATTCTTTCCTATATACTGACACATCCCTCGTGTCTTATTCTACTTCACAATCTCCCTTTTCTGGAACCAGTTCTACTGGATTAGAGCCCACTTTAAAAGCCTCCTCAAAACACTTAAACCTTCGAATTTGAGGAGATAGAATCCAGCCCATAGAAGGAGAGCCATCTCAAAATGCTATAAGCTACTTCCACTTAAGGCAGTGTCTTCCACCTACTAGATCCATGTACTGTGATCTAGAAAACACCTACTTGTTTCCTAGGAGGAAGAAGATGAAGAGTTGTGGGTTTGCCTTGCTAGCAGTCTCTTCCAGAAAAGTCAGCAAATAGTCATCTCACATATTTACTCACTCCTTCCCACAGATGAAGGTTGTCATCTTTAGGATAAGTTTTTTTTCTCCCCTTTTACAAGGTTCAGACTTCCTAAGGTTCAGCAACTACAAACTAAAAAGACAAGTTATCTACATCATACTTAATATACAAAAATAAGGCAAGGTTGTAAGACAGATCAGGGAAAAAATCATCTAAATATAGAAGAATGGGTGGTAACAAAGAAGTGTTTGGTACCCGGATCTTATGAAGCCATAGGCCAGGTGACCTAGACCATCAGGTTGTTCTTCAGGGACAAAGTCCTAAGTGGTAGGGCCAGAAGATGAGAAGATAAAGAAAATAGTTGGGGTTGGGAAGATTTACACTAGCTACATTTTATGCCAAATAAGTTTATTAAGAAATGTAGCATCTTATGTACTCTCTTCAGGAGAGAAATGGAACAGAGTCAGCGGAAAGATATCATATAATGGGATGAAATAAGCAGGAGGTTAATCAAGCAATGTCATACAAGGGAACACAGGACTTCTCAAGGGTGTAAGAGACAGCACATAATAACCTTGGAACAATTAGCACCAGTCACTTAAGGGGGAAATGCCAAGTTTCCAGGAACTGAAATTTTAATTCCTTTGAGGCTCTGGCCCAAGCTTCATACTGGTCTGGCCAAGTCTGTCTCTGGACAAGAACACAGAACTAGGTTCTTTTTATCCTTTAACCAGGGCCTCTGAAAAGGCCTTGGATCAGCCTAGCTCACAACAGGGAGGGACTTAAAGGGCTCTTTGCTTTTGAGGTTCCTAATCCCGATCACACCTCTGTGGGGCTGCTGGTTGTATGTCTGGGAGGCTGCTGCCTCTCCATTTCCTCCATGACCACGTCTCCAGGGGAACTTGGAGCTGTGCCCATTTTAGGTTGTTCAGATTTTGTCACAACTTTCTACTCAGCTGAGTTTTTATTCTGGGATAATCTTTTTGTACACTCTGAAGATGTGTCTCGGCCAAGGCACCTTCTAACTGGTTTAATAAAGAGCTGAATGGCCAATAGCAAGGCCGGAGAGGATAGGCAGGAATTCCATGAAGAGATTGGAACTCTGGAAGAAGAGAGGTGGGATTTGCCAATGAGACATGGGGGAAGTCAGATGTACAGTATGGAGAAAAGGTAACAAAGTATGTGGCAGAATATAGATTAATATAAATGGGTTAATTTAGGTTATAGGAGCTAGTCAGGAACAAGCCTAAGCTAAGGCCAAGTTTCCATAGTGAATAAGAAGTCTATGTGTCATTATTTGGGAACTGGTGATTCAAAGAAAATCTGACTACAGAGTTTGGACACTTGTGGCTTCTTGAAGCACCAGGAATTCAGAGGCATATAGATTTCCTTGACAATGCAATGTCTTAAACACTTGAGGAGGATTTTTGTCTGCTTGCTTTCATTCAGTTCTATGTGTCAAACAGTACAGTTGAAAGTCTTCTCTCTAATGTAGCTCTATTCTTTTGTGGCCTCTGCTCTGCTCTTTCCTCAGATTAAGGTGAATTCTCTGAAACCACTTAAACCCATATTGGGTAGTAGAATGCTACCCAATTATTTTTTTCTTCAGTCTCAACTGGAGCACTAAATTTCTTGCTCAATAAAATGATACTGAGCCTACATATATTGATCAAAGGTTATCAATCCCTTTTGTGAAGGATCTAGAGAAAACTGGGTTTTTATAAATTTTGAGAGCAAATGTTTCTGGATTATTTCTGTTCACTTTTGTTTATGCAAACAAACTATGAAGCTTTTCCCTGACCTAATTTCACCAGTAAAGATGCTAAACACAATGTTTGATGCAGTCTTCTCACCCGGTTTCGCTACATATACAAGTTTATCTTCCAAGCAAGAAGTGGGTTTTATTGCTGCATAATGAATTTCCTATCTTTCTAGCTCCACTACTACTTCCAAATATATTTCTAATTAGATAATGCCTTTGTTAAAAGTAATTATTTTAGTACCATGTTTGTGTTAGTTGTGGTAAACTACTGTAATAGGAAACATAAAAACTCTTTTAACCTGAAAGAATCAATATCTATTTCTGATTACATAACTGTTAAAATAACCCAGTTTTAGAGCAAAGTGTTTGGGGTCTATGTATTTATTTGGGAGTTCTGCCTCCTTCTGTGTGCTCTGTGGGTATTGCTATTCAACCTGAACATGAGGAAGAGCATTGGGATCTATTCCTTGTAGACTACAATGGATCAAAGACAATAGTAGAGAATGTAAATTTTGCTAATACTGTAGAATTCATTCTTATGGCCATATGTGAATCTATAAGTCTTGAGAAATAGACTCCTGGTGTATGCCCAAGACACATTAAAAGTTTATTTTGGTAATCATCTAGCTGTTTTTTCCACTGTGGAGTAAAATATTTATGGGCAAATATCTTCTCTTTTTCCCCTTCTGTTTTTTTCTCTTTATTTTATGTTTTTAAAAGAAAACAAACTATACTTTTTCCTTCCACAAATCAGTTCCAGATCCCACTCTCTCCTATCCTCCCATCCCCTGCACCTTCCTCTTTGTCAGCCCTCCTGCATCCACTCCCCAGAAAGGGGAAAGCACATTGCTCCAAGGAAGGACCAAGGCCCTCTGTACTATGTCGAGGTTGATCATGGTGTCCATCCAAAGAGAATTGGTTCTGAAAAGCCAATACAAGCAGCTTGGACAAATCCTGGTGCCACTGACAGTGGCCCCTCAGTCTGCCCCAGCCATGCATCTGTCACCCACATTCAGAAGGTTTATCTCAGTCCTATGCTGATTCCTTCCTTGTTCTTTCCCTTTCTGACCTTAAGTAAAGGGAGACTCAAGAACAACATTTGTGAAAATTAAGAATCAATTTTGGAAATGGAGACTGAGATATCTTCCCTTAGCAGGTGACTTCTGAGCTTTGGAACACTCCAGAGTATCCACAATAGCCAAAGAACTCTTATGAGAGTTTTGGGCAAACTGAGGAGTATAGCATGTTGACTAACTGTCTCTACTCCTGCTTGGGAGGAATAAGGTCTAAGAGCCTGATATTGTTGTATCTTGAATATTCTTTAAAGATTGATGCATTAAAGCTGGGTCTCAGGTTGACACTATTAAGAGACAGCAAAATCTGTAAGAAATGAGACCTAGTAGGAAGGTGATGGGTAGCATGCGTAGAAAGTAATTCTGGCCCTTTCTTCTCTTTCTATCCCAGTCTGTGAAGTCAGGACATTGCTCTGTGAAGTTCTCAGGCATTGGTATATTATTCTGTAGAAGCCTTAAATAAAGAGGACATCTCAGTAGAGAAGAAATACCTCCCAACTACAAACAAGAGGAAATACGTAGAAGAAAACCATGACTTTTCCCGTTCCATGTTGACAGAAATAGAAACTCCTCTTCAGTAACATCTATTTCTTTCTGCCAGAACTTCTAGCTGACTCTATGCAGAGCAAAGATAGGAAGTGATTTTTTTAAAAAACCAAATTCAAGTTTGAAGCTTCACAATGAGATTTTTTTTTTTTTGCTTTTAAGGCCTTCATTTACATAAAAATCACATTGTTTCCTGACTATATTTGAGCTGCATATCTTGAAAAACCACTACCATATTCAGTACTAAACATGTAGATTACTTGTAAAATCATTCTTGTATATATTTGTAAAACTTTTTCATTTGTCTTCTTTCATTTATCATGATTATTTATAGATAAATCCATTCTGTTCTAGCAACAGTTTCTATTTCAACTTTCTGCTGTTGAGTGGCATTTCCTTGCCTGGACCCTCCAAAATACACCCCTCTACCTCTTAATTTTTTAAAAAAGTCATTTTAGTTTTTATCTATTCAAGTAAAGCTATTGTTATGTACAAGTCTTGTAAAGATGCTTTTATTCTTCATGGAGAATAATGCAATGAAATGTACGGATCATAGCGTAGGCAAATGTCTGATGTAGAAATGGCTGAATTTTCAATGTAGTAATTATTGCTAAATACTTTCACTAGGATTGAGAACTCAACTCCTTTATTTCCTTATCTTAGTGGTGTCTGCTTTTATTTATTGTGCTTTTATGAACAATGAATTTGAGTATTTTTTATGTATTTATTATTGGTTTTTGTCTTGTTTGGTAAGTTGTCTGTTCAAACATCTTCTGATTTTTATTGCATTTTAAAACTATATATCTTAGATACAAGTCAACATACTATTTACAATTATATTTTCCCTAGTCTTTTTTCCAGTTTTCTTTTCTATCTCTTATAAACTGAAGTTTTAAATTTTCTCAAGGTTAAAAATTTCAACTGTTTTTGTATTAAAGGTTCTCCTGTACTTTAGTAGAAATTTTTCATTTAATTCAAGGTCATTACAGTTTTCTTCTGTGTTTTTTTTTCTAGATTTCTAGATTAAGTTTCATAATTACATCTGTCAGAGTTAATTATTGCATATGGCAGGAGATATAGACAGTTTTGTCTTGGTTTGGTTTGGTTTGCTTGTGGAGATCCAATAATCCCAAATAAAAATTCTTGAAAAAAATTACTCTCTCTCCTCTGTATTTTCTGTGAATCTTCTGACAGAGTCAGTCATAGATTACAAATCATTGTTTTCTGCCCACATTTATGTCAGTGCCTTATTGCTTTAATTATTATACTTTTGCAGTAATAGTTCATGTCAAGTAGCATGAATTCTCTCATCTTCCTCCTGTCTCTCAACATTGTTTTGACTTTTCTAGGCTTTGTACATTTATTTCCCCTTTCATTTGTTGATTCCTATTAAAAAAAACCCTCTACTGGAATTTTGGACAGTATTGAATTGAATTTAAGTGGGAGTTAAAGGAAAATTAACATGACCTAGTTTTACTTCAATAACCATCCTATATTTCTTTTTTGTTATTTTTTCCCTATATTTCTTTATAGTTTTATGCTTTTAAAGTTTTTTTCCCATCAGGTTTTGTTGTTAACAGTCTAAGGGTCTTTCATGGGCTCTTAAATCTATCTATTACACATGATTAAAAATTAAATGTATGAGAGATATATGGCTAAGTTTGATGTCTTGTTTTTATTCCTTTAGCCTGACAAACACAGTTCTTAGTTCCAAAGTTACTTTACATGTTCTGTCAGATTTTACACGTGAACAATCATTTTGTGTATGATAGTTTTTCAATTTGGATCCATTAGATTATATTTCATTCCGTAGTAGCTAGAATATAATTTGTTATTTATGTAATTTATAGTACCTAGAATAAATATCAGTATAATAAGAAGAAAGGCTGAGCTCTAATATCCTTGTATTGTTCTAGGGTCCAAGCATTAGTCTTTCCCTATAGTGTGATGATGGCTGAAGGGCTTTCATGGGTGATTCTTATCAAGCATCTATTTCTATTTCTCATCTATTTGTAGTGTGCTGTGTGAGATTTTTATTTTGCCTTATTTTAATTTTCTCTTTTCTATTTCCAACCCCCTTTGTTTGACAAGCTTTTAATTAGCCTGGGTTGGTCTCAAAATCACTAAGTGGTCAAGGAAGATCTTGAATTCCCAAACCCCATGCATCCAATGTCCAAGCTCTGGAATTAAGGGTATGTGCCACCATGTCCTTCTTTTTTCTGGGCCTTGTGGGTGCTGGATAAATTCCCAGCAATTGAGAATGAATACTGCTCTTGTAGAAGATCCAAATCTGGTTCCCAGCACCCAGGGTTTGCAATTTACAGTACTTGTAACTCCAGCTCCTGGTGATTTGATTCCCTCTTCAGACCTCTGTGTGCACCTTCATTCATGTGCAGGCACACAGACACACACACACACACAGACACACACACACACACGCACGCACACTAAGGTAAAATAAAAATATTCTCTGAGACAGGATCTCGCTATGTGGACTAGGATGTCTTTGAACTCCCAACTCTCCTACTTGTTTTCCAAGTATAAGAATTGGAATTGTACAATGTCTATTACCATGCCCGAGTACTTCTATTCATCTTATCTGCCTCCCTTCCCTATTCTGGGCCATTTCTTCCTCCCTTATTTTCTCATATCTATCATCTATCTATCTATCTATCTGTCTGTCTGTCTGTCTGTCTGTCTGTCTGTCTGTCCACCCTTCCTTCCTTCCTTCCTTCCTTCCTTCCTTCCTTCCTTCCTTCCTTCCTTCCTTCCTTCCTTCCTTCCTGGAATTTGCTATGTAGACCAGATTGCCATCAAACTCAAGAGACCCACCTGCTTCAGTCTCCCAAGTGATGGGAAGAAAGATGTGTGCCACAATGCCTGCCCCATCTTTTGAAGAATTTGTCCATTCCACGGAATTTGTTGTGTTAAATAGCATAAAGCCGCTTTTAATGATTCCCCCTCTCTGTGTGATGTGTGGGTACATTTGACATGTATGTCAGGATTCCTGCCCTGTCGCTTTCCATCTGTATTTTTAGTCAGGGTCCGTACTGAATCTGGAGCTCTGCTGGTAGCCAGCAAGCCTCAGCAACTCAACAGTCCTGTCTCTGCACATTACGGCACTGGGCTTGCAGGCATCGGGCACATCTCCCTCTTTCACATGTGTGCTGGGTATGTAAACTCAGATGCTCATGCATGCACAGCAAGTGCTCTTGCCCACTTCCATCCCCCCAGTTACCCTATTCTTTAATTATATTATGTCTTTAATCCTGAGTGTAGGGTATTGTGATTCCTGTCCTTTCCTCCTCATTCATCTGTTGCTTATCAACTTGATTGATTTTTATCAAAGAGCCTCTTTTGGTTTCATTGGTCCTATTATGTTTCCTAAAATTAAGTTTGAAATGTGGAAATCCATACGTGGTTTAAGTAAGATATTGTAAAAAGAACCTGATTATCTGTGGAAAAACAGGATTTGACATTTGAGAACAGTAATTAAACAACAGAAAAATCATTACATGCTTAGACTCTTGCACTAATTGCATAGGCATAATTATAGAGTATTGCCATTCGAATGTAATTTGGCTTAACGTACTTCAGTTACTTTTGAACATCAAAAACCATAATGCAACTTTTCAAAGTGAATACGGCCGAGTTACTTCTTTCATAATAATGCATATTGTGTGGGGAAAGGGGATGAAACCTTCAAATAATAACAAGTACTGGGTTTGGTGAGGTGGGCATGTTTCTGCTTATTAGAGTTTCCCATATTTTGAAATACTGCAGGATCCTTCTTTAACCTCAGAGCAAGAATATAAAGCCCAGCATTTCCCTTGTTTATTTGACTCTGGGGATCTTTTATTCATGGACCAAAGAGAAAGGAAAGAACTCAACAAAATATGTTTTGGAGCAAATCCCAGGCTCCAAAATATTAGTAAGTGGAAAGAACTACAAAGTCAAGCAATCTTTTAAAGTCTTCTCTGAGACAAGGAAGCTAAAGCTTGTGAACGTTAGTGCAACAGTAGAGCAGGATGGTGAAGGCATTTGCCCAATGTGTTGGCTGCGTCTTTCATCAAAAACGTTCTTTGTTCCACAGATGTGTTTTAGTTTTTTGACCTACCATTTGTCAACTGTTGTAGCTCTTGATACTTGTATGAGCAGGGGCCTGTTCATATGTCCTTTCTTGTGCTTGCAAGTTGAAGTATGTTCTCGCATTCTTCTTTCTTTTCCTTTCCATATATATATATATACATATATATATATATGTATATATATTGGTTTTGTGAGACAGGGTTTCTTTGTATAGCTTTGGAGCCTGTCCTGGCACTTGCTTTGAGACCAGGCTGGCCTCAAACTCACAAACTCACAGAGCCTGTCTCTGCCTCCTGAGTCTCTCCCCTCTCTCTCTCTCTCTCTCTCTCTCTCTCTCTCTCTCTCTCTCTGTGTGTGTGTGTGTGTGTGTGAATGTGAATCTCCAGGCCCTTGTCCAACTCCAAACTGTATGGTAGTGCAGTTGGTCAGCTACAGGCATAGTCCCATAGTACACACAGTATAGGCATAGTCCCATAGTACACACAGTACAAGCATAGTCCCATAGTACACACAGTATAGGCATAGTCCCATAGTACACACAGTACAGGCATAGTCCCATAGTACACACAGTATAGGCATAGTCCCATAGTACACACAGTACAGGCAGTACAGGACCATAGTACCCGTAGTAGTACGGACGCTACAGTCCACAACTTATTTTTCTTTAGAAAAGAAATCGCTGTATTAAACCTTCCAGATTTTCACACAATGTAATTTTCACTTTCATTCCTCCCTGTAACTGCTACAAGATCTGTCCCTAGCTCCCTCTCCACCCAACTTTTTGTTCTTAAAAAAAAAAAAGACTCTGATTTGAGCTGCCCACTTATTATTCTTACATGTGGGTCCATTAGAGTGGAGTGTGGCTGACGAACTATGGATCATACCCTTGGAGAAACTGACTTTCCTTTCTCAATAAGCCATTGAATGGCTGCCGCTCCTTGGTTAAGGACAAAAACTCTTGAACCCTTCCCTCTACCTGTTAGAAGGTTCAATGGGCTTCTTCTTGGGCAGGCCACATGTGTGCCTGAGTTATGAGTACAATGCCCACTCCCTGCCCAGAAAACACTATTTCAGTGCAGTCCTCCCCTACCACTGGTTTGTACAAGTTTTCTGTCCCCCATTCTTTCATGGTCCCTGAGCCTTGGGAAATAGATGTGTGTGAAATAGATGACCCCTATGTTCTGAGCACGCCAATGACACTCTTGGCACTTTGAGCCCCAGAGAGCTTCCATATTAATTGCCATCCGCTGCACAGAGACACCTCTTTGAAGGGGCTGAGAGCTGAGTTACTGGATAGAAAGAGACACACATTTGGAGGGCAGTTTAATGCTATGCTCATTCAGCAGAATGATAGTGGTTAGTGTTAGGGAAAAATCCTAACACGCGCAAAGACATCCAATTATATCACATTAAACCGAATTAAAAATGCCCATGTTTTATTAAATACAGCGCTCTCGGGTGGCCGAGCACATGGAGGGGAGACAGAAAAGCAGGGAGCACATGCAAACTCGGGACCATGTGTTTCTCCTCTGGGAGCCCACTTAAGTACCCTCCTCCTCTTGGGTAGGGTGGTCAGGACCTGGCATGCTGGTATTTGGAGTCCAGACCAAAACAACTCCCAGGCCAGGGGCGGGGGTGATGCTCCCAACTTAACAGTTCTTTGGATCCTTAATTCTAGTCCATTGGTTAAGGTGTCTGTTTTTATAATGAACATAGCTTTGTAAAGTAACTTGAGCTCAGAGTTCTCAGTTTCTCCAGCAGTGTTTCTATCGTTCAGGCTCCATTGACATATTCTTCTTTTGGATTATAGAGAATTTTTTGAATATGCATAAGAAAACAGTAAAGGTGAACCCATCGGCTCATTATTCACAATACCACTAAGTACTCTGTCTTTGTACATTTCCAGTGTGTATGATTGCATGGGCCTTCCTTTGTTCTTTAAAAAAATGTTTTTTATTCCTTTGATGTTATAATTACATAATTTCTTTCTTCCTTTTCCTCTTTCCAAATCCTCCGATCCATCCTTTCTTGTTCTCTTTCAAATACACAGCCTCTTTTTTATTAATTGTTGTTGTATGCACGTACAGATATGTGTACACACACACATACACTACACACACACACACACACACACACACACACACAAACACGTACCCCTAAATACATAAGAACTACTCCCTAATTGGTGTGCTTTCCCTTCAGGAAGACTAATTGTCCTACTCTCAGTAGTCCCTGTAGTTCTTTGTGTAAGGTTGAGACCTCCTGAGATTCTAGCCATCCACATTAGCATGTCTATTGTTGTTGTTCTTGATACCAAATAGACTCCATGTTCTATTTTGTTTTATGGTGGGCTTTTTGTTTGGGCATTTTTTCCTCAATGTTCTTTTTTTGTTTTGAGTCTCAATTTTGTTGTGTTTTATTTTTATTTATTTATTTATTTATTATTTATTTATTTTTGGAGAGCAAGAGAGAACTAACGTGAAGTTAGGGAAGGAGGAAGATTAGGGAGAAGAGGAATCTGGGAAGAGGTGGGTGAGAGAAAACGGTATCAAACTATTTTATTAAAAAATTTAACTAAAACAATTTAAAAGATGGTGTATTACTTGTTATTTAATATCTACCATTTATCATTTCAGTGCTGTAGGAAATCCTACAGCCAGTAGTTACCTGCCCACTGGGGCATGGCCTCTTATACTATTTATGCCAGTGGAGAGCATGTGACCAGCCTCTTTTCTGGCTGTGGAATTTGGTTTCTGTTCTCCAGTCCAGCAGAGGATTCTGATTTGTGAGTCTACCCCTAAATAAATAACTGTCTATTATTCTCAATTCTGAGTTAGTGTGGGATTTCTTTTAAGAGTCCTTCTTCATTTCCGTTCTCTCTAATCCCATTTTACAAATAATTTAAACTAAAGCACATCCCTTCATTTGCTTACTCTGAGTTATCAATCTCTAGGGCACTCCTCTACTACAACAACACTATGAACCTCTGCTGCTAAACTAGCCCTTTCAGGTGTAATGCAGTTACAGCTTCCGGTAAGACAACACTTCTGCTCATTAACCACTATTCACATCCCCCTGCTCCCTAAGAGCACCTGCATTTATGGTTGTGTGACGTAACCCCTATGATGTCCGCTTTCAGTTTCAGCTCTAAGGAGAACCCAATTGTTCTGAGGGGAAACCATCACGGATGTGCGGTTTATGTGTACATTTTCTTTTAGTTTTGACAAATATCTGCAGGAAAGACCAATCTGCCCCTTTTTCTGGATACTTTTCTTGCCCTGAGCGAGCATTGTATTTAGGGTCAGCCAAAGGACCTATAGAGAGATGCCAAGAACTCTGAACTTTGTCGCCATTGTTGGAAAGCTCAAGCAACCTGCCCTGAAACCTCCATTTACCCCACATTTCTATGACATCAAATAATAAATATTCTTAGTATTTGTTGTGGATTGAGTGAAAATAATCCCCAATCGACTCATAGATATTTGTCACCAGAGAGCAGCACTATTTGAAAGGATTTGGAGGTATGGCTTTGTTGGAGGAAGTGTGTCACTGGAGGTGGGTTTGAGGGTTCCAAAGCCCGTGTGAAGCCCAGAGTCTCTCTCTCTCTCTCTCTCTCTCTCTCTCTCTCTCTCTCTCTCTCTCTCTCTCTCTCTCTCTCTCTCTCTCTCTCTGCTTATGGATCAGGATGTAGTGCTCAGCTATTGCTCCAGCACCTGCCTGCGTGCTGCCACGCTTCTCACCATATTGGTAATGGACTGAATTGCTGCAACTGTAAGCAAGTCCCCAGTTAAATGCTTTCCTTTGTAAGAGTTGCTGTGGTCATGGCGTCTCTTCCCAGCAATAGAATGAGGTGTTTAGATCTATTTAGGGCTTTCTTTATTCATAGCCAAAGATATTGTCAAATATTTGCTTAATACCCTGCTAGCTCCTAATCTTATTTTTAATCTGCCTGTGTTCATTCTTCAGTTACGCAAAGTTGGAGGAACTCAAGATTTTGAAGTGGGAAATTTATTTGTGCGGGCTAAGCACTGGGGGTCATCCTCTCTCCAATCGGCAAGAGTGCCCTGCCCTGCTCCAACAATGCACTATTCATGATGAAAGGCAGACAGGCAGGAAGCATGGCTTTAATTAGTTCCTTATGAAAGATCCTCATTATTTTACCTTTAAGATATTTTTATTTGGTAAAATTTTTATTAGAAATTCATCTATTTTTTTCTCTTCATAGTAGTTTAATTTATTATTCCTTTAGTGACATCTATGGGAAAAATTTTTGGTTTTGGCTAAAATAATTAATTTAGGGATGGGGACAAAAAATAATTTAACAGGATTCCTTCTTACCTCCAATGGGGGAAGATGCTTGCTATTTAACAAGAATCTTGGGTGTTTAGGGAATCAGTAAACATATGTTATAAAATGAGTGTTTTAGCATCTAGTATGCAGGGCTGACACTGGTTATTTGTGGGAAGGTAAAATTGACAATTTCAATAAAAAGAATTTTATAGATGTATTATATTGCCAGGGTCTTGTTAATTTTGGCAGTGTTTAGCACAAATGGGGTCATTATTTTAATGGATTACTGTAAGTCAGATTTTCCATGTGGGATTTTGGGAGAGTAAGTGTATGAAGGGCTCACAACCACTAAATGATATTTTATTTCCTTGGAAGATTCCTACTCCATATTCTCAAGGAGGTTCTCTTTTATGTCACTCACTGTGGATGTGTGTGGACTCATGGGGTACCCTGATAATTCCTTGTTGGTACCTTTTCAGTAAACTGTGACTTTCTTGGCATAAAACCTGTAATTAGTACTTTGCCCAATCATTATTAAAGGATTCCCAAATCTTGGGAAAGTCTTCACAAAAGGCTTTCAAAATGGAAAAAAAATGAGACGCAGAAGACTGGCTATGCCAAGGACAGACATGATGTATTAACACAAACTCTGGACTTACTTGTTGTTATTCATGTGAATATTGCAAGCTACCCCATTAAGAAATATATTTTGATTTTCAGCCTCAACTTTAGGAAGGCTGAGTCATAAAGGACATCTGAGATACTTTATAATTAAACCCAGCGAGGTGGAGAAATGCCTTAATTTTCATATTGTTTCCATTATAGATATAACCAGTTTTTAAAAGAATGATATTTTTATTACTGGAAAGTTTCATACATCCGTACAGTGTATATTAATCCAACTTCTCTTGTGTTCCCACCCCATCTTCCTTCCAGTTTCATGCCCTCTTTATTATTTCCTTGTCTTTAATAGGCCTGAGTCAGTGTGAATCCTATATACACATGGGTGTATGGCCATCCACTGGGACATAATCTACCAGTGTCCATTTCTCAAAAGAAAATGAACCACTTTTCAGCAGTCATGAACTGCCAATAACTTATCTGCTAAGGAATAAGGGTGGGGCTAGAGAGCTCCTTCCTGACCCTTACTCATGCTGGGAGTCTTTAATTTTCATTGCATAGTCTTTTTTGTTTGTTTGTCTTTTGACTTTTAAGAGACACCAGAAATCTCTCACTAGATAGGTGCTATAGAATGGTGACCACACCCAGAATGGACCTGATTCTTGATGATGACATCTTATTCTTGGATTCTCAAACCCAAGCAAAGCCTAAACACAAATGTGCAAGTGTTTATTCTGTCAGGACAATAGTATTTAGTTAGCTGAGTTTTTTTTCTCTATTATACAAAGACAAACCTTCCTCAAGGTCATGGGATATCTGTTAACAGGTCAGGAATTACTCAGTGATTAATTTTGCCTGGATTGAACAGCAAGAAGTTCAACCTAGGTTGAACTTCCTCTTTTCATCTTGGAGCCTATGTCAGTTCCTAGGACTTTTAGAGGAGTTCAGAGTTATTGTCAAGGCATCATTACATCCTTGCTATAAGCGCACCTGCTTTTCAAAAGTACACCATTGGATTTTCAATAGGTGGAGGTTCCACCCCTCAAAAAAGTTACCTTATTTGGAAGACGACTTCATCTTTTATCTCCTTACCAATCACTTTTTAATACCGAGAGCATTTGCCTCCATTTAATTGACTTGTTTAGAGTTGTGCCAGAAACTACACAGACTCTGCGCAATGATAATCACTTGTGTATTCCGTAGGAACATGTTGTCCGAGCTACACTTCATTTTTCTTTTCGTGCATTCCTTTCCTCTTCGCTCATTGCCTTCTTTGGCACTATCTCCCTTTCTCTTCCCAGGGCAGCAATCCATTCAAGTGCTGGCAAACAGCGCTGGCCTTTGAGAACCACTCTGAGCCACATGTTTGAGAAAGAGGAATTGCATGAGTTCAGAACTTGATGATGCTGTGCACTTTGGGTAGTGCAAGGACTGTTTTATTATTTCTCTAGGGTGTATACCAGACTCCATCTCTATAATAGATAGTCGCATTTGCAGGGTATGTGTTATTTTTATTTACAAATATAATTTTAGTATTCTATGCATGCATAGTCTGCAGGAACATCTTTGTACTACTAGGAATTTTTTAATTTTCAAACACTTAAAATTTATATATCTCTCTATATATATATGCCACTTAAATAGTATTGATGATGTTTATTATTTACCATACTTCATTTAAGTTATTTCAGACTTGCATGAGACTCTGATCTAGTCCAAACTGTATACATAATTCACTGCCACCAGTTCATAAGAACCTACTCATCCCTTGTCAAAGACTCTATAAAAGTCCTTAACAAAATATAGTTCATTGTTGTCAGGTGGTATAGAATGGCTTTTATACCCAAGGCATGATGCTCTGGTAAGAATCTGGAACTTGATGTTCTTTCACTGTTCTGTTGTTCCCAAATCTTAGTAAAATATTTGGTACTGAGAAACGGTTCAACAAAAGCTGAATAAATTAGTTAATATGAATGTAAGTTAAAAGTACACAAGGATCTTACTTAGGGATACCTTAAAAGGATTGTAATAAAAAGTTTTCCCACTAGGCAGGAGTTAGGCCTATTGCCTGTTCAGAACATACATTGTAGGCAAAGGCAAATGGTCTGGCAGGAACTTGGAGGGATAGGTTTTGAAAGACTGAAGACAGAGTCGTCCAACATAAAAGCATTTGAGTGTAGATGTGGAGCGTGCCTTCTACCTTGGCTCTGATGATCAAAGTATTACAATGAGGAGACTGGCAACAAGAACCATATCTAGCTACCTGAAAGTACGGCTGTGCCACCTGAGTTATAAAGCCCTCATTCTAATCCAGTGCTTCTCATATGAAACTTTACATTGAAGATAAAGGTACCATAGAAGACATCACTGCCTTCTTCATGCACTGACTGAGGAAGAATTAACTTCATCTAACTGAGTATCAAGTGTTTTTGTTTTGTGATTGTTATCATGGGGTTCTTCATCACTTTTTTTTCCTTTCCAGTTCTATCATATTTATTTCAGAGGCTGGGGAAGTGCTAGAGGCAACGGACAAAGGCGTATCTAGAGAGCAGCCTCCCTAGGTTTCCCAGACACTTCAGTTGGTAACAGGTGGGGTGAAGAGCAAAGGAAGATGGGTGTCTCTCACTTTAGTTATGCCTTTCTTGTTTTGTTTTGCTTTTCAAGACAGGGTTTCACTGTAGCTTTGGAGCCTGGAACTAATTCTTATAGACCAGGCTGGTCTCAAACTCACAGAGATCCACCCTGCCACTGCCTTCCTGGGATTAAAGGTGTTTACCACCATTGCCCGGCTAGTTGTACATTTCTAACAGAACAGAAAATTTGATGGTTTCCTTAGGTACTCGAAGCCAAGAGGAGTTATCTTCCAGAATCTTAGAGAAAGACTAAGTGATCCATTAAAAACCCAAATGTTCCATATGGAACATAGACATAAAAACTTCCTGTTTTAGTTGTGTGACGACTGGAATGATCCATGTCAGAGATTGTTCTAGCTGGAGTGTATCGATTAAGTGCTACAATTCAGTTGTTTTCCAATGGACTGAAAGTTATTTTTTGAAGAGTCTTAAAAAAATATGTTACACATTTATTTTGAATTTTTTTCAGGAAAGACTATTTGGTGTCATTTAAATGTTTTCTGGAGCTACTTAAACATATGGAACATAACTGTCTCTGAGCTGTCCGGAATATCAGTTAGTGTGCCATAATGTGATAGAATGCTAATCTGATAACTTCTTGAAATTTGGGTTGTTTTGTGCTGAATGGCTTCAGGAAGTTTTAATGTCTACTTTCTTCCTTTGTTATTTTAATGTTTGTTACTCTTTTCTATTAAATAAACTGGAACAATCGACAGAGCTGCCTTCTGGGGAGAAATGAGTGGCAGCTATTGATCTGTTCTGACACTTTTACCATTCTTTCTTTCTTTTTTTTTTTTTTACTTGTGTTTCTGTTATGGGATATTACTTTAACTGAGTAAGGATGAATATTCCGTTTGTTTAACTAGGTAAAGATGTATTGCTTGTCTGCCCAAGGCGTCTGATTAGTCTAGTAAAAAGCTGAACAGCCAATAGCTAGACAGTAGAGGTGACAGGTAGGGCTGGCAGGCAGAGAGAATAAGTAGGAGGAATCATCTAGGCTTGAGAGAGAAGGAGAGAAGAGAACAAAGGAGAAAGAGAGGGAGCCACCCTGGGGCCAGTCAGACAGATGCCAGCCAGCCAATCATGGAGTAGGTCCTATAAGATTAAAGAAAGATAAAAAGCCCCAAGGCAAAATGTAGATGAAGGGAAACAGATTAAATTAAGTTACAAGAGCTAATGGAACAAGCATAAGATAAGGCTGAGCATTCACAACTAATAATAAGTCTCTGCTTCATGATTTGAGAGTTAGCTGGTGGCTCAATAGAAAGCCTGCTACATGTTTTCATATCTACTTGCTTATTTCATCAGTCATGTTTTTACATTTTAAAGAGTTACTGATATGATGTCAAGGCAAGAGACCCAAAATAGTCTCCCAAGAAAACAGCAGGGTTTTTTTTTTTTTCTGTTTATATCAAGGAAGAAATAAAAAGTGCATAACAAAAACTAAATGGGAGATGGAAAGTTCCAATACTAAAGACCTTGATTCATATCGCGAGACTACAAATGGAGCTTGTAGTCTGTCGCTCTGCTAGAACAGATTCTGATTACTGGGAATCACGTTATCCCCGTCACTTGTGCATAACAAAGGACACCTAAGCAGTAAACGGTCCTTCTCGCCCCCCTCCCAGGCCCCTCTGTCAGGTTTAGCCTTGAGAAGGAGTGGCCTCTAGGGAACTGGAAAACAGCAAAAAAAAAAAAAAAAAAAAAAAAAAAAAAAGCATAGGCCTGGAGCTCAGATTAAGGCATCACAAGAGATTTTTTTTTTTTAAGGCAGGAGTAAGGAGTGGTACTTAATTAACGGTCAGTACTTGGCTATTATCAGGTATTATTTTGTCATCTCTTTGTTTCAAAAGACTTTAGAGAAACAAACTAAAATCGAGTGGTAATGAAGATCTTATGAGCAAAGTCTTTGAAGGAGAACGTTCTACGGATGACACAGCTGCTGGCCATTCAGAACAAGGAATTCTGAAAGCACCGCCTTTAATCCCAGCACTTGGGAGGCAGAGGCAGGTGGATCTAAGCACCGTTCTAATTTCTGCCTCTGAATTGAAATACTCTTGGTATATAAGAAAAGCACATTGTATTTGTTTTCTGTGACTTTTAAAAAAAATCATGTATCATGATGCCTCAAGGTCCATCCATGCTGTGACACTCAGTAGGATTTCCCTCCCTTTCAAAGCTGATTGATGGTCCAATATATTACATTTTGTTTATCCATTATAGAAATCTTTTAAAATTTATGTTTCAATCAGCTTTCACAAAGTGTTTAAAATGTAAGCAAAGGATTACAATGCATCCTGAATTGTAACCATAGTTAAAGTCAGAAGGTAAGAATGCAAGAGGCCTAGGGATCAGGCATAGCTTAGTGTCTAAGCGCTCTATTTGAACCCTCTTATGCCTGTTAAAAGATAAAAAATAGAAGAATTTCTAAAAGTTAAAAAATACAATCAAATAAACCAACCTCCTTTTTTGGGGGGGGGGGGGTTGTTAGAACTATAGAGCAACAAAGAACTAGAAACCTAAATACATGCACTTAGAGATAAAAGGGTGATTAACTGAACTAAGACCAGGCAGATATGGTATAATTTCACAACTTCTAGTCTATTGTCAAACATTTTGCCACAAGTAAACTTGTTAGTGCCCTTTTATTTAAGCTCCTGAAGGAATCAATTACATGACTTTATGGCATATTTTACAAGAAGAGTCATTACCAAGACAAGGCTTTAAACTTTGCTTAGTTTACCCTGTATCCAGAGGCATGACCAAAACTGTGTTATATAAAAGAACTGAGGAAATTGAAAACAGGGCATTGCAGAATGCTAACAAAGTAACATCCTGACATACATAATGTGTGTATTGCCTCATGCCAGTAGGAGTTCCTTTGCATTTTATTCTTGTCTAATTAATTATGTCAGTAACTCTGAAGCAAGCAAAGAAAAGGGGGTTGGTGGTGTAGCCCAACTTTCCAATGTTTTCCTCTTTGGTAAATACTTCTATGCTGTGAGTCTATGACCTATCAGTCCACAACATGTATCACAGGTCTTCTTCCAAAATGATAATAATGGTTTGTTTTTTTTTTGCTTTGTTGTATTAGCATGGAGCACAAGTAATGTCTCCCTCTGACATATCAGACTATTTTATAATGTTAAACAAGAATGGACACAGTTTTCCTAAGGTCACTGCCAGAATGCAGCAAACATGAGGACACATGTCTTAAGCCTTCATGGTACATGTCACCTGTGATAGCTTCACTTCTGTTTTCTCCCTGGTCTCTGCCTTCTGGTTGGCTTTCTCCTTTGTCTGCCCAGTTATGTGCTTCTAGGTTGTAATCCTCACTGACAGCTGCACACTAATTTTTCACGTCTTTGGATTACATTTCCTTTTCCTTCTCAGGCTCGCTTACTGTTTTATTATTAATACTGACAGCTTTTTCCATTGTCAGAGAAAGGCTGCGAAGCAGACAGATGAGAGCTCACCAGCAGAAAATGAGAACACTGCAAAATGCAGGACAAGATGGAAATTATGAATAAAGTTCCATGACTGATTTTTTTTTATAATTCAAACAATCTTTTCTATTTCACTTTGCCCTTTTTAATACATTGTTCTTAAAAAGAATAATTTATAATTATAATATGGATAATTATATAATAAATGTTTTTACTATTGTCAGTTTATATATTCTCATCAATTTATGTGTATTTAATGTATGTTGAGGAGATTCAGCCCTGCATTATCTTTGCTTATCCCCTTTCCACTCCTGCCAAATCTCTTTTCTTTCTAACAATGTCCTCTCCTATTTTTATATATTTTCTTATGAGTGCATTTCATTAGAATTTCTCACATAAGCATGGATGGGGTTAAATGTATTTCCTGAGTTGGGAACTAAACTGATGGACTCTTGTCACAAAATGCTCCCTGTGAACAATGTGGTGGTTTGAAACAAAATGTTCCCAAAGGAAGTGGTACTATTAGGAGGTGTGGCCTCCTTGGACTAGGTGTGGCCTTGTTGGAGGAAGTGTGTCACTTTGGAGGATGACTTCGAGATCTCATATTTGCTCAAGACACTGCCAGTGTTTCAGAACACTTCCTATTGCCTGCAAGTCAAGATGTAGGGTACTTGACTACCTCTCCAGCACCGTGTGGGCCAGCATGCCACCATGTTGCACCATGATAATAACAGACTAAGCCTCTGAAAACATAAGCCGCCCCTAATTAAATGCTTTCCTTTATAAGAGTTTCCATGCTCATGGTGTCTCTTCACACCAGTAGCAACCCTAAGATAGTTAGTGTGAGGTGACTACATCATGGGGTGTTGATGTCATCCATTAATCCACTGAGAAGTTCATATTGATTGGGTATGAGAGGGTAGAGTGTGATTGGCAGATATGTCACTAGGACTGTACTCTTGAAAATTATACATTTTCTCTAGTGCCCATGCTTTTCTCTGCTCACTGCCCTAGGAGGTGAGTAGCATTGCTGTACCACACCCTTCCCCATGATGAACTGCCTAACTGAAGTTCTAAAAGCAATTTTGCTTATGTACATTTTCTTCATATGGTACTGGATTTCTTCTCTTCATTTCTTTTTTATCTTCTGTGTTTCCTCCTCCCCACTGGCCTTTGCTGTTGCTGCTGTTCTGGGAGGTCCTTTCTGAGTGGTACTGGAGGTTGACCTTCATGAGTTAGCTGCTAAATAAGAAGATCTCCAAATAAAATCAGAGGAGATATCCAAACCAAAATAGACATAGGTCACAATACAGAAGCACGAGATGAACAAGCAAGAGCTAGCTCTTGAAAATTCTTGAGGATTATAGCTCCTGTAACAAAACATGTTAAAATTGTTAAATGCCTCCCAATGATAAAGAATGATGTAAACAGAGATTGCTCCTTTGTTTCCCTACTGCCCAAACTCGAATAATCACACAGAAACTATATTAATTACAATACTGCTTGGCTAATAGCTTAGGCATATTCTTGGCTAACTCTTAAATTTTAAATTAACTTATTTTTATTAATCTGTGTATTGCCACGTGGCTGTGGCCTACAAGCAAGGTTCTGGAGTTCTGACATCTTTCTTCTTTGGCAGCAACATGGCGTCTTCCTGACTCTGTCTACTCTCTCTCTCTCTCTCTCTCTCTCTCTCTATATATATATATATATATATATATATATATATATATTCAGATTTCCCACTTGGCTATACTCTGCTAAGCCATTGGCTGAAACAGCTTTATTCATCAACCAATAAAAGCATCACATATACAGAATCCCACATTAAGTGGATATCTAGGATGAAACACAAACTCCGTAGTGCAACCTCTGCTCTGGGCTAGTGTTGGGATGACCTGTATTTTGCATTAACTTGAATTCAGTCAACTAAAGTATTCGTACTTGAAACAGTGTGCAGTTCTGTTTTGATTTTGTATTCTGCATCACAATGTATTGGTGATACAATGAATTTGTGACTTTGTATTCTGTATCAGAATGTATTTGTGACTTTTCTTTTGCTGTGATAAAATACTATGGCTGGAAGCAATTTACAGAAGGAGTTTATTTTGGATTGCTATTCTAAAGTCAGAGTCTATAACGTTGGGAAGGCAAGGCAGCAGGATGCTGGAGCTGGAAGCTGAGAGAGCATATTCCAACTGCACATAGGAAGCAGAGAGAATGCAAGCATAAAATGAGATAATGGTATGAATCCCCTAAGTCTGCCCTCTGTGATGTATTCTCTCTAACAATTATATCTTAATGGTTCTATAACCTCCAACAGTACCACCAACCATGGACTAAGGTTTCAAATCCATGAACTTATGGGGAACTATTCATTATGTTTTTGATTTTTATGAGGTATATCCTTTGTCTTATACGTACTGTTAGCCTAAAAGAAAGGGGACAAATGACCACACACAGAAACCATTAAGAGCCTAAATAATTTTTCCTCTATATAAGTTGACTTTCTTTTTATATTTACAATAAGTATTTTTATTGTTGTATTTTAATTTAATAAATTATACACATTTATTTCTGATGAGAAAGTAATTAACATTGCTATGTAGCCCAGACTAGTTTCAACATAAAATATTTTTTAATTATAGTGTTTTACCCCATTTACTCTTATGACAGTTGATACATGCCATCTTTATATTTAATTTTTATTTATTTCACATATTCATTTTTTCATATTTATTTTCAAGTTATTTTGTATTTTAATATTTATTTCTGATTTATTGATATGTATCATTATACTTTATTTAATAAGGGAATATAGATTATTATCTTGATGAATAGCTAGCTATTTTAAGTATATTAGGTATCAATAGTAAAATTAAAGATTAGTTGAAAAAAATGAAGTTTTTTAAAAAGATTTTAAATATTAGATTATATTAGTGATCACTATTCCTTATGTTAAGGAGCGATTATTCTAGTGTTTTTATTTTAAATATTTAAAGTGTGAGTATGTTTGTGTGTCTTTGTGTGTCTGTGTGTGTCTATGTGTTCATATGGGTGAAAGGTGTGAGCCAGGAGGCCAGAAGAGTGTATTAAATCTGAGGAGCTGCAGTGCCAACATTTATGGGATGTCCATTGTAGGCAGAGACTGCTTGTTCGTTCCCAGCTGCACAGAAACTGTAATTAATTAAAACACTGCTTGGCCAATCAATTAGGCATATTTTTATCTAGCCATTAGATTTTAAACTAACCAATTTTCACCAATCTGTGCATCACCACAAGGTCGTTGCCTACCAGCAAGTTTCTGGCAAGCTCCCACAGGTGTCTTTCTCCTCCTGTGGCTACATGGCGTCTCTTGGACTCTACCTACTTTCTTCCAGTGTTCAGTTTAGTTTTTCCGCTTAGCTCTATTCTGCCTGCTGTAGGCCCAAGCAGCTTCTTTATTCACTAATCAATAAAAGCAACACATATGGAGAAGGACTTTCCATATCAGTCCAGTTTGTTATGTGCACAGTGGGCTCTGAATTAGAGTCCTCATGATTCCACAGCCACTGCTGTGAATCACTGCCCCATCTCTCCAACCCACTTCTAGGGTTCCCACTGAAGGCTTTGTGTGATCAATGAAGAGTTGGCCTTAAACTCCTAGGGACAGTGAGCAAAGAAGAGTTGCCACTATAGGTGGCAATAGTTTGACTATCTCTCAGCCTGGTAAAACTCCTTAGGAATGGTTTGCTTACAGTAAGTATCTCCATGGTCCTTTGTTCATAATTTAACCATATAGTTGAGTGTCTTTTGTTTAGTGAAACATTCAAAGACCTCTGTAGGACTTTGGACAAGCATCGTTTTGGACTTCTGCACCTCCTTTCTGAAAGTACAACCCACAATTCTAGTTGTGTTAGATTTCCTGACCCACTGTATCAATCTAGTGGGTGCTCTGTGCTACCCTTAAATTCCTCTACATCACATTAGAGAATGTGTGGCTAGACCAAGAGGCAAGAGATCTGTAAGTGACATCTTGTTTTCTTTCCCTCGCTCAGTGACTGCTGGCTTGCACTGCCAACTGTCCAGTGCCTGAAAAATTTCTCAGATATTTTTCTCAGTGTTTTAGTTGCTTACAGTGGTAGGGTTTATACCCATTTCGCCTTAGTTCTTCATGGTCAGAAACTGGTCTGCATATAACAGTGTACGTTTTTATGAAAATGTTTCATTTCACTTAATTTTCTTTATGTGTCTCAGTGAAGATTTATTGTTTTCTAAACAGGCAGGATAATTCAGTGAAATTAAAAACAGATCAATCAAGCAAACATACTCCCCCTTTCTGGGTAGTTAGGACTATAGAGAAAAAAGAACCAGAAAACTAAATACATGCCCCTTTTGTTATATTATTTGAATTTTTTCTTCTAGGAGAGCCATTTTTTTTTATAAATTCTCAAAAATTTTCTGTTTTTTGTTGTTTTACTCGTTGGCTGTTCTTAGCACTCTGTGGCACGCTCATTCAATTTTCATAAATCTTTCTAAATATTGTAATTAGTACTTTTCTCACTGATTTTGAATAACGTCTTTAGTTCTTTGATGGTTTTTAAAAAATCAAGTTTTTTCATTTGCTGTAAACAAAAGTATTGAATATATTTATATTTAATTTGTGTATCTTTTGTCACCTATCATATCTTGATCATTTTAGTATTTTATTTGTAATTTATTTTTAAATTTATTCTTATATTTATTTAAATGGTTCATGTGCAATTTTTAATCAGAAAAGAGATCTAAACAAGTTAGAAGGAGAAGTGTTATAACCAAGGTTGTCCTCTGACCATCACAGGTGTGTCATGGCGCGCTCTCTCTCTCTCACACACAAGCACTTAAACACATGTACTCTCTCACTCTCTCACACACACATGCACTCTCTTACACACATGTTCACACACATACACAAACATGAACACACACACACAGATGAGAAATTTGTTGACTGAAGTGAGGTCACAAAAGCCTGTAATCTGAGTACTAGTGCACGGGTTCAGACAATAGTATCTTGGATTTAAGGCAAGCCTGGGCTGCATAGCAAGATGAATTCCTAATTCCTTTCTAATCAGTAATAAAATATGCAAGCATATCAACTTATAAGGAGGAAAATTTTTCTTTTGGCTTATGATGTATTTCATTGGTTTCAGTATTTGGTCCCTGTTAGAGCATGACAGACACATCTACTAGAGGAGGATGCTTGTCCTGTCATGGTTAGAAAGCAAAGACAGAGGAAGAGACAAGGGTCCAACATCAACATCTAAGAAACATTACCAATTACTGCACTTATCCTGCTTAGTGTCATCACCTCCGCATAGCACCCAAGGCTGGCAACCAACCATTTAGCACATAGGTCTTGGGTAGTCATTTAAGATCCAATGGACTCAATGGGCGAGAGAGAGAGAGAGAGAGAGAGAGAGAGAGAAAGAGAGAGAGAGAGAGAGAATATGAATTTGGATTGGGGAGGAGTTGGAGAAGTGATTGAAATATATTGATAAAATTCTCAAAATATTAATAAAAATAAAATTTAAATAAAATATTCAAACCATAAAATATACCATGAATTATGGTTTATATAAATCTTGGACAAAAGAAAGTTGAAAGTTATTTTTTCAAGAGTTAAGTACAGTCTTAGGGAAAGTTCACTAATTATTACCATGGAAGGGTAATTTGAAAACTTTAGGGATTAAATCTCCATTAGTTACTCACTAGAAACAAAGTTACTATACCAGCAAACACTACAACACTACTCTGTACAAAGTATCTGCTTATATAAACTCCCTACCAATAAGAGCATAAAGAGCCTAGTGGACATTATAGACTCACTCTCTCAAAATTTACATTTTAGTATAAAATTGTTGGTAGTCTAAATTTTCCTATTTTGGTAGCATGAATCTGAAACCTAAGGAAAATGAAAATTAAATATCTGAAAGTGTGAAGTTGGAACACTCCAAACCAAAACAAAAAAGAATAAAGCTAAAATTATTGCTTTGTCTATTTATTTATTTATTTATTTATTTATTTATTTATTTATTTATTTATTTATTTTTGGTTTTTCGAGACAGGGTTTCCCTGTAGTTTCTAGAGCCTGTCCTGGAGCTAGCTCTTGTAGACCAGGCTGGCCTCGAACTCAGAGATCCGCCTGCCTCTGCCTCCCGAGTGCTGGGATTAAAGGCGTGCGCCACCACCGCCCGGCCTGCTTCGTCTATTTAAAAGGACTTGACAGAATCATACAATGAAGTGCTGGGTTCTACAGACAACAGTACATTTAATGAAGTATTGGAAGAAATGATACAGACCTTAAAACATTCACATGAAGGTGAATATACTTTTTCCGTGTTAGTATTTGAGTCATCTGGGATTTATTCCATGCTTATTTATTTATTTTTCATCACAGGATACCTATAAGATGTATGACTATTTTTACTACAAAATTCAAAGAAGACTAAGAGACCTGGGATGCCCGAAAGAGTATCCAAATATGAATACAAGCTTCTGTCATTTGAAGGGTGATTTGAGCACTTCCTCACAGAAGGAACCAAAGTATTTGTGTTTTGTGGGAAAATCATGACAGAGTAAGCAATACTTATTCTGTTCAGATTGCCTGAACCAGTGCTAAGAGTTTGCAGAGCCAGAGGTGACAGAAACATTCTCCTAAACTCTTATTGGCTAAGGTTTCAACATCTCCCAATGATGGAGTTTAGAAATGAAGGCCAAAGTCATATTAGCTCTGTCTTTATTAAAAATGCACATGTGTGTGCTTACCCACACAATCATATATTATTTTTACTGAAGTCAGAGTCTTAGGACGCCCATGCTTTGCAACTACAGATTCCTTTTGTTCCCTATCTACAGCTCCAAGTCAAATGAGATGTTGGCATTGTAAACTGGTTTAGCCAGATGGTAGAACCATGGGAAGGCAGAGTTCAAGCCAGAATGAGATGTGTTGCATTGGCAAGTTTGATGAGCAGTGTATTTTCCTTTTTATATATGTTTATTCGTTTCCACATCTATGTAGCCAGTACCACTTTTCCACCTGAGAGAAATACTGCATTTCCTTTCTGTTCAAGTCTTCCATATCCACCTTATCCTTACCAACAGATGGAAGCCCCTTCCTTCTAGAAGTCCATGCTCATCCCTGGGAGTTGTTAACAGACTGCTTTTTTTTTTTATCTGTTATGCCCTACAGCTCAACTGTTGGGAAATCACATTGGTTGTTATATTTTAACATTCCTAGTCCCTGACACACATTGTCTCCAAAGCTACCACCCTTTTCAAAGCTAGCATCTTTCATCTGAAACATTGCAACAGCCCTTCAACTACTGCTCTTGCTCTGTCCTGTTTTATCAACAGTTGGACAAGCACCTAGAACTGAAGCCTGTGGTAACCAGTGTGCAAGTGTTCAAGGGCTGAATGTGTAAGTGCAATGGTATTTGCTGCTCTCAAGTAACACAAGTGCTCTGGAGGACCCTAAGCCAACACTAGTCATCACTGTGATATCATTACTTTTAAAACCCGGGGTTGAAAGTTATGAGATATTTCTTATATGGAAATACACTCCAATGTCTGTATACAAAACACAATGAAATATTTATCCCTTTATAACTGAATCTCTTTTTTCCCTAAAAAATCCAAAACAAAAACAGAACAGAAAACCCAAACAGAAAAACCAAAGAATTGCCTTGAGTTCCTGTTAACTCTAATACTGTTAAAAAATAGTTTAGTATGGATGTATCAAGCTTTAAAAATCATATTTCAGTTTGTGAATTTTTAAGTTTCACCCAAATGAAATCATCAATTATTTTTGAGCAATTTAGTTCATTTGTTCATTTTGCTTCTTCTATTTGTTGTTCTTTAGTGTGCAGTCAAGTAGAAGACATTGCAAAGGATGCCTTGCCACAGCTGAGCTCCTCCCAGAGAGTTTAGGAACTTCATTTCTGTGGTCATTTTAAATGACCCCCTTTCCTATATAAAAGAAAGGCAAATAAACCAAAATCTGCTCCATTAATTTATTTTTTTTTCACTCTATGCAAACCAGGTGTTCGTTGGAAGCAGGTTATCAGGCCCTTTTCTTCCCTTTGTCTTTGGAGAAGTGTATTATGGGTCTCCTGAACTAATCTTTACGAGAAACTCATATGGTGACAGGGTGTCCTTTAAAACTAGATTAACCATCACTGAGTTTATATGTTAAGTAGAAGACATTAAATAGTGCATCAAATAACATGAAAGACCTAACATTGGAATGCCAGCCACTAGCTGAAGTGGCAATTTATTCAAATGGCAACATGCTCATGACTGCAACTAGTAGTTTTCAACATGTGTAATTAATTAGGCTCAATGCTTAAATTAAATCCCAATGACAATTGTTTACTTCCCTTTAAGGGGTGGCCTGCAAAAGTCCAACTTTCAAAACAGACATTTTTTTTTCCAAAGAGTCTTCAGCAACATTTAAGTTAAAATTGCTTACCATCCGATAATAATGATTAAAATGGCCACAAAAGTGTACTTCTGTCATTGTTCAAGTCTCATTTAAAGCAGACAAGTAATATCACTGACCTACACTTTTACATAGGCTTTTGATATTAGCACTTCAATATTTTAGCCCCAAAGTCATTAGTCCCTATAGGGAGAGCTACTATGATTACCTTCCAGAAAGAGCAATTCCAGAAACTTACTGAGTACAGGAGCATACAGGCTTTGCATCCACATTAAAGGCTAACCACCAGTCAGTGATCTGTGCTTTCTCTTTTTAGGGTAATTTTAGTGTTTCTATGAGAATCTTTAAGTAAAAGAGGGACAATGGCAGCTGTTAAAACTGTAGAATAAGCTAACACTGATGTGGAATTCCCTTCTGTATGCTGTAAATGCATTTGGTTAATAAAAAAGCTGTTTTTGGCCTGTGATAGGGGAGAACAGAACTAGGTGGAGAAAACTAAACTGAATGTTGGGAGAAAGAAGGCAGAGTCGAGGAGAAGTCATGGAGCCACTGCCAGGGACAGACATGGTGAAACTTTACACAGTAAGTCACAGCCTCATAGTGACACATAGATTAATGGATGGGTTAATTTAAGATATGAATTAGCCAGAAACACACTTAAGCTATTGGCCAAACAGTATTGCAAATAATATGGTTTCTGTGTGATTGTTTCAGGGCTGAGCAGCCAGGAATGGAACAAGCAGTCTCTACAACATAACACTAAAAGTGTTGAGTATAATGTATTACTGCAAATATTATACAACTGATGTATTATTAATAATCAGCAACTCAGTATTTTGTTCACTTGTCCAGTAAGCTCGGTGTACTTATTATAGACCCAACATTGTTGTGTTTTCTGTGTATCAGAGACTTGATAGACACTTTCAGGCCAGATGAAAAATATGAGACATAGTTTCTTCCCTAGGAGATCTTTTGACACAAGAGATACACAGAGAAGCACTCAAAACCTCTAATTTAAGGGGAGGTTACTTTTCTCATGAGAGATTATCTTGGATTTTTTATTGCTATTGCAGAGAATTTATGTTCAGAAAAACTTAGTCTTACTAGGTAATCACACAGAAAAGCAGAAATTCACTAGGCTCAATGGAACCATTCCTGTCAAAATCACTAAAATGGAGTCAAAGAGCCTTAAAAAGGAGAAACACCTGCTCCAAGATTTTTGCATAATCCTTCCCCACCATACAGCTTGACTTTTCTTTAAGGATATTTTAAAAAGTATTCACAGCCGATAACATAATACAGCTACAACTGTGACCTTAAAACACTTAGTAAATGGTAATCAAGTTTGCTAGACTGCAAGGACGGGAAGTCCCACTGAACTCACCTTCACAACCCATTACATAAAGCTCTCAACCTTGCCTTTGTTGTTTACACATAACTGACTACCGTGGCCTGTGCATTTATGTCCTAAATCTTATTCCTATTCCTTCCTTTCTTCTTCTTTTTTTTTTTTTTAAATAAAAATAAGGAACCATCGTCTCACTTTGTAGACCTGGTTAGCCTTAGATTCACCATGTAGGCTAGAATGGTTTCCAACTCACCAAGATTGAGCCCCTCATCCCCTTCTACAGAGTGCTGGGAATAAAGGTACGTACCACTATGCCTGGAGAGATTCATCTTTCCAGTTTCGCTTGACTTCTAGAAGGCGTTTGCTAATATTTCTGAATTGCAGTCTTACTTGACTGCTGTCAGCAAGCATGATAGACACTTCTGCTTTCCAATAGCAGTTGATGCTGAACTGACCTCCCACTTCAAACACGCCTCAGTGTGCCGAGGTGTCACAATCTCACTCAGCAGCTTGAGCTGGGGATCTTGAAATGCCTCTCTTTTTGCCCTCTGCCTTCAGCCAATTAAATGGCTCTGGAATCTCTGCTCTTTCGACCAACCTTTCTTACTGGCACCCTGTGGACTGCACCAGTTTCCTTGCCAACTGACCTTCCTGTAACTGGTTACGCTGCCATCAAGTCTGGGTAAGATATTCCTCTTTTTAAGCTCCTTGTAATGCTTCATCCTCCACATAAAAAAAGGGAACTCATTCATTTATGGGTAAGTTTATCCTTGATTTTATCCCTGCCTATCTTTCTGGTTTCAACTATTCTCAATCTTGATGCAAAAATATAGGGTCAGACATCCCAAACTTTTTGAAGGTTAAATTTTCTCAAAATTCTCCTTTTCTTGAGAATTCACACTTTCACTTTGTATTTCAAACTGGCCTAGGAAACGTGCTTTTGGTTTTTGAGAGACCCTTGTATACCCAACTCCTTTTTTTTTGTTCTCCGTAGATGGTTGTCATAGCCACTTCACCCCTCAGATTGTGAGGCATTTTAGGTCATGGATACTTAGACCATTTTGAAGCCTCAGAATGTGCTGTATCTGACTCAATGAGAGTATCTTGAGAAATCGGAGGGCTTTAAAGGATAGTAGTCCTTCCCCTTTCTGTATTGTGGCATCAAGACAGGAATACAATGCTCTGAGAGAGATTAGCAAATAAACACTTTCCCCAGTGTTCATGTAAAACAAGTGAAGTATTTCCTATCAACAGCATTATGTCACCGAAGGATGCAATGAGATTGTCTGTGTTTGTCACCATCCAATGTAGCTCAGAGAGCTGGGTAGATAAGCATCAGGATGAAATCTTACATCAATGGATATGATAATGCCCAAATATTATGTTTAGTTACCTCTAATTGTTGAGGCAATGTGGCTGATAATTAACTTCACAAAAAAACAAAACAAAACAACAACAACAAAAAAAAACACCTCAGCACACTTCCAGCTTTCTTGGGAGTCAAAGGTAGGAGCATGACTCTTTTCCTGATTGCTAGGTATTCTACTATAGGTCTCTGTTATGACTGTGCATGTTAAACTCAACTGATTAAGTCAGAACCTAAAATGTGTGTTTATATTATAAGTGTGTTTTCAATGTCTATAGTTTTATTTAATTCAATTGCATCACATAATGCCCTGTGGCCTGGAATTTATTGTAGGACTTCTAGAAAGCAAGCAAACTGTCACTCAAATGGCCTTTCCTTAAGCTTTCTTCCCAACGGTAAGAAACCAGGCTGTAAAAATCCATCATACACTATGTCATTATTCAATTGTAGGTCATTAGTGATTTAGACAAATCCACATGACTAATCAGAACAGGGCTTTATGTGCAGTTTCTCTGCTTTAAGTTTTATAGACTCCATATACTCTTAGAATTGCCTTGGTAATTCTATCTCCCCACATCCCTTTCAATGAATTTCCCATCCCCATATACAACTGTGGTACAGTTAGACTCTCTTCCTAGGGCCAGCATTCCTTCTTCAGATCCTATAACTCATTAACTTTATCTGCATATATGAAGATTTGTTTTTGTTTTGTGAAACTCTGTGGTTTTTATAAGCATATAATTTCATGTATCCCCATGGTGGCAGTAGAGACTATAGTTTTCCTGACAATAAACTCAGTTCAGTGATAGGGTATTTTTGTTTGTTTGTTTGTTTCTTTGTTTCATTCCAGGCTATCTTTATTTACTTCATTGAAAATCTTGGAAGTCTAGAAGAGAGAAACTTGACAAGATAGAGAAAATATATCAATGAGAAAGAACACGTTGCTCTGAAACACAATTGTTTTAACATTATATTCTAAATAATTTTCATTTATAAAACTATGTTCCCAATTTGCATATAGAACTTCCTCATTTTTCCTGCTAGACTGTAAACTCCAAGATACTCCTTTGTTTCTTGAATGCTCTTAAGTTCAGCATGCCCAGAAGGTCAACACACTAAAACAGAAACAAATGTCACCCTGCACAAGTCCAAGTTGTTTTTTAACCTTGAAAAACTCCACCCAGATTGGTGCAACACAAATGTCCTCCAGTGTCAAGAAGGTTTTCTTCTAATTTTGGTGTACCATGGACTAAATATATCTACTGAAATGTTTTTTCATAACAATAGATTTCAACAAATTGAGGATAAATGGGAGTCTCGTACTGAGATTTAGTTAATAGTTTATGCTTCCTATATCCTGACTGACATATTATTGGTTGTTTTGAGATAGTCTTTCTCCTCACTACTCTGGCTGTCCTGAAATTCGCTATATGAACCAAACTGAACTCAAACTCACAAAGATCCACCTGCCTCTGCATCTTGAGTGCTGGGATCAAAGACTTGTGCCACCACATCCAGCTGTCTTAGCTGATTTAACAGCTACAATGAAATACTATTACTTGAAGCTATCTGACACAAAGGGTGTGGATGCGGTATCTATCTTCACAGAGAGGGAAATTGAGAGAGAGACAGTGAATAAGTAATGTGTTCCAAGTTATCCTCACACTGACCTGGGTGAAGAGTGGATATGCCCACTGGAAACTCTTATCTTCTTTTAAGCAGAAAAATGAGATAACCTAGAAATATTTATAGGCTAAGAAATGGCTGAACCTTTGTCTCTGATAGGGACCATGCTGATGCATGAGAGTATGTGGGGGCAAACATACTGATGCCACTAGGATATTGACAGTGATCTCCTTTGTGTGCCAGATGTGCTTATTATGGTCTGGAGAAGATTACACAACATCTGTCAGACAAAGACTTTATTTTGGAGAATGGAACCGGAGCATGGGTGTATACTAATGACAAGAAACCCAGCTCCCCAAAGAATTGAACTTCACTGCACAGGAAAACAAGCAGCTGGGTTATGCATTGTGCAACGTGTTTATACTGTACTCCAAAACAGCCACAAAGACCACAGTATTACACTGTGACAGCTCTTGAAGTTCAACTGTCTCTACTAATAAAGATCAACTTTTAATAACCAGTGCAGACTCCTGGGTTCCTGAGAAGTTAGTACCAAACAAATGTGAGCCGCAATGTGTGTGTGTGCTGCGGATTAGTATAAGCTTAGGAGTGGATCCAGAATCTGACCATGAAGTTAGGGGTGTTCCCGAGACTCATTGTACAAAACCAGTAAAGCCTAAGTGAACCCTGGAGTGGACCACAACAAAACCAAGACAGTTGCAATGGATTTGGCAGAGAGAGTAAAGGCGGATGTAAAAAGAGAACTTCTTCAGATGGAGTTCCTGGTAGTGATGGGCAGAGAAATCTAGAAATGAGAAGAAGATACTTATGACAATAGTCCTAAAACTTTTCCTTGAGTTGGGCCATTCAGTGGTAGCTTGGGTCTTAGCAGACAGCAACTCCCACTTCATTTTCTTCCTGGACTCTAACTTTATGTTCGCTATTACTCATTATTTTCTTCTGACTTCCTACTTCAATAAAAGATAAAATACTCCATGAAGAAATCTTTCTTGTGTCTCCTCCTAGCCAATTCCATCCCACCCAATATGTATATTGAGTTCTTATACCTCTATGTTGGCTCCTAGAACCTTGCCCTAGATGTCGCCTTTGCTAAGTTAACTCTTAATCACCTTTCACAACTCCCGCTCAAAGGTCACCTCTTTGTGAAAAGTATTTCAGCTCTCCTAATTTGGGAGAGGTGTTCTTCATTTCCATGTCCTCATATTTGTTGAAAACTACCAACAGCCTGCCTACAAAAGTTCCAGAGTTGCAGATTGCCCAATCCCATTGAAGACACTAATCTAGAAACTATGTGCCAACAAGGTGATTGTGGTACATATGCAAGTGTTGGAGACCACCAACTTGTAGCTCGTTGGCTTAGTTTCTCTGAGCCTCTATTTCATCTTCTGTAAAGCAGGGATATTATTACCTCCTCATGGTGACAGATACAAGGAATAATGTATCTTTTAGGTCAGTGGTGAAGGCAAATCTACTATTTGTGTGCTTATTACTAATGCTCCATTGAGGCTTTTATGTAATTTCTCAAAAAATTAGTTTAAGAACACATGATAATGGATGCAAAATTGTGTAATCTTACCCAAAATGCACAAAATATAAAGCAAAAAGGAAAAAAAAATATATAAAGGGTAAAATGGAAATTTTCAATTTTATATGGCATAAACTTAATAGATAAATACAATAGAAAAACAGAATAATTATACTGACCACACTTTTGTGGAACAAAGCCGGTAGGTTTTAATTAATCAAATTCTTAATATAGTGTCTAGTATATGATACATAACCTATGGACATTATGGATTATTTGCTAATTTATCTAATTTACCATAGAGTTAAAATATGTCGTGTCTTTTGGAGATGGACAGAAAATTACCACTGCTTTGAATATTTCTGCCATTTTTGCTTACATGCTTAAGTTTAAAATATGAATTTTCATTTTGCCCATTTTTCTATTTCTGGCCCTTCCATGACTGCTTCAGAACTCATTAAGGAATCTCCAAGAACAATTTGCACTGCTGGTGAATTGACTTTTCCACCACAGCTGCAGGAGTTGGTGATGGAATGGAGGTGAGAAAGAGATCCCCAAAGTGTAGATATGTGCCTTGCCTCCCCCTCCAACTCTGAGTATGAAATAATCCACAAAAGACTTGAAAACACTCAAGACTAAATGTGCCACATTTTTGGAAGGGTTTAAAGATACAAGAGACACATGGAGTAAAGAACAGCCACTTAGCCGGGCGGTGGTGGCGCACGCCTTTAATCCCAGCACTCGGGAGGCAGAGGCAGGCGGATCTCTGAGTTCGAGGCCAGCCTGGTCTACAAGAGCTAGTTCCAGGACAGGCTCTAGAAACTACAGGGAAACCCTGTCTCGAAAAACCAAAAAAAAAAAAAAAAAAAAAGAACAGCCACTTAGTCAACATACGGCATCTTGTTTTTGCTTAAACTAGTATTCTCAGTCTTTACTTTGGTTTCACATCTGCTCATAAGGGAATGGCAGCATCATTTCAGAAACACCTTCAGATGTGTTCAAGAACAGCATTCTGTGACTCTGTGTCATGCGACATGTTGAAAGGATGCTGACCATCAACCAGGTGACCTTCCCAAATTACTTCCTAATGACGATGTCTTTTAACATTATTTGAAGATTTTCTTCTTACTGGCATAATTCTAGCCAAAACACACAAGCATCTTATGCGCTTACATAATTAGTTATGTAAAATCATTTAAAAAGACAAAGCAAATGGCTTAAATGCCTTAAAAATAATTTATAATTTATGCCATATAATTTTGGTTTTTAGAGGTATTCATTAGTTCCATCTCTTCAGTCTTTTTCTATATTAGACAAATTGCCGTGCAAGCACATCCTCCTGGTCATCTCACTGGTTACAGAGGCAATGTCTGATATTCTTTTAAAAAATTAATTTTTGATTATAGTGATACAATGACTTTTGACAGCTTTAGGTCTTTGAGTTCTGGGGCATCCTGGATCAATTAATACTGTCTGATTTTGATCTTAGCCATCTTTGCACGAGAATGGGGACAATTTTTTCTGTCTTCAGCACAGATGTTTTTCTTTGGCTGCCAAAGTGGATTGTTGCTTTGTTATTATTGCTGTGTTTTATTTTTATTTTTTATTATTTTCATGGTTTAAAAAAATAGGTCATTAGCAGGTGGTTAAAATAAAATCAAAATTATGGGAAAATAAGGAAGCTTCTAATTCATGTAACATCTTCTATAGGATCTAATTGTATAATGTTGAAGGAGTGCCCAACTAAATTTGCTGTTGAACAAGCCCATAAAACAATATCCTCTTACTTATGGATTGGTTACATCATAAAGTAACTTCAGCATAAAATAAATACATATTTTGTGCCTTTCATTTATCATTATTTAATTCAGACCATTTCCATGTATCACCTTAACTCTCGTACCTGTGAATTGAGTTTAAGGGAAAGCAGAGAGCATGAGTTTATATTACCATAACCTTTTCAAGTAGTTTGTTACCAATCAGCACAACATAATAAAATGTTTCTCTTTTTTTGTATAGAGTTTCATTAGTGTGGAAGTTTGTGTATATCTGTGTTCTCACCAACACAGTCATGATATAAGTGATTTGGCTTGCCCTCAAAAGTTATTTTGAGGTCTTGGCTAGGTAATTTTTCCACGTACTTCCTGCTGCAATGAAAACCAACAGGCTTGCCTTTCTTTCTTAGACTCTTATATAGTGAAAGATAAAGTATGCTTTCGTCTCGATTGCTGCTTGCACTCCGTCCAGTAATTCTGGCAGTCACTCATATGTTGTGCATACCAAGGATTGTTTCCTTTTGTTGCAGCACAGCACAATACTGCTTGGATCACGCCATGCACTGAATCCAGCTGACTCTGTCTTGATGCTTATCAACTGAGCTGATGTGAACATTCATGCAGAGTTGTGCATAATATATCCATTTCTACTGGCTATCTGTTGAAGTAAGGAATTAGTGGAGTTCAGGGTCCAAGTATGGCTTACTTTAAGACATCACAAAATTTTTTCCCAAAGAATCTGGTACATTTTATAATCCTAGATGCAGCTTAATGAAAGTCCCATCCTCTCTACACTCTCATTAATACTTGCATGTCTGCACTTTCTGAATTTTAGTCTTTTTGTGTTTTTAAATATTTATTGTTATTTATATATGTGTTTGGGGGGGTTAGTACCTACAGAAGCTAGAAGAGGACATCAGATTCTCTGGAACTGGAGTTATAGGTGTTTGTGAGTTTCTTGACATGGGTGCTGGGAACTGAAATTGGGTTCTTTGGAGGAGCAGTATGTGCTTTTCAAGTTGAACATTCTCTCCAGTCTTTCTGTTTTAATTGTTATTTCTCTGTTGAGTTGGGCTGTCATTTACATATATCAATTTGAAAAGTATCCCTTTAAATTTTCTGCTCATTTTAAGTTTGTTTTTAATTTTATTCTTTGTTTCTTTGATAAAATTCCTTAATATGGAATGACATCAAAACATTTTCCTTTTCTATGATTTATTATTTTCTTTTAAAGTATATTTATTCTTTGACAATTTCAAAAATATATAAAGTATTTTGATCATATCTATCAACAATCCTCCTCCAGACTTCCCCAACATGTGCCCCTTCTACTTTCATCTCCTCTTCCCTTAAAAAAAAAATAACTCAGATTGCCATTAGCACTGCTTTCATGGGCATGGGGAACCTATAACAACCAAACCTGACCCCAGACTTGCCCTGCTCCCAGCAAATATCAGTTGCCCAAAGCTCGCATCATGGGCCTTTCCCTGATACATATAGGAATTTTGACTAGCTTCAACTTAGGAAGGTCTTACATGGCTGCCATGTCATCTTTACAAAGCAGTGTTTCATAGCTCTTCCCCTCATCCTCTGACTCTTATATTCTTTCTGTCTCCTCTTCTGGGAGACTCTCTTGCATAGGTTACAAAGGATACCCCGTTTGCTCCTTAGCCCAGAGTCACTTACTAGCAAGTCAATGCATTATGCCTCTGCATTAACTCTCCATGGTATAAGGAAGCTTTCTCATCTAGGAGCCTGTCCTTTTGTTGTAAGAGGTTCCTTGCAAGACCTTCCCCATTTCCTTTATACTTTCACATTTTGAAAATTCAAATACAATTACATCATTTCCCTCCTTTCCTTTCCACCTCCCAAGGTCCCCTATTTCTCTCTCTTGCTCCATATCGAATTCATGGCCTTTTTCTTGTCTAGCTGGAGGAAGTGGGTATCAGGATTAATTTACACTGTTAGTGTCTATGTTAACAAACAAGAACTACAGTAAATTAGCATCTAAATTAATAAATTAAATTAATTAATTGTTACACACACACATGAACACATGATTGCATAAATATGTAAACACAACCTGCTCAGTTTGTTTAGTGTTACTGTATTTATATGATTTCAGAACAGATCGGTTCATATTGGATAATCAGTTAAAGGGCTTGTCCCTGGGAATGACTTGTTCTCCTGCTCTTAGCATTCCTTCGTTCCTGTAGTTCTGTGTCTAGGACTAGAGATTCTTAAGATCTTTCTCCCTTCCACATTAGCATGGCTATTGATGCTGTCCGTGTTTAGGTCTTGCTCAAACAGACGTATTATTGAGGTATCATGAGTCAAGTCTCCCTGCCATTTCTAGGAGACATATTCTTACAGCAGAGGTTTTGGTCCCCTGGCTCTTATAATCTTTGTTTCCTATTTTGGGAGGAGATGCTCCCTGGCCCTTAGGTATAGTAGTTGTGTTGTAGATGTAGCCATTGTGTCTGCGTGCCTCACAATCAGTGATTTTCTGCACTTTGAAGAGAAGGAGTTTCCTTTAACATGGAAGAACTGTTTTTGATCACTGCAATATAGGATTTTTTTTGTCATTAGTTTATACTAACCTATCTCTGGAGAGTTCACATACCCTAAAAATCACCTCCTCCTTTGTTTTGTATTTTTAAATTTTATACTATATCTACAATTATAGTATATATAATACTATATAATATATAATCTGAGTTATAGTTTGTCTGTGATGTGAGGCAAAATACAGCATTTATCATTTATACTCAATGTAGTACTGTCTGTTGAAAATCTATTCTTTAAAAATATTTAAAACTTCTAAAAGTTGTGTGTGTGTGCATGTGTGTGTGCATTCACACAAATGGAGGTCAAAGGGCAAAGGGTTCAATCTATTATTACCTTTTTCTTTTATTGAACCTAAACTTACAAGACTATTTCTTAAGTTAGATTCAGGCATCCATTCTCAATAAACCAATTTACAAAGCCAAATTAATAGTGAAAAACAAAAAAGAAATTTATTCAATGTGGTCAAATTGGGAAGATGGAACATACGGTTTTCAGTTATGAAACTCAAGTTGTGCCTTTACCACCTTGCTGCTCCCTCTAATCTATCGTGTGTCCCATTGAATTGCCTTGTATTTGACAAAAAAGAGGTTCATATAAAAAGTTGTGGTTGTTTTTTCTGATCCTGTTATGGCTCATTGATGTGTGACAATGTAGTTCACTGTTTGATTATTGTGGTCTATCAAGTCTCAGCATGGAGATAGAAGGTCTCTAGGAACACTGTTGAGAAAGTTTATCAATTTAACTCTGAAAGGGTGTTTCAGTTAATAATAAAATTTACAAAACACTTAAAGAAGGTGTTGTATTTTAATAGGCAATCTTCCACGTTGTGTTAACATTTCTTTAGATATTTTTAAATGTTCATCATAGGATTATATAACTTTTAATTACTGATTCTACATTTATTTTTTTCAAATTCACATTTAGTATTTATTTTATCAAATTCACATTTGGTATTTATTTACCAACAGTATTTATTTATCCTTAGAAACATAATTTAGAATTTTTCTTTTTATTGATAAAATAATAAAATTAAGATTTGATTTTTTAATGACTATGTATCCTATAATATTTCTGAATACACTTGCTAGTCTTAATAATTTTAAAGATTTCTTACATCTTTTCACATAATTTATCATGCCTCAGAATATAGATGGTTTTATTTCTTCCTTTCTCATTTGGTATGCTTTTGGTTTCTTTTTTATCACTTGTTTTAGTCAGAATCACGTACAAAAATGTGTAGCTTATCACTATTAATAATTTTTAACAATAATTTTTGTTTTTGATATAGCTTGAGACAGAGTCTAGCTATGAAGCACAGGCTGAGCTCAAGCCCATGACTTTTCTTCAGCTTTCCTCGCCTGGATTATAGGCAGGTAACACCACACCAGGCTCACCACAATCTTCTTTAATGCTGCTGTTTTTAGATGGAGATTAGTCTTTTTCTAAAGCCTTCATTTATTTATTTAATTTATCTATCTATTTATGATAAAAAGATATTGAGTTTTAAAATGTCTTATTTTTAAAACTTATTTATTTATTCAAATAATTTTTACTCTCTTTACCCAGCCAACAGCAAATTTTAGCATTTTTTTTGAATTTTAAATAAATCTTAAAATCCTAGGATGTTTTCCTCTTTATTACTATGCACTATCTTTTTAAGTGAGAATTGCCTTGAGTCTGTCAAGGCAGACTAATTATTGTAGTCTAATAATTCCTTCTTCTTAACTGGAATTCAGACACTCTTTGTGGGGATTGTTGCTATTAAGTCTAGTTTGGCTTCGAACTTTCGATCATCCTTCCTTGTTCTTCTGTGTTGGGGTACCAGATGTTTGCGATGCAATTAGCGTTGTGGATTGGCTCACATGCACTGTTTTGCTGTCTTTTTCTGTCTGCGTAGCATACTTCTGCCTTGTTTTTTTATTGGTCAAATGTTGTTCTTATTTCTATGTCTTTGCTTACCTTGCTTTTCTAGAGATGTCTGGTAGGTTTATTGCACACACTTTTATTAGTTTAAATTAATTTGCTTCCTTGTTGTTAACCCAGGTTACTGTGCAAAGTAATAAGTTTCATTATGACATTTTCATATGTATGTGGCATTATAATTATTTCTTAATCACTCACCTCCCCTACTGCCCTTGTGCAACCTGCTTTTCATCTAGCTGGTTATGACATAGCCCCACTCTTTCTGCTTTTTATTACATAGATTCCTTTACACTTAGAGACAAAGTACATTACAAATGATGTCACAGACACATGAAAAATTATTATAGACTTTCAAGAATATTATGTATGACAATAACCTGAAAAATGTAGAACAGTATGCATCTTTTGGATGTCATATGTACTGTGCAAATTTAACGATTCTCACATCTATTTCTGTATCCCATTCTTTGTCTATACTTTAGTTTCATGTATTTTATTTTACATATATGTGTAAAGTCACACATGTGTATATATATATATATATATATTTGTGAGTGTGTATAGTATATGTGCAGGTGTGTGCTCATGCACATGTATGCAGAGAGCAGAGATTGACCTGTGTTTTTCTCCATCATTATTCACCTTAGTCTCTCGAGACAGCGTCTTTCACTGAACCTAGGTCTCATTATTTTTTTTTGTCTAAGTTGGTGACCAAAAGTTGCAGTATTCCTTCTGTCTCCATCCCCCACCCAAGCACTATGGTTTTAGACAGATGCACTCAAGTCTGGCTTTTTATATGGGTCTTGGGGACCCAATTTTAGATTTTTGTGTCTGTAGAGCAAATGCTTGTTCCCAATAAAACCATCTCCCCAGCTCTACTTTTGCATGTTTTAAATCAGACTTCTTCCCCCCATTTCTGTATAAATATCTAACTTTATCTTTTGTAAATCTAAACAATGATTAATTACATTGTCACCTGTGTAATTTCATGTGTGCATCCCTTATGTTTCCTTGTCCATCCATCTTTCTATCCGCTATTATTTTCCATCCCCATAAACTTGCTTTAATATGATTCTAGTGATATTCTAAATAAATTACACAAATTACTTTTGATTTAAAAATCCTTTAATTCATCTTAAATTTAACCAAGTGCTTTTCTTAACTAGAGCAGTTAAGTTGTTTTGTTGTTTGTTATTTATTTTTCTCTCTCTCTATTTAGATATTAGATATTTAGATATTTAGATTTAGATATTTAGATACTGCTGTCATGAAAAGTGGCTGAAGAAATTCTCTGGCTATTCTGATCTTTGGATGTATGGCTGCATTAATAATAGATGCTCTTAAGGTCGTAGAATTCTTCCTCTATGATGGTTTTCTAGCAGTTTTATCACGGTGTTTCTCATTTGCATTTTCCTATCTCCATTACCTTTTTCCATGGTTTTACATTTGTCACCATATTTGGAAATATTTTGCAAAGAAATAATTTTCAAATAATTTCCTAACCATCACATGCTTGTAATCCCCAAACACCAAAGGGTGAAGTAGGGGGGATTGTGAATTTGAGGCCAGACTAGAATACATAGCTGGACCCTAACACAAAACAAAAACAGAAACAAAAACAAACAACATAAAACATACTAACAACAGAATTTTCTAGAAATGTCTGAGAATAATTTCCCTGGTCTTTTGTTGTGTGGGGGTGGGTAGAGAATTCCAGGGCTCTGAGCTACACAACTGGATTGCCTGATTTATCCAATGGGTCAGTGAATCTTTGTTAAATATTATTTTTGTATTCTGTGATTTTCTTCTTTTTGCATTTCTGTTCCAGCAGTTTCTGTGCTATAACTTTAAGTCCACTGTACCTTTCCACTGACAGGATATAATCTGCTTTTCAATTCATCAATTGAAAGCTATTCCGAATTACATGTTTGTGTCTAGTTTTCCATTTGATTCAGCTTCTCGTAACTATTTCAGACTTCTCTTTAAGTTCTTGAACACACAGAACACATTTGTAACAACTTTCTGAAAGTTTCAGCTATCAAATTTATTTTATTCAGTAGAACATTTATTCACAACGTTTTAACATCTCATGTTTTAAAATTTATCTTTTGGATAATTTGAATACACACGCAGCCTGCTGACTCAATGTAGTGTTTTAGTGCTGTTCTTATGTATATGTGTTTAGTACTGACCTCTTGGGATTGGGCAATTTATCAATGGGCTCCATCCTGTAGGTGACTGATTATCCCTCAGCAGCCATTAATTACCTACAGCTCTGCATCTATGGGTGGGTTTTCCAAGCCATCCCCTCATTCTTGTGGGGATGTCAGCTGGTATTGTCATTGTGTGGATCTTGTTTAGACAACTGGTTAAAATTTTCTGATGCAGCTTCTCATCAGATATAGAAGACGCTGCCTCATAGCAGCCACTTTGGTCCTCCCGTTCTTACATTCTTTCCTCCTCTCTTCCATGACATTCCTGAACTTTAGGAGTAAGATTTGAGTTGTAACTATATCAACTGGGGTAGACTACCCCATAGTCTGTTGGTATTCTTTGCATTTTTACTCGCTGGGGATATTTATAATGATCTCCATTTTCTTCAACAAGCTTCTTTGATACGAGGTGAGAGCTACACTTATCTCTCAGTATAAAGAGAGGCATTTAAAATACAGTTGGGAATTAAACTAGTTTGAGAGAATGGCATTTTTTTCCAATGGCAGGGTCCATGATCTCACCAGTCATGGGTAGCTGGCTAGGTTTGCAATACTAGGTGTAAATTCTCTTCACTTGCATTGTTCTTGAGTCTAATTATGTGGCTGTTTGTTACCCTAGGACGTAAGTACTATTGCACCTTTCTGAGTATTTTTTTCATCTTGTTTATGATTGTGGTTCTTAGGCTCTATGGATGGATTGGCATAACTTTTCTCCCTTGATGGCTACTGAGCACTTTTGGATACTATGAGGGCCAGTCCTCAGGGAGGAGGCTTCCATGTCAGTCACAACTTTATTCCTGCACCTGAAGTATTAATTTCCTCTAACAATAGGGTCTTGCCATAATAGAGTTTTATTTTTAAGTTCTGGAGGCAACCAAAGTCAAGAGCAATAGCCTACATTGTTTGGGAGTCTCTTGAAGTCCCATGACCAAACAGAAGAGAGATGGCTCATGCCTGTGTCTTAGTTAGGGCTTCTATTGCTACAAAGAGACACCATCATCACGGCAAACCTTATAAAGGAAAACTTTGAGGTGGTGGCTTACAGTTCAGAGGTTCAGTCCGTTAACACCATGATGGGGAGCATGGTAGTGTGCAGGCAGATAAGGTACTAGCTACATCTTGATCAGAAGGCAACAGGAAGTAGACTGAGTATCACACTGAACCGGCTAATCCTAGATTTCTGATTCTTCTCTTCCTGCTGAACCAGAAAAAAAAAAACAGGCAAATAAGAGAAAAAGTCAAAGAAAAAACACAAAAGCACTTATAGACATGATGCAGAGACATTGGTTTGTTTATTTTTATTTTATCTTATTATTATTCTTTAAATGCCTATTTGTTTTCCAATGAGAGAGAGAAATAAAGAGTGTGAATTTGTGTGGGAGGAAAGGTGAAGAATCCAATATGGATTAAACAGTGGTTGTTAACAGAAGATAAACTGGAGGCTTTCGAACAGCTGGCACAGGAACAACTAAATGCTCACCATATTGAAGAATCAACCACCCCTTGGAATTCTCCTGTATTTGTTGTTAAATGAAATCTAGTTAATGGAGAATAGTGACAGATCTAAGAGTTGTCAATAAGGTAACTCAACCTATGGGCCCCATATAATCTGGAATTCCTCTGTCTTCTCTATTACCAAAAGAATGGCCTCATAGTTATTGATTTAAAAATTGTTTCTTTACTCTACCTTTACCAGAAAAGAACAGAAAAAAATTTGCCTTCACAGTGCCTACTTATAATAATTCTCAACCTACTAAGAGATACCAATAGATTATCCTCTTACAGAGAATGTTCAATAGCTCCACCCTATGCCAATACTTTGTAAGTCAGCCACTGGAAATAATATGTTAAAAATTTCTTAAATCTATAATTTACCATTACATGGATGACATTTGCTATCTGATTCAAGCATAGATACTTTTAAGGAATGTTTGAAGAATTAAAAAAAGTTTTGCCAAGTGGAAATTCTGCCAATTACCTAGGTTATAAAATAGGTTTACAGAAAATTAGAACACAGAAGGCACAAATTAGGAGAGATTGATTGTGGATTCTTAATGACTTTCAAAGATTGTTAGGAGACATTTCCAGTCTATGACCAGCTGTTGCGATAACACCTGATCTAATAGTTTATTTAAACAAAACCTTAGATGGTAACAAAGACTTAAATAGTTCCAGAGAATTGATTGTTGTTCAAGAAAAATTACAGGAGGCATATGTGGATAGGGTGAATTCAAATCTTAATTGCATTCTAGTCATATTGCCTTCTAGAATCCCCTCAACAGGAATTTTAATGCAAAGGGAAGATACTATCTTAGAATGGATCTCTTTACTACATAAACCAAGTAAAAAATTAAAAACTTATGTGGAAAAAGTCTCTTAATTATAAAAGGAAAATTGAGACTTAGTCAACTAGCAGGTATAGACCCAGCAGAGACTATAGTGCCTTTTACTTCTGATGAAATTTAAAAAATTATGGGAATGCAATGAATTTTAGCAAAGAGCTTGTGCTAATTTTTAGGAGAGATTAATAACAATTATTCCAAAAGTGATAGAATTAACTTTATAAAGATAACTATTTGGATAACATTGTCTGGGACACACCAATAACTGGAGGTTGTACATTCTATACTGATGCAAATAAATCAGGAGAGGCAGGTTATAAATCAGAAGATTTAAGTAAGGTGGAACAAAGCCCTTATAATTCTGTTCAAAAGGAAGAATTATATGCTATTCTCATGCTATGAAGGGATTTTACAGAGTCTCTTAATATAGTTACTGATTCACAATATGCAGAAAGAGTTGTCTTTCATATTGAAACCACTACATTTATACCAGATAATACAGAATTGACTTCATTATTTATACAGGTTCATGATATAAGATATAATCAGGAATAGGCTTTGCCCCATATACATAACACACATACGATCCCACGTGGGTCTTCCAGGTCCTCTACCACAAGATAATGCAGAAATTGATTGTTTATTGATTGAAAATGTGTTAAAAGACTCAGAACTTTATAAGAAACATCATGTCAATAGCAAAGGTTTAAAGAAAGAGTTTTCTATTACATGGCAACAAGCTAAGGAGATTATAAAGAGATCTCCTACTTGATCTTTCTATAACCAAACACTGCTACCACTGCTACCTGTAGAGACTAACCCAACAAGGTCTTTCATTGCTTTCAGGAGAGTTTGCCTGAACATCTTCATTGAAAATCTTCTTTTTTTTTTTTTTTTTTTTTTTGGTTTTTCGAGACAGGGTTTCTCTGCAGCTTTTTTAGAGCCTGTCCTGGACCTAGCTCTTGTAGACCAGGCTGGCCTCGAACTCACAGAGATCCGCCTGCCTCTGCCTCCGGAGTGCTGGGATTAAAGGCATGCGCCACCACCGCCCGGCTCATTGAAAATCTTCTTAAGCCACGGAAAGCTCTTCTGTCTGAGAAAAATTTGGAAATATTTACGACTGCCCCAGAAACTATTTTCCATACTCGGGAAGATGTAACTTTGCATGAGTATCTATGGTTTGGGCTTTTTATCATTGGCATTTCTGGAAGCGGGAAGTTTTAAGTCCAAATTGTCAGCAAGATCTTATTGATAGCCCACTGTTCATAGGGTAAATGTCGTCTTTGGATGAGTTGTACTTTCTCATTGGTCAAGCATCTGGCACTCATCGATGAATGATTTAAACAGGTAATCAGAGCCTGGTGTTCTCTAACAAAAGTGTCTATGAGTCTTGTAGGTCTCATAGATGTGGAAGGAGGAGCATACCTACAGAAGAGGTGGATCCTGGAGGACAATGATGTCACCGCTGCCCGAGAGGTAGACTATAGCAAACTATTACAAGCTTTCATTTCAGCCGGTTTTCAGCTAGTTTTGCCTTTCATTCTACAAGGCATGGTCTCACAACTCACCCAATACTGATAGTGCCTCAAATGAAGATAGCATAAAACACTAGATCACTTTCTTTTCATTATACCCATGTACTTTCTCAGAATGCAGAGCACTTCCTAGACATCTTTTCTGGAACTGCAATGCATGGTTCTGATTTATGGTAAGGCAAGATACAGCCTAGATGATAGGCTCCATCCGAATCTACTCTGTTGCCTGAAAAAGAACCTCACATGTTTATCACAGTGTTTCAAACATATTTTTAAAATTATGTGTATTTGTGTGTCTGTGTGTGAGTATGTGCACATAATTGCAGGTAACCATGGAAACCAGAGGATTCCCCAGGAGCTGAAGTGGCAGCCATTGATGAGGCAAATGAACTGTGCACTAGGCATCAAACTTGGGTCCTCTGCAAGAGCGACCTGTGCTTGAACCACTGAGCATCTCTCTGACCCCTTGTTTATTATGTTCTTGTAGATTAGGCTGAAAGTGTTTTCAAATGCTAGTTCTCATTCCTCTATAAGGTCTTGCTTGCCAAAGTGTTCAGAAGGTCATGTCAATAGCAAAGGTTTATTCCTTCACTCCTGTATGGAAATGAAGCTTCCAGTAGTCTGCTGGACTGTCCTCCAATTAATTTTGTAAACAAAAGACTGTAACTTCTGCCTTTCAATAGACATCCACTCTACAGTTTCACCTTTGAATCGAATACTAGGAATATTGGTATGTGTCTACATTTGCTTTTACTAGTTAAATCTTCCATGAACTCTATTTGCTGTAATTAAGTATTTGCCTTGTATCCTTTCTCACAGGTTTCATTTGGTCCTATCAAAAGATAGAGGTAATTTTTATGGAAGGGATATTTTTATGAGATGAAAAGTTAGACCAGTTTAGTATTTTTAACTTTTTTTCATTAAAACATAGGGTGAAGAATACATGTTATATCACAATATAGTACAGAGACACTTACACACACACACACACACACACACACACACACACACGACCCCTACCCCACATGCTCACACATAGCTGAAACATAGTCTATTAAACTACACTGTACTTACCTTACTAGCTGGAACACCCTTAAACATTTTCCCATCTGTTTCATTAACAAACTCTTCTGTTCTATAAAATGATAAATGGTTGTTCCTAACATGTGTTTTTTTTTTAAATCAGCACTTGCCCAGACCTCTTTCCAGGTTCCTTATCCAATGGTGAGAAACTGTAAGTCTGTGGCAAAGGGCTCAGTTTTTCCTTTCACTTACCACATTGCTCATCATTGCAAAGTCTTTATGACATGACATTTGCATCTGGGCCATTAAAGTGTACAGTTCAGTGGCAGTTAGTGCATTCGTGGTGTGGAGAAACTGTGACGACTGCCAAAGTACCTCTGGTTACCTCCTTGTAAGTAAAACCTTTCCTAAGCACATCATAGTTTTACTTTCACACTGCCTTCTTCTAGCTCGCCCCCACTGTTTCCACTTAAGCTTCATTTTCTTTATCAGGGATTGAAAGAATTCCAAAGCAGCTCGTAAGTACATCTTGGAAGGAGAACTGAGTAACACACAGTCCCCTGGATAATGTGTGGCTAAACAAGCGAGCTGGTCATAAAGCTTGAGCCTAGATGTGGTGTGTCCATGGAGACTTCCGAGAACACCATGAGCACTCAGAAACATGAGGACATGTGTCTGAGGAACAGAATGCTCCTTGATTTCAGTTCCTCACCCGAGCTGAGGGGATCAAAGCACCTCTTAAAGGAACACAGAAGCTGCTTTTCTTCCTTATAGCTGTCGACCATCTTATCTGATATTCAGACACAGTCTTCCAAGAGACTGAAGACTCTGGTTAGGAATTCATGCAGTGTCAAAACAAAGCCATGTCCTGGTTTCTCTGATGGTAAATTCTGGGGGATTAGGCCCCCTGATAAGGGGTTGAGATGCATGATTTTATATAATCCGTACTGGGGAGATCAGTTATGTTTTTACTTTTCGGATTGCTATGTGTAATATGTTAAATACTAGTCATGGGACATAAGAGTTTGAGTTTTCTTTTCTTCTTACAAATAGAGGCAAATGGTGCTGTTCTCTTTGCATCTCTAGACTACATTCTCTGTCACATACTATGAGTTCAGTGTTAGTTTCCATAGCTTCTTATAGATGCCAGCCTTTATTTGAACTTAAAATTTGATGCTTTGCTGTGACTCATAAGAGAAAACGTGATTTAAATCAAAGGGAAATTGTTTCTATTCTAGTTGTTCTGAACTCTGAGAAGCAGTAACTTTAAAAAAAGATTTATCTATTTTTATGTGTGTGAGTAGTTTCCTGGCACGAGTAGTTGCTGCAGCATATATATGCCTGCAGAAGTTAGGAGCAGCCATCCGGTTATGCATGGCTGAGTCTAAGCAGGTGCTGGGAACCAAACAAGTACTTTTAACCACGACTTCATCTCTCTTGCCAAGAAATAGTAACTTTTTAAATTTCATCTCAATTTATTGGTAGCATATGACAGTCCGGTCTAAACAGCTTGTGTCAATCCATTCCATTTTCATACGGTAATGTAACTGTGTGTGCTTGAAAACACAAGACCCACACACGCTCCCCTCTTGGTGTCTTCTGAATTCAAGGGGCAGCTCAGTTTTCCTATTCTACACAGAATCAAAATTCCTGGCTTAAGGAATAAATATGATGTCATAAATTTCACTTGCCTTCCAGAATATTACTCCTGCAGAAGACAGTTTCATGCTTGTTACCTGCAAAACTCATTAAATGAATATGTCTCATTCTGAAGGTTGGGTTTGTCACTAGCTCTTCTGGGAGGTCTGGCCCATTTTTCATGAAACAAAACAGAACTTTGAGACCATTTGCTAGTTGATGATGTTGCTTGTTTTTAGTCTTCTTTATCCATCAATAATGCTGAACCGAGCAGAACTCTCTGTGATTCTCGTGAAACCCCTTTGACCTGAGTATGCCAAAGCTTACAGCTCATCTGGAAGTTTTGCTAGACTGGCTTCATTTAAAACACTTTTTATAATTATTATGTCAGTGGATATTTATTACACACATTGTAAATATATATTGTAAATATATATATATATATATATATATATATATATATATATATATATATGGACGAGTAGAAAATATAGAGGAGAAAAATAACTTTTAACCCTACTAAGAAGGGTTATGGCAATGCCCCTAAAGTCTTGACATAGTCCCTTTTCAGCTAGAGTTATTACTGTGTTGGTATACTCTTCTGCCACTGTTGGGAATTTTAGATGTCATAAGAATCTTGAGATGTACTGTGGGAAGGAACTCCCTTATCAGAAATCAATGTGAGTATTAAAATATTGCTTGTCAAAGCACATGGCAAGCAATAGTAGCCAACACTTCTTCTCACTAACTAGAGCAGGGATACTCATTCTCTATCTCTTTGTAGCCCCTTTTCATCTGAGACATTCTGACACAACCCTGGGTATATAGCTATATAAACAGGTATGCAAATAAGCATTTGCTGATAACAGTCATTAAGAGATTTATTTGAAAAATAGTTGGCATACATATAATTTTAACCACTTAATAAAACTAAAAGCAAATTTACATAGTAACAAGATGGGTGTGTGTGTAGAGTTTTGCATAAGGAAGTATGTAAAAATTAAATATTGGCTATGTAATTGATACTACAGGATGTAAAGCGTCATTTGCGTTCTTCAAAGTTGACCAATTGTTTGGCTTTATAGAAATCAATGGTAAGACTCTTGTTTTGCTTAAACAGCTAGTTTGAAATGGCGGAACTATGTTTAAGGTCAGAAATAAATTTCATAAGTTGTTGAAAATTCTTGTCTAATTCTAAACAAAAATTCAATTGATGACTTTGAGATGAAACTCAAGAATTCAGACAGCATTTTAAAATTATTTATTATTGTTTTGCAGAATTTCATACTTGAATATTGTATTTACATCATCTCACTTCTCTTTTTCCCAATCCAACTCTTTCTGTGTTCCCCTAACTCTCTCTCCAATTCATGACCTCTTCCTCTTTAAATATTATTGACTCACTCAGACACCTCTCTCTCTCTCTCTCTCTCTCTCTCTCTCTCTCTCTCTCTCTCTCTCTCTCTCTCCTCTTTGCCGAGTCCATCTAGTTGTTCTTTTGTTCATTTATTTAACTATGACTTTTGGGGTTTAGGGAATCAATCATCAAGTTTATCCCTGGAGAAAACCATTTCTCCTTCTCTCAGCAGCCATTGATTGCCTGCAACTCTTTTGTTGTGTGGAGTTTGTGAGATTTCCCTCATTCGCATTGACATGTTGGTTGGTATTGTCATTATTTAGGAAACCATATTGCTATGGTTCCATAGGTGTCACAAAAATTCTAAAACAATCCAGTCTAAACATATGGCGAGGAATGATGGTAAGGGAATAGGAATAGTCCTCCGTTTTCTGTAAATAAACTATCGTTTCTCAGAAAACAAACTGAAGAGCAAGAACACTAATTTATAACCTAGAAGAGTCTCAAATCTGAGCTTGGCTCTTTCAGGCGGGGTTTGTTGGCTCTGCATGAGATGACAGCATGCACGGTGCAAAGTGCACACACTGTTCTGTACAGAGTGAGGCTGCAGTGGAGCCGTGTGATGCAACACGGGCGAGGCCTGCCAGAAACACCTGGATTTATGACATGCTTGCTTCAGAATTAATTTTTTTAGAAACTTTTTCTGTAACTAAAATTATCATGAGTCATCGTCTAAGAAATTGGGAACTTGAGCAAACAGTGCACCATGAGAAGATGAGAGAGAACTCCAAAAACTGCTTCACTCTTGGCCACCACATAGACTGCCTTCGGAACACCAAAATGCTACGGACTGGGAGACATCTCTGATGGACAGCCAGGAAGAAGGGAAGCCACCACATAGACTGCCTTCGGAACACCAAAATGCTACGGACTGGGAGACATCTCTGATGGACAGCCAGGAAGAAGGGAAGCCACCACATAGACTGCCTTCGGAACACCAAAATGCTACGGACTGGGAGACATCTCTGATGGACAGCCAGGAAGAAGGGAAGCCAGGCAGGTTATCCTGGACCAGCTCATGGATGTTCTGCCTGTATATGTTTGGTTCAACTCTGAAAACAAGAGCTGAAGCAACTCCCCTGTGTTACAGAACTGTGTGCAACCACAGGAAAAAAAAAATGTGTTATCTTTCAATGTTCAATTCCTTCCAACAGAAGAACAAAACTCACATGTCTATTGCTTGACTCTTAATGGCTCCACGTTGTATCTTATCCTCTGCTTTGATCCAAACCAGAGATCTGGAAATTATGTCGGAAGCATTTGTTCCTTGAATATTGAATATGTTACAAGACATCTGTAATTCTAAACCAGCTTCCCTTCTAATTATGTTTTCCATGATCTACTATGACAGACACATTACTCTCGAATCTACTTCTTCACTGATAGGTGCTCAATGGCCAGTCTGTACAGGACCTGTACATTATCCATCTAGGAAATGATTTTAGACACTTATTTTATTGAATGTTATGATGTAGAATGTGAATCCTGAAAGGTCTCACATTCATTCTCATGGTATTTACATGGTCTGGAGGTCATAATACTTCCTTGAATATGAAAGTGTGATTCTGAGTTATCATGGAGCTGGTTAGAAAGTGGAACAAGGTGTTTGAACTTCTTGAAACAAAGGGGGAAATGGCACACAGATAAAGTAATAATCATTAAACTGGTGTGGTGACTGCAATAACTGAGGAATTGAACCACACAATTAGCCTTGCTGCCAGGTACCTCATATATACATCAAGCAAAAATATTGCTGAATACTTTGTATATATTACCTTATTTGATTTTAACCCAACATACAAGCCGCATACTCTTATTATTTCAATTTTGTAGATGTAGAACGTTTTTTTTTTGTTTTTCGAGACAGGGTTTCTCTGCAGCTTTAGAGCCTGTCCTGGAGCTAGCTCTTGTAGACCAGGCTGGTCTCGAACTCACAGAGATCCGCCTGCCTCTGCCTCCCGAGTGCTGAGATTAAAGGTGTGCGCCACCACCGCCTGGCATAGATGTAGAACTTAAAATTAAAAATGTTAAAGTTTTATCAGCAGAGGAGCTTGGGTTCAGCTTCATAGTCTGCGAAGCAAGACCCTCATGTTTAAATCAGTGATATTCCACTTCATTTCCCTGGAGCTAAACAAATGGTAGAAAATAGGCAAGAATATTTTTTTAATGCCATGAGTGTCGACATAATGAAATTGTAAATGCTTCCAGCTAAGGAGTTCACAATGAAGCAGATGCTAATGTACACAAAGGACAAGACCTGCAATTCATGATCACACAGTTGTCTAGTAAGAGACAAGAGGAAAACCCCAGAAGCCTCTGAGGCCTCCTCTCACACACATATGCTATGAAGTTAAGACAGGACAACACGCAAAACCAACAGAGTCATTCCCATGCCATCTAGGCATTATTAAAATAAACTCAATAATAAAGACATTTTGGCAAGCTAGTAACAAATACTTCTTCCTAGTCAGTAAGGGAGCTTAAACACTGAGAATAAGAATATCCCCTGGAGTTCAGAAACCAGTAAGAGTTATGCTAGTACCTGTGTGGTAACAGAGACTGCTCCCATGCAACAATCCAAGCTTTATTATTTAGGTGGAGCCAGGAAGGCTAAGTAATTCTGGGAGTTTCTTCAACCCTTTCTTTTTATTCCTAATATCCATCTGTTACATTTTTCGAGTATTTATCCTTATTTTTCTCTGTGAATATTTCCTTTATCTTCTGCTATAATTAAAATAAAATGTCCTATTTAAGAGATAACTGTTTTGTATCCCTCATATGTGTTAAATTTTCTCCTTAAAGAGGAACCTAGAGATGAATAAAGTTCACTTCTAGTAAACTCACAAATAAGTAACCAAACAAATGATGCCTTCAGTCTCATGATATGAGACCACACATTTCTGGCTTCAGTCATTGTATTCCTTAGCCATTCATAGTTCCTCGTTTTTTTTGTAAAGGTTTCAGCAATGGGTTTTGACATTTCCCTATTCCTGTGAAAAGGTTATTTTCATAAAAGAATAGCACCTAGCATCTGGAAGCTAAGTTACACACACACACACACACACACACACACACACACACACACACACGTATATACATATATGTATGAACAATAACACAGAACATTAGCCTCAGTCTCTAATAGTACTCTAAAGGAAGACACAATAAAATTACTTTATCATTTCATCTAAGCACAGGCAAAAATAATTCCAGCTCAAATATAAAACCTTCTTCTTTCTCGGACAAAATGGGAAATTGCTCCCTCTTTGTTTTACTCATTAGAGTTTCCCCAGCGTGTTCTCTAACATTTATTAAATTACTCAGCTACAGAACTGTTCGCGCTGTCTGACAGTATCTATATCTAGAGAGTTTCTGATCTCTGGTCTTGCTTGGGTTCCCTCGCCCAAGTCCAAGGCCTGTAATTTGTTGATGTTAGTGTCTCCCTGAGGCACTTTGTGGAAACTTCTGGTTTCCTTTAATGGAGGATTTAAAAACTAAAACCTTTGAGATTCAATCTGTTCTTCTTGAAAAATCACCAGTGTTATAATTTTTTTAGGTTTTGTTTTATCACTATCTTATTTCTATGTGTGCCTACTGATTTAACATATACCATGTGCATGTCTGTTGCCCACAAATGCCAGAATAGGTATTATTGACAGTTGAAAGCCCCAAAGTGGGTGCTAGAAACCAAACCCTGGCCTTTGCAAGAGGGTATTTTCTCATTGTCTACTCTTGACCTTGGAATTTCCACAGTCTTTAATCTATCTGTAATCTTGGTTAAATTTATATCCTTCACAGATGGCCTCCTCCCCAGCCCTTTCTTCCTTGTTACACACATGTAATAACTGGGAGTCTGCAACCTGCCTGTCTTTAGTCTTCAAACATAACACTTTCCTGAGTCTCTGTATGACTACCCTTCCCATAAGATTTGGGGCTTTTCCAGCCTCCATAATCACAGGAGGATTTACATAAATCTCTGTCTCTCTCTCTCTCTTTCTCTCTCTATCTGAATCCCACTGTTTCTCTTGTTTGGAGAGTCCTAACTTATACACCAGTGTTAGCCAGATCAGTGTAGAAGGTTCCTATGCTTTCTTCCCAGTACTTCCACTTCCATCCTCTTTTCATATCCCTCAGTCACCTTCCACCTCGCCACTCCAGCCAGATTGCTCTTGTAGAGCATACTAATCACTTTTCCTTTGATGGCAATGTAGTTAATGGTTATTAGCCATCACGGTTATTAGCTGAAGTACAACACTTTAAAGGCACAGTGCTAACATGTATGCCTGTATTCTAAACCCTGGAGTTTATGAATAGGTGGGTTCGCATGGCAGAAATGAATTTTCAGTTTGGTAAGGATTTGGGAATGGAGAGGACATTTGAGATTATCCAGTGTCAGATCCACATAATCGAAGGAGTTCTAATCTGAGGAAGTAAGACTACAAGATTCAGAAGAAAGAAAAATAAATAGGTAGGTAAATTTTATATATATTTTATATATTTATGTGTTTGTGTGCATAAATGATAGATATAGATGATAAATAGAGAGATGATAGATAGTAGACAGACAGACAGACAGACAGATAGAGAGACTGACAGATGAATGGACTAGAAGGAAAGCAGATAGAAGAAACTGTACTGCTGACCCTGGTTTTCAAACAATGGCATCCATCTTTAATGTCTGTCTAGCCTTCAGAACTGTAAAGCTCTAAACTTCTTATTGATTTTCCAAGCCAGCATATTTGCTTCATTTTACTAGAAAATGCTCATTAGTATAGTTTTTAAAAGTTAACCTTTATATTTTAGTAGTTGCAGACTTCTAAATTTACAAAACCAGTCAGTCTAGAGTATTCTTAGACTCACTTCCAATTTTCTATTTCAGTATCACACATGGGCATAGTATATTTGCCTCAACTGGTGAGTTGATGCTGATAAAGTTATTTAGTAACAATTTATGCTTTCAGACTTCTGTTACACCTGATGTTATTTAGGCTCCTGTCCAGTATGCTGTGTCACACTGAATCGTTTCTTCTTAGGCTCCTGTTAGCTGTAATAGTTTCAAAGGTTTTCTGTGTCTGGTAACTGATAAGTTTGGGTATTTTGAAGAAGACCAGTGAAGTATTTGTTTTGATTGATCAGATGTTTACTCATCTGATAATAGGATAATAGGATAATAGGTCATAAGATTGTGGGCTAGGGGATTTGGGGCCTTAGGTTGTGAGTTTTGAATTAAATGACTATCTGGGTATGGTGACATAAACCTATAATTCCAGAACATGAAAGGTTAAGACGGGAGGATTCCCACAAGATGTGGTCAATCTAAGATACATAGTGAGACCCATCAAAAACAAACACTAAACAAAACAACAACAAAAGAAGGTCGGAAGGAAAGATTCTATTGGGTCATTTCCATTCCATCCTGCAAAGAACATACCCCAACAACATGGCTATTGTAGATATTCATAGTGGTTACCCGGCCAAGGGAGTGCTTGTCACAGCGCTCCACTTTAAAGTTGTTTCCCTCCCCTGTTCCTATTCCCTCTTCGGAAGGAAGTCATTATGCACAGCACACACTCAAGGAGTGAGTTTTCCTGGTAGAATGTGTCTGACTTTTATGTTTAGCAGGTTCTTTACACCTCCCCTTAAGTGTCTAGAACTGAAAATGTCTGTAAACTAGTGTCACCCACCCACCCTACGTGTCCTAGATGTCCTAGCCAAATGTCTCACTGTAGCACTCACAATGCCAGTGAACAGAAACTCCACCCTTCTAGACACTTGGTCTGGAAGTGTGACAGTCAATGCCTAACTGCTGACTTTCCTCCAGGCTCCAGTTGTAGCATGTCAGCATTAGCTCCGCAAGCAAAAAGCCATTCCTTTCATCTAGAATGCCGCCACAGCTCATGGGAACTGTTGCAGTGCCTCTGATGAGATGCTCTCCTTCTTCCTGCCCTCATCATCCCTCATTCTGAAGTCACTCCTCATGCAGTTATGTGACTCAACCCTGCTCCTCTTTCAGGTCTTTGCTCCCGAGACTCCTTCCTCGGGAGTCTCTCATTGGATTCTGTATATGAAATTTTAGTACACCTGGCTCTTCAAAGACAGCTTCGTGTTTTTAACTGTTTTGTTTCCTCTTAGCAGTTACCACCATCTGCATAAGATACATGTGACTTATTGGTCCAGGCAGTCACCTCTTATATCAATTGCCTTGTGGGAGAAGGAGATTGCTCATGTCACATTCGCAGAAACTAGAGCAGTATCTGGTACACAGTAGGCACTTTTGATGGATGAGTGAATCAGACAATAATAGAGTCAGAGAATGTTTTCCATCTGGTTCTGATGAATTTTATCCCCATACCCTTTCATAAAAATCTACTTAATTTCTATTCATCACTCATCCTAACTACTCAGATGACACAGAAGGAGAGTAATTTGACATTGGAATCAAGTAAGTGACAGACAAAGGCTTACAGCATGAACTGTTCATATGGTCTTATGAGGTTTTAAAAAACTTAATTCTAATGAGTTATCTCATTTTCACATTGCTTTTGTCAGGGCCTTGTACTATTTATCACCCTTGAGTGCAAATCACATAGTTTGACCAAGGAATAAAGTCAAAATTAATTTTCTTTTATAATTGGAATTTTCAAGCATTGTATTAGCTATGAGTTCGGCGGGTTCCAGAGTTCAGGATGCTGCAGGCAGCTTCCTCTTCTTGTGTTTCAGGTTTGCTCTCCTCTCCACTGTCTTAATCCTTACGTGTTTCATGTGCTACAGCATGGATAGCTCTTAGCTTACATGGCCTTCCATGTTTAAGATCCCTGAATACAAGACAACGATTTTATTTTCTGTTCCTCTTCATATAAAAACTTCAAAAGAACTTTGGTGTAACTTTTTCTTTGTATGTCTAATTAGCTGAAATGCTCAGATTGACCTGTCCGGATGTCCTTCCAACTCCACATAAAGAGCCTATTGGCATCTATACTAGACAATACAAGACAGTTCCTGGATGCTAGACAGGAAAACCCAAAATGAATCATTTACTGTACAGACTTGGGAGATTGCTCAGAAGTTAAATCAAACAGTACATTTTGGTTCTCAGTGAAGTTTTTGCCAAGGGGTAACAAGAAGCAAAGTAACGTTGGGGAATTCAAAGAATGGCCACAAGTCATGGGAGAGAGCTGTAAAAATATGGCAGGTTTTCGATGAAGTATTTATCTCACTTTCTATAATTATCTTAAAAATTCTTTAAAACACATTAGAGCTTTAAGATGAAAGAAAACAATATTTTTCTTAATGCATTGCAGGTCACAACATAAATTTCAGCATCAAAAAGCTAAAATAGAGATCATGAACTTTTGACTGAAAGCTTCAGTTTTTGCTACAATTTTAATCATTCCTACAGTACTTTAGGGACTGTGACATCATCTGGCTCCTTTATGATTCATGAAGCTTTCTGAGTGGGGGTAGTTGAGAATCTCTCCCATTTCTTGGGGAGGACAGAAGAGAAATATTGAAAAACACATATTTCTCTATGCTATAAAAGCCTATTTCATGCAGTCACCACGAATGCATGAGATGCCACTTTTCCTTAGCCCTTCTCTTCTGTGCACATTGTACCTCAGGATGACAACTTGTCACCTGAAAAATGCACCTGTGACTGGAGAGCCACCTGCCTTCTGAGTGACAGGTCTTCTTGTACAGCTGCACTTGTGTGCCCAGCATTTCTATGAACCTAAAAAAAGTCTTTTCATTGAACCCAATGGATTAAAATCAAGTGTACAAAAGCCTCACTTTCTGCTGCTGTCATTTACTTTGCATATTAGTGACCAGTCAATACGGCACGGAGAGGCCTAGGCGCTTTTCCTGTTTTATTTATTGTTTTTTATTATTTATTATTTTCCCCTCCGATAGCTGTATAACCGTGAACACGGACTTTAACTGCCCTGAGCTCCAGTTTGTTTTTGAATAAATGAGGTGGATTTGGATAATTTCTAAAGTTCGTTCCAGCTTTAAATGCTTTGCAGTTAGAGCACTACACCGCCCTTCATTGTGTTACCAATTTTATGTTTTCACATATTTTTCTACTTTACATTCGATCCAGTTTAGGGTATACACAAAGAATGGTGTCAGAAATGTCATTTTGGCACTTTCTACATTCTTTTTATCTTTTCTCCTAAATTGATTTTGAATGCCAAATTGAATAATTGTTTTCACAAATGTTATGTGTGCTTTTCTTGATATTCTGCTTCACATATGTTTTACAAAATGCATGCATGATGCAATTTCTTTTAATGAGTTTCTTCATTTTAAAAGAAAACATTTATAGCCATAGCATCCAGTTCTTTTTCTTTGCTTTGGAGAGGCCCAGGCTAAGTATAGTTCTGGTTTAATTTTCATGGCTCTTGTTCTTCATGGACCAAGATCATCTTCTGAAAAACAACAGATATTTTTCAGGGTGACTTGCAGGTCAAGTTGAAGTGTCAAACTTAGAGTGGCCTTTATAAGGCCAAGTAGATGCATGCAATGGCTCTACTTCACCGAGAGAGACCTGAGTGGCTAGAACACAGCCCTCAGGGATTTTTGAAATGTCAGCTGGAGATAAAAGGGAAAGTTGAGCTAAAAAAAAATAGTCATGCTACCTTATTTTACTGGTAAGTAAATATGTGACTATACTGAGAAGGTATGCATTTGCCTGAACAGCTACATTGGCCATACTCTGTCCCACAATACAATAAGATCATCATAGCACATACAGAGAAGCAAAGGTGTCAATTACTTTCAATAGGCTCTATGTTCATATCTAGAAGTCTTCAAAATGAAGACTCACAGCAACAGGGGTATTTATAAAGGCTGGGGAACCTCAGAGAGTTTGCTCTAAGGAAGATGGAGTTCTTCTTTTGTTAGATGATAGTCATAGAAGGTCAAGTAAGTGTGCTTAGGGAATCTTTAACAGGCTCAGGAAATGTTTAGAACTGATGATGTTGGTTCTGTTACTTCAAAAGTCATTGCCTCGCTTACTCTTTTTACCCCATTCTCCTTTGAGAACTCTATGTCCAGTGAGTATGTCCATCCTTCAACTTTAAAGCATATTCACATATGCATCGTACAGTGGTTGGAATCAGCCAGAAAGGCAAACTATGAAGTTTGGTTTAAATTCCTGACATGATAAAAATTGTATTAGGGAAAGATCATCCTTAGATGAAACATGCCATTATTCATGTCAAATTAGAAAATACTTTTTAGAGATTTTCAAGGCTACAGTGCATTTATATGGGATAGGTACAATGATGTTGCTGGATTGAGAAGGGGTGAAGTGACGAGGGTGCAAAGAGCAAAGAAAGTTCGCAGTTAAGTGTCAAAATATGGTAAAATATACACAAAGATATACAAAATGTTTCTGTGCGTATTTTGATAAAAACATTGTTGAAAGTAGTATATTAATAAGCCATTTGGAGCATGAACTAGACTTAACTAACTTAAATTTCTAATTTCTCCTCTTCCATGGAACATGGGCAGAAGTTAACTGTAGGGTACTTTATTGTTAATAGAATGTGGAGTTGGACCTATGATGGGAGCAGCCATAAAGGGGCTGCCTTTCCATTATTTTCCAACTCCATGGTTTATGTCTTCTCTAATTTTAAAAGTTTAAATGAACAAGTAAAAAGGAATAGCATAAAGTTAACCTGGATTAGGGCCCACTGGATTACTTATTTGTAATTATGTTTCTAGACATTGATAATGTTTACCTTTTCCCACAATGTCACATATTTTGGTTCTCATTTGAACTTTGAGAGTCAAACTTACATAATACCTATTGGTACTTGATCTATGTCTTACATTTTCTATTGCTTTGATAAAATACCATGACCAAAAGCAACTTGGGAGACAAAATATTTATTTCAGCTTCATGGTTCCATATCATAGGCCATTATTGAGGGAAGTCAGAGCAGGAACCTGAAGGCAGGAACTGAAGCAGAGGCCCCGGGAGGAGCATGCTGCTTATTGCCTTGCTCTCCATGGTTTACTCAGCCTACTTTCTTATATACCATGTCTCAATAGGCAGGTCCCTCCCACATCAAACACTAAGTAGCAAAACACACTACAAGTTTATCCACAGGCCAATCTGGTGGAGGAATTTTCTCAGCTGAGGATCTGTCTTCCCAGATGATTTTAGCTCACGTCAAGGTAACATAAAACTCGCTTTCACTTAAGACAAAGACAATCTGTGAATGACTTTATCATCTTTCCAACCCACTCTGCTCAAATTTTACACGAATTTTTACTTTTATTTTGTTATCAAACATGATTTCACCTAAAATTGACTTCTAGTGCTCTCAACATTTAAGTTGACTTTTACTTTTCTGTATTTGGATATGGAGCACACAGCTGTGCTCACAATGGAAAAAGGTCTGGATTTGGAGTACAAAGGTATGAGCTCATGAGCCAGATGTGTTACCTTGCAAAGTTTATGCTTCTTACTGTGCCTGTATGTGCAAACTGGAGTAGATAAATTATATCTATATCTCTATCTATCTATCTATCTATCTATCTATCTATCTATCTATCTATCTATATGTGTGTGTGTGTATGTGTGTGTGTATACTTATACAGTACACATGTATGTGTGTTTTGTCATCTTTCAAAAGCAAAAAATTACAAAATTTGTCGTTATTATATTAAGGCTTTTTATTTCAGTTTCTTCATTAAAAACTTGCCATTGTATTGTCTTTCCTCAAATTCAAAAGAATTCCTCTAAGTATTTACAATAAATTCTAGCCGTAGTTCTTGCTATTTGTTTGTTTGTTTTTGACATTTACTCGCATTTCTGTGACATCATTTCTGAAATAATAAAATTATTAGCTCTGTCTCACATCCCACACCTGGAACAAAATCCCAAGGAAATGCAGGGACAGTGGTCATAGGGCCACCCACTGATGAATCTGGAGAGGCCCTCCTGCAGGCTCTTCAGGTCTAGAAGACTGAGAACGAAAGCTGAAGGAGATTCAGGAAATAAGTTGCTGCCTTCTTGGTGATAGAGTTGTCACTACGAGAACACCAATGAAGAACGTGGGTCTGAAGAGGGGAATCTCTGGTTTCGTTATCTAGTTCTCCATTACAGCTGGGCCTCATAATGTCTTCCCTTCCCACCTCCTATGTCAGAGTCCTTCTTGTCTTGGTGTCACCATAGTGACAATAGAACCCATTAAGGGAGGACTTGGGTGTGTTTACATGGAGAAAGGTGCATCAGCACTTCATCTCAAAAGTCAGAACCGCTTTGTCAACAATCTTGTGTATTGAAATGGTGTGGGAGGTCTTTCTATGAGTTGATTTTATTGGTTAATGAATAAAGAAAACTGGCTTGGCCTATAGCATGGGAGGAAGAAGGCACAGTTAGACACCATGGAGCCACGGATGGAGATAGACGTGCTGAAACTTTGCTGATAGGCCACGACCTGGTGGTGATATACAGATTAAAAGAAATGGGTTAAATTAAGACGTAAGAGGTAGCCAATAAGAAGCTAGAGCTAATGGGCCAAGCAGTGTTTTGATTATTTTGATTATAGTGTCTGTGTGATTATTTCAGTTCTGGGCAGCCAGGACAAACAAGCAGCTCACCCCAACACTGACACAAGGGCTTCTGCGTTAGATGGTGACAATTCCCAGGTCAGGCTATCCTGAAATGACAAGGAACTTCCAGAGACTGCCCACATCCTGATTGTACATACAGGCATACAAGGACAGAGATGCCCTGATGGGAAGGAATTGTCTTCTGGGTTATTGGAGGTAGAATGCATGGAAGAAGGGAGAGAAAAAAGGGTGCCATTAGAGTCCTATAAGAAGACTATTATGGTCTTCAGACGGAGAGCTTGAAGACATTCTCACAGAGCAGTGTCTTCCCTGTTCATCAGGTACTCGGGATGGCTATCACAGCACCCTTTGCTCTAGAGAATAGAGTTCTTCATGGAGAGTCCTGTGGCACTGCAATCATATTGCTTTCCTGTTTGGCTGGTGTCCATGGACTGGGCATGCAGCATGAGATACCAAGCATCCAGAATCTCATTTTCAGATGCTGCTCTCCAGACCCAGCTGATGCCCCACTCTCTGCTATAAGCAAACATGTCTGAGCTCAGCACCTCCAACTGTCTGTCAGAACTGCAGGGAGACTTCGAGTCGAACCCTTTAACCTTGACCATAGTCACTCTGCCAGCCACCAGATTGTAAAAACTCGACGGTCCTGTAGCGTCTGTACCACTACAGGACTGGTAGAATGAACCTCAGGAATGGGGGCCTGGAGATTTAAAAACACATGCAGACAGACAGAGACATGGACACGGGTCATCCTTGACACAAGAGTGCCAAGTTTATTGTGCTCAGGGAAAGAGGAAGCTTATATAGAGAGAAGTGATAGCCATGCCTAACTCTTAGGATTTTTTCAGCTGCAGGTCTCATCAGAACCCACTCCCCTGTCATCAAGGTCTCGTGTTCAGTTCACTCCAGCAGGCAAAGGGAAGTCAAGGGGCCATGGATCTACAGCTCCCAACACCAGATCATCACATTAGATTCCACCTGGACATTTGTTCCCTCTGCACAATGGCTTCATCTCCCTTCTCCATCCCTGGCTCAGGTAAGAGAATTTTACTTCGTGCTTCCAGTCTACTCCTGTTATAGTCTGACATGAGCCTCAGGAAAAGTGAACCACCTGCCTTTATAGTCAGAGAATTAGAGCAGCACACCCAGATTCCACACATCTATCTGCCTTCCCTCAGAACCAGTTCTGGAGCATTGTAGCTCTTAGTTCCACAGTGCCCTTGCAGCACAGTGCCAGCTCCACTCCTGGTAGCAAGGCCAAAGTCTCTGAGTCCTCTGCATCTTGCGAGGTGTTTTGGGACTTCAGGTCCCAATGGATGATACCATGGTCACGGCGGTACCTGATGGCTGACACTAGCTGTCTGAATCTTTTCTGCGTCTTTTCCTCCTACAGCCTGCCTTCTTCCTTTACTAGCTGGTACAGATTTCCTCCTGGCACATATTCTGTAATGATGTACGAGTATTTCATTGTTGTTAAAGCCTGTAAGTGGTGAATGATGTGTGGATGTTGAATGGTTTCCAGTTCCGCCATCTTTGCCATGATTAGGCGCAGGTGTTTCTTGAGATTCTCTACCACTTTTGTTGTGACGGGTATGGAAGTGAAGCGATGGTAGACCAGTTTCACATTGTCAAATCCACCCTGGCTGATGGTGCACAGCACTTTAAACTGTCTGTTTAGGCCCTGCTTTTGGGAGAGACAGGCCATGAGGCTTGGTGTTCACTGGCCTCCCATCCAGAAAGGTTGTGCCAAAGCCTCAGACCAACAGCTAAAATGAAAACACCTGTGAAGGAGTCCCACCAATCACCGGAATTAGCTCCCTAGTCTGTTGGGATAGAAATGCAGCTCAGCCTACAGCCATTCTTCCATCTCAGTGGCTGTTTGTGAGGTCAGAGCAAGAACTGGACCAATTGCAGCAGGCTATAGCCTACAGTGACCGTCTCCATGTTGGGCCACGGGCTCCTTTCCCCCTTTTATGAAATGCAGCTAGTGTCCCCCCAGCTTCTGCTTCAGTGGGTCAAAGAGACAGACAGATGCTTACTCGTTTAGAGATTCCGACCAGCACAGTGGCAGTGGCCTTTGTAGCTGGACCCTGAGAACCACAAACCGTGTCCTACTCTTAAGGATGGGGTGAAATTTGAACAGGTGCCCTACTACAAAGAGACAAAGTCATTAGCAGATTCTGTCAAAGCCATGTTTACAGCCTTCCATTCTTGGGGCCAGGGCGAATAAAGGCAGAAAGATTACAGGGCATGGGGAGCTCTTGGTGACTCCATCCTGAACCTGTTAGTCCTAGTCCTGGTCCACGGGCTTACTTCTGGTGTGGATGAGAGGGCCACTTGAGGTATGAATGCTCAGAAAGTAGGAGGCAGCCCCATGGGGTCTCTTGAACAGGGGGTTTCTCTCCTCTTGGTGATTGTTGCGGGAGGGGGGCTCTAGACTCTTTTTGTGTCTGTCCACCTCATGGCGTCCTGGGCAACCACTGTGGCGAGTCAGTTCCTTATTAATTGGAGATCTGACTTCTCTCTTGTGAACCTGGGTGTAGGGGAATGTGTTACAGTCATAGTGTTGCAGAGATATCCTGACTTACTGGGAAGCCAGGATATACTTTGAGCTGCAATAGGACAGCTCTGGAGGCTGGAGCCTCAGTAGACAGCTCATCTCTAGAGGAAAGGTGTCCTGATTATTGGGAAGTCAGGCTACCTGAAGCTCAGGTGCCCTGGGGGATAAAGGTCTCCCTGCAGGATACAGTGATCCTGCTCTTGTCCTGGAGAGCCTCTGTAGCTGAGTTCTTCTGTTACCTTAAGGGAGTGTCTTACTAAAGCTATCTGCTTCTTCTCCAGCCCAAGATATTTCTTCTTTTGCTAACACTCTGGTCCTGCAGAAATGTAGCAACCCCACCCCCCCCCCCGCCACACACACACAACGTTGTTATTTTTTCTTCTCAGACCCCTTTAAGGAGCATCCTAGCAAGGTACTTCTGTTCTGCTCCGTCTTGCTGAGGCCCCCTAGGGAGCGTCTCAGCAAGGTTTTTCAGCTCAGTCCCCTAAGGGACTTCCCAGCCAGGTTCTTCTAGTCTGTGCCAGTGAATGAAGGCCATCACCCAAGACTCTTTTTGAGAAAGGGATTTATTTGGGAAGGAGAAGTCCAGGAGAGTGGCTACCTCTGCCAGGGAGGAATTAATGGCAGCCTATAACTGAATGGGCAGAGAGGCTTATATAGGACTTCTTAGAGGTGGGGTTTTCCCAGGGAGAAGGGGGATTGGTTAGTTTTTCCCTGCTCAGGGATTGGTCAGTTTAGTTCACAAACTAGATATTTTATCACATATCATTATGACCCCCACAGACACAGTTTCATCTGAAAAGCAGCACCATTGCAATCCATTGTGACTTGGGAGGACAAGGGAGTGTTTTACTTAATTATGAAAATGTCTAATTATTAGTTGCAATTAATGTTCAACTATAGTATGTACATAATGCATGAAAGGACTGGTTGTGATACTTCTATCCTAGAAAACCATTGACAAACTTGTGACTGGGATAACCTTTTATGTTAGATCTGAGAAAAGAGCAAGTACAGAAAGAAGGAGAGATGCCCGGTTCCCAAATGACAAGTTAGCATTCCGTGCACTGTTCACTTTATTCAGCACACATTATGTTATGAATACAAATGTATTCAGATAGGTCATTTCTCATTGTGTCCAATGTAGATTTCCTTCCAGGACTAAAATAGATGGAGGTTTTTCCATTTGAGCAGCAGATGCAATGGTTGGCTATATTTTGGAATATGTTTCAGTCTGTTCTGGCAAGGTCTTATTTAATTTTTATTTTGCATTTGTGTGTGTGTGTGTGTCTGGGTGGGGCACACATGTTAAGGGCCCAAGGACAATTGTCAGGGCTTGGTGCTCCCTGTATCATGTGAGTTCTGGGGGTTGAACTCAGGTGGTTAGGATTGGCAACAAGTACCTTTGCCTACTGAGCCATCTCATAGGTCCTTGTGCAAGGCATTTGCACTTCAAGTGCAAAGCTATTTTGCTTACTGCCAGGCACACACTGATGTAATTATTGAATGGAATGGGGATAGAATGGCCTTTGCAACTTAAGTTGTCTTTTTTTTCTTTTCAAATATGCTTGATTAACTAATGTAAATGTGTCTATTTGTATATACTATGTAATAAATACATTTGTATTTTTTTTCCTCATTTTTTTATTAAAGATTTCCATCTCCTTCCCTCCTCCTCCCCCTTCCCTCCCCTCCCTTCCACCCATACCCCCACTCCACCCCTCTCCAAGACAAAGAGCCATCAGGGTTCCCTTCACTATGTTAAGTCCAAGGTCCTCCCAGCTCCCCCTAAGTCCAGGAAGGTGAGCAACCAAATTGACAAGGCTCACAGTGAGCCCGTCCATGCTGTAGAGTTCACGTTCATTGCCGTTGTCCTTGGTTTCTCAGTCCTCCTCCACCGTCAGCCACATTCAGAGAGTCCGGTTTGGTCCCTGTTCCATCAGTCCCATTCCAACTGGACTTGGTGGTCTCCCATTAGCTCTGTCCCACCGTCTCAATGGCTAAACGCACTCCTAATGGTCCTCACTTCCTTGCTCATGATCTCCCTCCTTTTGCTCCTCAACGGGACCTTGGGAGCTCAGTCCGGTGCTCCTATGTGGGGCTCTGTCATTTTCTCCATCCAATGCCAGGTGAAGGTTCTATGGTGATATGCAAGATATTCATGAGTATGGCAATAGGATCTGGACATTTCTGGCACCCTCTCCTCAGCTGCCCAAGGACCTAGCTGGGGTCATCTTCCTGGACACCTGGGAACCCCTCTAGAGTCAAGTCTCTGCCAATCCTAGAATGGCTCCCTTAACTAAGATATATAATTCCTTGTTCCCATATCCACCCTTCCTATATCCCAACCATCCTATTCCCCCAAGCTCTTCCCATCCTCCACTTCACACTTTTCTCGCCCCATCCTCCCTCCCCACATCCCACCCCACCCCTATGTTCCCATTTTTTGTCCAGCAATCTTGTCTACTTCCAGTATCCAGGAGGATAACTATATGTTTTTCTTTGGGTTCACCTTATTATATAGCTTCTCTAGGATTTTTTATGAATTATAGGCTCGATGTCCTTTATTTATGGCTAGAACCCAATTATGAGTGAGTACATCCCATGTTCATCTTTTTGGGCCTGGGTTACCTCACTCAGGATGGTGTTTTCTATTTCCCTCCATTTGCATGCAAAATTCAAGATGTCATTGTTTTTTACCGCTGAGTAGTACTCTAATATGTATATATTCCACACTTTCTTCATCCATTCTTCCACTGAGGGGCATCTAGGTTGTTTCCAGGTTCTGACTTTCGTTATTTGCAGATGATATGATAGTGTACATAAGCGACCCGAAAAACTCCACCAAAGAATTACATTTGTATTTATATATCCATGTATCTCATACAAAACAACAAGATTTGAGAACTATTATTTTTTTTCCATAAAGAAAAGATGCCTACACTGCTTTCCTGTGGAACATTCACTCTGTTTTGATCCTCAGCCCATCTTTTGCTTCTGTAATTCTAATACCAATAAACAACCTTTAACAAAATTATCTCCATTGCTGTTTGTTTGCATATGTCTGTGTATAAATTAGGATATTTTTCTGGTGGTTCTTAGGAAATGGAAGATGTTTGTCTGGTAAAATAAATGATACCTCAAATTGCCTTCCTTGTCTGTGAGCCACATATGGGATAAGTTGTCAAAGATGAGAGAAAATCAACAGAAATCAAAAGTCCAACAGCTACCCCATAGGCAGTTGACAAAAGCTAGGATGTCACTCAACAGTGTCTACATGTGTTTCCAGGATGTTCTATGCCTGGGTTTGTAAATAATATCTGATGGCATTTACTCTTGCACATTGCTATCTTAGTTTGAGGTGTTTGGGAGCTTCAAGGAGAGATAGTTTCCTTAAAGAGGAGACTTCTTTTCCTTTTCGTTTTTCCCTCTTTGCTCCCCTTCAGATTCAGTACTGTTTCTTTTGGCTAACCTGATGGATTCCTGGAAAGTTTATGGGGTCTGTGGAGCTTTACTGACCTGATGGTAATTTGGCTCAACTTTCTTATTAAGGTGCATAGGTCCTGGCCTCTGGCTGGAGGGGAACTGTTTTGGCCCCTTGGGGAAGGGAGTGGTCTGTCTTTCTTAATAATGAAGCAAGATGACTTAGAAATGAAATTGGCATCATGGAGAAGGAATCAGCCCAGCTCTCTGACATATACCTCATTGTTATTAGTCTCTACCACAGTTAGTTAATCACATAGTGCTCTATTTGGTTTTATTTTAATGATGCTGTGAGTTATCCAGAGCTGGATACAGGCATAACTTCTCTTAATCCCCAAAGATCTGTACATTAAATGAAGCGCTGTTTTAACTTCCGTAGGTCAACATTGATTTCCCTGTACTGCATGATTTTCATTTAGCTTCCCACGCTTTTTGTTGTCAACAGACTCATGGGAAAAACACCTGCTATGGAACATACCTTCCCCTGTGTTCCCTCTGACTCCAGTTATGATGAAGGTTTGGTTCTTGTGTTCTTAGGAGTAAAGCATTCACACTGGGCCACACATGGAGCTAGCAATCAAATTATGTTTAGCAGACAAGTAAGTGAAGGCAAAGTGTACCATCAAGAGTGGAAAACAGATGGGACAATGGCCAATGACCCACTCTGGTTTCTGGGTGGCCAATAGAAGGCTTCTTTGTCTTTCCCTTGAGGTAGGCTCCTTCCAGAATACATGGGAGCTTTTTAAAGAGGCTGTCCTTACAATTAAACCTGTTTTAATTAGATGCTAGAGCTTTTATAAAAGTGTAGCTGCCTATCAATTTGGAAAGGGTCACTAGGGGAACTAGCAAAGGGGCTTTCTTTCAGCTCCTTCTAGGGACAGGCTGGGTTAAAGCTAGCCAGAGAAACATGGCCTAGCTTTCTTATCTAGCCCAAAGGCCCTCTCATTTCTCTTATCCGCTTAGCTTGCTATCTAATACTTAGCTGCAAGGCCTCTGTTCTTATCCTTGCGATTCCAACACCACCATTTGTTTTAAAGCTAACAGTTCTATAATCAGTAGGTATAAATCTTCTCTCAGACATCCAGACTCCTAGAAAATTAGGGTAGATAAGCTAGGAGTAGTCAAATATATTAAATTAGTTTATGGTTTATTAGCCCATGATTTTTTTACTAGGAACTAGAACACATACACACACACATACACACACACACACACACACACACACACACACACACACATTTAATTTTAAAGTCTCCTTTGCTGTGCTTTGTGGAAGCAGTGGTAAAAGCTCTTATCAGACAACCATTCTATGCTCTTTTGTTATTTTCAGACAAAGAAACATCCTTCATTTCAGTACTATTTACTGTTTATTAATTCTTTCATTCAAAAATGCCCATTTTTATGTTTCTTCTTTGTTCTATGCTCGCAAATTAGAAATGTGGTCAGAGGAAATAACACTTATCTAATTACCACGTTTTTGGAAAAGTTCTTTTTACTGTTCTTTGAGTGGTTTGGTGACCATATGACATGTGGTACAGGTGCCCTCAAAGAATAGAAGAAGGCTTCAAATCTCCTGTAGCTCAAACTAGAGATAGTGGTGAGCCACCCAATGAGGATGCTGGGAATGAAAAGGAAGATCACCATGAGCTTTTGCAGAAATAGCATAACAGCAAACCAGGTGAAGCCAGACTGTGCAGTTCCATTCCCATGTTTCTATTAGTCAGTTTTAAAAACAGATCTGTTACTTCAGTTACTCCTTAAGACGTGTGGAGATAATAGTACTGACAATATAGGATTGCCTAGACACCTCAAAAAACCACAGGCTTTTGTCATTGCTCCTGGTTATCCTCTAGAAACTGACCATTAGGATCAATTTCCAAAGACACCACACACTTGAGCCATAGAACCTGGAAAAATCAAGCTAGTATTGACTTTGAGGCTCTATCCATATTCACTAGCTTTGATGTGTTGCGAGATTCAATACACAGTACTAGAGGAGAAAAGTAATCAGTCTTATCCAGTTATTAAATCTGTGAGCTGTAAGACTGCCCTGGTAAGATACGCTCACTGGTCCAATGATGGCATACATATTGTAGGAGTGACCAACCACTTCCTGATCAGATTTAAGGCCTTCACCAAAGGATAAAACCCATACCTGGAGCCATAGTTGGGACCAAGAACCTGTGAGGAGGCAGATCCCAGTCACTAGAGGAGATGCTACTTCTTCTTTTACTCAGCAAAAGGGACAGATATTAAAATGACTACTAGCAAATTCCCTTTATACCCAGAGAAAAGTGCCCCTCACAAACCTCATTGGAAACACTTCTTTTTGCTATAGAATGTGAGTCACACAAAGATGCACAGCTGGTCAAGGTGCAGAGAACAAAAAGACTACAGAGTGCTCACTTCGAAAATGGGACACACGGAGGCATTTTCTCAGTTGAGGTTCCTTCCTTTCAGATAAATCTAGCTTATGTCAAGGTGACATAAATCTAGCCAGCACATGTACCTAACAGAGTATTTTATCCAACAGCTTCAGAATATATACTATCCCCAAATGCACATGAAATACTACCTAAATATATCATATTTTAGGTCAGTGAATACATGAATAAATCAATGAATGAACCAGGCCATCAAGAAAATTGAGATCATGAGTACATGGTAGTTAGTACATAGGAAGTAGATCGTAAATGTTGGCTCTTAGGTTTATTAACTTCTTATCATAAATTTACTTTCAGCTGCCTACATTTTCAGTGATTCTACTCCATTCTAGGTTTAAAACACAAAAAGTTATTTTAATTTAGCCCTCAGATCATAACTACTCACAGTATTTTTTTTTATCAGGTTTTCACATAACATCCCTATGGAAGTCAATATTTCCATATTGTTGTCTCCAAATTGTGATGACTTAGGAATCAATCCTTTGTATCATCTCTCAGTATCCCATCTAAGTGACACTCTCTTGGGGGTCCCTGCTTCTAATCTCTTATTCCCCAATCCCAGTTTGTTTTTTTTCTGTCAATTCTGATGTGCCTGTCCTACTTGTTATAAGCTTTATCTTGATAACTTAGTTTTTTTTGGTAAGTGCAGTATGAGAACACAGGCCATTATCTCTATTCCTTTTAAACTAGAAAAAAACATGGAGATGTTTAATTACCTATTTCACTCTATGATTTATGTGAGCTTTTTTATGGCATGTCTTGATGTGGTTGGGATGGAAATATCCGAGAGACAGTCATGTCCCTGTGGTTTTGACAGTGCTTGCTTAACTCAGAATTTGTTCTCACAAATTTTTTCCCTGGGTTTATTTTTAGTGTTGCTTGCTCCTTTAGAACCTTGCTTTAAGACTCTGCCTTGTTTTCTATAATCAAAGATAGATTTACCACCCATGAATTTGTCCAGAATGAGTTCTGATCTATGTTGCTGTAGAACTCAAGCCAGAACAGACCCACCCTGTGAGGAGCAGCATTTTGTCTGTGGAAAATGTAGGGTTTTTTTTTTTTTTTTTTTTTTTTTTTTTTTGTAGTAGAGGTCAACCAAGGCATGGTACAAGGAATACTTTGAGCTTGGTTAAGGGAAACATGATTCCATTAAGAAGTGGTGTCTTTTGTAGCTGGTTTGACATCTGAAGAACCAGAGGTTATTTCAAACATGTGGGCTTATAAATAATTCAAAGGTTGTCATGATCAGCATGGTGAAAGTCCTAGTCCAAAAGTCTCTCACTGAAATGGCTGTCTGAGAAAAGCTTTCTGTTCTATAGAATCCTTTGCTCTTTAGCCAAGGCAATTTCTTCCAAACCTAGAATCATATCTCTTCTATAGTATATTAAATTTTAATCATTTCTACTCAGTGGTAAACATGTATTATTTCCAGTTTTGCCTAACGTATTAAAAAGTATCTGGAGTATGGCAAAAGCTAAATGATATCATTCTTAGTGGAATTAGTATATTTGCATGAAGATTTTGTCTACAACTACAAACAATTAGCAAGTCTAGTAGAAACCCAAGTTTGGATTAGATTCTTTTCCTCAACGTATATTCTCTTCTCCAATGAATCTGTGATTTACCCTTCTACAAACATGAAGCTCAGCCCTTGCAAGTCTACTCACATCAGATTGAAATACTCTGGCTCAAACTTCAGTGACTGATGATCTTGGGAAAGTCACTGTATCAGGGCTTCAGCATTATCACTGAAAACTCAAGACTGGATATTATGTTAAATCAACCATAATGATTTAAAAAGTCCTCATCATTTGCTAGTTCTTCGAGTACTTTTGATGTATTTTGATCATGTTTTCTTACTCCCCCAACTCCTCACATAAACGCCTACTTCCCAACACACCTGTGCCCTAAAAACAAAACTATGAAGTTCGGTTTGTATTGCCCATATACTCTCAAATATGTGGCCTTCACTGGAAGATACCTACCCAACAGGATCTGCACCCTTAAAGAAAACGGCCTCAGCCCCTCCAAAGAGATATCAATGTCAATATCTCCTTAGGTGGGAATTTTGTGCCAACCTATTTTCTTCATGATAGAATTTTGCCTGAATATATCTCTTGTGCATCCTGTGAAGTTGTTTGTGCTGCTGTCCTGATGTGTCCAGAAATCATTATTTCCTTGTAGTTTTCCAAGACTTCTAGCTCTTAGAATCTTTCTGCCCTCTCTTTTGATCGTTGAAAAAGCAATGATATCCAAACCTAGTAAGGAGTGGATAGGATACAGATGGTTCATTGAGTGCTGAGAATTCCATAGACTCTTATTCCCTGTCCCTTGATCATCCGAGGGTCTCTATGTTAATTATCACACACTGCCGAAAGAAGCTTCTCTGATGAGGGCTGAGAGACATGCTAATCTATGGGTATAAAGATAAGTCATTAGAACTCGGTCTAATTTTGTGTCCATTTAGGAGAGTAATAATAGTAATTTCTTCCCTAGAGCCTATGACCTGTATGTTCATAGGTTCTTTGTCTAATAATGGTACCATATATGGGTTTCAACTTAAATGCAATCAGAAAATGGTTGCTTACTTCCATTATATTTGTGCCACTGTTGCGCCAGTGGATAACGCCAAGCTGATCATTATTGTAGCGCTCAAGGTTCACAGCTGAATAACATTAATGATTATTTCCCTCCTCCAGCATCCTGTGTAGCTCCTTATAGTACTATGAAAGCTAACCAATAGCAATGAATATTCCAGGTGAATACCAGCTTGATTTTTGTATGTTAATGGCTCAAGTGTGTGGTGTTTTGGCAATAGGGTTTTACTGTCAAGTTCTGGAGGAACCAATAGCACTGGTAATAGTCTGTAATATTTGGCATTCTATGGGACCTTATTATCCAATCATTCTCCAAAAGGCAACCCATCTTAGTATTAGGTTTTTATTTGTTATTATTGTAGTGTCTACTAAGGAATTGATGCCCAGTAACAGGGCAATTTGATTTAAACTCACATACATTTTATATAGATATACTTATAAGCATACATATATAATTATGCATTATATATATACATATATATATATTAGGAATCATGTACATGTAGGTATTCATTGACCTTTCTAAATTGTCTTTAGAGTTCATTTTCCTTCTTCATATTCTCTCCTCTACTCTACTCCATTTAATCATTCTTTTTTATTATTCCTACTTAACTATTATTAATCTTCCTCCTTAACCTTTTATACCACTGCATCCTGTCTTCCCTCTTTTGAAATACTCCCTGCCATGCTGTGCTAATTTTCTGACCTCTGTATGAATTCAAAGTAGAAAAATGTATCCCAAGATTCAAAGATAATATTCACACATGAAAGAAAACAAAGGCCACTTGTCTTTCTGCACCTTGGTCACCTCTCCCTGAGTGACAAGTGGCATGTTTTGATGCACAGCATAGTTTTTGAAAAGGCTGTTACAAAACACAAGCCTTACTGTGCTAGTGCTCTTTAAAAGGATTTTTCTGTAGATTTTTAGCAGAGTGGGAGCGAAAGGACAGACCGTAAGATAAGGCACCCATAGTTGGGCTCCCCCAGGAGCTGATTGATTTCATGTTCCCTGCCCTTCCCTTTCACATCAGGGCGGTCACATTGCCCTCCTGGGTGCCACTGAGCGCAGCAGATAGTCATCTTCTGGAACCTTAGCCCAGACAGCTCTCTTCTCTAGAACTCTATTCCATCATGTCCCCCCAAAATTCCACCCCTTACATTTTTTTCATATCTTAATTTTTTTTGAGTTTTATTAGATATTTTATTTTCATAGCATAAACAAACATTTATTGATAATGCCATAAGCATATTGACAGTCAGCTTTTCAAGTCCAAAGAATAAGACCTGAATTATAATGTATAGTTTGCTTCACCTATTACGAACTCCATCCATGTCACCTGTGGGATTTTAATCCTGAGCGATACTGTTGATTTCTTCTGAGGATAAATCCTGAACAGCAACCAAATCCTTAATTCTTGCTCTCCAACCACTTTTCTTGATCTTTCTCTCTCATTCCATACATTCCAGACTGTTCAATGGATTTGTAATAAACTTCCAGAACGAAGGGGAATATCTTGCTCATTGTTTGCCTGAAATCTTGGCTCGAGTTCATCTTTTTAAACAAAAAATAAGCTCCAAAAACACCCACAAGTTCAGCTGCTAAAACTCCTTTAAAGATCTTCCTTGCCAGCGGCTCCATGGTTCGAGTCATCCTGAGACCTGCGCACCCCGATGGCGCATGCTCACTTCATATCTTAATGTTAATGCCACTTTCTTTAAAGAAAAAAAAAATTCTGTGCTGACTTCACTAAAATCGCAACATTCCTCCACATTTCCTAACTTTATTGTTCTCATTGTCACTGACATCTAACACATGTGTCCATGATATGTAAACATACTATATATTTTGTTCATTGTCTGTTTCTGGTCATTAAAATAGACGGGGAGCGATTTTGTTTGTTTTATGCACCGATCACATAAAACTCACTGAAAGATGAATACAATAATGAGCGAAGGACAGAAATGTGTTCAGCTGGAAGTCAAATGAGTCTTTTGAAACCCTTGAGTCTGACTCAATCTGGCAGCCACTTGTCTTCTCTTGACCACTAAGTAATTCTCATGGAAATATACAGCATCCTCTGTGGGTTTGACTCTGGGAACTGAAAATTGTTTATTACTGAACAACTGAATGCCAATCATCTGTTCTGCAATAACAGCTAATTCTTTTTTTTTAAATATATTTATTTTCATTTTATATACATTGGTGTTTTCCCATTGGTGTCAGGTCCTCTGCAACTGGAGTTACAGACAGTTGTGAGCTGCCATGTGGGTGCTGGGAGTTGAACCTGGGTCCTCTGGAAGAGCAATCAGTGCTCTTAACTACTGAGCCATCTCTCCAGCCCCACTAATTCTTTATGTAGAGTTACAAACCATTCTTTGATAATTCAGTTAAATTTCTCTCTCTCTCTCTCTCTCTCTCTCTCTCTCTCTCTCTCTCTCTCTCTCTCTCTCTCTCTCTCTCTCTCTCTCTCTCTCCTTGAGCCATTGTTTAAACTTCGGTTTCCTTTGTGATGATAAAACATGACCAGAAGCAGCATGGGGAACAAAGGGTTATTTCAACCTACAGCTTTCAGGTCAGGGTCCATCAGTGAGGGAAGTCAAGGCAGGAGCTCAAGCAGGGAAGGAACTTGGAGGCACAAACTGATGCAGAGTCCATGAAGGAACACCTTTACTGGCTTGCTCCCAATGGCTTGCTCAGCAGACCTTCTTATAGCACTGAAGATCAACAGCCCAGAGGTGGTACCACCCACTGTGGGTCTCCCCAGATTAATCATCAATCAAAAAAGTCACCACAGATTGGTTTATCTATGGGCCAATAAGATGGGGACATTCTCTCAATTGGGGTTCCCTCTCCCAAAAAAGGCTCTTGTTTCTGTCAAATTGGTATAAAACTAGCTAGCACAAGCAATATATTTCAGTATATTTTATGGAACTCTTCAGTTATCTTAAAGTTCCTAAAAAGTTGTATGGAGCAAAGATCCTCCAGAATTTAAAATGTTCTATTTGGTTTAAACACATTTAATTAAGTTCCAAGGGTACATTGGTTAATAAAGATGACCAATTTGATAGGATCTAGAATCAGTTAAGACGCCAATGTCCAAACATACCTTTAAGGGATTATCTAGATTAAATTGGTCAGAGTAGAAAGACCAACCCTAAAAGTGGGTGTCATAATGCCCTAGGCTTGAATTCTGGGCTGAGTGAAAAAAACAAACAAACAAACAAACAAACGGAAAAGCCAGCTGAGCTAGAAGCACTTAGTGTTCTCTGCTTCTTGTCAGTTGATGTGAGAGTTGCCTCAAGGTGCTGCCTTCTGTGTTTCCCTGCCATAGTGGAATATACACTTCACTGCTACACAAGGGGCTTTGTCCAGGGTACCATGTCACAGCAAAAGAAAAATAGCTGGGACCATAGGGAATCACTTTGGGATAAAACGATGAGGGTTTTTTTTTTTTTTTAACATTTACTTTCTGTGTCCCACTATGTTTAATCATATCTAATAAGACTAGGGGAAGCAATCAATTTCATATTAATGTCTTTATAACTGAAAATATAGACACCTTGGGGAAAATGGATGGGATAAGTGAGAAGCATGGTGTACACCAGTGAGGAGACTTGATTGATATGTGTCACTTTCGTAGCTCATGCCATTCTCATTGTTTTTATATTAAAATATAATACCCCTATGGGGGATGATAAGCCTGGTCTATTGTTCCTTGGGGTTTACTCTTTCAAAATGTCCTTTGAGGAACTGGCATCTCGTCTTCAGATCCCCACCCATGGAGCAGGACAGCTGCAGCCTGCAGAAAAGAGTTATTTATGGCCTCTTTAGAGCCTCCAGAAGAACTGCTTTTTAGCCAGTTGCTGATTAGCTTGGCAAAATGTGCTGCAATGTTTATTCCTCATTTTCATTTTTTATGCCTTCTGCATTTTTTCCTTCTCCACGATGGTCCTACTGGAAAATGCTTGAGTTCTAGGGCATTTGTGCATGTGCACCCTGATATGCATGGTGTTTGGCAAATAATTTGGGTTTTCAGACTCGGAGATGCAAGTTCTGGCTTGTCCCTATGGACAGAGCGTTAGAACACTGCAGGGAAGTGCCCTTCGCTGCACTCAGTGACCTGCTTCCAGCAGACGAGCAATGCCTGTTAACAGAGCCATCAACTCACTTGGTTTTGAGTTACCATTTCATCCTCATGCCCTCACCACCGGCTTAGCTGTTCCCTCATCCACTTCTTCCTCGGGCAAAGGCTTAGGCTAATCATGAAGCTAATCTTGGACCTTCAACCTGCTGAATTAAGGGTTGTGGTTCAATTTCTACATCTGTTCCTCTTGTTTTCCATGGACTATTTCTCGGTAGCCACCCAAAGAGATGAAGGCAGCATCTCTCCTTGCAGCGTTTGGACACAAGCACAAAGCTCACTGCTCTGTGGTTTAGAAGATAGACTGTTTATCTGAGCTGCTCTGACAGTGCAAAAGAAGAAAACAGACAGGATTTCTATTTATTTTCTGTAGCCAGGGTCATCTTCATTTTGTAATTCACTCATCTGGAAAGTGCTTTAAGAAGAATTTGCCACCTCATGTGGTCTGGTGTTGTTTACTGTTGTTTGGTTAGCTATGCTTGAACTTTACAGATTTAAGTTTCTTTTTTTTTCTCTTTGGGCACCCAGATGGGAGTGTACTAATTGGTGTGTACCCAGATTCCACAGGAGGAGTCAGCTATGACTCTTATCAAGAGGCGTAGCTTTTCCACCCTTGGCCACATTTGTGGCTGCAGTTTTCATTTCCCAACACTCATGTCGAGCATGTTTGAAGACTCAAACTAAGCACGCTTTCACTTCGAAGCCTTTGTTTATCAGCCCTACCTGTCCAGATGGAAACTGCACCTTCAGACTTTTGTCTCTGGGATAAAATAAGGTGCAGCTTTTAGTGCTTCTTTTACCTATTTCAGATGAGCAAATCTGGGAGCTGGAGGTCCAACAGCATTTACCACTCATGTTTGAATGTCATTGCCCAGTTTATTTTAGGATCTTGGAAAATGTTGTTTGCATAAAAAGTCTTAGAACAAACAGACTTAATGCCTGTGGTGTTCATGGAGCACTGGCTGATTCAAACCGAGCCAGTTTTGGGGCTACAGAGCTTTGACAGTTGCTGTCTCTACCGCAAAATGTTTCCTTTTTCTTTATATTTCTTGTTAGGATGTCTGTTAGCATTCTCAGTCACAGTTTAGCTGCTTTATTTTTATATTTACTAATTTATTTAGTGGAAGGGGGACACACATGAAGTTCTTTCCTTCCACCATGCTGGTCCTATGAACTGAACTCTATTCATACATTAGGCTTGGTGACAACTTCCCTTACCTGCTGAGCCATCTTACTGGCTCACAATGACTGTCAATTTATCCTTTCTACTTGTCTAGATGTCTTCTGGCACTGGCCTTATTCTGGAGTTATTAACTCTGTGACTATTGATCTTTCATCCTAATAGTAGATGAGGACACTGCCTCTCTCAACATTTACTGCAAGTCCTTAGTGAGACCCTGGCTCAGAAGCTGTACATGATGAGTCTGGTACAATGCTAATACAGTTCTGATTTTAGTCAGCTATGGGAATTTGTTTCCTGGGTCTTAGCATCTAAGAAGGTAAACATTAAACTAATTATCATTATTAGCCTTGATCTATATATTGCTTCTGCCATTTAGCCTTGAAGATTGTTTCTGTCTTCATTCGAATTTGTCTGATCAGTTTTATGTCTCATTCCATTTATTTTAAATTTTTTAAATTATTTATTTTTCTCTTTTGTGCATGAGTGTTTTGCCTGCATGTATGTGTACTGCATACATGCCTGTTGCTGATAGAGGCCAAAGGAGGACCTTGGATTTCCTGGAACTGAAGTCATGGATAGTTGTAAACCATCATGTGCATACTGTGAACTGAAGCCAGGTCCTTTGAAGGCTCTCAATAACTTAACTAATCTCCAGCCTCTGTTTCTCATATTTTTTTATTTTTCTCATTTATAAACACATGCTCCTCCCAATATTGCCTAACCAAGTCCACACAGTCAATAATTACTTTACTTAATAAATTTTGAGAGTTACGGGTACAATGTATGATCTAGGCAAGATTCTTACATTCTCAATAGCTCTATTTGAGCTTTAAATTGAAGATAGTGGTAATGATGGTATGTGCCACATAGCTTTGCTGTGAAGGTTCAGTTATTGAGAACCCATATAGATTTCAGATGTTGACTAGCTCATAGTAAGTACAGTTAAGAGCTTATTAAACAACATATCTCGGTCTTCCAAGGTAATGATTAATGAATCCTTGGATTCTAATATATTGAAGTTGATGGCTTAATGATTAGCAAAACTTTCAAGAAACTGGATCAATGAGATGGTTCAGTGGATAAAGACATGTGTATATGACCACTTTATTTCTATTCTTAGATCCTACAATGTGACAGAATTGTCCTTTGACTTCCACATGTACACAGTGACACACTTAACTACGCACATGCACACACACAATAATATTAATAAAAATGAAAGTCTTCCAAATTGCACTATACTTTTAAATTTTACCTTTTTATTAATTTTTCATAAAACATATTTTGATCATATTCCGTCTCTTTCCAGGTATTACCCATCTCAGTAGCTACTCAGCTTTATGTTTTATCTTCTCTTGCTCTTTGAAAAAAGCAAATAAAAGCACATAAAACACAAAACAAAATAAAAGTTCAATTAGACAAAAAAGTCAAAATGAAATAAAACATAAAATCATCACAAGAAAGTATGGATTCTGAATTGTGTTGGCCAACTCCCCCTGGGCAAGGGGGTACTCTGGAGGGGTTTGATATACCCAGTGATAGTCCGTTTGGGAAAATGTCTTCTTTTCTAGAAGAAATCGGTTGTAACTAGCTTGTAGGAATTTGTGTCTCCTCCCCTGTCAGTATTGGGATTTTGTCAGTCAGTCTCTGAGTTCATGTTTATCAGTCCTGTTTTGTCCGGAAGATGCTTTTCCCTTGGAGTCATCTAATACTTCTGACTCTTAAAATCCATCTGCTTCCTTCTCTGCAGAGATTCCTGAGCCTTAACAGGAGGAGTCTGATAAAGATATCCCATGTAGGATGAGTGCTCCCAAGTGTCTCAGCCTCTGTACATTGTCCAGTTGTAGGTCTCTGAGTTAATTAACTACTGTAAGAAAAAGCTTCTCTGATGTGGCCTGAATTATGATCTATGAATTTCACAGTATGACATAAGAAGTTATTTTATTGCCATGTTCCTTTAGCAGAATAATCATAGTAGTTTTCCCCTAGGCCCATAGTCTATCTAGTTTCAGGTTTGTGGACACTTAGGCAGGGTCAGGTATGAGTTCCACCTCATTGAATGGCCCTTAGATCCAATCAAAAAGAGCTTAGTTACTCTCAAAACATTTGTGCCTGTACCGTACCATTATATCTTGCATACATGTCACTGTTGGAGATCACAGGTTGGAGTTTGATGGTATTAATTATTAATTTTCTTTTTCAGTTGTACAAAGTATACTAGCCCTATGAATGCTAATCAGTAGAGATGAAGCCTCAAGCTGGGAAACCAGCTTGATTTCATGATGTTTAATTATGTAAGTTGTATCCAGCAACCTTATTGTCAGGTTATGGAAAACAATAAATAGTCTTCACAATAGTTTGTAGTGTTTGGACGATGGTATGGGATCTCTTTGTCCAATAGCTCAACAAGATGTAAACTGTTCCTGGCACTTGAGGTTATACTTAGTGACATAACATGTCAAGACGTGGAATTGTCTCCCCTATTATATAGTGATTCCATTTAAATTCCTTTCATATATGTACATATTTTTGGAAGCTTCTACAGTAGTAGATTTCCATATGGTTTTTGAAAAGGCCTTTAGTGTTAGTTGTTCTTCCTCATATTCCCAATGATTTAATGCAAATTTGATTATAATTGCTCACTTGCTCTGAATGCTTGTCACACTCCTATACTTTCATAAATGCTTCTCAGAATTTATTTGTGGTAGAATATTGTCTTAATTTGGGTTACCACTGCTGTGAAAGAAGCCATGACCACACAACTGTTATAAGGAAAACATTTAATTAAAGGGGCCGGCTTACAGTTTCAGAGGTTCAGTCCACCGTCATCATGGCAGTGACAGCCTGCAGGCAGACATGGTGCTGGAGGAGTTGAGAGTCCTACACCTTGCTGGTAACAGGAAGTTGACTGACAGTCATAATGAGGGGAACTTGAACAAATGAGACCTCAAAACCAGTCCCTACAGGAACATACTTCCTCCAAAAAGTCCATACTAACAGTACCCCTCCCTTTGGGGGCCATTTTCTTTCAAACAACCACAAATATTATGAAGCTATATCCTCAATAATGCTAAGGATAGTGTAGTAACAGTCTAATACAAGGTATTTATCTTTCCATGACCCTTCATGGATAGAATTATAAAGATTTAAGGGCCAGTGTAGAATGTATTAAAGTCAAGAATAGAAGATTAATATAAGATTTTAAAACCTGGATTTGTCCAGGTTTCCATAGGCTTAAAATTTTTCCAAATAAAATAAATTTGATAAGTAACCCAACCACAACAAACAACATCCAAAAACTACACAAAATCTTGATGAAAGGCTCTTTTGCTTGAAAACATTTTTCATTATGTGCTATATTAGTTCTCTAATGTACTAGGCAGAAATGTATGTCTTCCTCAACAACAAATACTCCTTTTACATACAGTACAGCTGCTTTGGTGAAAAATGTTATTTTATGTTAACTACTAAATGGTGTATACTTTTGAGTACTGGCCATACAGATGTGGGAATTAAATCCCCATATAATGAGATACCTGTAATATTTAATTTTTAAAAGAACTTTAGAAGGATTATGGTTTTCACTTTAAGGAATCATTTTATCAGACGAGATAGGTCATCAGGTAGGGATCCCAGACTCACCAACACCACCCCCACACTTCCTTGCCCTTGGCCTGAGGACCCCTTGCCCCAAGCACTCCAACTGGTCCTTCCTTCCCACACGAGGCTTTTAGACTCACATCACCAACTCTACTTGGCATAAGGCCTGACAAAGCACAATGTGTCCCCTTCCTACTTGCCAGTCCCTCTCTTCATGTAGGGACCTCAAACTCAGTGACCAACTCCACCAGTCCTGTGCTCACTCAGTAGCTGCTTTCTCTGGATACAGATTCCAGACTCTTACTAACAGCTCCACCCACTCCTTCTGAACTGCCAGAGGACCCCATAACCTGTGCCTGTCAGCCTATACCTCTCTAGGTAGAGACTTCAGACTCATGCCGCTAACTTCATTTACTCTAGAGTCCTGCTAGATGACCATCTGTTCCATTCTCCCCGGTCTACCCTTGTCTCCACAATGGAACTCCAAATTCAAACTCTCAATTCTGTCAATGCCCATAGATTTTCAGGGACTATACGTACCATGCTTGCTCCCTTTCCAGGTAGGGACCCCACAGTTACAGCACCACTCTACCCACCCTTGCTGTCTGGTGGAGACATACTATCCTGACTGTTATTGATTGTGTTTATATGCTGGCATATACAGGCAGATAAGTTTTGGATGATTGTAATTCTAGGTGATGTTATCTGGTCTTGTCTTTGTTTGGTGGGTATTTCATTCCTTAGTTTCTGTTTCCATTCTTCTTAGGAGGATGAGGTTACTTTGTGTTGCCTGGGAGGAATTTATTTTACAATCTTGACAGGTATGGCCACTGGCAAGATTCCAGTTAGAATGTGTTTGTAGGTATTGGGAGCTGACACTTAGGAACAAGGATGGGCTAGAAGTGGGGTGGGGCACTGAAAGGGCCCATAGGAGAGAGGAAAGCAGGATGTTCCTCTAGGATTTGCTCAGTGCATGGGGAATAGGGGTGGAGAGTGAGGAGAGGCAGTAACAGGTAGTATGCTACAGAGCTAGGGATGAGACTGAGATTAGATCTAGTTGGGAGAGGGAAAAGTCAAGTTCTGAAGCTCTCTGTTTCCCTGGCCCGCTTATATCTCAAGTAGATGTGGCTGGTGGATTCCCAGGGAATCCTGTCTCGATTTATAATGAATGTAATATTTTTTCTTCTCTACTTAGCCATCTTTTTTCCAGATCTCAAAGCTCATAGTATTGTCCTAAATTTCTTTTATGAAAACATCTCAAATCAAATCTGCAGAACATATGTTCTGATTTGTATCATAATACATACTTAATAAAGTACAAATATCTCTAAACAGTATAAGCAATGTAATTTTGTCAATGAGTGGTTTCAGATGATGCCTGTGTTTGGGATAGATTTCATTCCTCTGAGATGACGCAGACACAGGGCTTCGGCACAAATGATGCCTGAACTTCTCAAGCTAATTACATATGATTATTCTTGAATCCCAAGCCCTGTCTACTCATAAGAGTAGTATAAATCATTTGCTTTGGAGACACACTATAATGTACTTTGAAGAACAAAAAAATAAAGTGAAGATAGGTGAATGATTTGAAAATATGATCTTTTTGAAATAACAACTTTTTAACTTCTGGGATACTTAGCTCTAATCAAATAGGCTATAATCCAAAATGAAATAAGTTATTTAACCTTTCAAGAAATGGACTTATAGCTACTTAACTAGGAAACAGCTAGGGTATCTAGATATTTTGAGGATTAGGAAGGATCTTACATATCTATGTCTGCTACTAATTCAGCCTGTAAGGTTATGATTTTCTTTGCCACTCTTGTCCTTCCTTTAGGAGCCCTATAAACCACATGTCCTGCTTTGCTTTCTATTGCTGTATTAGAGGCCATGAGCAAAAGCAGCTGAGGGATGAGACAAAGAGTTTATTTCAGTTTACATGCCCAAGTCTCAGTTCATTATGGAGGGAACTGAAGGTAAGAACTAAAGCAGGATCCGTGGGGAAAGACTGTTTACTGGCTTGCTTCTCTATCATACCTCCCAGAATACCTGTGAATAGGGATGGGTGGCATCGCCCACAGTGGACTGAGCATTCATCAAGAAAATGCCTCTCGAACTTGCCTATTATAGGCCAAGCTAATGGAGACGTTTGTTCAAATGAGGTTGTTCTTCCCCGGGAATTCTAGATTGTGTTGAGTCACAAAAACAAAACAAAACAAAAACCTAACCAAGAAACCAACTTAGCATTTATTTCACACGATGCTGGTAATATTGTTTAGCAACATTTGATGTTAATATGTGCAGCATGAATAATTAAAAACCCAAAAACAGATATTGGGGTTCAACCTAAAAACAAGAAAAACAAGAAAAGCAAAGAAGTCAAGCCACTAGAGAAGTCTTACCTCTATCAAGGTTGTATAGGCACAGACTGAGCAGACTAAGAAGAACAAGCCTTTCTCTCCTCCCATAGTATATTCCCTCTAGTGCTTGGACTAAAGGTGTGACTCCCTAGTACTGGGATTAAAAGTGTAGGCCACCACTACCTGGTTTTGTTTCAGCATTGATCTTGTGTAGCCCAGGGTTGCCTAGAACTCATGGAGATTCATCTGCCTCTGTCTCTCAAATCCTGGGATTAAAGGTGTGTGCCACCACTACCTGATCTCCAGTGTCTTAGCTTTACCCTTCTGATCTTTAGGCAAGTTTTATTTATTAAAACATAAATAGGATATCACTATAAATATGTTATATAGATTCAATATCAATCATACAGAAGGAAGGAATGGCACTCTCTAGATGAAACAAATGAATGAGTTGACTATTGTTTGAGTCAACAGGAACTTATGATTTTATCCTACACACTCTTGTATATGATTGAAATTTTCTAAAACAAACAATTTAAAATACCTAGTTTTATCTTAAAAATAGTTAATGTAGAGTAATTTAAAAATATTATATGCATTAATTTATTTTATATACACATTTAGGTATGATTTTAGATTTTTAATATTATGTTATGAATTATCCAACTTTTACTTTTAACCATAACTTCTAGAACTGTATGTTAAATAATTTCATTGTGGGGCAAAGATAGTTTATGCACTCACTGATAATTGAAATATTAAATGCATATAACTCTGACCCCAATAATGCCTTATAGTTTAGTTAGAAATATAATTTTACAAAAAAGCAATTGTAGAAGTAAAATGTTAATAAAATTGAAATGATATTGAAGAAAAATTATATTTGAAGAAAATTATAGAATTAAGGCATTATGAACATTTTCAATTATAAACTATGTTTTTTTATCAAAGGGAAACATTATTATGAAAGAGGGGAAGTATAACTGAAGTAAGTAAATTTGATTTACAGGTAGTATGGGAGGAGGTTATTTTTAAAGATTATCAAGATGGATAGAATGAAAATAGAAACAAAGTAAAAGGAATGCCTGACTATGAAAAGTCTAAGTCTTTAAGTGAGTAAAATACACACTAGAAAATAATGACATTTTAGAAATATGAAACCTTCCTTGCTGTCTACTGCTGACTGGTTCCTGGACCCCCAGTGGATACCCAAACACACAGATCTTCATGTTTCTTATAGAAGATTGCATCATATTTGCATAAAGCCTACATGCATCTTTTCATCTACATTATTTCTAGTTTATTCATAATACCTAATACAATTTTAATGCCTTGTAAATAGATATTATATTACAATGTTTAAGGAAAAGCAATAAGCAAAGAATGCTGTGCATGTATTATATACTAGATCTTATTAAAAGTCATGAAAATACATCATTAATCCTGACTCTGAAATCTCCATACAATTTTATATATACACAGTGTGTTATGGGAAATAGTTTTTCTGAGTCTGCTAGATTGGGGGATAAAGCATCCTATGCTGCTCTTAAGCCTGAAAATTTTCCTTCATCAGTGTGGAAGGTCAGATTTCAGTCTAACTGAGTTCACTGCAGGATGATGAACTGCAATGTTCAGCTGTCAGGGGTTGAGATGCTCCCTTTAGGAGACTGACAATGTATTTTCTGTAACATCATTTTGAACTTGGCCCAATAATACAAGGAGAAGAAAAGTCTTATTACCACATGATTATGAAGGTTATTACTCCACTCAATAAATATCTGTTGCCCCAAATATAGCATTTCTTTTTTTTCATTCTTTTTTAAAATTTACTTTATGTGTATGGGTTTTTGGATGCATGTGTGTCTGTATACCACATGTATGCCTTGGGCATAATCAAGAAAAGAGGATTCAATCCTCTAGAACTGGAGTAAAACTAGCTGTGGGTTGCCACATGGCTGCTGGTAATAAAGTCTTCATACTTTGGAAGATAAGTCAGTGCTTTTAAATTCTGACCCATTTCTGTAGTCTCCCAAAAATATCGGTTCTTATAAGCAAATAGTATCAGGATTTTTTTTTATTTTGTAGAACATAAAATTCTGCATCACTCACAATTAATTTTTAAGCAATATTATTGATGTAATATTTGAGAAAATATATATGATGATCTTATCATGATTGAGTGAAATAATTTAGAAAGGATTCAAATGTAAATCGGGATACTGGGAAGATTTAGAAAATAGTGAGATGTCTTTTTTACATCTTACATGTCTTACATTTCAGGTAAAGACATGCTACTCTTGTGTCTGGAAGAGTACTTATATTTTTATCTATAAGTCAGAATCCAAAAGGTTTGGAAGATGTAAGTAAAGGCAGGAGGAATAAGATACTTGGGGGAGAGGAGGTATCAGGCAGGCATCTTTGTCCTCATTCTATACCTTGGTGCTGGCCACATGGATCCACATGGTAGTATTTGTCTAAGTCGGGGGAATTGATGAAGTTCAGTGGAAAGATGGAATCAGTGAGAAGAGGACTGAGGAGAGGCTAACTGAACCCTACCTAGTGAACCAATAGAAACACTGGAGAAGAAACATCAAGAAAGGCCTGGAAGGTTGACTTTAATAAGTAAATAATAGACGAAAACTCCCAAACTCTGATTTTAAAAAGTCAATATTCAATGCAGAAAGCTCAGCTAACTGGAACTGGTTTCAATCCAAAAACAAGATACACTGAGACAAATTATGATCAAATTGTCAAGAGTCAGAACCCAGCAAATCTCAAAACGCAGTAAGACAGAAATGATCGTCATTTCTGAAGATCAGAACTGTCAGTGAGCATTTCTGCAGAGATTTTTCAGGAATAGAAGTTAGTAGGAGGATATAAAGGCACGGACAGATGATATGAAAAACAGTATAACTTAAGTTATGGTTTATACCTATGTTTTTCATTTCCTACAGGATTTAAGACAAATGTATAAAACAATTAAAACTCTACTAATGAACACAATACCTACAAAGATATCATCTGTCACATCAGAGTCATAAAATGTGGAGATAAACCTGACCAAGGAGGTAAAATATTTATCGGATGAAAATTATAGCATATTGATAAAATAAATCACAAAGAACACAGCAACTTGAAAAGATATCTAAGATATCTGTGCACATGCATTTGAAGAATTAAGTTATTTAAATATTCTACAGCACAAAGTGACCTATACGTTCAAAGAAATTATCAAAATTCCAGTGGTACAGCCGGGCGGTGGTGGCGCACGCCTTTAATCCCAGCACTCAGGAGGCAGAGGCAGGCGGATCTCTGAGTTCGAGGCCAGCCTGGTCTATAAGAGCTAGTCCCAGGACAGGCTGTAGAAACTACAGGGAAACCGTGTCTCGAAAAACCAAAAAAAAAAAAAAAAAAAAAAAAATCCAATGGTATTTCATAGAAATAGAAAAGAAATCCTAAAGTTCATATGAAATGACAAAAGACTGACAATCTACCAATATCATCTTGACCAAAGAGAATGGGCATCGAGGAAATAAATATTAGAAGCAGAAATTTCAGCATGGAATTATAAATATGATTACCTAAGTAAATATTTTAATTCTAGTAATATTTCCCAAGAGGGTTAGGAAAAAGTGAAAGATAAAACAAAAGAGTTGCCTAAAAATACAAAGCAAAAAGGGAAGGAAATGAAATATAAGAACAGAAGATCCTAGATAAATAGTGTAGAGAATTGAATACTAAAATGGTTGAACATAATTAAAGACCTAAGTCAAGACACATTTCCGGAACTGAAACACATGATCCTATTACACACTAAGACCTAGCTGGTCCCTTTAGCATAGTTCTGTAATGAAGAATAAGAGCAACAAGCATCCATCTCCATGAATGCCAGTATTGTTGAGTAATAACACCGTCCTGGTGTTATTTTATAAAATGAAAGTTTGTATATGACCAATGTGAATCAATTTATTTTATCTTCATTACTTGACAGTTTTCACAGTCATAAGTGTATGAGCATGTTCCTTATCTAGGCTGCCTTCGCTCCATACCATCAAAAAATATTTTTCTACAAGAAGTCTTTGTTGAAAACATCAGCCGTTAGAGTAAAAAGTTTGTTAATTTTAATTGCTCATTTTTCTTGATTATAAAGCCTGATTATCTTATATAACACTTTATATTTTTACAACACCTACAATCTATGATTTTCTTTTTACTTAAGTATTTTCATATTGAGAAATAAAGATAGATTAATTTCTTGCAAAATGCCTTTTGGAAAAACACATTTAAGACTTATAAGCAAAGGGAAAATTGTTGAAGGCTCCACGTTGGGCTGCCATCTGTTGAAGACCAGCTTTGATAAAATATGTACATTCTAGGGTGGGAGTATGGGGATTAGAATTATTAAGGAAAAGGAACAGAGATGTAAAAGAAATAAGAGACAGAGACACAGAACAGCATTGGGAGGGACAGTCAGTGAATACTGAATCTGCCTCGTTTATTTTCCACATGCTTATAAAGGGGAGGGGCATGAAACAGACTTTGTTTTCATGATAGAAGGGATAGACTTGAATTCTCTGGCCTTTGGTCCAGGTGAAGTGGATCTACTTCTATACCAAAGTACTAATTAACCACACCCTAGGTCAGGTCCTCTCATTTGTAGCCACCTGTCTTGTCAAGAACATGGGATGTACTCACTCATAATTGGTTTCTAGCCATAAATAAAGGACATCGAGCCTATAATTCGTAAAAAAATCCTAGAGAAGCTATATAAGAAGGTGAACCCAAAGAAAAACATATAGTTATCCTCCTGGATACTGGAAGTAGACAAGATTGCCGGACAAAAAATGGGAACATGGGGGTGGGGTGGGATGGGGGGAGGGAGGGATGGGGAGAGAAAAGTGTGAAGTGGAGGATGGGAAGAGCTTGGGGGAATAGGATGGTTGGGATATAGGAAGGGTGGATATGGGAACAAGGAATTATATATCTTAGTTAAGGGAGCCATTCTAGGGTTGGCAGAGACTTGACTCTAGAGGGGTTCCCAAGTGTCCAGGAAGACGCCCCCAGCTAGGTCCTTGGGCAGCTGAGGAGAGGGTGCCAGAAATGTTCAGATCCTATTGCCATACTCATGAATATCTTGCATATCACCATAGAACCTTCACCTGGCATTGGATGGAGAAAATGACAGAGCCCCATATAGGAGCACCGGATTGAGCTCCCAAGGTCCTGATGAGGAGCAAAAGGAGGGAGATCATGAGCAAGGAAGTCAGGACCGCGAGGAGTGCTTTTACCCATTGAGACGGTGGGACAGATCTAACGGGAGACCACCAAGTCCAGTTGGAATGGGACTGATGGACAGGGGACCAAACCGGACTCTCTGAATATGGCTGACGGTGGAGGAGGACTGAGAAACCAAGAACAACGGCAATGAACATGAACTCTACAGCATGGACGGGCTCACTGTGAGCCTTGTCAGTTTGGTTGCTCACCTTTCTGGACTTAGCGGGAGCTGGGAGGACCTTGGACTTAACATAGTGAAGGGAACCCTGATGGCTCTTTGTCTTGGAGAGGGGTGGAGTGGGAGTATGGGTGGAAGGGAGGGGAGGGAAGGGGGAGGAGGAGGGGAGGAGATGGAAATCTTTAATTAAAAAAAAATGAGAAAAAAAAAGAACTTTGAGAAAGTAAAAATATAATCAAATTCTTTGACCTCCAGTCAACGTGGAACAGACTCCCGTCTGTGGGAGAAAATTAAATGTATATTTGGAAACCAAAAAGTCAGGGTTTTCTAAATTTTTAAAATTAAAGTAAACTTGAAATCTTCCAGCTTGAGAAAATGGTTATTGTGTTTCTTTACTTTCCTAGATTCGTCCTCCAAATAAGTTTAGGACCAAGAAGAATCATGCATGCCTTTAATCTCAGCACTCAGAGATCGCTACGAGCTCAGGCCAGCCAAGACTACACAGTAAGATCTTGTTTAAAAAAAATTAAAAAGTGTCATTATATCTCTGATATGATAGGTATCTTAAAATAAATTTAGGCGTCAGTGAGCTCACCTATGTTCTTTAGTATCTTCCTTTTCATAATGACAGACTACTCATTTCACTAGCCGCTTCTTTTATTAAAATCGAAATGACAATAGCGGTGGGAACTGAATTCAGAAATAGCAAAAGAAACCAGAACCCTAAGATACTTTTCTGTTTTGTTTGCAGCCTTCATACTCAACATCGAGACTAGTTATATTTTCAGGACACATCACCTGTGAAGATTGTCACAGACGAGATAAGTTTGATCAGAACAGGCTGAAAGGTTAAGAAACGGAAGCATCTTTCAAGATCAAGAGTTTCAAGGCCGTATCAGGTCGACTCGGTTCATTGAGAACTGCATACTGAACTGATTTTTCATTCTAGAAGTTAACAGTTTATTGAGGTACCAGATATAAACATGCAGTAAAACAGAGGTGGCAAAAATGCTTTCAGAGTGGTGAATCGAAATTCTAGGCAGTGAGGAAGAAGTAGAGGAAAAGAGAATTTTTGACAGATTGTAAAGAAATTATTAGAAAAAGCATACTTGACTTTTAATTTAATGTAACTTAGATTGCATACAAGAGAGGAAGATGCTAGAATGCCTTTAGAAGTTTTAGAAGCGTACTTGGACTTTCTTTGGACCTCCAGCCCCCAAATAATGGCACAGAGACTTATTATTCACTGTGAAATCTTGGTCTTTAGCTTAGGCTTATTCATAACTAGCTCTTATAACAAATTAATCCATTTATATCAATGTACATTCTGTTACTTGGCTTATTACCGTTCATCTGTAATGTATTTCTGCCTCTCTCCATGTTTCTCTGGTGAAATCTGTACACCTTGATTTATCCCCCTGAGTTCTTCTCTCTGCCTAGAAGTCCCACCTAACCACTCCTGCCTAGCTAGTGACTGCTCTGCTTCTTAAACCAATCACAGTGACACATCTGCAGAGTGTAAACAAATATTGCACATTGACAGTGACACATCTACACAGTGTGTAAACAAATATTGCACAACTGAGAAGTATGTTTTAAAAATCAAGAATCTCAGGTGCTCCAGGCAATTATTCTAGTGAAAGTCCACAACAAGAATTTTGATTGCCATTGAACTCCAGTTTCTAAGACCATGTCCAATGTGTAGTAGCTACTTAAAAACTGAATGGTTTAATATCCAGGAGGATAACTATATGTTTTTCTTTGGGTTCACCTTCTTATTTAACTTCTTTAGGATCATGAGTCATAGGCTCAATGTCCATTATTTATGGCTAGAATCCACTTATGAGTGAGTACATACTATATTCCTCTTTTTGGGTCTGGGTTACCTCACTCAGTAAAGTGTTTTCTATTTCCATCCATTTGCATGGAAAATTCAAGATGTCGTTTTTTTACCGCTGAGTAGTACTCTAATGTGTATATGTGCCACACCTTTATCCATTTTTCTATTGAGGGGCACCTAGGTTGTTTCCAGGTTCTGGCTATTACAAATAGTGCTGCTATGAACATAGTTGAACAGATGCTTTTGTAGTATGATTGGGCATCTCTTGGGTATATTCCCAAGAGTGGCATTGCTGGATCCTGAGGTAGGTTGACTCCCCACACTGATTTCCAAAGTGGTTGCACAAGTTTGCATTCCCACCAGCAATGGATGAGTGTTCTCCTTACTCCACATCCTCTCCAGCATAGTCTATCATTGGTGTTTTTTATTTTAGCTGTTCTGACAGGTGTAAGATGGTATCTCAGAGTTGTTTTGATTTGCATTTCCCTGATCGCTAAGGAGGTTGAGCATGACCTTAAGTGTCTTTTGGCCATTCGAACTTCTTCTGTTGAGAATTCACTGTTCAGTTCAGTACCCCATTTTTAAATTGGATTAATTAGTTTTAATGTCTAGTTTCTTGTCTGTTTGGATGCTTACCTTCCTGGACCTGGGGTTAGTGGGGAGGACCTTGGAATTCCCATAGGGTAGGGAACCCTGACTGCTCTTTGGCCCAGAGAGGGAGGGGAAGGTGGAGTGGGGGGGGGAGGGAAGTAGAAGGAGGGGAGGAGTTAGAAATTTTTAATTATATATATATAAATAAAATTTTATATATATAAAATAAAACAAGAAATAAAAAACCCTGAATGGTTACTGGAGAGTTGACAGGGCTAGGTGGAATACTCTGGTTCATATGAAAGTTTAAAATAAGTAGTAAAAGCAAAACTCAATAGTTTTTCTAGTTCTTAATATCTTTACATTTTGTCTTCTATACCACAAGATTACAGACATTTCAAATTGCTTTGGAAACTGCTAGTGTTGAATCAAGGTTCATTAAATGTATTGATGGCATTAACAACATACTGTTTCAAATAACACATTACGAATATATTTTTGTTAAACACACAGACTCAATTTGGGCAAATCTAAATTTCTCTTTGCCTTCCTAAATCGTGTACACTCTAAGTCCAAAATAACATTGCAACAGCAGATCAGCAAATTCTTGTCATTCTCTTGGTTTATTAGCCTTTGCATGAGTTAGCTCTTACAAGGGGCACTCTGGGGCATTCTGGAGTCTGGTTCTCGTTAGTGGTATAATAACAAGAGACTAAAGCATGAGAGAAACTATTAACTAACTCTTAAAAGAGAGCGTCCACAGGCACGGAAATAACCACTTATTTTAAGCCAAGGAAAAAGGGCAACTTCTAAAAAATGAAAAGAACTTCTTCCTTAAGCAGTGGCAGTCATCAGAGAGTGCTTAACAAGGCAGGGTGTAGTGACTCATTCATTCCTTTTTTTATTCCCTTTTTAAGTAACCAAACTTCTTTTCTTTGTGATCATTGTCTTATGGCCACAAACAAAAAACAAAGAATTAGGTTGTGCATTGCTAAATTACAGAATTATTTGAACTTCTGCCTCTTTGTGAGCATTAGTTCGTTCTTTAAAGTGGTAATCTGGAGCCTTCAGTTTGTCATTATTTTGCCATGTTAAGGAAATTGGCCACCCTAATGTAGGGCACTGTAAGCCTTCACAGACTTTAAATACTTTACGGAGCTGGAAACTTTGTCTTCCTGAATGTGGCTCTTAGGAAGACATTGTCTTATATGATAAGGGAATCCTTAATTGGTTGTTTGGTCATGGGCATGTCTAGTTTCTATCATAGAATCTTAGGCACATACACCCACAAACACACAAATAAGACATTGTTTCTTATTTACTTCATCTCAACATTATAATTTCAAGCACATTACCAATTCTCATTTTTTTTTAGTAATACTTGTGTTAACCTAGGCTTTTGTAAGCAAATGGGAGATTAGTTTCATGTTTGCATAAGTCATCTACAGCTTTGTTCCAAACATAAAGAAGTCATAGAAGAACTGTGGAGACTTCACAGTGTTGCTGGAAAAAGGAGAGGACAAAGCTTGACAAGGGAGTAAGGGACTGTGGGAGCCTCCTGTGAGTAGTGTCCTTGAGTGAGGAACAGATTCTTTATCCAGAGGACAAAATCTAACTATGAAGTAAAACTATGGTCCTATCTAAAAGGAGAGATGGTGGCTGGCTGACTACAAATGGGGATAAGCTAAAATCGTTGGACATATTTTAATAGCTGACACATGGTCATTAAAATTGTCATAACTGAAATGTTTTGTTTCCTTTTGGTTGCTTTATGCTCTGTGAAGTTTGTTTTTTTAGAGGAGACTTTAGATGACAACAGCCTGTGGAATAGGCAGAGTGGCTGTGGGAAGCGCTCATTTTGTGCAACAAAATGTTTCAGAGGAAACTGGTTAAATTGCTTTACTTCCTTTTTATTCTTTCCATATATAGTTTAGAGCTCAGAAGTTCTTAAAAACTCTTTTTTCTGATTCTCCCATTAGACAAGGCAATAAAAATTAGCCAAATTTAAGTTACAATTTAGGCCAAATTTGAAAATTATGAACCAGGATTTTTACATGTATTGGGGGCTTATATTATCTCATACTTTAAGAAGAGAAGTTAACATTTTTTTTTCATGAAAGGGGAAACTATCTGAAAACTTTTAACTACAGAATACTAAAGCACACCAAGCAGAGAAAAGAACACAGTGAAGAGTCATTCATTCTTTCTAAGCTTCAATAGTAGTAACCCCTCTTCCATTTTTATTCATGCTCTTTGTCAGTCAAGATGAAAAAGACACTTTCAGGCTTGTTTTTAACAAGACAAAGGGGCCTGCCTCAGAGACTGTGTCTCAGAGAACACCGTTGGCTTCCTGATGTTGAGGGAGGCAGGGAGGACATCCACTTTATCTCCTAATATGTTACTCACAACTTTGGTATTTCCGGTTAGGAGATGATTAGGAGAATACTAAGAACAATCCCAGGGAAATATTTCAATACAACACTGTATGAAACAAGCATGTTTTCCAGCTTTCATTTTTATTTTTGGCTTGTGCAATGGGATTGTGCAGTCAGACTTTTTCATTGGTGTGGTGGTGACATTTTGTTTGTGCCATAACAAAGAAAGCTTGCTTGAGAATCAGAGTGTAGAGTTAGCTAATAACTAGCCATAGAGGCAGACAGTGGTAGCACACACCTTTAATCGCAGCCCTTGGGCAGGCAGAAGCAGATGGATTTCTGTGAGTTCAAAAACACGCTGGGTTACACTAGATTATTTCAGTCTCAAAGAGAAACAGAGCCAGGTGGTGGTGGCTCACTCCTTTAATCCCAGTACTTGGGAGTCACATGTATTTAACCCCAATGGTAGGGAGGTGATGATAGGAAGAGAGATAGCTGGGAGGAGAGAGGAAAATAAGGTTAGAGGAGACAGGAGATCAAGGCATTCAGTCTGAGGACTTGTAGAGAGAGGATACCCCATTCAGCCTGAGGATTTCATAGAGGAAAATACTAATGGCTGGCTGCTCTGCTTCTCTGATCTTTCAGCTTTTACCCCTATATCTGACTCCAGGTTTTTATTATTAAAACCAACTGGGAATTATGCTACATCTGGCATCCAACTTTAGGGCATGAATTCATGAAAAAGCTGCTTGCCTTTGACTTTGTAGCCATCAGCGCTTCATATGGCCAGAGACACGGTCCTACAGACTAGGTTTTCCTTTCTTTTCTCCCTATGGGTTCTGGGCTTTCCTTGGGCCCTCTTTTCAGGATGCTGCCAAACTAGGTAGCTGCCTTGAGACCTGCTCAAGCTTCCATTGTTCTATACAGTAGCAGTCAGCCTCACATTCCAATATCACCTTCATTGCCATCGTCAGCAGATTTTGAAAGACAATTGGGCATTCTTAAAGGGAGGAATTAGTTGAAAAGGATACTTTTTCCCACATTAAAAAAAATAGGAAGCACATTATAATGGAGAGAATTAGGTTTCTGTATGATTGAACAATGCATGGTTAAAATTTCAAACAATTAAACAAAGGGATAATCAATTTAACCAGGATTGACATAATGTTAATATTATTTTGATAATCTTTATTGTTGGTTTGATAACTCTTGGTTTATCCTTTAAAAAGCTGATTGATATGAGTGATAAGATAGAGGCCTTAGAAAAACTTATTAAACAGATCATAGAGTTATTCAGATCCAGACAGAGGTATTTAAAGGAGAACCAATTTCAGCCTTGCATTATAAGGTTAGAGAGAAACAACCTAAGGCTTTTACATAACCAACTATAATTTATACAGTAACCTTACAGGAATTTCTAAATGATAGATATCCCCAAGGCTGTTTAAGCATTCACTGGAATCCTGTGAAAATGTTAGATTTAAGGAGATAGTCTCATATGGCATGCCTTTCATGGAGCATTTGTTAAACTCATGATCAACTTGTAATAAAATTATCTCTCAAGACTTGAGAGATGTAGTTAAAGCAGTCTTGGACTGGTCCTCAATTACAATGAAGGCCCTGGTGGAAAGATGAGGCTAAGATCATTGAACAATGAAGTAGGGCGAGAGGTATCAGGAATCTCCCAAGACCAACTTCTTGGAGAGGGAGATTACGCTAATGCACAAAGTCAATCTCCTTATGAACGCCACACCTTGGCTTTATGACATACAGAAGCTTTGAGTTCTTGAGACAAAATTGGAGAAGTAGGAAAGAAAATTGAGCCATTTACTAAAGTTATAAAGGTCCAAAGGAAAACTTTATGGAGTTATTAAAAAAATTGACTTTGGCAGTAAATAGAATGATACCAAATTCAGAATCTAGACATTTAATAGTGGAATCTCTAGCTTTTGAAATGCTAATGCCCAATGCAAAGGGGTAATTAGGCCATTAAAGTGGAATCTCTTAGGGGAATCTCAGCCTGAACAACTATGGTTTTACACAGTATGTGGTAACATAGAGCAGGACACAACTTCATCTCAACAGAAAATTAGAAGACAAAAATGTTGAATCAACTCAAGCCATGATTTACTAGAGGGTGCAGTATAAAAAAAAGAAAAATAACTCACCTCAAATAATTGTGGAAGAGATTGAAAGCGTAGAAATTGTATACATAATTAAAGTTAAGTCAAGAGCACATCAGCTACCGTTTTATGATATAAAATGTTTTGTTAAGCCTCATGGTTACCACAAAAGAAAAATCCAAATTGATAACCATGCAATTGAAAGAGAGGAATCAAGAACACAACTATAAGAGTAATCAAATACAAAGGGAAACAAAAAGAGATAAAGTAGGTGCAAGCTAACTAGGAAATTATTAGGTTGGTACAAAAGTAATTTTAAGATTTTTCTGTTGTTGAAAATTTCTATTTGATATTGGAATACATTTCAAAGGCATGCGGTGGTGACGCATACCTTTAATCTGAGCACTCAGGGAGGTAGAGATAGGTGGATGTCTGTGAGTTCGAGGCCAGTCTGGTCTACAGAGTGAGTTCCAGAACAGGTTCCCAAACTACACAGAAAAATCCTGTCTCATAAAACCAAGATAGATAGATAGATAGATAGATAGATAGATAGATAATATTAAATTTTATTTTAATGCATAATTCTTTATGTTTTATTTTGCTAACTGGTTATTACTTTTTATTTTATATTATTTTTCTAGTATGCAAATGGGGTTAGACAAAAAGAAAATTCAAATAATCATCTTACTTGAGTTTAAAATGGATTATAAACTATGGCAGAAAACTAAACAAATGAGCAATATTTTGATACAGACTTCTAACAAGTATACAGTGCAGTGGTGGTCAAAGAAATTTTGCAGAGATAAAATAGATAAATTGAAAAGTAGTTTGAGGAGATGACTAAGTGAGCAGAAGTGTTTGCCATCAAGGTTGGTGACCTGAGTTAAATTCCCTGGACCCACATGGCTGAAGGAAAGAAAAGGTTCTCACAAGCTGTTCTCTGATTTCCATATGCATCCCATGGAAAAGTGAAAAACTCGATAAGCAGGTACTTCATGAGATTAAAAAAAATCATTATCATTATTTTGAAGGGCCACCTTTCTTATTCTACACAGGAAAAAAACCAATTCTCAACTGAAATGTGATGTTCAACAAAAGCAATGGCCAGTTCACTGGCTGTACAGGAGTTCCACAGTACTTTTTAGAGATGCACCAGAAAAGGTCTCGGTCACTGTCTGGTGGTCTGCTACTGTGAGACTGATCGATAGCTTTCTGAATCTTGCCAAATCCATTATATCTGAGAAGCAGGTACAGCAAATCACTAGGATCCATGGAAAACTGCAAGCCTACAGTTGGCACAGAAAGTACCCAATTCTTCTCTACTGAAATCTCTGGCATCACAAGGCAAACCCAACAAAGCTAAAAGAAGTAGAATACAAGTTATGCCTCTGTCGCCATCTTTACTTGACTTCCTGCCAACTTCCTCCTATCTATTAAAACATTTTGACATTAATCTTTCTGCAGGAAAAAAGGCTTCCTCAACCAGCAGAAAGTGCAACGCTCTCCAAGAATTCATATAATCCCAAAGCATATTTTTCATGCTCTAGGAATTAGCAAACATTTCTTATTTTAAAAGATGTGTTAATTGTAATGGTTCCAACTTTGACTGTTAAAAATGTGTTAAGCCGTAATTACGATGATTTTAAGTTCACGGTCTGAAACCACAGTTTCTTTGTTTCAGGCTTTAAACTGAAAACCAATGAACAAAATAACAACAGTAAACTCTATTTACCAATAATGACATGAAATGCAAATGTTCTAAATTCTTTTTTTTAAAGGGAGCACTGCTCCTTTCTTTTTTTTTTTCTTTTTTCTTTCTTTTTTTTTTTTTTTTTTTTTTTTTTTTTTTTTTTTTTTTTTTTTTGGTTTTTCGAGACAAGGTTTCTCTGCAGCTTTTTTTAGAGCCTGTCCTGGAACTAGCTCTTGTAGACCAGGCTGGCCTCGAAATCACAGAGATCCGCCTGCCTCTGCCTCCCGAGTGCTGGGATTAAAGGCGTGCGCCACCACCGCCCGGCCGCAAATGTTCTAAATTCTTAAATCAAAAGACCCTGAATATCTGGATTTCAAATCCAAACCAAACAGAACCAAAACTTCTAGTATGTGGTGCCTATAAAAGTTCCAACTTACACCTATGGGCAAATGACTGAAGTGGAAAGGACAGGGAAAGCTCATCCCTCGAACAGGTGTGGAAGAAAATGCCTACTATATTGACATCAGGGGCCCCCTCTTGGGGTTCCTAGTCTCATCAATGGAAGCACTTAAGAATGGACTCAAGTGGAAGCTCAAGAAAAATCTTATTAGAGTATAAGAGGAAAAAAAGAATCCTAGGGTAGGAGTGTCGTAAGTCTCAACAGCTGCTGGGAATAGAAATGGATGGGAGACAGATAAGAAGGGCATGTTGTTTAATCAGTCATGGAGGTCAGACGCATGGCAAAGCAGCAGCCACATGATAGAAAGGGGCCTTGGGAGAAGGATTAAGGAAGCTAAAGTGTCAGAGAAAATGTACCTGGGTTCTAGCCAACATCTGAAAGAATAAGAGAGAAAAAAAGGGAAAGTTGTGCCTTTCTGACTTAGATTACAGAGAGTCACACAGACCCCAGTGCAAATCACGGTGGCTCCTAGGCACTGTTTATGATCTGGACCTCGGGGGAGGAAAAGCGTAGCACCTCATTAAAAGACCAAGAATTCTGGACTGACTTTTAGCATGGCTTAGAATGAGCCCCTTTTCCTGGGGGGGGGGGGGTCCTTTGATCAGGGCATTGACCTGACTCATCTGCAAGCTAGGTCTCCATCCAGGTCAGAGACTCTACTCTCTTGACCAGAAAGAATTCTATGTTTGTTTAAAAATATTCTTGACCCCTTGTTGCTACTCCACAATCCCACTCATAAAAAGTAGTCATAAAATTATTTAGGAAGCAGGTCAAGGATCAGAGCCCCCAAACACCACTGGCGTCTCGACACACTGGCAAGAAGAAAGCTGCTGAAAATCTCAAGGACATTTTTTGGCTTTTAACCAAAAAAAAAAATTGGTTATTCTTAGGATTTTTTTTACTCTAAACCACCTAGTCAATTAATATCTCCTCTTCTCAGCAATTTCTTCTGTAAAGAGGTAACCCTAATTTCTTCTATGGAACTGGCGTGACAGCAAACCTGACTTCTTTGAGTTAAATGGGGTCACTGTATGTGGCAATTGAACAACTCCAGAGGGTCTGTCTAAACAACCTTAAAATGCATCTAGCATCTACAGGTGTCTTTGAACACTGCAGATGCAGGGAGGGAAGGAAGGCTGTTTTGTTGCCTTGAAAGGGAAGTGAAAGAGAAGTGGAGGCAAAAGTTCCTAGAATGACAGTTCTGGGCAGGGGACCAGAAGCCAGAACACTGGGTATTTTTTAAATGTTCAAGTCCATTAGAGTCTCTTGATGGCCTCCAAGAGCATGCATCTATTAGCTCATTCTCGATTTTCCTTTAGCCTGCAAGGCTGGTCTCCAGAATGATGGACCCAGGATCTGCTTTCAGGCATTTTGATAGCTGCTGGAGTGGCTGGAATCAGTGTGAGGTCTCTCCCAGATGGCTTCTAGAGAGGGAGAGTAGATAAATTTAGCCATCATTTAATTCCCAGGTTAAAATAATAGTGGGTTTGTCTTGCTTGGCTGGAAGGAGGAGCTGCAGTGAGCCAAGAACTGAAGTCTTATATCTGGGCAGCTTTTTCTTATCAAGAAAAAGTCATTAGCAAGAAGTAGTTGTCTAAATAACATCTCACATGGCGTTAAGACTACTACTGTCTGGGGAGTGCAATTTCCTGACTTGTTAAAGAAACACACCAATCATTTTAATCTTTTGGTCACATATTTCCTGGTGGGTGTTTAATATCATATAGTGGGCCAATATTAATCACTTTCTCTTTACTGTCAAGGCCACTTAAGGATCTGGTTCTCAGGGGTCACTTGGGCTTGGGAGAAACCTCTGGCTACTTTGTCCTATCTTTTATCAACTGTTCCATGTATGTGAGGATAAGACAATGGCCTTGTTTGACTCTGCCTTTACTTGGAAGCTTTGTGGGAAGTTTTTCCTTTGGATTCTCCCTCCTCTTTCACAGATCTGACATTGGGTATAGTTCACTGACATGATGGGCTCTCCACGGTCTCTCCGAACAAGAGAAAACGTGACTTTCTACAGTAGATGCCCCCACATTTCCCTTGAAGCCTTGGCAAGGTCCCACGAAGGGAAGTTGCAACAGTCTGATACTTTAAACTAACGTGTGATATTTTACTAAAGCCTGGGAGAAAACTAAAAACTTTGAAATTATCTTTGATTAGATATACATTTGTTCTTTAGAGTGTCCCTGTGGTTGATATCAAGAACAGGCCAATTTCTCCACTGATTAAGCAGGGGTTGGATTGAACTTTGACATTAGAAATCTTGCACTTGTACACATCACCTCTAAGTTTCATATTTCACATACTGTAAGTAACTCACTCGGACTTTCCTAACTTGTATATGTTTTCCGTTTTTCTTTTCCATTCTGAAGACATCCAGTAATCTTTATCTCCACACACAAATCCTTCTTTACTAATTTTTTTTTCATTTAGATCCTTTGAACATCTTCTTCTACTTACTGGTTTTCTTTCTTACTACCATGCTATGCAGTAACACCAGTAGATAAATTACCATTTTGTTGTGAGAATTTTCTCCCAGGGAGGACCTAAGCAATGTCTTCCCTGCTCTTCATCAAGTCCCTATGACAAAGTGAAATTAAATTTCACCAGAGGTCCCCCTGGTGAACCATCGGGTTTATTGGGCTCACCTACGGGACATAAGTGATGGGCTGATGAGAGGAGCGTGGGGAGAAACACACGCTCTGGAAAGCATTCATCCAGCTTGGGTGATGGTTTCCCATAGCGGCATAGGTAGTTGTCCTCTACCTAGTCCTTCCCCGTAAGTGATTCTCAACCTGTGGGTTGTGACCTCTTCGGGGCTGAACCACCCTTTCACAGGGGTCACCTAAGACCATGGGAAAGCACAGATATTTATATTACGATTTACAACAGTATCAAAATTACATGTATCAAGTAGCAATGGGAGTAATTTTATGATTGGGGTTCAACACAATATGAAAAACAGTTTTAAAGGGTCGCAGCATCGGGAAGGTTGAAAACCACTGCTTTAGGTCCTCTGTAAGAATACAAGGCTTCATGCAGTTAGTGCAGAACTGAATACAAATGGCTGAGAGGAGTGGTTGAATACTAAAAAAAAAAAAGAGCAATGTAATCTAGACATAAGCAAAAGATTGGTTTTGTGAAGCAAGGCTAAAATTGTTTACATTTCTCCCCTCCCTACAATGGTAGGCATAGAGGAAATCCAGAAACATCTGGTCAGTTGCTAGAAGAGGCCATCTGTCATGGTCACTGAGTATCCCTGAATGTTCTTGCTGAGTATGTCAGGAATGAAAGCCCTGGACTGTTCTCTCTCCAGTTTATTCCCACAGAATTGTCTTTGGAACAGACCCTGGAGGATGAGGTAACATCTCTCTCTGGGCAATAAGCAGGCTTGCTTCTGCTCAATATAAAAGCAATAAATCCTCCAAGATCAGGTTCCTCTCCTGTCATCTAACCCAGTGAAACCAACAAGCATCCCCGAGGACCACCAGCATCATCCACCTCTCTGGGACTTTTAGGATGTGAAAACCTGCACACACAAAAATAAAACATTTAGTGATGCTTCTGATTAAGGAGTCTAGTACATTCTTACTGAAGGCTTGTCAAGTCAGTAAAACGTTATATGCTGGGCACCTTTATTTAAAAGTATGGGTGCAAAATAGGTGAGGAGAATAAATGTCAGAAACCATTTGTAACTAGAGTAAAGTGATAAATATTGTAATAAAGCTAAATATCATGTATGCTAAATACTCAAAAGAACCCCAAAATCTATGTATAGCATTCTCTGTATGTAAACAACACCTTCAGGCAAATTTGAAAATTTATATAATATAATTTAATAAGTAGGCTTCTAAGTTCACATTTTGATAATTATGAAGAAGGATCGGGGTATGTAAGACTGGAAGATGAAAGTATCCTGGTTCAGTCAGAAAAGAAAGAGAAGGGCACTTCTGTACCTCTGCTCAGGATCTCTCGTACTTAGTACTAAGACCAAAACCCAAAGCCCCTCTCCTTAGTAAAAACACAGCTCACTGAAAAACCATGTAAGGCATACCCTCCTCTCTAGGTATCAGAGCATGGAATGTGCTGTCATTTGTGACGGAGCTTAGGTATTCAAGACTGGACTCTGGCCCAAGGAGGAAGTACCTTGGGGAGGTAAACCATTTGGAAAGGCACAAGTCTGCAAAACTTATCAGAAAAGTGAATTCATCCAGAATTATGTAGTTGTAATTTTAATTCCCAAGTAGAAATAACTGATTGGTATTTCTTTGGAATCATGAGGCAACAGTATGATAATTAACCTCAAACTACAGTGAAGGGTTGGGAACCATCTTTACCTATGCTGGTAAAGGAAAAACAAAATAAAACAAAATACAAGCACTTTCCTTAAGGAAGCTGATGGATTTTAAATTTCAGTGTGGAAAGTCCAAGGTTAGTGAGGCTGACCATCAGAGGTCGAGAGTGGTACTAACAATAAAGGGACAGGTGGAGAGAAATTGGAAAGTTACCAATGAGCTCAGAGCTCTAATAGTTAACATCTTTAGAATGGAAAGAATAGGTAAATAGAAAGTGGTTATTTCTGTTTAGTACCACTAGAAGTAATGGAAATAGACACCCAGAGAGCTATGCTTATAAAATATAATATAAACGATAGTCCTAATGCTTGAACTCCTATACTGATTATTTGTGTAAAATAAACCCCATGAGAAGAAATTACAAACAGAATGTTTGAGTGAGACATGCTTAAGAGTGAATAGGGTTTTGAGAAGCAGAACCTATTTAAAAATAAACTTCCTCATCAAAACACCAATGGGGAGATACAAATTTAAACAAATTGATAGTAACAAAACAGAGCTGAAATTTTCAAAATTAGATACTAAAAGTATATAAAATGTCTTTTCATTAGGGATTAAAGATAATATTGCATATTTTAAGACCATCTTATTTCAAAATAATGTCACTCTGGCAAAAGAGTTAAAAGAAAGTACAAAGGGCTCTAACACAGACTGCATGCTCCTTCCCTAGTGTTACATTTTATGGAACCATGGCAAACTTCTACAAAGGATAGCACTTTGTACTGGGAAACACTTTGTAAAGTTAGTTATAATACTAACTTTATTTTCATTTCACCTGTTTTATGTTTATTTCCATTGTACATTAGAGGGCATTCCTCTTTAAAACATATATGCAGAAATGACCACAGTTTGCTAAGATAGAGAGCTCTCTTAAGGGGTTGGGAGGGTACTCTGGAAGCCTTGTAGCCAGGAATAGTAAATAATAAACTTTAGCCTGTATGTTGACTGATGGAAGGTCATTGAAAATAAGGAGAGCCCGTCTGCCCGACCTTCAAGGTTCCACCATGTTCTCGCGGGCCAGTGCTGCCGGGCTGTCGGCCTGTGCCTTGCAGCCGCAATGGATCCAAGTTCGAAACATGGCAACTTTGAAAGATATTACCAGGAGACTGAAGTCCATCAAAAATATCCAGAAAATTACCAAGTCTATGAAGATGGTGGCAGCTGCAAAGTATGCCCGGGCTGAGCGGGAGCTGAAGCCAGCTCGAGTGTATGGAACAGGCTCCTTGGCGCTTTATGAGAAGGCTGAGATTAAGGGACCTGAGGACAAGAAGAAACACCTCCTTATTGGTGTGTCGTCAGATCGAGGGCTTTGTGGTGCTATTCATTCCTCAGTGGCTAAACAGATGAAGAATGAGGTAGCTAACCTCACAGCAGCCGGGAAAGAAGTTATGATTGTTGGAATTGGTGACAAAATCAAGGGCATACTTTATAGGACTCACTCTGACCAGTTTTTGGTGTCATTCAAAGATGTGGGACGGAAGCCCCCTACTTTTGGAGACGCATCAGTCATTGCCCTGGAATTGTTGAATTCTGGATATGAATTTGATGAAGGCTCTATCATTTTTAATCAGTTCAAATCTGTTATCTCCTACAAGACAGAAGAGAAGCCCATCTTCTCTCTCAACACCATTGCAAGTGCTGAGAGCATGAGCATTTATGATGACATCGATGCTGATGTGCTACAGAATTACCAGGAGTACAGTCTGGCCAACATCATCTACTACTCCCTGAAGGAGTCCACCACCAGTGAGCAGAGTGCCAGGATGACGGCTATGGACAACGCCAGCAAGAATGCTTCTGATATGATTGACAAATTGACTCTGACGTTCAACCGCACCCGCCAAGCCGTCATCACAAAGGAGTTGATTGAAATCATCTCTGGGGCTGCTGCTCTGGATTAATGAAAATCAAGTTGCATCCGCAGATAAGAGGTAAAAGAAACAGCAAGCTGATTTTAACTGATTGCTGTCTTTGTCAGAAGAAACTTGATCCACAGAGTTACAAAGCCAAGATGTTTGTAAATTATCTTGCAATAAACAACTTACAATGAGAAAAAAAAAAAAAAAAAAAAAAAAAAAAAAAAAAAGGAGAAAAGTCATTAGGCATCAGAAAGGAGAGACTGTGAAATGGACATTTAGAAGTCTTAATTGACATAATATGTGTGCATTTTCAATACTTACTAAAAGAATTTTATTGCTCTGTGCCCAACTCAACCATTTCTCTAAAGAAGCAAAAATAAGAATTTTTTCCACAATCTCAACAAGATGAGTCTTTATTTCTCTTTTATAGAAGGCAATAAAGAAAGCAATCCAGTTAATCATTTCCACATCATTTCCTTGGTCTCCCTTCATGTGTTTACTTGGCTTTGTAAGGAAGAGTACCCAGACCATGGCTGTCCTTCAGCTGGTCCCATGATAAATACTGCCAGGACTTCATCACACTCCCCTGAATTTTTTTTTTTTGTTTTTTCGAGACAGGGTTTCTCTGTGGCTTTGGAGCCTGTCCTGGAACTAGCGCTGTAGACCAGGCTGGTCTCGAACTCACAGAGATCCGCCTGCCTCTGCCTCCCGAGTGCTGGGATTAAAGGCGTGCGCCACCATCGCCTGGCTCCACTGAATATTTTATGTTAAACCATGTTTATTAATAATCTTAGACTGGACACTTTGTAAGTAAATATTGTCTATCCACCTTAACTCTCTTCCTAAATTTTTGTAATCTTCCCCATGCTACTTAATCTTCCAAAATGATCACTCTTGAGAATAAAGGGGGAGGAAAGGGAAACATTATACAAGTCTTCATCTTTCAATTTGCATCAATGCCAATGCACTGTGCAAAGAACCCCTTAGAGTGATCCCTCACGGGCTGACCTGTCTCTTCAGAGCTCTATCTGCTGATTACTGATGTTGAGTTTAATTCCCACTCTTCTTGGAGGCCTGCATCTCATGCTGCTTTGTAAATGGCTCTTTTCAAGTATGACTTAGATTATCAGATAAAAACATAAACAAATCAAAATGTGAGCCAAAGTAAATATTAATTTAAATACTATAACCCCAGGTCCAAAATGAAATAACACTTTTGGCTAAAACCTCCAGTTCGGCTAAGCTGTCTGCACTTCAAGAAATGAAAAAGAGAAAAAGAAAAAAAAGAAAGGGAAAGAAAACGTGCTGAGAAGGGAAAACACAAACTCTCACAGTCATGACGGCCTAAGAGAGAAAACAGACCAAAAAGTGAGGCATGTGCTCTCAGCAGCCCAGGGCTGTCCTGGCCCATTTTATTGGAACACGCGAGAGTCTCTTGCTCCTTGGCTCACAGCTTTACTGTCCCCAAGACACTAGCATTGGCTTTGCTCAGAAGTGCTCTGTGCCACGAAGCCTCTCTTTGCCCTCACAACAGGTCAGCTTTGCTTCTGCAACTTTCTCATACTGTCCTGGAACTGAGCCACTAGGAAGAGTCCTCGGGGATACATTGGTTGCCAAGGAAGATGTCACACTTGCTGTTTATTTCCTAATGGACTGAAGCTTTCTCATGTAATTGAACAGATGCCTTCAGATTTTGACCTTAATGCACTGTTTAATTTACCAAGTGTCCAGATTGTGTGGATACATAAGCCTCCCTGTAGCAATAGACAGGAAGACTATGACGGACACTCATAATCCCAACTTCATATTTAGAAAACTGGAAATTTGAAGTTGTATAGACTTGTTAGGTTTTATGTGTGTTATTCTGCATTTCCACAGTCTGTTACCTTGACCATGATAAGTTTTTCTTTATTTTAACTTCAAACTTGAATATATGCAATATATATATTTTGAATCATCATATAACATGTATTATAATGACTATAAAATGGGTTATCCTCACATAGACCAGATTCAAAACCTAGCAATATAAGCTTATAATAAAACTCAAAGTAGAAACATTATAGATTCTTCATTTCAGTCATTATTCTCTCTTCTGGAACTTTCCATGAATTTTCAAAATATTCAATATTGGACTTTGATACAGCTGTTTTCAATAAACAAAAGCTTCTTCTTTTCCCCAGTGCTTTAAAATCTATCACAAAGCATGAGCACTTTTGTTAGAATCAAATAAGGTGGTGTTCACACATTTTAGTCTGGATAGCACTGGTTGGATCTAGATAACACATGTGAATACATAGATAGGAAACTCACTGTTCTCTGTAACAACCAACATCTTGATTTATTTGTCTGCAATAGATACAGACTGAGTTACAGTAGATATAATATTCACACCCTGAAGTTTCTTACTTGAGTCACTTTGAAAAACCAGCTTTCTTCAAATTTCTAAGCTTGTGTATATAGAATATATGATACTTAAAGGCAGATTGGAAAACCACCAGGGCAAGCCCTGCTCTGCTGTTTGGACAGCCTTAGATTCTGTTTCAGCCCGATAATGGTGAGGGTTATCTGTATTCTGTAGATTTGACATGTTCCTAGAGTGAGCTTAACTGAAGAGTCTGTCAATGGGCTTTGAGTTCAGCAACTCCACTCTTTTCATTGGTAGGGCTGTCAGCAGATCACATTAACGTTGGAACTTAACCGCACATTCTCAACATTTCTACAGAATTAAAATGAGCAGATGAGGCTCAGAATGGTTAGGAAGGTAAAGCAAGTCTGGTGTTCTGCATTGGTCTCTGGAACTCACATAGCAGAAGACGAGAATGAACTCCTCAAAGTTGAACTCTGGCACCCACACATGCAGGAGAGCATGCATGTGTAGTACAAGCATGAATGCAAGTACATATACATGCTAAACACATATGTAATAACATGCTTCCAATAAGTGTTTTAAAGAGCAGAATTAATCTGGGATGCTCTTTCAACAGTTCAAGAGAATATTTATCATGACTCGAAAGTTCAAAATTCTCAAAAGGTCTATGTTGGCGAAGTAAAAGAGTTCAAAATGTATATGCAAAACCCCTGCCAATGTGAATATTTGGCATTGCCATAGAAACATGGATGGTTGTCAGGAACATTTATTCAAATTGGGCCTAAGGCTGTTCAACAGAACACACTGCACATCACGGCCATCTGCCTGAAGCAGTGCTGCAGAAATAGAAAATACAAGAAATTTCTGTCACTGTGGGACATAATTTTGTGAAGGATCTTGCCTATCTCTTGAATGTTTTATATTTACATGTAAGATTGTGTCCACCACCAGGTGATAGTGACTAGGACCTTTTGGGAAAGAATTAATGCTATGCTCATATTTATCAAAAATTTAATATCCTAATGAAAGGACTCAAAATTTTATAGAAAATACGTAATTGCAGATATCTATGTACCATAAGGGCAATGATGATTTGATTGTGTCTGCATCTAAACATATAAGAAATTTTATTATTTTTATATGGAAAGATATAATTGAAGAAGCGGTAATTTATATTTTTGAAAACCCATTCAGTTATGATTGGTAAACACAATTTGTCTCATCATATTATATTTTAAAAACAAATTCTAAAGAGAAACCCAATTATTGCTGGACTTTCTTCTTAAGTCAGTGAGCATCCCAGCATGGATATGGGAGAGGTATGCAAACCCACACTCCTGGCTGAGGAGCTATTGATAGTGAGTGGATGCTGGGGAAGAGGGGGTCAGTTTTCTTGAAAGAATCGGCCACTGAGAGATCAACCATGCTACAGTGGATAGCTCCGTCTACAGACACATATGCACAGCGCTGATTGGACTCAGTGAGTTATTAAAGACAGACAAACAGTCGGGCGGTGGTGGTGCACGCCTTTAATCTCAGCACTCGAGAGGCAGAAGCAGGCAGATCTTTCTGAGTTCAAGGCCAGCCTGGTTTACAAGAGCTAATTCCAGGACAACCAGGGCTGTTAGAGAAACCCTGTCTCAAAAAACAAAAAAAATAAACAAACCAGACAAATGACAAATAAACAAAACAACCAGAGTTCATAAAGTTGGGAGGAAGATGCAGACAAGTGGCTATGAAAGAAGCTGACTGTGAGTTTCAGTTTTAATATATTGCATTTGTGCATACCCAACTTACACATTTGTATCCAATATTATATGGATAAAATAAATGTCTGTGGATATTATTAAAGACCAAATACAACACTACAGTTATATTTTCAATAGTAGGGAATATGGAAAAGTGAAGTTTTAAAGGTGGACAGCTTCAAAATTATGCCAAGGTAAAGACATGCTTGCAGTTCTCACTTTAGGTAAAACTAAAGCACCATTCCTACCTAAGCCCAAACCTGCTTAGTGTCTGCCCCTAAAATACTGTCTACTCCCCATTTCAGACTTAAGCTCGCTTCTACCTTTGATAACCTGGGTTGGATTGTCTCTCCAAAACAGAATCTGCATACGGTTGATATTCTTTTGTATCTAGCTGTCTTCACTTGTGACAATAATCTATATTAATCTACATAGCACATTTGTATTGCATTAATATTCTTCATATTCATGATTATTTGTGATTTCATTATTTAAATCTGGTACAACTTAGTTATATGTTCTGTAGATAAATATTTATGTTGTTTTCTGTTTAACAAATGATGTTCTTTAGGGCATGTGTTTTTCTGACTTTTTGGATTTATAAGAGTCATTCAATTATACTTTATTCAAAATTAAAGCAATAAGTGCCAAATTTCAAGATTTAAGCTATAAAACATTTCAAATATACATTTGCTTTTTACACTCTAGTCAAAAGTAGGACAGTGTGTGTAAGATTTTGAGATTTAAGCTAAAAAACCAGTTCAAAAAATATATTTGTTAGCATAAATACTTCCTGTGCGTGCCATCTGGCCATCCATTTACACTTAGACGTCAAAGAGCTGGCTTTGGGCTTATGTTGATTCTATCTTAGAGAGAGTAACAAGAGTTGTCTCCGTGCCTATATTGATTTACTTATATAATAAAAAATACACAATATTTCTTGTTGCTTTGCATTCTGGTCTATACCCAGCACTTTCTCCTGAAACAGAGTGTGTTTATACCATGGTACTTTATAGTCATTTTCACGTGCATTTGCAAAGCCAGGGTCTTGTTGTGCTGCCTAAACTTGCCTTAAGTTCTTGGACTCAAGCAATCCTCCTGCCTCAGTCTCTCTCATAACAGGACTATGGATGTATTCTATTTCACCTAACTTTAATGTGCAAATCTTAGATAAACCAGATTATTTTTTTCAATGTTTAATAATGATTTGGTATGATTACAAAAGAATTAAGATTATTTTTGTTGTTTCTCCATTGCTGAGTATCAAATCAGGTCTTTGTGCATGCTAGTCAATTTTAGTTTTCTATTGATTCTTTTGACTTTTTAGGTTTTTTCTATTTTATAAAAGACTTTGTCTGAAAATATATGCTTTGAATAACTTTCTCTTAATTTGGGGATAACCATTTTGCTGTCAATACCATCTTCTGATACATAAAACAACAAGTTTAATATATTCATATTTATAATTCTAAATTTTATTACTGTATGGAGTCCACATGAGGTTATAAGATGATTTGGGAGAGTTAGTTCTCTCCTTGTAGCATGGATTCTAAAGATTAAATTCAGATGAGGTTTGTGTCATAAAGTAAGTTTATACTCTGAGTCATCTTGTAGATCCATACACATTTTTAAAGACTATTTATTTTCCTTGTTTATCAAAAAATTAACCAATTCAATAATCTTATGAAGATGTTCTTCTAGAATCTTTACAATAATTTTATCTTCTAATATCCTTAAGTTCCATTTTTTCTTGAGAAACTATGAAAATATATCAAATAATACTGATATGAAGCTAATAAGAAAGGAACAGGATGGTCAAGTTCAGGGAGGAGTGGAGTGGGAAAGCAATGAAAGAGAGATCTTGACAAACGTGAGCTATTATGGGGTTAGGGAGGAGCTTGGTGCTAGGGAAATTCCTAGGAATCCACAAGAATGACCCCAGCTAAGACTCCTGGCAATAGTGGAGCGGTGCCTGCACTGACCTTCTTCTGTGGTGGGTGAATACTCCGGCTGTCCTCACTGAGCCTTCGTTCAGTGACTGGTGTAACCAGAAGCAGAAATTCAGGACCAAGCACCAGGCCAAACTCTGGGGATCCAGTCCTAACTAGGGAGGTTAAGATCTTGACAGAGAAATCTACAGAGACAACTAAACCATGCTCATGGGAACTCATGAATTCTTGACCGACAGCTATGGAGCCTGTGGGACCAAACTAGGCCCTCTGCATGTGGGAGACAATAGTGTAGCTTGATCTATCTGAGGGACTCCGGCAGTGGGCTCAGGATCTATTCCTGGTGCATGAGCTAGATTTTTTGGAGTCCATTCCGTATGGCGGAATGCCTTGCTCAGCCTTGATGCCAGGAGGAGGTCCTGCCTCAATTTAGTGGGCCAGGCTTTGTAGACTGTCTATGGGAGGCCTTACCCTTTGGGACGAGTCCAGGGGTTGTAACATAATGGCCTGCTTGTTGGGGGTTTCTGTCCTCCCACCTTGCTGCTCACAGTTTTGTAACTCTGTCCCCTTCTAGCCTTCTCAAGTACCGGGCATTTGTAGTGCACATATGCACATGCAGGCAAAAGGCCCATTTACATAAAATAAAAATGAAATAAATCTTTAAAATATTTCAGTAGGCTTATTGAAGGATTATAGTCATACATAATTAACTGCAGTACTTATTATAAACATTGACAAATGAAGACAAATATGAGTAACTGTAAAGATGAGCAGGCAAATAATCAAAGACATCCTAAACAAAAAGGAAAATTCTAAGAGCTGTTACATTTACACATAATTCAATTTCCTACCAAATTTAGTTATTATTATATATTTTTGATTAAAGTTTAGAAAATAATATATATATATATATATGTTTTATCCTTATTCCTTCTCTTATTTCTAAAGCATGATGTGAAAGGCACAAAGAATAAATATTTAAAAAGTTAAATTTACAAATTAAAATAATTTAAAAGGAAACACAAAAAAAACCACACAATAAAAGCCTATTAGGTGTACTGGCCAACTTTAACTTTCTTTCCAGTGATATGAGTTTTGTGAACGTGGAGGGACAAGGACATGGGTAATGATCCTTTGACAGGTGAGAGTTTAGGCCTATACGGGCATTCTGAGAAAAGCCCTCCTCTCCCTTCCAGGGATCAAGATAGAGAGATCTCAACACTGAGTCTGCGTCTAAGCCTGTTACTTTCATTTTGATCCCATTGCTTTGCACACCAAAATCCATAGTGTGGTGGTATTTTTCTAGCTGTCTCAACAATAATAGCAGTAGCTTTTTTTCATAATTACATAGAAAGCTTTGTTGTTGTTGAAATAAAATTGCCATGTTCTAGGAGGGAAAACTTAAAATGACTTCTATTTTTATTCATGTTCACACATTCTACACGTATTTTGTCAAAATAGGAACTATATCTGTTGAGTACATGCCCATAGATAAATATAAACAGACCACACACACACACACACACACACACACGAGAGAGAGAGAGGAGAGAGAGAGAGAGAACCTTGAATTGTGAGTTATGTACAGTACTTAAAGTTACTAGCAAGGAAGTTGCTCCATCATTGCTTGGCTTTGCCTCACAGTGATGACTGTGGACACTTCGGGATTTAGCGAGCTTGCTATTGGTTGAAAATCTTACAAGGATGTTTTTCTACCACCAGAACATTGACCATAAATGTCTATTAGTCAAAGTAACTGCAGGAGTTTTATAAGGCCTGTGAGTGCATGCTCCTCAGCCTGCTTCTTCTTAAATGACTAAGAATGCAAAAATAACCAATCTTTTGACCTCTTAAATCACAAATTGGATAGGATTACCATTAAAACATATTGTAAATGTGTTTCCCATTATTAAGCTCATTTAGCATGCTCAGCAGCAAGCATTCAAATGTTTTGGGTTCTGTCCTTTTTTCATCACAGAGGATATTAAATGATCCTTTCAAGCCACTAAGGGATATTTGAAACAATACAGAACAATTGGAATAGTCCTGATAGGTCATCATGAACCATCTGCATAGAGGATGAAGAATGTCAGGGTGAAATTGGCTAAGTAATTGCTTGGTTTTCTGTGAACTGCTTAGATAATTCTCCAAAGATGGCATAACTTGTTCGATTGGGAAAGTTGTCTACCTACTTTATATTAGAAAAATGAAAGGAGGGCCCTAGGAGAGAGGTACATAGCATGAAATCCCTGTCCTGCAAGTCAGAAATCGCTGATAGTAAATGCAATAAATCAATTAAAAGTTGTTGCCAAACCAACATGTATCTATTTATGTTTTTTTTTTTTTTTTTTTTTTTTTTTTTTTTTTTTTTTTTTTTTTTTTTTTTTTTGGTTTTTCGAGACAGGGTTTCTCTGCAGCTTTTTTAGAGCCTGTCCTGGACCTAGCTCTTGTAGACCAGGCTGGCCTCGAACTCACAGAGATCCGCCTGCCTCTGCCTCCCGAGTGCTGGGATTAAAGGCGTGCGCCACCACCGCCCGGCTCTATTTATGTTTTATGTTAGCAACAGAATGCGGCATGCTGATAAGTAAAACAAAATCTGATTTTTTTTCTTTTCTTTGGCAAATTAATGGCTTTCATTTTTTTTTCTGAAAAGTATTTTAAAACCCAGGGAAGCCGGGCGGTGGTGGCGCACGCCTTTAATCCCAGCACTCGGGAGGCAGAGGCAGGCGGATCTCTGTGAGTTCGAGGCCAGCCTGGTCTACAAGAGCTAGTTCCAGGACAGGCTCTAAAAAAGCCTCAGAGAAACCCTGTCTCGAAAAACCAAAAAAAAAAAAAAAAAAAAAAAAAAAAAAAAAAAAAACAGGGAAACATAAACATTCTAAGAAGTTACATGTGTTCCTTTCTATATAGGCCTTGGATTCTCTCTGAAACACCTGAAGATTCTAAGACAGGTATGGCACATCACAGTGCTTTGATAGTTTTCTAACATAGGTAATGAAGCTAGTGTGACCCTGTCAATCACCGTCTGCTGGAATACACAGGTGTGTTAACTAGTCACAGAGACTCCTGACTAAGCAGTCCCATGTTAGACAAGCTGGGATATGATTCACATTCAAGCATCTCGCTCAATACATCATGACGTGATTTTTTTAAGGTGAATTTTCAATAGGCATTTCTCCTTAGTGTGAATTTGCAAAACGTGTGAGGTGTTTTCAAACAAACGCATTTTACAGCTCAGATACCCCACGGCATATGGTTGACGCGCCAACAGGTGAGATGGATTACTCACATATTACAATTTGCAAGAAGTGGCTTTTATATGACAGTAGAACTTTTTCACATTTCTCTCTCTGGATCCTGGATGGATTTCTTCACATGTGAGGCAGTCTTGTTTTATGGATTATAAATACCTCTGCGATGGTTGCCTCAAGTTAAGCTCTTCTAGCCCAGATATTTCCAACATATATTGGTCTTTCAACATTTTTTTTTGGTGTCCTTAAAAATTCTGGGAATAGGGAGATGTATGCCTGGGTAGGGAGATGACATTCAAGACAGAAGTACCACAGAGGTGCAAACTACTAATATTAAAGGATAAACCGTCCATTGAAAGCGCCGCCGCTTTTCATCTCGGGAAATGTGAAGCAGCATCTAATAAAGCCAGAGGAAATGAAAGCGTTGAGGAGGAGAAGGTTATACACACAGGTGGTTGAGAGCGGTCAAGCTTGCCTGACTATAGTGTGAGCATACATACTAGAGCAAACCTGCATTTTACTTCAGAAAGCATGACATAAAGGTAAAAATGTGTTCCATTAAAACCAAATTCCAAATGTGTTTCATTAAAGCAAGATTTTTGCAAGCTATCCAGATGATGTGCAGGTACTTAGATAGATATTGAATCATACGGACTTTTCTTGATGAGCCAGTAGAAGATATGGTTCTTTGAATTTGCTGTTCATCCTATGCTATAAAGCATATCTTTCTAAAGAGTGATGGCACTGAACCTGTGACAGACGTTACTGTTTACATCACTTTCTACCATCAGCCCAGAGAAGAGATTTACAGACAAGTAGCGAACCTCGCAGAATTCACCCATCTAATCCCTCTGGTCCCATCTCGAGCTCCTGCTCTGCCCGCAGAGATGGACTGATCAGAGAGTTATAAGATGAAATGAGCCTTTTCCTCCCCAAGTTACTTTGGGTCATGGTAATAGTAACATTAACTTAAAAGGTGTCCTACAACAGGTATGGAGCACTGATTCTTCATGTTAGAATAAAATGTTTTTGTTGTTCTTATGGTTAAAAAAATAAAAACAATATTTTAAAAGGCATTTTTATCTAACTAAGTTTGATCTTATCTAATTTATCTACTTTCTCATAGCCAGGTTTTCTCCCCCTCTTCTTGTCATCCTCTGTTCCCACCTCTCTCTGTGTCGCTCATCTTGAGTATAGAGGATGGTTGCATTTGGGTAACATGTATGCATTTCTCTTCAGCTCAAAGAATCTTGTTTAATGTCATAAATATTCTACTATAGGCATCATAATCAGCCTGCTTTAGGGTAAAATAAAAATGTCTTGGGAAATTTTCTGCATATCCTTTTCTTTCCTATTATTAATGCCTGTGTACTCTTTAATTGAATTAGAACATAACAATAAGCTACAGTTATCTTCCACAGAATGCTTTAGTTTATTTCTTTGATATTTTTATTCCCAGATCTTGACTTCAAAATGCTGTTTCTTATACTTCAAAGTCAATACCTTTGCTAGTATTCTAACCATAAGGAAATTGAATCCAAAAATGATGATTAACTTTCCATTTTTGGAACCTTACAACACACATGAAGGCACAGACACATGATAATGATGAGGACCTGTGGTTTTAAACTGCAGACTTCACAATGCCCAAGCAAGAGAATAATAATAAGAGCCTGCTCAATTCCCTTAAGACTCACCATTTACTCTGAAATGAAAATATTGAAGCCTACCTTTGAATATCTTTATTTAAAAAATTAAGCAGATACTTAATAGAGTGGGAAACATAAAACTCCACAATGAATAGTGGAGTTAGCTCCATTTTGGGAGAACACACGGAGAAATGAGGGACAGTTTTCTAAAATGCAAAGAAAGGCTTTCATAAACCTGTTCCTTAAAAGCACTTTTAGCAACTTACAATTGACCAGCTTGTCTCTGCTCAGGAAGTCAATACCCAGGACATTCTCCTTGTGTCATGATTACCATCCCATGGGGCAATATTAGGGTGCAATAAGCATCAGTGACCTCTGCTCATGCCTACGTGCTGAGAACATCCTTTTGCTACCCGAGTTTAAGAAGGCGCAACTCCTTCTCAGGAACACAGGAGCTCATGTAAGTCCCCAATGGATGGATCTGCCATTGCCGAAGTTCTCACCTATCTTTCTTAGGAAGGACAGGTGACACACCAATGCAAATTTCTATAAGAATCGAACATTTTTGCTGGGGAAATCAGGGTTAAAATTTCCAAAGTATTTGCATTTGCAGGGAATCTACAATCAAAAAGTTCTAACTCAGGAGGGAAGACTTGTATGACGATTTAGCTCTCAGCAGAAAAGTCAGTTAATCCAGGAGACCCTCTCTCTGCTTTCCATGTACAAGCTCCAAGTTATGAATCAGACCCAAGATTCCATCAAATTTTAGCTACAGTACAGACAGTAGTGCCAATGCTAAGCATGCCTGCTCATCTTCAGAAAGCTCTTTGACACAGAATGGTCCCCTTGATTAGGGGGAGAAACGTACGTGGCTTAAGTCAGATCACTCTGGCCTTGGCAATCAATGCCTCCTAGCAAATAGGCATTGCAGACAGGTCACCTGCTAGGAATGCTCTGTCTCAGGTTACTTATATGTAGTGAATTGAAAAGATGCTTAGCCACCGTGAAGCTTCATACTAATAGTGGTGTTTACATGTTCCATGGAACTTCTATCTGGGGAAAAAAATCTGGAAGTCTCATGAAAGAGGATTTTTCTCTTTGTTTTTGAGTACATGAAACTGCACTAAAACAAAGCCAATGGAAACCAGCCTTTGTCTAGAGACTTTTCTCGGCTTCCTAATTTTAGCCGGCTCAAAAGCTTGTCTTACACAATTGTGGAAATAGTGACTCCGGTGTTAGACTCATCAAGAACTTTAGAAAACTAGAAGAAAAAGATGAGTTAGTCATGAAGTGGTTGAACTTTCATGTGGTTTGGGGTTTCAGTTTCATCTTGGAGATGAAAACTTTGGTATGTTTACATAATATGTAATTTAATTCTTTAACCAGATTTGGATTCAAGTTATCTGTGCCTAAACTGCAAATGCCTTTATGTATGTTCTTCAAAATGTGAGTAAGTTTCTTACAAGGACATCTAAAATGGAAATTTTAATTTTTAAAAATTTTAAACCAGTCTTATTATTGTAAGGCTCTCGTGTAATAAAATACTTTTAGATGTGTGAGGAAAACATTTCTCTTCTTTGAAGACCTGACAGAATATAAGGTAGTTGCACTAATAAAGTTCATTTCTTTTCTAAAAAAAAAGTTTAAGGAAGCAATAGCAGGTGTTAGAGTAGGTAACTGTCCCCTGTGGCTGTAAAAATAACAAGGGGGTAGGGGGTTCCAAAGGGAAAGTTCTAAGTGCTGGAAGTGTTGGAAGAGCAGGCTGAAGATTAGAATCAGAATCCACATGGGAAAAATTGAAGGAAATTCTTTAGCATAAATCATCTAGATACTTAATTTGGAATCAAACCCAAACTTGAACATGTGTCATATAATCTGGCTAAATACACCTGGGCTTTATTAAGATGGTGTGAGCCAAAGACTACAAGGTTTGAGACAAGCTTGAGCAAATCATGGGCTAAAGAGAAAAGCAAATGTATTATTGTATAGCTTACCCATGGATAATAAAATTCCCCAAACCTCTGAACACCAGCTTCATATGACTAAAGGACAGATCTTCTTCATTTGTCCACTAAGTTTGAAAGTTAGCACAATGCAGTGTTTAATAACATGCACTTTAGGGTGATTCTAATCTGAAATGAAGTCCTGGCACCCGTATCATGTGCTTCAAAACTCCCTGTAACTTCAGCTACAGGCTATCCATGTCCTCTTCTGTGCCCCATAGGCACCTGTATTCCCATGTGCACATCACTACACATAGACACCATGCATACATATAATAAAAAAGAAAATAAACATTCAAAATAAACAAAAAACTTTCCTGACTTTGACTATTTGAGAATATAGTACAGATATTTTATAGGGTTTACCTCCTTTATCTGATATTTCTTGCTTGCTTTTGTCTTACAGGAATTTAATGGAAATACTACTAAAATAATTTTATATTAGTATCACATGCAGATCCAGGCTGCATGAAAGCTAGTATTTAAAAGGTAAGAGTTGGTGAGAAGGAGCCATGTTTATTGAAGGATGGGCATTCTGGAAAATGGAGATGTGCCATCCTCATACATAGGGGCACACTAGGAGGAAAAGAAGGTGCAGTGAGATAATTGTGTGCTGACAGGGCTCTTCAAACTCTTACACACTTGTCTCTGTTTGCTGCTTCTTCCGGACAGACATGCCAATAGACCGCTGCCCTATGAGATTATTCCTTGCAATTCTTTCAAACAGACATTACTTTTCTGTAAACTTAGGTTCACAGCAGTTTTTATGCTTTCTATTGCTTCATGCACAGAACTAAAGACCAAGAAGGAACATTGCAGATTCTGATATTATCTGAAGGTCACCAAATTATCTGAGTTTTATAGCTCTAAGCAAAGAGTAGCAACTAACATATTAACTATTTAGGGGGTCCTTCTCTTAAGAATCCTGAGATTTGGTCCTAAGGAAGGAGGGCAGTCCTTTTTAAAGGGCTATGAAAGAGAAACAATCCTACAGCTGAAGATGTTCCTGAAATAGTCATGTAGCTGAGCCTATGGGGGAAGGTGTGCCATGAATTGTAGGAATGAGTAGAGCTACCGAGTTAGCCAAGGGACTCGATCAATAGATGTCAGTTAGGCTATGCTCTGAGTCCCTTCTCTATGTAGATGAGGATGACCTTGGACTCTTACATCCCAAATGCTGCAGTCACAAGTGAGAATCACTATGCCCAGTGTGTGTTGTGCTGATAATGGAACACGGGACTTCAGGAGTGTCAGGGAATCGCTACGCTAACAGAGGTATAACCCCAGCCCCAATAATCTTTTAGATAAAGACTTCAAAAGTCTAACTATCAACATATTTACTTGGAACTCTGCTGAATGGAGGTAATGGTTTCTCATAATTACTCATTAATTTTATCATGCTTGGCCTCTTGCTAGGTATCAGGGAGGAGAAAGTAGAAGTGTGAAGTCTACACCGTGTGTTGGCACTTGACTGTACAATCACCACTAACAGTCATTCATTTGTTTCCTCCTTTACCTCTATGGCTTCCAATTACTTAGACTGCTCTTGTTATATCTGGTTAGACCAAATATGGTGGGTTTGAAGCACAATTAAGAGTCTCATCACTGAACGTGGGGATCACGAACAATTTGGCGATATCAAATGGTTTCTGAATGTGCAAAGACCACACTTGGATGACAGTGCTTAGCCATGTTGCGCTGCAAGACTTCTCTGCAACCTTGGCTCTGAGCTTTCGGCAGGCTGACACACTTTATGCTTGCGTCTTATGCCAGAAGACACCTACAAACACTGCTTAAAGCATGTCAGCTCAGCTTAGTAGGTTGTGAATTAGAGTATCTTTGCTATACACGCAAGATGTTCCTACCTTACAAAAGTACAATAGTTCACTACAGAAAATACACATTTTCCTACCATCATTCTTCAGTATGTACCAAATTCATATAGTTTTAACTGTATATGTAAGATTTTTAATTTAAAATTTCTCCAAGTTTCACTAAAAAAATCACTAAATATATTTTGTCTTGAAAAATCAGGACAGAATGTCCAATAATTTCTGAAGTGGTTGTTAACATTCTTGAGCTGTTTTGTACTAGACATATAAGACAGTGTTCTCAGCATTGTTGATTTTAAATATCAAAGTTTCATCAACTGTGAAAATCATTGAAGATGCCCTCCATAGCTCACAGTTCAAATATTCAGATAAGGTTGACTTCCTTATATTGAAGGAAGTGAGCACATCCGTCTCACTGGAATTCACCTTTTCCCTGATGTTTAACAGAGGATGGAATTACATATGTGCATATATGCCAAGGAATTTTCCTAGAATACATTTCTTTATGATTTATTATCAGAAAATATCCAATCTGTATACGTATTTTCTTTAGTTCTATGCCCAAGAGTCATGACTGGAGAAAACTTTTAAGAACTGTAGTTTAATGGACAATTCAATACTCTGCTCTAGAAAACTTTCTTGATTTGTTTGGTTTTCCCTGTACAGCTCTTCCTCAGCAATGTGAGTGAGAATGAGAATTCCCCAAGAGGCTTCTTCAAAATACACTTCATTCCCAGCCTTCACTCAGACTGGAGAACTTACTTATAGGGGTTACATTGTTTAACCAGTATTTGTGCTCAAGGGTTTACATTGTATCATTGGTATTTATCCTCAAGACAGCCGTCTGAGCTTTACAAATAATGTAACTATAACTCAGCACTTTACATGGGCTTAATACATTCTGCATGCATTCAAACTATTTTAAAGCATAAACTCACTTCACTAATTTAATAATTCAGATGCCAATTTTAAACATAATTTAGAGAATTTCCTCCCATATTATGGAAATTAATATATAAAATTACTGTGTATGTAATTTATTCAGGAGTTTGTACTCTATGACTCTTAAAAAACAGCATTTTTGTTGTTTTCTGTTTGTTCAAACCATAAAAATGTAGCATACAATTCGCTCTCACAAATAGCTGTTTGGAGAAAAAAGAATACAGAACAACACTGCATTACATCATACTTGAAGTATATTTATTTGTTCTTCAGTCTTCATAGGCTTACTTAAGTGTGTTTAGTTATCTAATATATTCAACAATAAATATGTTTATACTTAATTGTAATCATGTTAAAATTTATAGAGTTTCTGCATATACTTAGAAAATATATTTGGTTTCTCAATGATATATATGTTACAATATATTGCAATATACGTTTCATTTTTCTAAAATGAAAAATAGAAGAAAAATGAGAGCCCTCTGGTGGGCAATATATTAAGTTCAAAAATACCACGTATATTTTCTTAACAGTATCTTCTAAAAATTAAGCAAACATTTTATTTCTAAACAAGCCTGTGGGATGGATATGGAAAAGTTTTTCCAGGGAATAAATTAAATAGACTACATTTCTGTGAAAAAAAAGTCTTAATTTGAATATTAGGAATAGCTCTCCCATTAAGACTAAATCAGTCCAAATTCACAAGAAAATGTGTCACAAAACAAGCAAGGAAAGAGAACGTAATGTGTTAATCTTATCCTTTGATGCTGATTTTGAATGAAATGGATATATGAAGTTAAAAGACAGGAAAGAGATGAAAATTTTCTATGCACATTGTGAAAGTAGAATAAAAAAATTTCTCCTCCTCCTCCTCCTCCTCCTCCTCCTCTTCCTCCTCCTCCTCCTCCTCCTCCTCCTCTTCCTCTTCCTCTTTTTCTCTTCAGAGCAAGTGGGCCTGTTATGTATACCAGCCTAAGTATATCAACTTGTGTGGGGTCTTAGTGGGGGACTTTGGTTGGGTTGTAAAAACAAAAACAAACAAAAATAAATATATAAAACAGTTCTTTCCTTTTTAATTTTTTTTTAAATTGTGGTGCTTTTGTTGATGGTTTGTAAGGTGGTCTAAGCAGAGATTTGCTTCTCCCAGTTGTAGCCATGGGAAGCTGGAGGTGGGGGTGGAGTGTAGAGAGGCTGTGGGAAGACCCTTCCTAGTTTGCAATTGTTGGCCATCCTCCTGTGTTCTGACATGGTTCTGATGTCTCTTCGTAGTTTTCTAAGAACTCATTCACATTATGTCCTATCTAATGAATTCAACTAAACATAAACACTTTCCAAATGGCCTTCCTCTTCCTGTACAATCACACTGGGAATTAGAATATCAATAAATGAACTGGGGGATGGGTAAGCAGCCAGTCTTCAAGTGGATTTGTTACATCAGAATGTTAAATATTTTTTTAAATGACTTGGTGGCATTTAGCAGAATCAAATGTGTGTATTGCCATGTCTAACCATTTCTAAAGGATTTATATCATCTGCTATATTTTCAGAAAGATTTATCCTCTTCTGACACACATTTTGAAATTTGATCACTACTGTAGTATTATGGTGAGATGGTTAATTAAGAAGTGATTGCTTCATGAGAATGAGGATTAATCCATTCAATAATTAATGAATAACAAATGACGGGGTTATAGTATGAGTTGCTCCAGTACAAAAGCTATTTTTTTCTGGCTAGCTTCCTGTGTGTTATTGTATATGACCTTGGTCATTTTAACATGCAACAGGGAAGCACCACTGGGTGCCATGCGATGCTTTTCCATTTCCTGGTCTTCAGAATCATGAGCTAAATGAGGTTCATTCTGCAGTTCCCCGGGCTGTCATATGCTATTATAGTAACAAGGAAACTAAATAAAAATTAACCCAACATAATCCCATAGGTGTTCAATTACATTTATGTCCCCCAGTTCTGAATATTGACAATCAGCTACCCAGGTTGGATGTTTTATATGAAGATAACCCTACAACAGATGATATTTTGTGTAAGGTCTTTTATAGCATTTTTGTTGTTGTTATTGCTCTTAGATATATACATCTTGGACCATAAACCATCATTTTATTATTTTTCTTGGCTGGAATCCCTTCTACTTTATACATGTAATACAATTTTTATCCACTCAACTGTTTTTGAAGTTTTAGGATATTTCTCTAGTACTGTGAACAGTAGTAACATGACCATTGATTTGAATATTGATTTGAGCTGTCATTTTCAGTTTTTTTGTATACATAACTTAGAGTGGAATTCTGAGTTGCATGGTAATTATATGCTCACATTTTGAAATTAAATTTGGTCACTGTGCAGTTTCACAGGATAGGCAGCTATGTTGGGGAGGGTGTAATCTTCCTTGTTCAACTTTCCTCCTGACCATAACCAACTTGTAACCAGCTTCCCTAAACAGTGACAATATCATAACCCATCCAATGACCGAAATCCACCCACCTTACCTCTTGGGAATGTGGGTTTTACATTCTTAAATTTACTTCCTGCTATCTGGGGGAGCAAAAGTATCCTTAGGGGAATCTGAAAAGAAAAAAAATGAATTAATTGTTAAGTCCTGGGAGAGGTAGCTGTATCATTTATTTTCTGGTCTCTGTGTAATGGGAAAGTGCAGGACTTATCTCACGTCCCGGCTACCATAGCCTGTTAGGCTAAATCATCTCAGCTGATCACTTTGAAATTGTCCTGAGCAGTTTGCAGTTTGGGTGGTGTTTTTGAGTTTAGTGGTGTTACCACAGTCATGGAGGAATTGTTGTGGAGCCCCCATCCTCCTTTTCACTGTTAGGCATGCACATGGTTCACCGAGGAAAACTGATAGAGAGTCAAACCCGAAACCATGTACAGGAAGATAGATGGAGACTTTTTCTAGAATTAATTAGTACTCTATATAACCATTACTATCATGATAAAAAGCTTAAAATTATATCTCTATCTATCTGTCTGTCTCTCTGTCTGTCTATCTATCTATCATCTATCTATCTATCTATCATCTATCTATCTATCCTAAACTCATAAAATTTATACCGTAAGAAAAACTATTAGGAGTTGATATTAAACCAAAGGATTATGAGATTAGTAGCAATAAAATAGTCCTTAATTTTTTTCTGCCCCATATCAGGTGGCTTTTCTGACATGAGACAGAGATTTTGGATTTTACTTTAATAAACATTCTTGGGTTTAGAGAAGGAGAGAGTCATGCTCCAACTCCAAAAACAACTTTGATTTTTGATTAGACTGGTATTACAAAAAGGACTGTAGAGTACAGCAGAAACAAACATTTGGGAGGATTTATGAAATTTTATCCTGTTGAAAATGTGATATACTAATGGGCCAATTTATTCTTTCTCTTGAAACATTTTTTTCTGGATAATTTGTCCTTTATCTTCAGATGTCTTATTTGTCCAATAGTCTTTAGATTCCTTAGTTGGATACTTTTATTCTCCTGAAAAGACAACAACAAAACCCTTCCCCAACCCTAATTGGGGAGATTCTCTTTTTACAAATTGTATCTGATTAAATTAAAAGCATTTGTTATTTTTTATGGTTTATTTTTTATATTAAAAATTTCCACCTCCTCCCCTCTTCCTCCCCCTTCCCTCCCCTCCCCTCCCCTCCCCTCCACCCATACCCCCCTCCCTCCCTCTCCAGGCCAAGGAGCCATCAGGGTTCCCTACTCTATGTTAAGACCAAGGTCCTCCCAATTCCCCCCAGGTCCAGGAAGGTGATCAACCAAGCTGACAAGGCTCCCACAGAGCCCGTCCACGCAGAAGAATCAAAGCCCAGCGCCATTGTCCTTGGCTTCTCAGTCAGCCTCCACCGTCAGCCACATTCAGAGAGTCCGGTTTGGTCTCATGTTCCATCAGACCCATTCCAACTGGAGTTGGTGATCTCCCATTAGTTCTGTCCCACCGTCTCCATGGGTGAACCCACCCCTCACGGTCCTGACTTTCTTTCTCATGTTCTCCCTCCTTCTGCTCCTCATCAGGACCTTGGGAGCTCAGTCTGGTGCTCCAATGAGGGGCTCAGTCATTTTCTTCATCTATCGCCAGGTGGAGGTTCTATGGTTATAAGTTAGTTTAGACTAAACCACCATCCAGTTTGATGAGCTATAATCTCTTCTAATTAATAAGTATCTTGTGTTCAAGTTAAATCTTTATTAATTTTGATGGTATACATAGCTTTTATTGTCCCTTGGAAACAAAAGCAAAACCCCTTCCCCAATGCAACACATGTCCTGGTTTCCACCCCGAGGACAGTACATCTTTAAAGTATATCAGTTGATTTAATTCTGTACTTTTGTTCTATTATCCAGTGTCTTTCCATAGCTGTTGTTCCTTTCTCATTAGCATTTATAAAATTCAAAGTTAATAAAACATTATGCAGTCTATTTCTAGGAGTCTTTATTACCACTTTCTGTTTATTTAATATACACTTTAAAGTTTGATTTGATCTTTCTGTAACTGCCTGTCTTGTAGGACTGGGTGGTATACCTGTAATATGCATTATATAATAATGAGCAAAAAACTGTTTCATTTTCATAGATACATCTGGAGCATTGTTTATCTTTATTTGTACAGGTATACCCATGATGGCCATAACTTCTATCAAATGTGTGATTACTGAATCTACCTTTTCCAAACTCAAAGCATTTGCCTATTAAAAACCTGAATAGGTATAAATGATGTGATATACATATTTTAGCTCATCATTACAAGATGGAGCACAACCATCTGCCAGATTTCATTCCCTTGAGTATCCTTTGGGTTACCCCCTGTAGGTAGTTGTGTTTGGTTGTATAAAGAACAAGTAGGACATTTCCTTATAATTTCCTTGGTTTTTCTAGCTTCTGAATTTTGAAACTCTGTTTACTGATGATGTCAGTCTTTATAAGAAATCCATGAAGATTTTTTGTGGGGGCGCCCTGTATGACTTTCGTAAATTTTTCAATCTTCTTTCCTACCTCTTCAATTCTGTCCCAAACATTTAAAATCTGCTACATGGCATAAAACAAATATGTGACCATCATTTAGAGATTGCCTTTCTACATTAGCATCATTTTCTCCTCCAAGAATATGATCTTGAGAGATTTTTCTACCTTAGGTTTATTCCATTGTTCGACTGCCTTAGCCTCTTCTCTGAACCAGGTGCTCTTTTGCAATTGTGGACCAGGCTTTAAAACACCTTTAACCCATTCTATCCAGTTGTTAGAGATAATTCTCTTACAAACTGACCACGAGTTTAACATTTTCTTCACAAAGGATGAATGCATGCCACGTGAGACAATTGCTTCCTTGAATCACTTTAAATCTTGCATTAGCACAGGAGGCTACTCAGCTCTTACTCTGTCATTTGGCACTTCATGTGTAGTTACTAGATATGTTAAGGCTGGTTGTTTAAAAACCTTAGACTGTTCCTCTCTATTCTTATATTGCAATACTGAAATTGGTTTTATATTAAATTCCTCTGTCTGGATTTGAATATCTATTTTATTAATTTTTTCCTAAGGCCTGTATCTTATTTTAGTGATAAAACAAAGATGATAATGTTTACATTTAACATTGCATAAATCCCACCTAAATTGCTCCATTTTTAAACTGCCCCGCAGTTTATCATACAGAGACACAAATCTCTCCAATGTGATGGTGTTCACCATTTCTTTAATGTGGGAAAAATCTCTCTCTTTTAACTAATTCCTCCCTCTATGAATTCCCAATTGTCTTAGCAAGTCTACTGATGATGCTGATAAAGATGTGAGGCTGACTGCTTTTGTATAGAACAGTAAAGGCCCGACTGGATTTCAAGGCAGCTACCTAGTTTGGCAGCAGCCTGAGAAGGGGATTCAGGTGGGGTGGAGGAGCTGGCACAGGGGATTGTTCAGGAAACGCACGTGTGGAAGGGGCTGCCTGAAGACAGAACCAGCCAGCCTAGGACCAGTGGGTCCTGCGCCGTTTGGAGCCCAGGTACTTCTGCAGTTTGTGTGGCAGCTGGAGACTGTTTCAGAGAGGCCAAGGCATGGAAATCCTGAACTCGCTCAGAGGCTTGGGGAAAAAAGAAAAGAAAGCCTAGCTGGGTGGGGCTGGAGCCTTATGTGCAGCTCTGGCCCGTGTCAGTGTCTAGAAAGGCACAGGCGTGTGTGTGTGTGTGTGTGTGTGTGTGTGTGTGTGTATGTGTGTGTGAATTCATATCCTAAACATTGTTCAGCAAAATAGCGTGAATAATAAAAACTCAGAGATAGGCACTGGGAATTCAACCTGAAAATCAGAAAAGCAAAGCAACCAAGCCACTAGAGAGCTCTTTCCTTTAGGAATTGCCAGAGTACTGAATATGGGATAGATTGCGCTAACACAGTGACCTTTAGTTCTCATTGTTTCATCTGCTTGAATCTAAGCTCTATCTACACTAGGCCTAAACATGCAAATGTCTGTTCCTATATATTTAAATAAATATTTAAATGTGGCATTTAAAGAGGAGTAATCTAGATATTGTGTAGTGTAATTAAGTTCATGTAATTAAAACACAAAATGTGTTCCAAGGAACTGAGCAACAATAAGGTGTGGTTCAGAGCCTGAGTCTCTCTGATTAGAGAGACTTGGAGAGCATGAAAGGAGCAAGGTCCTAGGATGGGGCAGGGCATGACATAAGTTTCCGGAGACAGAACAGACACAAAGTAACAAATGGATCTGAGCCCAGAAACAGCAGGGGACAAGAGAAATGTGGGTGATGTTTCTATTTTCCCTGTCAATCTGTGCCTCAAAGTTACAGTTGGTACTGAAACAGGAATTAATAATATAACTCATTTAATTAAAACAATATTGTAGGCAATTGCCTCCAGATTATTTTCATAAAGATACAGTCAAATATGAGGGCATGACATAAATAATAGACAGTATAAATTCTAGTTTGTATTATCTATTAAAATAGAATTAAGATATTAGAAATATATTAGGGGAGAGATCTGAATTAAGCCAGTTTATATTTCTGAAAGAATGAAAAATTTTCATTAACTTTAGATATTTTTATCTTGACCACAGATTTACTCTGTGATGATCTTTGCTTCTAACTAATCTCTAGGATGTAATTAATTTTTCTTTGTATTTTTGTACATTGTTGTGTGTGGGTGAGTGTTCTGTGTGTTTGTGTGTGTGTATGTGTTTGCATTCACTGTGTTTTCTTGGATTTTTTCTCTAGAACACATCTGAGGGGTATTATTGACTGTGACCTTCTGTAACACATCTAAATTTGGCAGTGTTGACTGTGCCCTTCTAGGGACCAGCAAGTTATTTGATCCTCTTCCATTCTGGAATATTTGAGGGGAAAATTTCAGATATTCATTATTTTTTACAGTGAAGACTAGTGCTTTGATCATAAAATTTCCAATCAAATGTTAAAATGTTTGTGTATTGCCCACTGTATATTTATATATAAATAAATTTAAGTTCTCCTGGGAACCCGTGAGTTCTGTTTAAAATCAAAGTGTAAAGATAATCTGGTCAACCTAAAAATACATCTACCAGCTCTTGACACAGTTACACAAGAAAACAGCAGTGTTCTTGCCTTCAGAAAATGTGACCAATGGGAAAATCGTTATTGCTTTTTAAGCAACACCAATTTAAATTCACTTGCATTTTTATCTATAATCAACTTACCCTCAGGAATAATAAAACCATTTTTAAGTAGGCAAGATCCTGAAAAATAATTTGAAGGGAGTTATTTTTATGGTTTCACTTAATAATGTGTGTGTGTGTGTGTGTGTGTGTGTGTGTGTGTGTCCAATAGGCTATCCAATCTGAAATCGTCAGTTCTAAACACGTATACAACACTAAATGGACTCACTCAGTGGGATAAACCCCCCCACAAACACATAAAGAAGAAGAGACTACGAATATTAGGGACAGGAAGGAGTTTCATATTGGTTAGAGAGAAAGGAAAATAATGTAAATAAAATACTTATGTATAACATTCTCAAGAAATTAAATTAATTTAAAAAGAAAATAATGTCAAAATTAGGCTTTCTAGTAGAAGTAGGCAAGTCATTCATTCAAAAAAGCTTTTAAGTGACAAATTTCCCTTCATAGGTGCTAGGTCTATTTTTTTCCCTTGTTTTCCCTAGTTGCCATGATAACTCCATTATCAATTATCTACCCTCCCACCCAGCTACAAGTAACTGGGGGTTCAGGCAGAACAAGAGAGGCTTTGGAGAGAAATCAAACTGGAATAACCCTTGTTCATGACTTGCTGGGAGTGTGAATTATCTCACGAGAAAGTATGCTGCTGAGATGTGCATTCTTCACGTGTTTTCACTGACATGGGTCATAGCTCCTGAAGTTCCCATTTTTTTTTCATTCCTGTGTAAAATACCTAAAGGAGCATCCTGAACGCACATGTCTCTAAATAGCCACAGGAAGCATACTATTCCCTCCCAAATCTGTATAGTTCCTTGTAAGATTGTTTCTCCCCTTGTGACTTGTCTGAATAATGAGAAACATAGAACCCATTTCCACCTGCTATTAATTAGGCATTGAACTGTTTCTCGAGCCTTGCTGTGATTGTTTGGAGACGGTCTTTAAGAGGCTAACAAGGAATAAATTAATTCATAAGCATGAAGCTTCAACTCAATAAAGTTATGGTCTTTATTTTTTAAAAAATGAAATACTACTTTCTCTCTCTCCTTCCTATGCACAGAAAAGGCATGTGACTACAGCCGTCTGCTATCCAGCAAACAAGTCTTCATAGAAAGCAGCCCTGTCAGTGTCTGAATATTGGACTTCTGGCCTCCAGAACTGTGGAAAAGATGTTTCTGTTGCTTAAATTACCCAGTCTGTTGTTATGTAAAGTAGCCCAAAAAGCCATGAGGCAGAGAATATTGAAATCTCCAGAGGAACAAAAAGATAAGATGTATATGTACAGTACAACAATTTTTAGAACAGCTAATTGGTTCCTGTGCTCAAAGATGTAGAAAATGTAAGGTTTGTCCACAAGATGAGGACCCAGGCATGATGTTACAGTCATTGTTCAAAAGATGCCATCCTGGGGACCAAGAAATCTTACAGTGTGGGTCCAGTCTGAGAAGGTCCAGCCTTCAGGATTCCATCCTCTAGACTAAAATCTTCATGACTGAGTAAAGTGGACCCACAACACAGAAATCCACTGCTGTTGTAAAACACCATCGTCATGTAAACCAATGCTTCCCTCTCATTCCCCACTGGAGAACTGAGTCACACAACAGTGCGGAGGTATCTTGTTAAAACTCACCTAGACATCCACCTGTCACCTCCGTCGGAGCTACAGAGGCTGACCTCAACCACGACAGGATATTACCTCAAGTCTTTCAGTTGAATATGGAAGCTTTATACAAACATTCGTGGGGACAGTGCCTAGACACCCGTATGCTATCGTTTTCTAATCCTTCGTTAGGCGTGTTTTTCTTACACAATGAGGCTTTGTGTTTTCTCTTGTAGAGCAAACACACCTTATCTCACTCAAGAATGCTTTCGTGAATATATTCAGCAAGTTATCTTATGCGACCTGGAGGGGCAGATATGTTCAATAAATTATCCAATCACGCCTCAGAGTACAGTTCTTGACCTGCCAATTGGAATTCTCCAAAACATGTTTTGAACCCGAACTCTTGGCTTTTAGGCTTTACTTTTTTTTTTTATCATACATACATTCATAGAGAACTTGACATGAGTGGCAGCAAGAAGTTCTTGAATGTTTACTAAGTAATCTCCAAATTATCTTGACAGTCAATTTCTTTTCTTCCCTTCATAGCTAAGGAGCAAATCCAGGGCCTTGAGTTTGCTAGGCAAGTGCTCGCTGTCACGGGGCTAAATCCCCAACCTCTGATAGTCAATTTCTTTCACAAGATTTATCAGGAGGTGCTCTGCTGTAACCTCTAAAACTCGGCTTTTCTGAATGGTTGAGATATTTTTCATGATAATGGCCTGACTATCTGCATTTGTGGAATATTTGGAAGGATTGCAGTAAGGAATATGGATAGAGTTTATATTAACATAAGCTTTTGAACAAGTTAGAAAAATATTGTTTAGATTATGTGCTGAGCCATGACCTTCAGTTCTAGTCTTCAAGCAATGAAAGTATTCTAAGATATCCAATGAGTAAAAACCTGGGTTACCTAGAAGACTATAAATTCTTTTACACACTTTAATCATATTCTTTCCTATTCTTCAATTCCTCCCAGCTCTTCCTAACTTCCCTACACACCCACCATCATGTTCTTACTCTATGTCTATCAAAAACAAAAACAAAAACAAAAAACCAAAACTGAAAAAAGAAATCAATAAAATAAAACACCAAAACAAAGCAAAATATACATGCCTAAAGCTACCCCTGGCCATGGGGCTTGCCCTTGAGTGTGGCCCATATACTTGTGACACAACACTGGACAAAACTGATTGTCCCTTTCCCGTCAGATAACCAATCGAAAACAAGCTGTCAGTTAAGGGTGGGACTTTGTGTCCATCTCCCCTTCTCAGTGCAGGGGTTATTCCTGATTTAAATCTATGCAGGTCTGGGGCATGCTGGCACAGTCTTTGTGAGCTCATGTGGGAAGCAGTCCTGTTTTATCCAGGAAACAGTTTCTTCAGAGCCATCCACCCCCTCTGACTCTCACTAATTTTCTGCCTCCACTTCCACATAGATTTCTGAGCCTTAAGGGGAGAGGTTGGATAAGGACATCTCATTTAGGACAGAGGACTCCAAAGTCTCTCACTCCTGCAAATTGTGCAGGTGTGGATCTCTTTGTTAATTTCCCTCTGCTGCAAGAAACTTCTCTATTCCTGTAATATATTTAAATTGAATGGCTTGAGTGTGTATGGGTGTGTATGCATGTGTTTGTGTGCGTGCATGTGTGTGTGCATGTGTGTGTGTGTGTGTGTGCATGTGTGTAGGCCAAAGGTCAGGATCCAGTTTTATCTGCAGTCATTCTCCACCTTTCTTTTTGCAACAGGGTTTCCCACCGACCCTGGAGCTCAGCAGTTTAGCTATACTGACTAACAAGCAAGCCCTAGTAAGATCTGTTTCCCTTGCGCAGTGCTGGGATTAGAGAAACGTGCTGTCTGCTTCACATACACAAACCCCCTCATTTGCCTCCAACTTTTTTATCTGAATGCTAGAGATAGAATCCAGGTACTCCTTCTCACACTGCAAGTGCTTTGCTGATTTAGCCTTTTCCCTGGCCCTACAAGTATTCTTATTAGCAGCAGAAATACAGATTAAGTACCTGCCAATCAGATTAATTCTCCATTTGCACTTAATGGCATCAAAAGAACTGAAAGACTTAAGAGATTTTTAAAGGTAATTAAATTGAAAAACATTTTAATGAAGATATTTGTATATTGTAGAATGCATACAATGTAGGAAAAAAACATCAGAATATGTCTGAATCACACACGTTTCCAAAGGGACTGTTTAAGAGGATCTAGCATATCTGAAAATATCTATGGTATTACCTTAAGAATTTGAGAAAAGCCGGGCGGTGGTGGCGCACGCCTTTAATCCCAGCACTCGGGAGGCAGAGGCAGGCGGATCTCTGTGAGTTCAAGGCCAGCCTGGTCTACAAGAGCTAGTTCCAGGACAGGCTCTAAAAAAGCTGCAGAGAAACCCTGTCTCGAAAAACCAGAAAAAGAAAAAAGAAAAAAAAAAAGAATTTGAGAAAAGTATATTGAATGCAGAATATTCTTATAATTCGTGTCCATGTGACTAAATTCTATGTATTTCACTATATTGAAATACTGATATTATATATTGCCTAAGAATTCTTTTAAGCTTTGAGTCTGGAAACATGTGTCCAAAATCTTATCATGAGTTATACATGCAAACTTTGCTAACGTGGTTTTATCTGTTTATGTTTTCAAGTGAGGTTATATTTACTTTAACAGATAACAAAAAGTGCCTTGTCTTGATTCTTAAAAGTGAGAAATACTGAGAACAGACCACACTTAATACAATTTTGCAGAAGCCCATTGAATACCCGTAGATACTGGGGAAATATTTTGGTTCTTACTTAAGGTTACAATTCCCTTATGGAGTATATAGTTTGGAATAATATGGTTAACTTCTGGAGACTTAACCTAGGTTGGCAGGAAAGCCCAGTGGTACAGTAAATATAAAGGCCCCACAGCATTGTGTTTTTAAAAGGTTTTGGCTCACAAAGGATGTTCATTTTCTTCCCAGGATCAATCTCCTGGTCCTGTGGCTTTCAAATAGCAGCACTGTGAAAACAGCCAATTAAAATTTAAGTGAACTCATTCATATGAGCACGTATGCTTAAAATGTCAGAGAGCTCTGAGAATCTGCAGATCATTGATTGCTGTCTGCTCCCCTTCTATTAGTAGTCTCTTGGACCAAATGCACAGGGGATGATCATGCTTATAAAGAAATTTACAGATGATTCAGGTTAGTTTCAAAAGCATAGTTTCATTTTGAAGAGGCTGAGATTTTATTTTATTCCACAGATGTTCCTTCATACTGTGGAGTGTTTAGCTGGTTCAGTGATCTCATTCAATGATGTGGCTTTGCAACTATCTATTTGGTAACCGCTTATAAATTCATGTTTTCAGTCCAAACCACCATGCTAAATTCTGTTCTCATTTATCTAACTTCCTTTTGACATCTACAAACTATTTATTATAGGAGATTGAGTGACTAATGAAGTGATAAAGGGAATATAATTGAATGCCATAAACTAGTTATCATCAAATCTACTGACTCATAATTTTGTTGCTGAAGCAGAAAACCAGGATACAATGGAAAAGTATTTTGGGGATCAGGTTTGAGAAGGACTTGAGGTTAAGTACAGGAAAGACTGACACAGATTCCCCTATCACCTGTATCTGGAGTACCTAAGCTGCATCCTTTATTACTGCTACGACTCATGGGATTTGTTCTGTGACCTGTTCACGGAGCAGGAAAGAAACAGAGACCTGGTTCATGAATGGTTTATCTTCATGGTCAGCTTGACTGGGTTTTGAATGAAAACATTTCCAGTCAGGTTTAACTGAGGAGGGAAGACATATCCTGATTATTGGTAGCATCATTTCTTGAATTTGGGTCACGGTTTAAATAAATGGAAATCAAGGAGAAACACATCAGACCATCCCACTGTTTCAATTGCCTGCTCTATCAAGATGTGAGCAAGCAATCTCATACACCTGATTCCACAGTCATGAGCCATGAGTGGATTCCCACCATGAAGACTTATCTTCTCATAAGCCAAATTAAACCTTTCCTGCCTTGCTGCTTCTTGTCAAAACTGTGACCACAGCAAGGAGAGGAGTGAGTTCGTGGGAGGTTTTGGTGTTGGTTAAGGCTGCAACTCAGTGTATCATAGTCATGAAAAACACAGGCAGAAGGAATAGCACATTCTATCCTACGCTGTACAAGGGCTATTGGCAGCCCGCAGTAACTATGCCACTTTAGTCATGTGCATAGACAATATTTAAAGGCACCTTACTAAATTTGCGCAACACTAAAACCTAAGTAGTGAGGAACCCCATTACAGCTGAGTCCTGCTGCCATGCCTTCTTTGTGTCTGCATCCAAGTAATATCTTTACAACTCACATTTCTTAATTCTTAAAATTTTGCTCAATTAGCATAAAAGTAATGAGTGTTCTTAAGGACATTTTCACATCTGCTTATCATTCGAGTTTGGTCATATTCTCCTTTTTTTGAGGAATATCCATGCTGGTTTTCACAGCGGTTATACCAGTGTATATTCCTAGCAACAGTGTGTAACTGTTCATTTTCCCTCATATACACTTCAGAATTTACTGTCCTTTATATTCTTGATGACAGATATTCTGACTGAGAGGAAATCTGTGTCATTTTGATTTTCACCTACGTGATAGCTAAGGATAATGAATAATTTCTCATAAATTTGTATGTTCTTCTTTGGGGAGAAACCTAGTCATATTTTAAATGGAATAAGGAGCAATTTCAAGCAATGTATACTTAAAGAAAAGATAATATACATTCAACGATTTTACTTCATTTTTAATGACATAAAATGTGAGTTACAATGACTTTATTTATTTCACTGAGAAGTCTTGCACAGGTATGATTACATCCCCAAAATGCCATTGACCTGGCAGTTGCTGAATCTTTGAACACACGGATTGCAGAACAATGGGAACACCTGCTCCTTCTTATATGTTGTCGTCATATTTTCATGGGTACAAAATGCTGGAAATGGTCAATTTATAGAATTATAGATTTTATATAGCTTCTAGATACATGTATTTTCCTTTCTTCATGTGCACTGCATGCTGGATGGTGTTCCTAGCTCTATGCACTGGGATAATTTCCTTTAACTTTTATTTTTCCTGACCACAACACATTTAGTTACTACTTTAACTACTTTACTTTCAAGTATTGGAAATTTTATTGCATGGTCAATGGGCCCCATTGTTAGGTTCCTATGGTGACATAACATTTCAAAGGAAGTGAAGCGTCCAATCATCATCCAGGGAACAAAGATAAGGACAAACTTGGTCCTACAAACCACACTGATGATATTCCCTCAATAACCAAAGGTCTTCCACCAAGCTACAGCTCTAAAGCTGTGCACCAGTTTCCCCTAGCGTCAATTTACTCTCTGAGCCATTAATACGTGAGCCGTTGGGGAAACTCAAAGTTCAAACTTCAGCCTGATACATACAGTCTAAGTAAAATGATGTCATCCACATATTGAAACAGTATGGAAGAATGTGGACTATCAAGGAAACAAGATCCCTGAAAATTACATGAGGCTAAAAAGCATGAGAATGAACAGCTCTGGCAAGAGAGGGAATATATACCCATATCCAACAGACTAATAAACACACACCAAGTGCTAAGTCAATTGATATAGCCCAGGAGGTAAGCCACGTTCTAGACTAAATTATAATTTCCAAATTCTGTGCTGATACCCTAACCCCCAGAAACTAAAAATGTTACTTTCTTTGAACATAGTTTCTTTGCATATATAGTGAATTTAAGATGAAGTCATCAGGATAGATCCACATCCAATATGAGTCATACCCCTATAAAAAGATACAGACACACAGGGAAAACGTCGCATGATGACAGAGGTGGCAGTTGAAGTGATGCCGCTGAAAGTCAAGGAATGTCAAGAACTCACAGCAGGAGGAGGTGCAGAAGGATTCTCCTCTGTCTTGGGGAGATTGTCATGCCAGCGTTTTAATTTTCTTCCAGTTTTCAGTAGTGTGTGCCACACGAGACTCTAGCACCACAGTTCTGAAAGATCTGAGAACCTCCTTCTTCCTGGTGGATAGCTATATTTTTACAACTAAATATTTTAATTTTTGCTAATTCCCCAGCAGAGTTTTCTAAAACCATTAACATTATCTCACTATGTTTCTACACAAACGGTAACTATTATCAATAATTCTGCCACGTTCCTGTCTTGTTCTTGTACTTTAACAGAATCTTGGGGAATTTCTCACATCTCACTTTTACCTGTTCTGGACAATACAGAGTCAATAGCATATTTCCTCTTTACCTTTTTTGGTATCAAATGTACTTGTGCTTTTATTTTTAATACATAATCTGCCCAGGTTTGAATTACATTGTCTGCACCTCAGAAAAATCCAACGAATTTACTCCACTATGACATGTTTTAGGTAGGGTCTCACTGTGTGTTCTTGGCTGCCCTGGGATTAACTGTAAAGATTAGGCGGGGCTCACCTAGTTCCATCCCCATCTGCCTCCCATGTGCTGGGACTAGAGGTAAGCAACACCACTTCTTCCTACTATTTGTTTATTTCCTCCTTTAGAGAAGGTCTTGGCATTTGTGTGACACTAATGTCTTAGGTTTCAGCACACAATGAAGAGTAAATGTTCTTCCCAGTGCTTGGTCCCCTTTCTGAAATTATTTCTTGTTTGTGTCAAATTCATCTTCTAGAACTTTTCTTCAGAAGCAGGTGGGGAGAATGTTTCCTGTATCTTTCATGTTCAAATTGTAATATTTTTTTATTGGCGCTGAGCTGCTCGCTATTAAGCCCCACATTCTCAATCTTCACTATTTTGCAGGCATGGTTGTGCTGTAGTCTCCATATTTCTTATAACCTGATGTTTATAATCTGAAGCTATCATTTTAAATCTGGCTTCCCAGTACTGTTTATTGTTATATTCTTAGTCTACTTCCTCTGCCATACACCGAGGTTCCATATTTATAAATTCAAGTTCTCTTACATTAGCAAGGTTTTCAAATCATTATCTTCAAATTTATTTATTCAAAAAATCAGTTTACATGTAATTTCAGTCTTTTTTACTAATTTTCTATGACTGTTATTTTTCCTCTTGTGTTTATAACTATTTTTAATTATATCTTTTTACTTTATTTTTCATATGCCAAATGTGATGGATCATACTGAATCCTAACTAATCAAAAAGTGAAGTAGGAAGATTGTGAATTCCAGGTCAGCCTGGATTACATGAGACCACATTCCAAAAATAAAAGTTGTAAAAGCATACATTAAAGCAGCAGTCAGCTCTGAGGAGATGCCCAGAGGGGAAGAGTGCTAGGTGCTCTCACAGAGGACCTGAATTTGTTTTCAACAGGGATGACAGAGAGGTCACAACCTCAGCTCCAAATCCAGAGAATCTGAAACCCTCTACCGGCCTCCATGGCTATAAAAATACACATGTTCTGTTCTGTGCTCTACTCATTACGTGCTTCAGGAACTAGGCTGAAAATTTAAAAATACACAAACACAGACAGAGACAGACAGAGGGGGCCAGGGGACATCCTTGATACAAGACTGCCAAGAATGCCCACTTTATTGTGCTCAGGGGCAGCTTATATAGGGCTCTGTCCACGCCCCAGCTCTCGGGATCTTTCAGCTGCAGACTCATCAGAACCCACTCCCTTGCCATCAGGGTCTTGTGCTCAGAGCAGCTGCAGGCTGCTCAGAGCAGAGGAAAACAAGTTGTTTACAAGAAATTCAGGGTCTGGTGGTCTGCAGTCCCGAACAAATGGGCATCTTTGCAAACATGACATACAGTCACAAGGAAACACATCATACAGATATATAAATAAAAATACTAAAAATAAATCTTTAAAAAGCAATAATAATCAAATAATATTTCTCACTTTAATTTTTTTAAAAAATATGTGGTTTTTGTGGTTGTTGCCCTTGTTATTGTAGTTTGTTGGGTTTTTTTTGGCCTGGGTCAGTTCTTTGTTGTCCCTTAAAATATAACTATTTCTACATTTCTTCCCACTGCTCTATTGAGTTCTATCTGCTGACCATATTTTGATTGATGCTGTTAACTTCTATTTCATAAATTTTTAAACAATTAAATATTAGATCCTTTCTTTCCTTTATTTTTGGAAATCGAAAGACAATTATATCATTCTCCCCTTTGCTTTCCTCCCTTCAAATTCATCTATGATTCCACTCTCTCCCAAATGCATGGCCTCTTTTTACTTGTTATTGTTTTACACACACACACACACACACACACACACACACACACACAAACACACACACAAATACATAGACACACATACTTCTATTTAGTGTTACTTAAATGCATATGGTTTCAGGGATGAGCAGCTGGTTCTGATAACACTCGGAGGCTCACCTGGGCTGACTATTTCTCCTCCTCTCAGCATTCCTTAGTTGCCCATAGTTCTTTTGGTTGGTGAGAGGCCCTGAGAGCCCCTTCCATGTTAGCATCTCTATTCTTGTTGTACTTCTCATGTGCTGTTTAGGCTTCCCTACCGTTGAGGTATCACAGGGAAGCTATGCTGTCAGTTCTAGGAGGTGCAATCTCATGGCAGACTTCCAGTCTTCTGGCTCTTACAGTCCTCCTGCCCTGCCCCTTACACTACGTTCCCTGAACCTTCGATGCAGCATTGTGGGATTTGTCAGTTTGGATTTTAAATTTATTTTAGAGGAAGGTCCATTATTTTAATTTGGGGACAGAAACTATATTTTTCTTTACCACAGTGATGTTTTCCATTGAAGAGCTCCTTATCAACCTGCATCTTTCATAGTCCACCAACACCTCTTGAGATTTTCTCTGTGCTTCCTCACCTACACCTTTACCTCTGTGGAGAGTCTCCCTCATGCACGTTTCTGTATGCAGATGATATGTGCGTATTTATTTATGTTGAAAATGTAATTTCACCTTTTCTTTCTCCTTATTATTTCTTTAAAAATTCTATGAGCGTACAGAAAAACAAACTCTTGTGTAGTTATATTCTTGCCAGTTGTCCCCAAATTTATTTCTGTCATTATTTCTAAGTTCTGACATAAATACACAGCTGTCCTTATTGGTTTCACTAAAGTGCAAATTAAATTGCAATAGAAGCATACATTTCGTACTATAAAAACACATAAATGATCTACTCAAATATGGTAAGCAATCTTGGGGTAGGAGAATATGGAAGAGCATATTCACTTTAAAATGGAATTTTCATAGTTGAAGCATAAAAGTTGGCTGTGCTGGGAAAGATACAATTATCCTGGAAATTCAAGTTTTAGGAATGGAGAAATGGCTCACAGGTTAAGAGTACATACAGCTTTTGCAGAGGTCCCATGCTCTGACCACAGCACAGACAACAGATGACTCACAACTGCCTGTGACAGCAGCTCCATGTCTCTAACTTGCGTGGGCACCAGTCCTTCTAGGCACATAGTCATACATGGGGATGCATGTGTGTGTGTGTGTGTGTGCGCACGCGCGTGCACACACACACACAAACACAAACACACACAATTTTAAAAATAAAAATAAATCTTTAAAAATTCAAATTTTAAGTACACTTTTCTTAATGAGGATGGTGGAAATGATTAATTGCTTGTTCTGATTCACAATGCAGCTGGGAGGACCAAAATAGCCAATTTTATTATTTTGATGACTGTTTACACTGATGGAGCCTCTGTGAATTCCAGTTGTTGACCATATGTGCAGTGATCTTTATAAACAAAATGCTATTTTTCATGACTACTTAAAAATATGCAGAGCATATGCAACTGGGGTAGTTTTGCAGTGTGAAAGGCTATCAACACCTGCTATCCAACGTGTCTCATCTGAAAACATGTCAGACAATGCCATTAAGCTCAGGAGAGGCAAGGCCACGAAATTTGCTGTCCCATGCAACTCTTGACTTGTTTTTTGTCAAAAGCCGCCTATTGCATGATTGGAATACCAGCCAACTCAAAGCCATTACTTTTTAATTAGCAAGACATTCAACTACTGAAGTTGGAGAAATAATTCAGTAGACCCAAGTTTAAGACTGCTCAGAGTTCAACAAGAGAGAGAAAGGGATTTTTGTTTTGCATTGTTTTGCACCTGTCTGAGTCTCAAGATCCTTCCAGATGGTGTAAGTTTAAATTATAATGAACTAAGCAAGGGTCATGAAATTATATTCTTTTGTTTTCCATTGTTTCTTTCCACTTAGGAAAAAAATAGTGGGATTCTAAAAGAGAGAACTTTTTAACTTTAAAGGAGAGTAGATGCATTTTCAAAAGCCATATTGATTGCTTTTGTTGATTTTCATTCATTGGTTTTACTTTTCCAAAGGAAAAATCTGCCAAATATTCTGAACATTAAGTGAAGGCCACAGGTGACAAAGGTGCCAATTGCAGTAAAGGGTACGACGACATGAACAATGCGAGCTCTCATTTAAAAGTCTACAGATGATGAAAAAAGTTTAAAAAAAAAGCCACGGTGGTGGACACAGGGAAATAGTTTCAGAAATCCCTTGTTCAGGAAGGTTTTCCTGGAGGAAGAGAAAGGATATGCACTACTCATAGGGCACACATGGCTATGCTAGTTTGTGGTTATTGTAAGTATTGTGTGTCTTATGACAGTTACACGTAGCATATTTGCCTTCTTCAGCCAGTTGTTGACTTTTTTAAAAAACTCAGTTTTGAGTATTATGCAAGAAGATCTTTTTTTTTTCTTATTAGCCATTTGTAACTTTTCCTGGGGGTATAAGAGCAAATATACACTCACCCCCTCATAGGTCATTAATGACAGGCTAAGGAGACCATTCTAACCAAGTGGAGCTCGGTGAGCCAGTGTGTTTATTGGAGTACCTTACAGAGCAGCCACATCACAGAAAGCCCCACCTTAACATCAGTGATAACTCACAAAAGCTTGGTGTGGGGGCTCCCTGACAGCCTTGTTGGTAAGTTTCCTCTACCCAGAAATCATTCTCTTTTTATAACGATGGGGAGTGCCTGTGACTCTTCAAGTTCCTTTGAGACTTGAACCTTGCAAGTTTCCTCAGCTTCCTGGTCTAAAGAGCATCCCTCCACCTTCTGGGAAGTAGTGCTTCAACCCAGAGAAAAAAATCTCTACTCTACTAGCCTGAGAAGCAACATCACAAGTAAAAATATAATTGTTAGATGTTTGAAAGAAATAATGATAGCAAAGTACTGTTGAAAGAAAAGAATTTTTATTTTCATAAGGAAATAATAAAGTTAGAAATATTGTATATATTAATATTAATAGTAAATAGAATTAATTTTTTCTTCCTTGTAGCTTTAGGAGTAAGTTACATAGCAGAACTTTGTCATGCTACAATGAGAAAAGTTAGATTTTAAAAGTATGAAAAGCCAAAATGATGGATACCTGGAGGTGTATGAATTACCCACTCACTCTAGGGTTGATGGAACCAGAATCAAAACAAAACCATTGTGTTGCAGTCTCCTGGCAACACATGGATATGTCTTTGAAACCTAGAAGAAGACAGAAATACCAGCTCTATCATAGGTATCTTTGCCAGCCCTAGGTGCTGCAAAGGCCATGATGCTCATCCCACAACCTCTCATCTTATTCTCGTGTTTATTTAACGTGGACAGCTCCAAGCAAACAGCTAAGCAAAACTGAAAGGAAACAGCAGCTGCATTGTGTGAACTCGATTTCTCAGCATGAAGTGTTAAGAAGAAAGCACTGGATTGCTGAGAATATTGCCTTCTCAATAGTTCAAGCATTCATCATTTTAGCCGAGAGGCCAAGCCATAGGAGAAAGAGAAGATGACACAAAATGATAGATTATACTTTCCAAAATAGAGATAAGTTGGACAACTGAACATTAACCTCTTTTTTTTTTTTTTTTTTTTTTTTATGCTGATCCAGGGCACCTTTCAACTAAGTCAACATTTCTACACTTCTATGGTCCTTAGTATGAAACCAACATTTTTCTAAGCCCCTATTGTAAATTAATTCATTTAATTTCCTTAAAAACGTTATATGAGGGAAGTACCAGTATTGTATTACTCTGACTTTACAGACGAGAAAGTGAAGCCAAAAAGTTAATATACGATAAAATTATAGTGTGAATCCAGGCAGGCTGGCACCATAGCCATGATACAAACGGAAAGGGAATAGAACAAAGGAATCTTACTCTTGGACTATTTTAAAGAGATGAGGCATTATTGGAACCAATTAAAAAACATGAAGAAATGAATGTTTATTATTTTGATGAGCCAGAATAATAATTATGTCTAAGCATAAACTCTCATGAAACCCATAAAAATTGCCAAAAATATACCATATATAGTATTTGTTAGGAGACGACGAACTACCAAAAATCCAGTATAAGTACTACAAAGGAAGAAATGGCAGCAGGAGAGAGTGGGAAGTACTATAGGTTGTTAGTGCATATTATTTTTAAAAAACACAAAAAACAGTAAAGCACATCAGACTTAAAACTCGGAAGGAAATTTTTTGTTGTTTACCTTTATCAGTAGAGAGTAAAAGTAACTTGAATTTCAATGAATTGAAAACTGATAATGAAAATATGAGAAGTCCATAGAAAGAGAACCAGGCTCAAGCACACGTGCGAGAGATTGCTTCCCAAGAGAGAAAAAGGCAAATTTGAGTACTTATAGGAGTTAGACAAAATAAAATTAGATATTAAGCTAGATATTTAAAGTAAGGTAAACTACATCTTTTAAGTGAGTTCAAATGTGTGCTAGGGCAGTTACTGGTTTATCGTGGGTTTGATAGAGCTTATATGTCTCTGACTTAGCTATTTTGTAATATTATTTATGTCTTTGATGTCTGAGAAGATATTGATCTATTGGTTTATTTATGTTTTCCATAGGTATACTGTGAAGATAAAATTTCAGGATTCATAGCTATTTTGTAACACATGTGTGCATGTATGTATGTATGTATGTATGTGTGATATATGCATGTATATGTGTATGTGTGTATATTTTGGTGCAAAGGATCAAACCGTGGGCCTGGAACATGCTGGAGCAGTGCACCGAGCTACAGCCCCAGATCCACAGCACATTTTTAATGCCTTTTCTCCATGTATGTGATTAAATGGACTTAGGAAATTTCAACTTATGCTTGTAGTCATGTCTTCTCATGTCGTGGGTCTTTTCAAAAACCTAGTATTTAAGGAAAATGCCAATTCCATGATACGTCTGCTAGCTTCTGTTCTTAATTTTTATTGCTTTTCCATGTGTTTCACAAAATTTCTGGCTCTTTGAGGGGTGGGGCGCTTTTGTTAATTTCTCAAGTTGAATATTGAATTTGTTTTCATTCTTTTATGATTAATACTAAGAGCATTTAAGGCTACAATGTTTGTTTTTTCCTCTTGGATGTGTCTCATAACTAATGATACAGTTACAAAATCTAAATAGTCTACAACTGCGATTTCTATCTAGATATTTCAAGGTGTACAAATAAATTTTAGAATGGTTCAGAACTCTGCTTGCTTGTTTCTATTTAAATATGATCATCCAACTTTGTTTCAGTAGGGAAGGGGTATTTAACATGCACAAGTTTTATTTCTGGAAAATTTTCAAGATGCATGTTCTTTTCTGATTTATAATCCATTCTAAAAGTTTTTTTGAGAGTTTATAGGTTCATATGTCTGCTGGTGTCATCCTTGTTCAGGTCAGATTTAGGAAGTCATGTAAGTGAGATTTCATGGGTGTAGCCTCTGACATTTCTAGAAGACAATAATTTAATTGAACTGCTAGCTTTTTTATTGAGTTTTAAGTTTTCTTCTGCATTTTGGTTAAGTGTTTTCATTATAAATTTTCTTTATTCAAACACTTTTCCTATTTAGGGCTTTTATCTCATTCTTGACACGTTTAAAAATATTTATTTTATTAGGATATAATAAAATTCCATTTTATTTCGCCACTTTCATATAACTTTTCCCTCAGTCCTTCTCAAATTCATGGCCTCCTTTTTGTTATTATTATATGCATGCATAATTGCATGGACACACAAATGCAGCATGCTGAGTCTGTTTAGTGATACATACACTCATACACACACATACACACACATGTGTGTATGTATGATGTATGTATGTATGTATGATGTTTGGAATTGAATAGCCAATTAGGGATAGGGGTCTCACTCCTGAGGAAAACCATTTTCCCTGCCCAGCAACCATTAATTGCCTACAGGTCTTCATTTGGGGGTTTGGCCCCATGAGAGTTCTTCCTTCCAAGATAGCTATCAGCTGGGCGGTGGTGGCACATGCCTTTAATCCCAGCACTTGAGAGGCAGAGGCGGGCGGATCTCTGTGAGTTCGAGGCCAGCCTGGTCTATAAGAGCTAGTTCCAGGACAGGTTCCAAAGCTACAGAGAAACCCTGTCTCGAAAAACCAAAAAAAAAAAAAAAAAAAAAAAAAAAGCTATCATTGTTTGGGTACTCTTTAATTGGCCTTGATATTAGGATGGGTGTCTTAGTTAGGGTTTGTATTGCTCTGTGAAGACAGCATGACCACAGCAACTCTTTAAAAGGAAAACATTTGATTGGGGTGGTTTGCTTACGTTTCAGAGGTTCAGCCCATTATCATCATGGTGGGGAACATGGGAGTGTGCTGGCAGACATGATGCCTTGTCTGTAAAACTGACTAGTGGGGATGTTTTATTCTCTGATCTTTAGGCAAGTTTTATTTATTAAAATATAGATGCAACATCACTACATTCCCCTTTTTGTCTAAAATAAAAAGGCTATAACTAAAATAAGGAAAACTTTATACAATAAGCATAATGACGATATACAATATATACAGGCAATAATTCACCAAAAATATCTAGTTCATCCCTCCATACAGAATTGACTCCAAAAAGGATAAATCCTGGTCCCTTTGCCAGTGACCCCAAAGTTGCCTAAGCCACACAACTGTCACCCACATTCAGAGAGCCTAGTTTAGTCTTATGCAGATTCCCTAGCTGTCAATCTGGAGTCAGTGAGCTCCCACTTGCTTGTGGTAGCTGTCTCTGTAAGTTTCCCCATCATGATCTTGACCTCTTTGCTTATATAATCTCTCCTACCTCTTTTCAACCAGACTCCCAGGGCTTGGCCTACTGCTTAGCTGTGGATCTCTGCATCTGCTTCCATCAGTTACTGGATGAAGGTTCTATGATGACAACTAGGGTGGTCATCAATTTGATTACAGGGAAAGACCAGTTGAGGCACCCTCTCCACTATTGCTTGGCGTCTCATCTGGGGTCATCTTTGTGGGTTCTTGAGAATATCCCTAGCACCAGGTTTCTTCTTAAACCCATAATGACTCTCTTTATCAAGATACCTCTTTCCTTGCTCTCCCTCTCTGTCCCTCCCCCAACTCAACCATCCAGTTCCCTCATGTTCTCCTCCCCATCGCCCCCCCCACTCCTCCCAATTTACTCAGGAGATCTTATCTATTTCCTCTTCCCAAAGGCATTCATGCATGTCTCTCTTAGGGTCCTTCTTGTTACCTAAATTTCTCAGGTGCTGTGGATTGTAGCCTAGTTAATCATTTCAAGAAAGAACATTTCTTGAAAATTCCACTTAAGAGTGAGTACATAGCATGTCCATCTTTCTGGGTCTGGGTTACCTCACTCAGGGTGGTGGGAGGTATACATTGCTTAGCCTTGACACAGTGGGGCGGGGCTTAGTCCTGCTTCAACTTGTTATGCCAGACTTTGTTGCCTCCCCATGGGAAGATTTACCTGTATCACAGTAAAAACCCAGAGACAAATATTGGGGTTCAAGCTGAAGATCAGAAAATCAAAATAGCCATGCCACTAGAAAAGGCAGAGTAAGCCCTGAGTCTCTGTCTCCTCCTATTTTATATTCACGTTTCGTGCTTTAGTGCTGAGATTAAAGGCACGTGACTCCCTAGTACTGGGATTAAAGGTGTGAGCCACCACCACCTGGATCTCTTTCTGTATTGATCTTGTGTATCCCAGGGTGACCTTGAACTCACAGAGATCCATCTGCCTCTGTCCCCCAAATCCTGGGATTACAGATTTATGACACCACTGACTGGCCTCTAGTGGTTTAGTTTTGCCTTCTTATCTTCAGGCAAGCTTTATTTACAAAAACAAAATATCACTATACTTACCATTTCTGAGGAGTGGATGGGAGTTGGGGAGGTAGTTGGGGGTGGGGAGCTGGAGGAGGGGGGGGAGAACTGTGGTTGGTAAGTAAAATGAACTTTTAAATAAAAAAGTCTTAATCAACCAAAATCTGAATAAGGATAGCACCAATAGAGAGCCTATCATGGTAGGGGAACAGCTCATGGGAACTCAACCACAGACAAAGAACTCTAGGCAACTAAGGAAAGCTGAGAGCTGGATAGCTCTTGGGGAAGAGCTCTGAATTGTTTATCCATTACTAAGTGGTCAGTCCTGAAATGGTGTGCAAACAATTAATTTATATGAACTGAGTAGGTTTCATGTATATATTTAAGAATGTATATACATACATACATGCATACAAACATGCATGCATGCATACATGTACAACAATTAAAGCTATAGAGACTATGAATTTGAAAGAGAATAGGGGTTATATCAGAAAGGATTGAGGGAGGAAAGGGAAGAAGAAAATGATATAATTGTATTCAAAAGATTAAAACGTTCTCAGGCCAAACACAGATAATGCCAGAATCAAATTTACACCTATAGAAACAAATGTGTGATACAGAAAATGGCATAAATAAATGTAAATGCCTTTCATGATTTTTAAATTTTCTAAAACTGTTTACAGCACATCCCCCCCTCCACACACAAACATGAGCGTGCACGTACGTGCACAGAATTAAAGTTATAGAAACAAGGTAAAAGATGAAAATACAAGGTAAAAGATAAAAATGAAGGAAATAACAGTTTAATATGTATTAACCATAGCATACAAAAACACATGATGAGATGATAAATTTCAGCCTAGTCATATCAATAATTATATTATATATAAATGGTCACATCATTTAAAAGATATTAGTATTGGGTCTAAAGATATGAAAATAATAACACCAGTAAAAACAATTGACTATCATAAATTTTGAGAACTTTTATAAAGTGGACAGTTTCTTGGCTTGCTATGGTTTCCAGCCTTGGAATCTTGACCTTGCAAGTGGGAGAACCTTGGTACCAGAGGAAACAAGAAAGAAATGAACAATTTCTTAAAAGACAGTTTGAACTATTTAATGTATTTTAGTATTTATATGTGTTTATATTACTTTGAATGAAAACATAAAGACTATGGGTCAAAATACATAATTAATATTTGATTGGTAATAACTTGTTTCTTCACATCCCATTGGGGAATTGTGCTGAGAGACAGGAGTCTCCTGATGTGCATAAGGGAAATTCCCTGCACAATTTAGGAAAATGGGTATTTGTACACAGCCACTTCTGAGAGAGAACAGAGTTCTCCTATTATTCAAAATCCTGTAGAAATTAAAGTACTAACTTCACCACTTCACAAATCATTGTTTTTTGAAAAATAAATAAATTGTATCTGGAAAGAGGGAACTTTCTTTTTTTTTCTATTATTTGCATGTGTGTGTGTGTATGTTTGTGCGTGTGCACATGTGTGTAGGTGTGATGGGGTGATGCACATGCCACAGTGTTGTAAAGAGGGAACTTTCTACTCCCAGGTTTGTTAAATCATTTTATACTCTGAGCAGGACAAACGACTCCAGTCTAAACTAACTTTGCAAGCTGAATTCAATAATCCAGGATTCTTCAAAGTTTGTTGAGAAAATTGTAATCATGAAGACCTGAAAGTATTCATTTCCTGACACCACAGCACCCAGAACAGGGAAGAATGCCAAAAGCATTGGGCTAAGTGAACACAATGTGGTCTCACTTTAGCAACACCCGAGAAAATGACAGGGAGGCACAGAAAGCTGGGTCTCCAGTAAGTGAGGTATTAGGAGTAGCTGAGTAACCAAGAAGGGTGCTAGTTTAACAACTTTGCCTACTTGCTAAGGTTCACAAAGCCGTGCTGAAAGAAGGTAAGTTTTATTATAAATAAACAAGGCCCAACTGCAACAAAGAATCCAGAAAGCAAGTAGTATTTGTGTTGATTTAAACGGTGTTTATTTAATCTTTGATAATTTCATACACAACATTTTGATTGTATTGTTACCCCACCTCGGCTCCTCTCAGACCATCTCAGACCCTACCCATCCAATTTCATCTTCTCTCTCTCTCTTCAAAGCAAAACGTGCAGTCTGATTTGTGTCGCCAACAACTCCTATGCTAGAGTGCACTTTATATACCAGTGCTACTTCACTAACGGTAACTGATTTTCCCTCTCCCAGTGCTACTTCACTGATTTTCCCTCTCCCTGGCACACATTTTAAAAGACAAACAAACCAAAATTCAGTTTTACTTTAGAACTATGAGAATGCATCTTAGTTAGAAATAAGGGTAAAGATACTTTAGCTGGTTTTTTTCCCCTGAATTTTACAACCTTAATTAGCCCTTTAAATGAAAAGAAGCTTTAGAGTAAGCAGAAGACAATGAATTAAAATATTCTAATTAAATTAGAGAATTTAATTAAAATAAATTTACATTAAGTTATTAATTAAAAATCTTCATTCTAAAAAACTGAGTTTTATTAAAAGCAGGACACGGGGTTGGAGGGAGCCAACACAATATGACCAAATTTTCAGACATTTAACATAGAGCTCAAACGCTGGGCTGAAACTTTCATGTAAATATTGTGTATATGCAGCTCATGGAAGCCCATGGGAGGGGATGGGGAAGAGTTTGGGGGAAGGAGCAGGAAGTAAATATGATTAAGATGCATTGTATAAAATTTTCTAAGAAATAATAAAATACTATACATTCAAAATATGCCTATTTTTACATTGTATTATGAGTGTTTTGCTAGCATGTATATATGTGTAGTATGTGCATGCCTGGTGGCTACTGAGCCCACAAGAGAACACTGTAACTGGAGTTTTGAAAGACTGTGAGCCACTGTCTGTGTTCTGGAACTCTAGACTAGGTCCTCTGCAAGAGAAGCAAGTGTTCCTCATTATTGAGTCATTCTCTCCAGCCTCTGGCTGATACTTTAAAAAGCTGTTTTGTTTCTTTGTTCATTCAATTTTTTTAGTTTAAGATTTTTTTATTTCTTTGGAGCATTTCATGCATACGTACTGTGTTTACATCATTTCCACCATCTGGCCTCCCCTGTCCAGGTCCTCCATGCCCACCTCCCATTTATGACCTCTTCTCCCACTAGGCAATTTTATTAGCCAAGTAGAGAAGAGAAAAAAGGTTTAAGAAATTATGATGATTGTATGATGTTCATTCACTTCACGCTCCAAAGAAAGTCCAGCTTGGGATCAGCCATGAAGGTAAAAGGTTAGAACTAGACTCAGCACCAGGCCTTGAGGTACACACGTGTCATGCTAGTGTTCAGCATCACCTATGTGGTTTCAGAGCTACATAGACCTTATCCTAATTATAGAAATGTAAGGAAACGAGGAAAAGGAGATCTCAAGAGGCCCCTGGTGAGCAGGACTGCATTTGATAACTGTGTTCACCTGCGCTTTTCTGACTCAGAAGACACTTAAATCCAGGGAAAAATGAGGGATCGCACAAGTCACTGCAGATGGGGTGACTCCACTTCCTATTGCAGGGGATCACTGACAGTTCCTCAAGTCTTCCAGAGTAAGCTTTGCAGCATGGTCTAGAAATTTTCCACCAACAGTACCCCTCAGGCCCAGAAACTCCCTTAGGAACACCAACCCAGGGTTTCCTGGATTATAAACTTTGAAAGCAATCTTCTAGCCTTGTTTTATAAACTTTGTCCCTTCTTCCAATCATATCACCGCTCAGATGTCCCCCCTCTCAATCTGTAGGCTGGGCATGTGCTCTTCCTTACAGGTCTCCAGGATGTTTTCATATGGCCGTGTGTTCCTGTCAGGTGTCCGCATACCCCATGAGCTACTCTGAGCACTTATTCCGCCTCCCACAGGGTGGATGCAAACCATAGCTGTTGGGTGATGGAGGCAAAGAGGCAACAAGCAAAGTCTTTGCAGTTCCCCTGTGCTCACTGGTACCACTGTAAGGCCTTCTGCCAGAACGAAGGCGTTAATAACATTGGTATTTTGTCGCCACACTTACACGAATGTCCTAAAACACCGCATGTGAAAGGACATTTTAAAAAGTGTCATTTTCAGTCAACACTGTTAAAGAACAGTGCGAGCATCAGTGCTCCTTGTTGGAGAGTTGATGTGCTCAGCTGAGGGCAGGAGCTGGCTTGCCCCCTCTCCTGGATTATTAGTATAATGGGGGGGGGGGGATGTGCTGTAAAACTCTCCAGTTTCCTCACACAGTGTTGGTCTGACTCCAAACCCTCAAAGGTTGGAAATACTTTCTCTTAAAGAGAGTTTCTTTGTTTCCAAAGACGCAGCATAGGCAACGGTGCCTAGAGCAAGCATCTGCTGGTCCCAAAAATGTCATTTAGAAGGGAGCCGGCAATAAGTGTTCTGCAGCTCTGGTATAAAATTAAGGAAGATGAAGCCTCGGGTCTCCCAGAGTGGAGAAGCCATGCTTTAGAAATTTAAAAATAGTCTTGTTTATTATTTTCAATAACTCTTACGAATCCTGTGTGGTCACCCTTTCCGAGGATTAGTATGTGTGTACTGTTGGAAATGTTTAAACATCTTTTCCTAAATGTAATGTGTCCTTTTCTCTGTACATTCCATTTTCCTCAATTTGATATTTTATCATTTGTAGTCTCAATACTTAATCAACTTCTTATATATACCACGATATTCCTTCTTATGTCTTTGCTTTATTTTGATAGCTCAAGTACTCATAGCTGTTATTTTCAGTTGCATCTGACAAATTCAAGTAGGATTCACAGTAACAAAATATGTTTTAGGTATTGGAAATGCAGGCAACATAAAGCCATTCAAATATATTTGTAAAAAGTTAAAGAATGTTTCTCATTATATATATATTATATATATATATTCTCATTATATATATATATAATATATATATATATATACATATATATGATCATGATGTTTGATGACATATACAGTGAGTAATAACTAGAATGAAATTGTAAATACATACAGAATAATGATATAGAATTTTTGACACATAAGATAAGCTAGTATTTTTCAGCCTTTATTAGTCACCCACTCTCAGTATTGACATCTTCTTTTCATCCTATGGTATACAAACTCCTAAATTTCCTTTTTGGAAAGATTATAGAAGAAATAATACCTATCATGTTTATTATATATTTTTAGACTAACACATTTCCTTATTAAATCCTTATTTCAGATACATTATATATGGTGTATAATGAACAGTTTAAGTGTAATGGAAAGCAGAATTTTGCCAGGTCACATTTTTTCCCATTGACTGGTAGAAACAAAAGAGATTTTTCTCATGTATTGATATAGTTGAGAATTTCATATTTAGTTTAAAGCTTTATTGTAAGTTCTTTTATATGTCATTAACAGAGATCAAGAAAGGTATTATTTCTTCCATGACAAAAGGAAGATTTGTACTTCATTTTTACATAACAGAATACTCAGACTGGATGTTTCTTCATTTTTTTTGTTTTTTGTTTTTTTATTTTATTTTTTTTATTTTTTATTTTTTATTTTTTTATTAAAAATTTCCATCTCCTCCCCTCCTCCTCCCCCTTCCCTCCCCTCCCTTCCACCCATACCCCCACTCCGCCCCTCTTGAAGCCAAAGAGCCATCAGGGTTCCCTTCACTATGTTAAGTCCAAGGTCCTCCCAACTCCCCCTAAGTCCAGGAAGGTGAGCAACCAAACTGACAAGGCTCACAGTGAGCCCGTCCATGCTGTAGAGTTCATGCTCATTGCCATTGTCCTTGAGCAAAAGGAGGGAGATCATGAGCAAGGAAGTCAGGACCGTGAGGAGTGTGTTTACCCATTGACACGGTGAGACAGATCTAACGGGAGACCACCAAGTCCAGTTGGAATGGGACTGATGGAACAGGGGACCAAACCGGACTCTCTGAATGTTTCTTCATCTTATACAAGTATTTTGCTAGTCTGAATTTTCAGATAAATAACACTATGTATTTATTGACAATGACCACTTCTTTTCAGCTTTTTAATACTTGCTCCAATGTAAAATTTATGAATATCTGCATCAGGCTTGGGATGTAAACTTAAAAGTGTACACAAAGTGGGCGAGAAATTTTACTATCATACTAGAATTACTTTAAGTGTTTATTACCAAAAGAAGTTAGTTTTGCTTTTGCTTTAAGTTTGTATAAATCAAAAGAAAAGAGGAAATCTGACAAATAAGGTGAGATACTTCAACAGGTGTGCTCTTCTGGGAAATCTTCCAGAGAAAGGAAAGAATAAAAGATGCCAAGAAAGAGAATGAGGAAGAGTGGGTTATAGGATCATAGGAAAGTTAAATCAAGATGCAGAAGAACGGCCATAAGTGATCAAAGCTGAGAAGAAAAAAGCCTGGAAAAGGAGCTATCCCATGGTGCGCTGAAGAGCTCATGGTGTGGTGAAGGCCAGGGCAGGTGCTTGACGGTCCACCCCTTGGCAACAGGGTTACCGCTGTTTCACCTCTTCCATCACAGGATCAGTGTATGCTTTGCTGTCCCTAGAAATTAAAAAGCTAGTGAAATAAGAGGGGCCTCTCCCCAGAGAGAAAAATGCTGGAGGCCAGAGAAATTAAAGAGAGGAAGGTGCCTGCGACATTGGGCTTCCATGAGGCACCACGTACCTGCAGATGAGTTTAACAGTTGGGCTCCTTAGAACGCGGACCTTGTATTTATAGGGATGCAGCTGGAGGCACAAATGCCTGGGGATCGAGAGGGTTTTAGGAATGGGAACGACACTGACAATAAGTTGGCTGGAAACCACACTTATCTTTTAGTTAATCTAACTGTCATGGATGAACCCTATTGGAAGGAAAATGGCAGAATCAACTGATGAGAAGAAAACTTGGGGAAGACCATAAGCTGTCAGCGTTCCATGGCGCAAGCCTTCCACCCCACTTCTCTCTCCAATGTCCAAAAGCCACTTTGTGGTAATTCAGCATGCCAGAAGTCTTCAGGTCCACTTGAGTTTTCCTATCCTTAATAGCCAGGAATGAACTATTAGGATCATAACTAAAATTAATATGTAGTATGGATAAGCAAGACTCTGGGGGAGTCATTATCTGTCTTCCAGATGCTGGGCTAAGGGAAGTACAGGAGTAAGTGCGCATCTTAAAATATTCATATTCTCTTGGCTCCAGTCCAGATCCTGACTAATAATTTTGAAATGCTGAGGACAGAAGTTAAACAGGCAAGTAGATCCTTGTCCACTGGGGAGCCCTTGATCAGTGCGCCGTAGACCAGCAGTGAGAAAAGCTAGGAATCTTGAAGCCAGGCCAAGAAAATAAAGCCCAGTGGATCTGAGCTTATTACAGGTACTAATGGAGGGTGAGTATAGCAACAGCAAAGGCCAGAGTATAAGAAGCACGGGTTGACTGAGATGCCCAACAACTGTGAGAATGCAAGGTGCACAAACTTAAGGTCATCACTGTTAATGGTACATCAGCCATGAAGACCAAGAGACATGACCAGAAGCCCCAAGAGTAACTCTACTGCTCCCATATAAGTGCTGAGAAAATAACGATGGGAATAAAGGTGGAGACAGAAAAATAACGGGTCAAGAGTCAACAATTTGGAGTCAACTGCTGCAATGTTCAGGCATTTGGGAAGGCAATCCATAAGACAACTAACATTCTATTTGCTTGAATCTTCAAGTCTTTTCTTAAGCCTTCTCTAAGTATCATCCATTGAGGCTTGTATATTAAATGTTCCTGCTTTGTTAAAGACTTCGTCCCCAGCTGGCAGTAATATTGGCAAGTAGTGGAAAGTTCATAAAATGGGGACTAGTTGAAATGAGGCCACTGAGAATGTGCTTCTGAGGCTCTATGCTGCCACTGGTTCCCATGCCTCTCCCTGTATATTTCCACCATTAAGTGTGCAACTGGCCCCTGGTACACACTTCTGCTGCAAGGTACTACCTCTAGGAATGGTAAAGCCAAATGACCCTGGGCTGAACTCTGGAAACTATAACCTAAAATAAGCCTTCCTTAAATGGTCGCCTCCTAAGTACTTTGTCATAGAAATAGAAATCTAGCTGGCACATCAATTGTAGTATAATTTCCCAAAGGACACTTGGTTTCTCACTTTAAAATGAACATAGTTGAATACATGTCCTTGTGGTATGATAGAGCATCCTTTCAGAATATACCCAAAAGTGGTATTGCTGGGTATTAAGGTAGTTTGTTTCCTAATTTTCTGAGAAATCGCCATACTGGTTTCGAAAGTGGCTGTACAAGTTTGCACTCCCACCAGCAAAGGAGGAGTGATCTTCTTACCCCACAACCTCTCCAGCATAAGCTGTCATCATTGCTTTTTATCTTGGCCATTCTGACAGGTGTAAGATGGAATCTCAGAGTTGTTTTGATTTGTATTTCTCTGAAAGCTAAGAATGTTGAGCATTTCCTTAAGTGTCTTTCAGCCATTTTAGATTCATCTGTTGAGAGTTCTCTATTAAGGTCTGTACCCCATTTTTATTGGACTATTTGTTCTTTTGATGTCAATTTTCTTGAGTTCTTTGTATATTTTTGAAGTAGGTCCTCTGTCTGATGTGGGGTTGGTGAAGATCTTTTCCCATTCTGTAGGCCGCCATTTTGTCTTGTTGACTGTGTCCTTTCCTTTAAGGAAGCTTCTCGGTTTCAGGAGATCCCATTTATTAACTGTTTCTTTCAGTGTCTGTGCTACCGGGGTTATATTTAGGAAGTGGTCTCTTGTGCCAATGTGTTCAAGTATACTTCCCACTTTCTTTTCTATGAGGTTCAGTGTGGTTGATTTTATGTTGAGGTGTTTGATCAATTTGGACTTGAGTTTTGTGCATGGTGATAGATATGGATCTATTTTCATTCTTTTGCATGCTGATATCCAGTTATGCCAGCACCATTGTTGAATTCACTTTTTTTTCATTTTATACTTTTAGCTTCTTTGTGCAAATTCAGGTGTTCATAGGTATGTAGATTGATATCCAGGTCTTAAATTTTATTCCATTGGTCCTCCTGTAATGTAGCAGTATACAAAATTAACTCAAAAATATCAGTAGCCCTCCTTTATACAAATGATAAATGAACTGAGAAAGAAATCAGAGACGCATTACCCTTTACAATAGCCACAAGAAACATGAAATATCTTGGGGTAACTTTAACCAAACAAGTGACAGAACTGTATGACAATAACTTTAAATCTTGGGAGAAAAAAAATTGAAGAAGACACCAGAAAATATATAGATCTCCCAGGCTCTTTGGTAGGTAGAACTAACATAGTAAAGAGGGCAATCTTACCAAAAAAAATATACATTTTCAATACAATGGCCATCAAAACCCCAGCAAAATTCTTCACAGAGTCAAACAAACAATACGTAACTTCATATGGAAAAATGAGCAACCCAAGATAACCTAAACAATAAAGCAACAATCCCATACAATAAAGGAACTTCTGGAGGCATCACAATCCCTGACTTCAAGCTCTACTATAGAGCTACAGTAAAGAAAACAGCTTGGTTATTTTTGATTATTATTAATGTTTTTAAATACTCTAAAATCAAATTATATTTTAAACATCATAAAAGAGCAAATAATACCAGAAAATACCCAAAATAATATGAAAAAAATAAAAAACAGAAAAATAAATTATTTGAATGTTCTAGAATCTTTACCTTTTTCATTTACCCTCTGTATATGTGAGATTAATTTTAGAAAGTAATATTGTGTTGAGAATACTGCCCAGAAGCTACTTTCCATTGTATGTATCTTGTGCATGTGGTTGTGCAGACATAAACACTCCTCCAGTTTTCAGAGTTCATGGCATCCCATGCAGTGCTAACCATGCCTATCAACCTGTGTTGTTTAATTTTCTAATTCTGTCATTATGTAAAAAAGGGACCACCCACTAAACTACGTTTTTCACATATCCCTGTGATGACAAATTAATGTAAAATGGCCTAAACCAAATTTCCCACCAAAACCATAAATGACTTACAATTCATAAATAAAATATCAAACTAGTCATTTTCATGCAGGAAAGGCAGTGAGCGTGTTCTACTTAATTCTCTGCGCTGTGATAAAACTTTCTGAACTAAAACAGCTTGGGGGAGGGAAGAGGACTTTACAGCTTCCACTTCCAAGTCAGAGTCTGTCATTGATGTAAGTCAGGGCAGGAACCAAAGCAAAAACAATGGAGAACCATGGTTTACTACCTTGCTCCCCTGCCTCAGGCTCAGCTAGCTTTCTTATAAACCCGCCCCCCTCCACACACACACACACACACACACACACACACACACACACACACACACTACAGTACTCTGGCCCCTCCCAAACCAATCATCAATGAAGCACATAAAAGGTGACAGGCCAGTCTGCTCTGGGCAACCTCTTAAATGAGGATCCCCTTTCCCAGGTGACTCTAGGTTGTGTCAAGTTGACAATAAAAGCTTGGTGCATTGTGTGCCTTTTGAGTCTTTTGAGAAATTGGTCAACTTTATTTCGGAATCTAAGTTCTTTCTTCTACTTAGCCTGAGTAGAAACTTACTGATTTGATTGCCCTGTTTAAAGAGTCAGCCCTTTCTTATTATGGTTTCAGCGATTTTCTTTTTAACTGATTCATTGTTTATAATTTCATTGATTTCCACTTGTTTGTTCCTTTTCGTGTGTTTGCTTTGAAATGCAATTACTCTGTTGCTTTGTTTGCTAAGGTTGGACCTTAGCTTTTCTGAGCTGGTCACCCCTCCTCCAAGTTCCAACTATCCCTGTCAAGCTCTGTTTTGATTCCTTTACTGAGGTAGGTCTGTACCCTGACTTGGGTATTCTCAATGGACCGCACTATGCCAAAGCCAGAGTGTTCCTTACACTGACTGGGCATCAGCCCCCTCTGCAAGGGATTAACTCACTCTCTTCCTCTAGGTCTGCTCCCTCTCTGCCAGTGTCACCAGTGGCTTTGGACTTAATTATCCAACGAAAGGAAAGAAACTGGGAAATAGCAAAGTCAGGAGAGAGAATGAGAGGAAACTAGGCAAGGATGAGAAAGAACAAAAATGCCATTAATTCTGCTTCAGCAAAATTTCAGACTGAATAATTTTGCTGTCAGTATGTGCTACCACATGTTTTCTGATCTCATATCCTTGGGTGATTTAATTCTAATTCATAAAACTACAACATGGTTTTTATTTTGTGGAATTCTGTAGTCATAAAAAGATTTCAAGAAAAAAAATGTGCCCAGTCATTTATGACTGATACAACAAAGAGAGAAAAATTAAATTTTGTTTTTTTAAAAAAGAAACTTGTATAAATTTGATATTGTCCTTTACATAGAGGATTCTGATAAACACCAGTTTAATTTCTGTGATATATTCACAGGTATTGAAGTTCTTTTGTACCAAAATACAAAAACTGCAACTATACAATGTGAGAAAATAGTTTTTATAATATCTATTAATGGCATACATTTTCATGTACATGTATATTATTTAACCTAAATTATAAATTTTTATTACATGTACAGCAAAAAGTTTTAAATAAAATTTCTACTCTACTTTAAGGTAAAATATCAATTTTTTCTTTTTTCTTTTTTTTTCTTTTTTTGGTTTTTCGAGACAGGGTTTCTCTGCAGCTTTTTTAGAGCCTGTCCTGGAACTAGCTCTTAAGTCAGTGCATATTTTATCTGATTGTTAATGATCAGAGATGACAAAGATACATCCACGGTAATTGACAAACTCTTGAAAATTTACACAAAAGTAAATCTTCCTTTTAATTGTGGCTTTGAGCACAAAGGAGAAACTCAGTGTTTAGGACAAGAAGATAGCTCAGGCAGTTAAGTTCTTGCCATGCAAATATGATTTCAGACACGAGAGCATATATAAAAGGCCTAGTTTGATTTCCCTCTCTGCTTCTCTATCCTTTGTGTATAGGAGGGCTACTGATTTTTTTTGAGTTGGTCTTGTATCCTGTCACATCACTGAAGGTATTTATCAGCTGTAGGAGTTCTTTGGTAGAGTTTTTTGGGTCACTGATGTACACTATCATATCATCTGCAAATAACGAAAGTTTGACTTCTTCCTTCCCAATTCGGATCCCCTTGATCTCTTTATGTTGTCTTATTGCTATTGCTAGAATGTCAAGCACTATGCTGAAGAGATATGGTGAGGGTGGACATCCTTGTCGTGTTCCTGATTTTAGTGGAATGGCTTTGAGTATCTTTCCATTTAATTTAATATTAGCTGTTATCTTGGTGTATATTGCTTTTATTATATTTAGATGTGTATATGCACATGTATAAATAAAACTGTGCCACTTGGGGCAATCCCCTCAAGATTCATAGATTATTTAATAAAATAAAAACAGTAGCAGAAATGAAAAACTTTCTTTCAAGTTTTTGGTCAGAGGAACCCAAGTAACTCTGAAAACAGTATAGGCTACTGCTGTTGCCCTTGGTTACCTAACACAAGTTAAAGGTATTTCTTTTTTTTCCTTTCTTATTTTAATAATTTATTTATTCCTATTTTATGTGCATTGGTGTTTTGCCTGTGTGTGTGTGTGTGTGTGTGTGTCAGATCTTCTGGAACTGGAGTTACAGACAGTTGTGAGCTGCCATGTAGATGCTGGTCATTAAACCCAGGGTCTTCTGGAAGAGCAGCCAGTACTCTTAATTACTCTTATGTTTTGTGAATGTGTATGTGCTTGAGTGAACATATGTGCACCACATGTGTGCATGTGCCTACAGAGGCCAGAAGAGGGCATTGGATTCTCTAGAACTACAATTTCAGGTGGCTGTAAGCCATCATGTGGCTACTAGGAACAGAATTCCAGGTCCTCTGGAAGAATAACAATGATGTTAACTAATGACCCATCTCTCCAGCCTTAATATTTATTTCTCTAAACACTGTCAGCAAAATTTCAGAACACCTCCCTAACTCACACCAAGAATTAGGTCATTGAGACATATCATTCTAAGCCTACCATGCAAAGTATGTCTATTGGAATGCAATTTAGGAACTCTCCACTGTTCGGAAAACTGGCCAGAAATGAACTTATATCTCTAAGAAAATTCCTTTTGCCGCTGCCTGCTGCTCCTCCATTACATTCATGGGCGAGATTGTCTTTGAACAGATTTAACCTATAGGGAAAAAAATGCTAAAGATGGTTGACACTTAAAAAACTAAAGTACTTAAACAAAAAGGTAATAGGGGAAATGAATTGTGTGAGTGCTAGTGTGTGAGGAAGATTTTAGTGAATAAAAATTGTACGGAACAAACTGGAAAATTATTCCTGTTGATAAAATCACAAGGATGCTCGTTCTGTGGTAAGACGTTGCATGCCACCTCAGATTACTTTCTGGGCACTCTTTTCCATACTTTGTTTTCTAAAATCTTTGTTATTCATATCAGTGTTATTCGCGCAAACATTTATAATAACGAAATAAACTGAAATGTAGCTTATAGAGCCTGCTAACCATGACAAATATATCACAAAAACATTTTGATTTGAAAAGTCAGTTTTTCTTTCCAGATTGTTGCACCTTTATTTGTTTATTTTAGTAAGCCGTGAATCATGAATGGTTGCGTTGATTTTTACTTTCTTATGTTTTTCTGTAGTGTTTAACTTCTGTAAAATGTGAGACTGTTATTGGGAAATAATAACCATTTTGTCTCCTAGTTATATTGTAAACAGCACATTTATCATGTATTTAGTAAATGTCAGGCATTTGGAGTATTTCTCTTTTTCCTTTCAACAACATTTTGTGGTCCATGTTGTTGCTATTCCCCATCTTCGCCAAACAGGAAAATTAGCTTGAGAGGAGTGACAAACTCTTTGTTTCACTGTTAGAACGTGGTGAGACCACAATTAAAACGCCAAGTGCTTGATTCCCAGCCTCATTAAAAGTACTAAAGTTTTCCTGTAACCTACATAAATGATTTCTCTGCAGGCAAAAAGGGCAATGTGTGGACTTAAGAATTCCAATAATAAGGACCATGGCTGTAGATATTCAGAATGATTACCATGACTAAGGTTCATGGTACACAGTGCCTGAAAGCATGTGTTCCGTGCATGCTTCTATACTTTCCCGCTTGCAGGGTGAGCAAGGAAGACTGTCCATGGCCCTTTGAGGCCCTTAGATGAAACTGCATCAGACAAGGGTGAGAAATTCATGGGGTGCTGGAGAGTTGAGAAGCCTCCTGCAGCCTGATCTGGTCTCAGTACTTCTGCTTCTTTTCCCTGTATTACTTCATATGTACACCATTCTCAGTACATCTGGATATGTTCTCTAAGCTGGAAAGATGGTTGACTTGGGCTTCGTAGCTCCTTATACTATTCACTAATTTCTTTTTCCAAGGGCTAAAAAAATAATTGCCTCAGTTACTGTCAATTGTTTCATGAACATAAGAAAGAGATTGTTTTTTACCTTTCACAAGGCTCATGGTAGAGATATCTGTAATAAAAGGCAAAGAAAAGTAAGCATATAAATGTGTTTAATATAAAATTACCATGCATGACACAGGAACCTTCAGAAATGAAGACACAAATAAATGGAGGATATTAAACATAAATTTGGACATAAATACAATTAAAAGGAGACAATATAAGAACAAACTTGAAGGGCTGGAGAGATGGCTCAGAGGTTAAGAGAACTGACTGCTGTTTGGGAGGTCCTGAGTTCAATTCCCAGCAACCACATGATGGCTCACACCCATCTATAATGAGATCTGGTGCCCATAACACTATATACATAATAAATAAATTAAAAAAAGAACAAACTTGAAGAAGCAGAGGCCAGTCTATTCAGAGCTCCTGTATCTCTGTGTCTTTGAAAACAAAGACACTCTTTTCCTTTTGGTAAAAGGAAGATTACTCTGGAATGGAGATTTTACGGCCTCAGAGGTCAGAGATTCATGGTCTGTTTGAGGAAAGAAATGAGAGAAGAAGTAGAGATGACTTTCCTGCTTCTACTGTTCCTCAGCTGCCAAGAGCCCTACTTTGGGTTCTATATCTTTAATTCCATGACTCTAATACGCTTTGAAACAAATATCCTTCTAAAAGTCTATTATTGATCACACACTGAACATCTCCTCTCTTCTCCCATTTCCATTACATTTTGTGTTTCCTGTTCAGAATCAAAGACGTCAACACCTCTATTTTAGAATCTAAGTGCATTGCAGATCAAAAGGAAAGACTTGGCCAGTATATATTTGGAAATGTATTTTATGTAGCCTTTCTTAACAGCACTATCATAAAAATGGTGCATGCTTCATAGGTAAATTTAAATGTCCTAATACATTCATTTAAAACTTAAGAAAGGAGTTTGATCAATAACAAGCTTTATTTAGCTCAACACATCAAAAGCATCATTTTAAATATGTGTTAATTAAAAAATAACAAATAAGATATCTTCTCTGGTTTCCATCTTATGTCTTCAAAGTCTAGTGTGCATTTTTAAATTACAAAGTTATTCCATTCACAGCAACTACATTCAAATGTTCCATAATTCATGACACTTTTGGCTTCCATATTGGAGAACATAGGTCTACATATACTTAGCTTCAATGGACTCTCTCAAGTAACTAACAAACAAAATAGAAATTTCTGATAGAACTTTTGTGTGAAACGTCCCCTACAAGTTCATCTGACTGAATGCTTGGTTCTCAAATGGTGATGTTATTTTAAGCAGCTGTAGAACTTTTGAGAAGTGGGGCCTTCCTGGTGTAAGGTGACTGCTGGAAGATGGGGCATAGCATTTACAGCCTGGTTGTGCTTCCAGTCTCTCTGCTATCTCTAAGACATGGGGAAGGTTAAGAGTCACAGGTTCAAGACTTCCCTACTCTGATAGACTCTATCCTTGAAATTATAACCCCAAATAGACTGGATCTCCCACATTATACTGATTTGTGTGACAGCAACAGTAGCATGATATAATAAAAATTTTTACTTCAAGACATGCTGAAAAAGTCTTAGAAACAAAGGAAGGCACAAAATAATACTCTATAATGATATCAAAAGTAAGTGAAAAGAATACAAAGAAAGGAAAAATAGAAGAGAGGAACCAGAAAGAAAAGAGGCCATTCAATAAGTTTTTTAAAAACAGCAAACTAAAACTAAAAAAGAAAAAAGTTTAAAGTGAAAAATTAGAAAAAAGAAACAAAAGAGAAAAAAATGATCTAATTGAAGTAAAACTTGGATCTGGTTTCCAGCACCCACAGGACAGTTCACAAAAGACCACCTGGGACTCTCTCTAATCTGATACCCTCCTCTATCCTCCACAGGGTCCCCCAGATGCATGGCACACATAAAATACACAGCCCCCCCCCCCGTACACGCGTATACACACACACACACACACACACACACACACACTAAGTAAAACTTCAAAATTTTTATATGTCAAAAAGTCTTGATAGAAAAATGAGCAAATTAGCAAACAAGCAGCATAACATCAGGGAAAAGCAAGCAAGCGAGCAAACAAGCAGAAAAGCAGACACTTCTGCTGCTGCCTCTGAGCCTTACTAAACAGCTCGGCCCTTGGGAAATAGACTTCTGTCTATTCTGTCTATGATCGCTTTGACTTTGCGGGTTTTTTTTTGGTTTTTTTTTTTTTTTTTTTTTTTTTTTTTTTTTTTTTTTTTTTTTTTGGTGAGAGCAGAGACTGTTTGGCTTTTTCCTTCTTCTTCTTTTTTTAACTTGCATTTCTTCTTAGAAAATTTCACACAGAGTTTAAAGGCTAAATAAAAAGGAAAGAAAAAGGCTCATCTATCCCGCTGTTGTAAAGTCTTGACTTTGGAGGTGGAGCGTGCTCTGTTCTTGCTTGGTCTCCCACCACCATCTCAGAAGCCTTGGACGATTTGGAATTTCTTCTCATCTCCTTCGTTCCATTCAGAATCCTTGAGGATGTTTACAACAAGTCTAACCAGACTGTGCTTAGCAATGTTCACTTCCCGAAGCTGTCCTTAGAACGGATCCTTCTTGGGGTGGGGATGCCAGGCTGCGGTTCAGAGCTAAACTGAAAGCGAAACCAGCGCCCTCTGCTGGGTCAACATTTAGCGTCCTTTTAACCTCAAGTCGGATTTTCCTGAGCTCTGAAGTGTTTTTTGACAAGCTGATAAAACAACACTGTTAATACTGAAACCAGCTTTTCAAATGGAATCTGGGTCCTAGGTTACACGAGCAACATATTTTAAATTTTACTTTAGAACAAGAGATACTACTACATATCTGTGGAATATGTTCACAAGAGTAACTCATGTATTTCCTACAGCCATGTATCTGTATGTACAATGAGTCTTGCTTTCTTTGTGATTGCTTCAGATGTTGCTATTATTAATTTAAACTCTCTTTAGCAATAATTAGTAATAACCCCTACAGTGATTGCAACTTCAAGGTTATCTTTACTGTTCCCATTTCATGTTTTATTATGTTTAGCATAGTATTTTACTTATTCTTCTTCTTCAAAAATGTATTTCTGGATATTGGAAGTAGACAAGATTGCCGGACAAAAAATGGGGGGGGATGGTATGGGGGGATGGGGGGATGGGGGATGGGGAGAGAAAAGTGTGAAGTGGAGGATGGGGAGAGCTTGGGGGAATAAATAGGATGTTTGGGATATAGGAAGGGTGGATATGGGAACAAGGAATTATATATCTTAATTAAGGGAGCCATTCTAGGGTTGGCAGAGACTTGACTCTAGAGGGGTTCCCAGGTATCCAGGAAGATGCCCCCAGCTAGTTCCTTGGGCAGCTGAGGAGAGGGAGCCATAAATGTCCAGATCATATTGTCATACTCATGAATAACTTGCATATCACCATAGAACCTTCACCTGGCGTTGGATGGAGAAAATGACAGAGCCCCACATTGGAGCACTGGACTGAGCTCCCAAGGACCTGATGAGGAGCAAAAGGAGGGAGATCATGAGCAAGGAAGTCAGGACCGTGAGGGATGCGTTCACCCATTGAGACAGTGGAACAGAACTAACGGGAGACCACCAAGTCCAGTTGGAATGGGACTGATGGAACAGGCTACCAAACCAGACTCTCTGAATGTGGCTGACGGTAGAGGAGGACTGAGAAACCAAGGACAATGGCGATGGGCTTGGACTCTTCAGCATGGATGGGCTCACTGTGAGCCTTGTCAGCTTGGTTGCTCACCTTCCTGGACTTAGGGGGAGTTGGGAGGACCTTGGACTTAACATAGTGAAGGGAACCCTGATGGCTCTTTGACCTGAAGAGGGAGGGAGTGGGGGTATGGGTGGAAGGGAGGGGAGGGAAGGGGAAGGAGGAGGGGAGGAGATGGAAATCTTTAATAAAAAAATGAGAAAAGAATAAAATAAATAAAATAAAAAACAAAAACAAAAAAATGTATTTCTGTCATTGACACTTGTTTAAGATGGAATTCATTTTCTACAGAAAAGGTGATTCCTGGAATAATAGATTTCATCACTCAGGGCAGCTACTTTTCAATTTCCTTTGGATTCTGTTAGTGACCCACAAATGGCGGTCACAATTTCTCTAGTAGAGAAATAGTGTCAATATTAGTTGAAATTTGAAAGACATGAAATTATGATTTTCCTTTTAAAAAAAGATGAAGTTATGAATCTCATAAAGGTTAATTTTAAAAGAATTTGGAAATAAATATTTTTCATTTTCAAACTAATATTAAATGAATTAGCAGAACCTATCAGAACTGACAGAACTTGTCTCTCTGAAGCATGCTGGCTTGACTTAAGTGTACAATTCCTCAAAGCTAGTGTTTTTGGGCTCCCTGTGCCTTTAGTATGGACCATGTGTGATGAGTCCCCTCACCTCTGTACTGTGGAAAACAGAGCATCCTTCCTCTCCATGACTTTACTCAGGAACTTCACTGCTAGTGCATTTTCTCAATATGGTTGTTTATTCTAATGGAAATTTGTTACAATGAAATAGTCATTTCTTAGCCAGCAGCCTTATTGATGAGCCAGAGGATGATGGATGGCCGTCAGTGACGAGGATCCACCCTTTATAGACACTCTACTCTGGCTCTCAGGATGTGAAATGTCAGGAAGCAAATCTCCCTGAACAACGAGGCTGAGTCAGGAGCATCAAGAAGAGCCCTGAGAGGCCAGGGAGTGAGACTTTAGAACCAGTTTATAGGACCTATAGGACTGATAAGGTATATGCACATGAGGAGCCTCTTCCAGGATAAGATGCCAGGGATTGAGCTGAGTAAGACATGAATATTCTCACACTTATTTTAAATGAGAAACAAAGGCAAATTTTCCACCTACTTGATAGACAGGAAAGGAAACAGAATTTAGTAACCTGAGAGGAAAGCTGGAGTTCTTAAAAGAAACTTAACAAGCTGAGAACAGAGTATTTGAGGAGAGAAGCAGCAGAACAGGAGACTGAAGGGTGGGAAGGACCTTTAAAACTTCATTATTTTACAAGTAACCTGGAACTGGAGAGATGGCTCTGTGGGGAAAGGTTCTTGCCTATGACCTGAGTTCCATCCCTAGGATCCACATGTTGGAAAGAAAGAACTTACGGCTGCAAGCTATCTTCTGACCTCCAATGTGCACCGTGGCCCATGTGCCCACGTGTGTATGCTTGCCTACACAGACATGCACTAAATAAATAAGGAAAAGAGAATAAGTGGATTGATATTAGAACATTAGTCAAAGAATCTATGCAAATGGGATTTGTCACCGAAATATCATCTATAATAGGAAAAGCAAATTATAAGAAAGACCTGACAATAAAAGCCAAGGATTCTCCTGTGGATAATGGTCCAAACTAACAATCATTCCAAATCACCATGCTGCTTGGACCAGCACTTCGTGATTCATTGAATTTGGGGAGGGGATCAATGAGCTATGCTTCCTGGAGTTTGTTTGTTTGCTTCCTTGAATTAACAGAGGGATGCTGATGTAAAGAGAAGCAAGAGCACATCCAGTGCTGGCAAGGAAGAAGAAAGAAGCTTAGTTGTTACAAGTTAGGCTGGAAGTGTTGGTGAGACACTCAAGAGTCGGGATCCCCAAGATACTTGGCAAACACAGTGAGATTCCTTAACAGGAGACATGCCTTGTAGACATGTTGTTAATACATGTTATTAAGGATCACCTGACATCCCTTCTCCAACTTGTGTGAGCCGGTTGTCACTTCTCTTTGAGAAAACACCACTACTTTTCTGTCAGTTCATGTTATTCACTGTTTCTGGTCAAATTCAAAGGCTCTCAGGGGAACACGTAAAATTAAAAAGTTCATAGATAAATTGATACGGCAAAAAGCAATCATTCTGAGTGAGGTAACTCAAACCTTTAAAGGTACAGAGAACAAGAGACTGAAAAATGTTCAGCAGTAAAGGAACAGTTATATCCCATACCCCTTTTTAGGCTCAGTGGTTTTTGTATAATAGGGAATAGAGGCAGATACAGTGGTTGACTACAAAAAAAAAGTGTCTTCTGAACACACGAGGAAAGCTGTCCTTGCAAACTCAGAGTAGTTGGGACAGAGTGTACAAAATGTGTACAAGCCCAAACCAGGCCAAATCCCAGCATGGAGTGAGCATGGGCGCACAGTCTTATTCCTATCTGTGGAACTATTGGTAACTGTTGGTTACTGACCAGTCCCTGGCAATTTGAACACCCTCCAGTGGAAGACTGACTATCTAAGAATATTTGAGTGCACACGTTGGTCTTGAAGGATTAAAAAGGGGGTGGGGACACAAAGTTGGGAAGAAAAGGAAGGAGGAGAGTTGTTGGAGGAGGGTGAATATAATCCAAAGATATCTTTGACTGTCTCAAAGAAATAATTAAAGAAGGGATTAAAAAGCCTTTAAATGTAGCAATTTAAATGATTTATTTAAAGAAAACACGCTATTTGCTGTTCATTGGTCCCCATCTGTCCCTCTCTACCCTGCAGTCTGACTCTTTTGCTTCTTCCATCAACAGTCAAAATCTTCCTCTGCCTAGGGTTCTTGTTAGTCTTGTACCTTAATTTGCCTATCAGAATGTGAAAGTGTAGAGCATCCCCTGTGTGGGTGGAATGCAGGTGCTTTGTGTATGCTACTCTGTCTACTGAAACCCTCTTACTATCATGTGGAAACCTCATACCTGACTGTAAGGCAATAAACAAACATAGAAGTGAGATCTCCTTTGTACCAAGGCTGACCATTCAAGCCCAGCTTATGGTTTATCAACTTAACAAATTTGGAGAAATGATATAATCAACAGAACATTTCAGCCAACAACCCACTGAAGAGAGCTTGGCCAAGATGAAGGAACAAGGGCATCTGGATGACCTGAAAGCACCTGCATGTGAGTTGATGTGTATAGTTTTAAGATTTCAAGTTTAGTGGTAATACACTCATTAGTCTAGGTAATTTTAACTTTTCTCTATTTGTTTTAGCCACTATAATAATCACATCAAAATATGTTAGGATATAGCATGCTTCCTAACAAACATAGATACAGCTTCGATTTCATTCAAAATAAAAAGCAGTGTTCTTATAAAAGCCCACAGTGAATGCTGGCAGGTACTTTGCTTTAGCATCTGTTACTCCAATAGTTATATTCCTGAAATGGTCCTGGACCATTTGGCACTTTCTTAGCTTATTTTCAGCTCAAAATCTGTGTTTGATGCTTCCTTTACTCATCCTTCTCTGGCAATCCTATATCTCTCCTTCATCCCCTTAACCTTTTCTTTGACTCAAATATGTTCAACGAGGTATGTTTCTACGTGTTAAAATTAGTAACATTCACCTATCCCAGCCCAACTCACTGTCTTCTCTCTCTCTTTTTTTCTCTATTTGTGTCCCCGTAACTCACCATAATCTAACACACATTTTATTTGCATACTTAAATTTTATGCATGTATCTTATTGGAAACCACTTATGTAATGGCACCAGGAATTGTTAATCAGTTCTCTTTTCCATCCTCAGTTTTAAAATAGTCCCTGTTTCAACAAGTCTTCTTTAAAATACAAACTGTTTAACAAATGGAAACAGTGAGAACCAAAATGTGCTTAAAGCTAGATTTTTTTTTCCAGAAGATAATCCAATAAATATCTGATTTTAAAATTAAGTTGTTTTTACTTGAATTGGTGTTATTCAAATATTACGTATTCCTGATCAGGCAAGAACTTTTCATCAAACAGATGGCCAAACAGGAGAACAGGATTCCTTTGGACAGTCTGCAGAGTGGGAAGAAAAATGCTCCATGAATCCTTAAGATACTTCAGGGTTTGGAGGAAGAACAGAAGCTTGCACAGGAGAAGCGAATACTCTAAGACAAGACACCCCAAATCACTCCAACTGTCCCAGGAAGTCAGATAAGATACATTTACAAATCTGAATGACCTTCCAGTTCATAATTTCTTGTTCAGTATACGATTTTTCTTTTATGAAAATTGTCTAGAGGCCTTTATTCCTCTCTACCGTATCTGTATTTTATTTTTGTTTTCTAATTAGCTGCACCCTTCCACACTGGTTATAAACCCCATCAAGAAACCTTTGATATTTTCCCTATTCTCTTCATATAATGTGCTTGAGTTGTCACATTGGTGGAATGATAGAGCCAATTACAACTTCGCCATAACCTAGCTTGCAATATGTTAGAGGCAGAGAGTAGGGAGGAGAGACTATCAATGAATAGGAATCGTTCACACCAGCCGCTTTCAAAGACTTCGGGGAAGAGTGTCTTCTTTTAGAATTTTAATAACCACAATAACCACACAAGAATTCTGTAGATGAAATCCATGAATTAAAAGGAAAGAAAACCCCTGCAGGGAGGGAGGCACTATAATGGAAAGTGTGACTTTTTAAAGATGAGCAGCTGGAATTTCCATATCAGGCAATCAGAGTTAGACCCCTGTGTATTAATGCACTAATGCATTCTAAAGATTCTCTGAAAGTGTTTTAAAGTTGGAGCCGTGCATACTCTCTCACTCTGTCTGGGAGATTTCAGGTGCATAGCTTCTAATAAAGATGAGTACGGCTCCCTCTCCCCCATACCCAAGGGGATAGTTCTGCTGAATAAAATTTCTCAGCTTATCCATCATATCTCCTTGAGGACTCTGATATGAAGGCTGCACATGTAATCAGTCTATCTTCCTAAGTGATAAATTTTATATTTCATTATGCTCCCCAAAGATAGCACCAGATCTTATGAAGGACGTCTTCAAAGTTAAGTCCGCAATAACCTGGGTCAGACTGAGACTAGGGTCCTGGCCACCACTTCTCCAGAAGTGACCACTGGAGTCCCCTTCACTCATTCGGAGATGGGCCCTGTCAGTAAGAAGGAAAAATTGTGTCCCCATAGCCCATTTCCAGGCTGAGTCTTTTTTGACGGAACAAAGACTGCCATTTGGGCCAAAGCTGAGGTCTTTACTAATACACTGGGAGCTTTCGTTCTCTGGGAATAGTGCCAAGACCACCAGACGCATTGAGCTCGCAGTTTTCCCATCACATCATCAGAATGAGCTCCAGTCCCTCTGGCCAGCGTTGGATTCTGACCAACGTGAGTCAGGTGAAAGGTTACCAACTTCAAGAATGCCTTTCCCCCGCCTCCACCTCCCTCCATCTACTTCCCATTGTCCCAGTAATTAAATTGTGTTTATCACTCCTTAATACAAGTTCACGTTACTCTGTACTGAATTTCAGGCTACTGGTTGACAAATGACTGCTCGGTACCATATGTCGATTTAACTTGAATTCTTACAGTCTCATTTAAAAGGGCTTATTTTATGAGAAACTTTCAAATTAGAATTAAATGGTAGCTCGAAAATCGAACTCCCATGTTTTACTCTATTGAACCTTGTCTTTCTGGGAAATGAAATAGACATAGTGACCTTATTACTCTAGCTAATTTCAGTAATGCTAAAGGGATTAAAATGTCTAATTGAGTTTAAAGATGCTCTAGAACAGTGGTTCTCAACCTTCCTAATGCTGCGACTCTTTAATATAGTTCCCTCATGCTGTGGTGACCCCCAATTATTAAATTATTTTCATTGCTCTTTCATAACTGTAATTATGCTACTACCATGAATTGTAATGTAAATACTTTTGTAGATAGAGATTTACCAAAGGGACCATGACCCACGGGATGAGAACCACTGCTCTAAAGTCAATAATGGCATCTGCATCTTTATGGGTATTAACACATCTCAAAATATTTTGTGTCACTATCAAATAGTCCTTTAGTGTCTTGTGAAATACTACTACTCTGTACAATGTGGTTTTTCTATAAACTAAGTGTAGGACAGGAACATCCCTCTTAGGCCTGGATTTCAATAGTAATTTTTATTGTAATAGTCCACAAATATTTATTGACAGTCTATAATTAACTGTAAGTACAGATGGAAAACAAATCATGTGAGACTGTGTCTCCTGGAAACAACAGGAAAGCTACACTCATGATATCTCAATTGTATGGCTTCCTAAACAAGACATGAACAATGATAACTTCAGTACACTTGCTAAGGGGGAAAGAGGGAAATCTCAGAGAGCCCAATCCCTAAAGAAAAACATACAGGCAACTAATGACTTCTGAGATGTGGAAGCTATCCTCTCCCAGGGATGAGCCCCACAACAGGCCATTCAATATAAAGTAGCCATCCCTGGAAATATATATACACAAGCTGCATTAAACAGTCTCAGAGGTTGCATTTGTATATTTATGCATATGTATTTATATATTTATACATTTATATATATACATGCAAAATGAATATCAGAAATGAAACCATCAATTTGAGAGGGAGGGAGGGAAGGGTAATGGGAGGGATTGGGGAGGACACAGGTGATGAGGAAAAATGATATAAATATATTTTAATTAAAAAAGAAAAATCAAATAAAAATAAATAATTGTAAAGATAAAATAGGTAAGTGCTGGAGTGGATGTGGAGTAAGGGTAAATACTAGATTTATTTACTTTATGTGTATAAGTGTATGAAGATGTAGGTTTGGGCATCTCATGTGTGCCTATTACCAGAGAACGCCAGAAGAGGGCATGAAATAGTCCAGAACTGAAGTTACTGATGGCTGTGAGCTGCCATGTGAGTTCTGGGAACTTACCTTGGGTCCTCTGCAAGAGCAGTCAGTGCTCTTAGCCACCAAGCATTTCTATTCTCTCCATATTTATTTTCTTTTTTGATTTGTTCTTTTTGTTTTGGAGGTGAGAGAGTGCGTCTGGAAACTTCTTAGGGTGACACTTTTTCCAGCTCTTGCTATTCTTTTGTATGTGTGGTTTGAATCTTGCATTCATATTTCTCTTTTCAAACACTGAGTAGAATTGTCCTTGTCCTGAGACCCACCTATGAACCACTGTGTGGGTGTCTGAAGCGGGGGTCTAAGGCAGAGCTGGTGAAGCCTGACTATGGTCCCCTCAGGAAGATCTCTCATCTATTCTCAGAGAATGCTTCCTTCCCCCGGGAAAACAAGTTGAGTGTTTTCTAGCTGGGATACATTAACAGGAGATGGGTTCTCTGGTTTCTATTCTCACTTGCATCATCAGACAGAGTCACCTTCTGTATTTCAACCCCTCTGGGACCAAGCTAATGAGAAGCAGAAAAGAGGACACATGCTTAATGCTCAGTCCAAACACCGTGACTGAAAAGCCTAAGCACTTGAAGAGAGAAAGCTCAGCACATGATGTCACTGCTTCCATCATCTATTCAAATGTCAGAAAAGGAGGCTAAGGAAAGCAGCAGGACTTGCTGGAGGGTAGTCTCCAGTACTGAAGAAGGGGTGAGCGGATAACTAGGTGGCAGACTATTTTCCTACCATAAAATACAACCTTTGCATCGTGTCATTCGGACAAGGAGGAATTTAAAAACTATTTCTAGCAAGATGGGCTGTGCATTGGGAATGTTTGATGAAAACATGGGGAAGTGATTGGGGACCTGGAAATATGGACTTGATTTGAACCCTTGGATGAAAATCCTCCTTTCTGGGCCATTTCCATGACGTGTATCATTACAGTGATGACATTTGCATTCTCCAGCCCAAGATTATCTGGAGGGGAAGAAGTACTCCGTTGAATTGCTTTAGTGAATGCATAAACCATGACATCTCCTGAAAGATAATTCTGATTAAAGGATCGTAAACCCTAAGTCCATTTGCCTCTCAGCATGGGCAACAGAATTATACACAAATGCAACATTTGCCGAAGTTGAAAGAGGAAATTCTTCTTCATCATCGTCTGCATCCTGGTTCTGGGTGGAGGGAAGCCATAATTTTCAGATGGTGATGTCACAATCATTCCCACAACAGAGATTAGACCATACCACAAACACAGATTTATGCTTTCATGGGAGAAATCTTGTGTTTTCAAACATTTGTCTTTAACAATGGGCTACCGGCAGGAAGGAAAGCTACCAGTCACACATAAAAGAATGTATTGCATTGTCAATGATGAACTGTGCACGGACACAGGTACTGGCTTCTTATGTGAAATCTGCTTTCTGTGATGTACATACATTTAGCTATTCTATTCGAATCCTAACATAAGCAGTGTTATATCTCACTTTGGTAGGCTAGTTATAAAAATGTTTCTCACAATGAATGATTAAATTATAATTAAATATAAATAAATGGAATTTCTGTCAAAAACCTTGAGGTACAATTTTTAAAATCCACATTTAATAACCGAGGGTATGTGTTGGAGCTGCTGAAAAGATAATTCAATTTTACCCCTCTCTGTAAAAATTCAGTTGGATAAAACATCAGAACTCTTTCTATCTTTAAGATTATTGTATCACACATGTTTTTCACTGTGAAAAGTTACAAATTTTTGATAGTATTATCATTAGACTTAGTTTCAGAATAAATTATCTTGGGAAGTCATTACCCCCATTTTAGCATCTGTTGATGTTTCTGTGTTTATTATTATTATTATTTCCTTTTCTTATTGTTTTGGAATGAATAAATATGGTGTGTTTTGTGTGCATCATTTAACATGTGTGCAGGTGTTATTGTACTTGTGTGCAATGCCTGGAGTCAATGTTAGGTGTCTCTCTAGTTATTGACCTTATTTGTTTGAGACAGAGTTTGCTAATTATCTTGTAAGCTCACTACCTGGATAGATTGGCTTGCCAGAAAGCCACAGGGTTCGGTCTCTGTTGTTCAGGTCTTACCCAATTCATGTTAGAGCACTCAGTTTGCAGATGTGGGTAAAATGCCAGGAATCCAAATCTCAGGTACTTATCTTGCATAGCAAACACTTCATAGACTGGGTTATTTCCTCAGACCTTGATGCTGCTTCTTTCAATCATAAATTCCATTTAACTCTAAAAAGAAGATAAGTAGACTTGTAAGTAAGTATACCATATAGTTAGATGAAATAAATGTAGAAGAAAGGAAAAAATGCAGACAGATATTAGTGAAGGTCTCATGCTCTTCTTTCCAGAAATGAGTCTCACATTTGAATCTCATCTTCCCCAAAACAGAAACAAATGAGAAAACACTATCAATGGCAAGATTTCATTTATTCATTTAAACAAAACATTTATTTATGTTTATTTATGTGTATGGGTGCTTGCCTACATGCATGTGTGTGTGTGTGTACCACATGAGAACATCAGATCCCTCGAAACTGTAATTACAGACATTTCTGAGCCGTTATGTGGGTGCTGGAAACAAAACTTGGTCCTTTGCAAAAGTAGGATGTGCTCTTAGCTCTCTCTAGCCTGATTTTATTTTCTTTAAAACTTCTAAGGTGCTCCTGAGAATACTGAGATTACTTGGATCCTCCAGGGACTATTGATTAGAAAAAAATAGGACAAAACCGTGATTGTCTTTTAATTCTCACTCCCTCGTAATTGTAGAGTGAAACTCTCCTGAAGACACACGGCATGTGGTGGTACCATAAGTCTACATGTACTTGACGTATGTGCTGGTGTCTGAACTTTTTTACAAGTTTTCTATTTCAGTAGCCAATGCAAATAAAACCACTTTGAGGGGTACAATCGGTTTTAAAATTAAACAAATAATTATCATGTGTATATAAAGATAAATGTGTGTGGATGTCAGAAGACAACTAGGAACTCTTTCTCTCCTTCCACTGTAGATTTAGAAATCAAACTTGGGTTATCGATCGTGTTTGGCAAAGGCCTTTCCCCACTAAGCAACCCTTCTATTCCCCTTAATCATCTTCGAGAGTGTAAAAGTGCTTTCCAAATGTATGAACATTTTGCTTATTTTCAATTTCTTGACAGAAAAACTTAAAGCATTACTTTCATAGAGGTTGAATATTAGGTTTAACAAAGAACACCCAGAATCCTGAAAAGAGCTCCATAGTATTTTAGACTCTGTAGGAATTGTTCACATCAGAGGTCTGAGAGCTCTTCCACGAGAAAAGGAAACATACGTGGATATCATGGTCCTGAGAATCATTTGCTTAAATTGTATTTAAACAGTTTTTAATTTTTTAAGTTTTGATGTTATAATGTGTAGTTGGACTTTCCTGGATATATATGTATATATATATATATAAGAGAGAGAAACAGAGAGAGAGAGAGAGAGAGAGAGAGAGAGAGAGAGAGAGAGAGAGAGAGAGAGAGAGAGAGAGAGAGAGAGAGTCAGGCACACACACAAACATGTAAAAGAATTAAGCTTAAAGCACCAACAAAACTGCTTTCTTACTGCCTTTCTTGGCATAAATTAAGGTAAAGCATTTCATGTAACACTGTTGGTTAGTTATTCTATGGCAGAAAGCAATGATGCTTCCAGTTACCCTCACCTGTAAAAGGCTTGGAAGGTTCATTTTTTTCTCCATTGGATCTGTGCTTGCAATAATCCCATGATATTAAAATACAGACACAAGAGTTTCACAGAAGGGTGAACTGGTGTGCAGCAGCAGAGACCCTTAGGAAAGCTGTGAAATTCCGACTACAGCTTCTAACATCACTGAAGTAGATTTATTGTTTCCTGGAGTATAGATCTGAACACTGTAGGGGTTAAATTGAGGATGACATTTGTCAGAGATTCAATAAATGTAAGATATCATTAACAGATGAAAGTAAACATTGTCTACACTTGATTTACAATGGACTTATGTATTTATGAAATCACTGTGAACTGCAAATATTATATCAAAATTTCATTTTGTACTGGAGTAAGGCTCAAAGTTCAAAGTAGGATTTTTACTGAATTTGGGCTGCTTTCATGCCTTGGTAAATCAGAACTAGCTTAAACTGAACAATAGTTAGTGAACAATACTTAGATCAAGCACAATGTGTACACGAGAAAGGACACTATGACCAAAGTAATCTTCCAGAGGGAAAAGTCTCCAGATTCTGAAACCTAAGTGAGTGCTTTCATTTACTAATGTTGCTTCAGCAGATATGTAAAATCTTATCAATTGAGCTCTCAGGAAGAGAATGTCACACATGTAATTATTGTCAGAGTTAAATGAATGCACACACACACAAAGCACGTTATAGAACAAGTACTCGGCAAATGTCACTACATCAAGAGCTGCACAATGTGCTCCCATGAGAGACAGAATATGAGCGCAGAGAGAGAAGGCTCACCGGGGTCAGCTTGGAAGAGTTTGCAGGGGAGTTAAACATTCAGCTTTGGGGCTACTAAGTGGAGTGGGAAGTTATAAAGTTCTCGGTGAACCATAAATTTAAAATCTAATGGATGAGGGAGGATCAGCCCCAACTTCTATATGCACAAGTGTCAGAAACATAGAAGGAATGCTCGGGTCTCTAGAGACGGACATCGAAGTGCTAAAATGTAGGAAAATGAGAAGTATAAGGGGGGGTGTGGGTTATTCACGTGGCCCGAGTGAGGCTAAGTACTTTGCACTACTTATGGGACCAACTTGCTCTGTTCAACCCTCCAAATTAAATCTCACTTTCCTCAGGGGAATCTTTTGAGAGTAATGTTCCAGAGGGAGGATTCGTCTTTTGTTTTATTTATTTTCTTTTTTTATAAAATATACATTATGAACATAGGAAACACACATGACTCTTTCAGACACACATACATAGATAAAAATCGCAATAACAATTTTTCAAAATTATGTCTATGTGTTTGTTAAGACATTTGTACTTTTTGCCTCCTCATTAAAAGAACCAGAAAAATTCAAGATTGTGAAAGAGAAAGGCTCACAAATACATTAATGGAAATGGGCATTAATCGCACAAAAGATTCAAGGATAATCAAATGCAGTAGCTTTCCAGTTCTCTGCATTCCTACTCTGTCTCTCACTGCAGCACACTGTACTGCTCTTGATGTAGTGACATTTGGCCAAAAATTAATAATAATTTGCTTCATTATCACACTTTTCCTGGATACAGAGCATCATTACTCTAAAATAGCATCCTTGGTTTCCATGGTGCACGATGATTCCTTATCCCCCCAAGCAGGGGAGAGGGTGAAATTTAAGGAGGCAGAAAAATAAGCATGGCTGGAGGGGCAGAAAAGAGCAAGACTGGCAGGAAGTAAGATCAGGAAGGCTGGTCAGGGTGTGCAATACGTGGAAGCCAGTTGAAAGCAATGGGAGACATCGGGGTACTGGTGGCAAAAAAATGTGACAATTCTTTCTTTTTTTTTCCAGTTTATTTATTTTTTATTAAAAATTGCCATCTCCTCCCCTCCTCCTCCCCCTTCCCTCCCCTCCCCTCCACCCACATCCCCACTCCCTCCCTCTTGAGGCCAAACAGCCATCAGGGTTCTCTACACTATGTTGAGTCCAAGGTCCTCCCAACTCCCCCCAGGTCCAGGAAGGTGAGCAACCAAACTGACAAGGCTCACACAGAGCCCGTCCATGTCGTAGAGACCAAGCCCATCACCATTGTCCTTCTTAATAATTTAAAAGGAAAACACCTGCATTGATAAAAAAAAAAAAAAGGAAAGGAAAGGAAAGGAAATTGGCATGGGGGATAACAGGTGCTGGAAGGAAATAGAACGGTAAGGGAATGCGGCTCTCTTGGCACTAATTAACATCAAGGAGAAATTCAGGGCCAGAATTTTCCTATTTTGTTTTGATTTTCTGTTTTGCTTTGTTTTGTTTTGCTTTTTCAGCACACCTAAAAATCACTATTTTATAGAATAAACATGTAGTTTCCAAACTATTGTCAAATGATACAAAGCTTCTTACAATTGGCACATAAGCCAGCACACTGTAGACAAAATTGAACATTCTTGGAGGCCAGACAGAGCCCTGGTTTTGATTATTTACCAAACCAATGAATTTTATTGTATCCTGACTTTCATAGATGGTGAAGGAGAACAATGAGAGGGGAAAGGCCGGAGACTCAGGTTTCTGTGTGGTATCAAGCAGAAGGCATGTGATAGACAGGGACACAGTGAGTGCAGTGACCACAGAACTGTTTATATGATAGGACCGTGTTTGGGAACAAGGAGCAAGGGAGAGTTGAGTTATCAGGACTGAGAATGCAGGAGGCACCACCCCTGGATCTGGATGAGCCCTTGCTGAAACCCAATCTGTTCTGAGATGGAGTACAGCTTCCACCAAACTACACAAGCCAGGGCTAAAACTCGGGGAAAGGCTTCTAAGTCCTTGCTTCTGACTCTCGGAACTTCCAGACGAAGCTCGAGGAGCAGGGAGTCCTGAACAGGAAGCAGGTGTCTCCATTAATCTCCCAGAATGCAGGAGACAAAGGTAGATAATCCACCACAATCAGATGTCTTTATTATTTCCACATTATTGTTTGTTTCAAGTATAAGTGGTTTCAAGGATACTAATGGCTTTAAAATGATGTCAATCGAATGAAGAAGAAAGAGCCTTTAGAGTTGGGACTTTTTTTTTTGTTTAATAAAATTTAATTTCTTCATTTAATTATTTTATTTGGTAGAGAGATTATTCAGTGACTTCTTTTTTTATTTAAAAAATTTCCATCTCCTCCCGTCTTCCTCCTCCTTCCCTCCCCTCCCCTCCCCCCATACCCTTCCTCCCTCCCTTTTCAGGCCAAGGAGCCATTGTGGTTCCCTACTCTATGTTAAGACTAAGGTCCTCCCAACTCCCCCTGGTCCAGGAAGGTGATCAACCAAGCTGAGAAGGCTCCCACAGAGCCCGTCCATGCAGAATAGTCAAAGATCAGCGCCTTTGTCCTTGGCTTCTCCATCAGCCTCCACCGTAGGCCACATTCAGAGAGTCTGGTTTGGTCTCATGTTCCATCAGTTGGGACTTTTTTTTCCCCTTTGGCTTTATGGGGAGGTTCTCTGTGATCCCTCATGAAATCCTGAGTTTACATCCTGAGAAAATCCCCTGCTTTATTCTCCAAACAGCCTTATATATCAAAACATAAACTGAGGGGGAAAATCATTAGCATTCTGTTTCCTAGGTAACCCGGTGAATGGCTACTAGTCACATCCAGAAACCAGCTATAAACTGGCCAAAATCAGCTTAGAGAAGTGCTCGATTAACATGCATATTCTTAGAGAAGGCCCAAGGCCTTTTTCTTTACCAAAACGGATTCTTCAAGTTTTTCCTGTCTTTGAAAAAAAAAAAAAAAACCTGCTTTTGTATACACCTTTCAGAGTCCAGTGAAAAGTAACCTTCAAATATATTTCTGAAAAATTTTAAAGTTCTAAAATTGAATGTATGTACTGTCTCTATGTGGGTGTATGTACAAATGGGTGCATGTACTCACAGTGGCCATCAGAGGGCGCCAAGCCCTCTGGTCCTGGAAGGTCCGTGTGCTCAATGGCCATCAGAGGGGTCCAGGCTCTCTGGGGCTGGAATTTATTGTAGTCCCAGCTGCCTGATGTGAGTGAGGGGACTGAACTTGGGTCCTCTGTAAGAAAGAGCACCACATGTTCTTAATCACTGAGCTATCTTTCTAGCCCCACCCACTGCTTTTAAAGAAGCATCACTGGAACTGATGAAACAGCCTCACTTCCTCTCTCTTGGGGCTGAACTGACTCTGTGTTAGTGCCTGATACTATGATACCAACAAAATGCTGAGATGAGAAATCATCAGCCTTCCAGAAATTGATGGCTTTCTGTAGTGATATTTTATTTGTATTTTTATAAATAAAGCTTGCCTGAAGATTGGAGCATAAAACAGCCACACTGATCAGCCATGCAGACTAGGCAGTGGGGGCACAAACCCTTAATCCCAGTAGCCACACCAGTTTGCCATAGAAGCCAGGCAGTAGTGATGCACACTTTTACTCCCAGCACTAGAGAGGAGAATAAATAGGAGGGGAAAGGTTTCAGGCTCATTCTCATTCTGAGAATTTCTGGAGGAAGGATTGCCATTATTAGACTAAAGTAGAGGTAAGAACCAGTGGGTGACTGCTTTGCTTTTCTGATTTCCAGGTTGAACTCCAATTTCTGTCTCTGGGTGTTTATTAATGGTGCTACATGTTTCTAACCACACTATTCAAAGGAATAGGAAACAATGATTTTAAACCATACAGAAGAGAAATTAGCCTTAGGTGAAGCATGAGTGTAGAGTCCAAGCCTTACAGGTCATAGTTAGGGTACATGTCCATCTCTGCTTTCTCCTATCCCAAGCCAGTGACCTTGTCAAGTCATTTTGTTCTGTTTCCTTCAAAGAATGGTATGATTATAATTATTTTTACTATGTTTAGCTAATTTGTGTGTTCCCTAAACAGATAGTGATCTGAAGATAGTCATAGGACAGAGAATGAGGTCAGTGGAATCTCAGACTGACTTTTGAAAAATATTGTATTTTCTGTTTTTTAAGAATTGTTTTTATTGAGCTATACCTTTTTCTATGCTCTCCTCCTTTCCCTTCCTTTCCCCTTCTTCCCTCTCCCATGGTCTCATGCTCCCAATCTACTCAGAAGATCTTGTCTTTTTCTACTTTCCATATAGATGTGATCACATATGTCTCTTTTAGGGTCCTCTTTGTTGTCTGGGTTCTCTGGGACTGTGGATTTGAAATTTTCTAAAATAATTTCAATTAATATTTTTAAATTTCAAATTTGGTTTTCTACTGAATTCTCTGTCCCACCAGCAGACTGTGGTGGGCTTGAGATTCGGTGGCTGTCAGAGTGTCTTGGCCTTAGTCTGTTCCTAGCTACATACTGTAAGTCCCATTTGAAAAGTTCCTATTTCTGTTTTTCATTAGCTTTGTGGAACTTTCAACTTTTGGAGTATCCTCCAATTGCCTTCATGTCAGTTGACTGCAAGGTGCGCAATATTAATCCCCATAGCCTGCTTTTGTTACCACTGTCCAGAATACTGACAGATGGCTCCATTTGTCCTCTGAAATGAAAGCACCAAGAAGGAGTATCTACTGGGTGATGGGAAAGAGGGAGGCATATTTACCATCATTTCAGCTATGGCTGCTCTGTTGTTGAAGAAAGCTAGAGGAGATGCTTTGGGAAACAGCGATAGTGCAGTGATTCTGATGGCCCAGGACAGCCTTCAGCGTCTGGCCCAGTGCTCACATGACTTTGCGACACCACAAAGGCCTCCTGAAAGTCCCAGTTACTTCAAGTAGAAACAGCTTATGCTACTGGTTAAGAATGAAAACCAAGGCCTCAGAGCATCATGGTTTCAAATCCTGACTCTACTTCTCTTTGCTCCAGAGTCGTTGCTGTGGAGAATCAAATGTGGTGTTGCAGATCATCCATTAACCCAGCAGTACAGTGCACAGTAAACAATCTTCGGGAACAAGGAAAAGCCAATTGTAAGCTCTAGTGTAGGGACACTCGTGTAGGGAAGAATTCTGAGGCAAAATACAAACATCTAGTAAGTGTAGGGTTACTGTCACTGCACTGTGCCTGCTTCCTACAGATGCGTCCTTAGGAACAATCCTTGTTGCTAGGAAGTTTAAATGACCACAGTAAACAGAAAGACACGTGAATTATAGCAATATTGCTAGGCAGCCCTGAAGTTACTAGATGTCCTAGAACCCCAGCCCTGGTAGCCAACGTTTCCCTGGTCTGTCGTCTTGAGCACTTCCTTCATTTGGCTTGTTCAAGATTACTGATACTTTGTCCCGATGAGGAAATTCTTCACACTTGATTAGTTTCTTGGATCACCTTTGTTTACCCTTGTGGATGGCTCACCTTTTTGGCTTGTTTTGCTATTAAACTGAGTACGTTTGCTTCGGGGCTTTTTCTTTTTTCTGTCTAAAGTATCTATTCTTTTTGTAACCTGAAAACAGTCTTATGAGTGATGTCATACTCTTAAAGAAATACCATTTACTTGTATTCTGCGTGCATGTGTGTACATGCTCATACCTCTTCATAGCCAAAGTTAAATTTTAAATCTCAAATGGAATCCCAGAGTATAGCGAAGTGTTTACTACCATGAGAATTCCAGATCCCTTGGAACATGTAAAAGAGAGTCTCTCTGAGTTTTCTTCTCAGACATCATAAAAGGATCTTGAAAACTTGCAAGGCATGAATGTGTGTTAAACCAATTGAAGATGATATTCCCTTAGACATTACTTGGTCTTACTGATGTCTAAATCAGGCTTGAGAATGGCACACAACTGGGCACCGAATCAAGGACTGTTGGAACAGAAAGAACACAGCTGGCAGAAATGACAGACAAGGTAGAAAAAGAAATGGAAGACAAAATGATCTCAATTTCAATGTTCGCCTAAAACGCTTAAGTAGGACTTCAAATATCTTACATGTGTTAGACCGACCTGATGTTCTCCATCTGTTCCAAGGCCCCAGAGGCTGACCGGCCATTAAACAACAGGACGATGACTAGTGGAACAGGTGCAGTGAAGTGGGAAGGTGTGGAGCAAATAAAACAAGTTCGTGGCATCTAGAAGAGATGGTGGCCCCCAGGAAATTTTAAAAAGTTGTGTGCTGCGGTATTCATGACGTATGTGTGAGAGGCATGATGGCAAGTGGATCTCTCACGAAAGTACTTCAGTTACTTGCATATTGTTTTATTTCTTTCAATTTCCCAGGCCCGGCACTGTGCACTTACTTAATGCTCAAAGAGAGCTATGACTTGCTTTGACAAATTGGCCTTTAATGCAATTCACTGGCCCGATGTCAATGGGAATGTTGCCTGCGCTACACCCTTTGCTAAAGTGATTTTCTAAACCTACCGCTGTGAGTCAAGCAGTCTCTCTTCGTGAGTTTTCCTTGACACCCTTTGACATCTGTATCAAATTGACATTCCTGATTAGCACCCTTCAGGAATTCCAGCCTTAGTCAAAGCGTTCCTTTTATATATCCTCACTTGAAGCTCTGCTGGGCCCATGCTCTGTCTTAGGCTTCTTGTATCCCTTTATCACCCTGCCCCTCTCACACCAGTCTATTTTCCTACCACCAGTTCTTCCGGCGTATCTAACAAACTGTTTCTTGATAATATAATCCACTCTGCAGAGAACCTTTGAAGATAGCAGGATGCCTAATACACGATTTAGTAAGGGCAGATTTCTAAGCATTTATTTCTACTGATCTAAGGCTGTTATTATATATTAAACACATAGACTATTCATATACTAAATATAGAGTAGAGAGGATTCTTTTAAGTTCCTCTTAAGAGCAGTTTTCTTCCTATATTCTTGAATATCATACAAGACTCGGAGATTCCCTTCTTTCATTAATAACTGTAATATAGACTAACAGTTAGTTCAGGTAATTCTCCATATCCAGCCACTTCTCACAAATTCCTCCTTTCCTCACTAATATAAGCAGCCATGAGATCCTGCCTCGGGGTCCTACTGTCAAACCTCTGATCAGCAGCCTGATCCTTGCAAAATATGCCAGTTTTTGCCACCCGCTTCCAAAATCATTTTCAGCTCCATCTCTTTCAAAATAAAACTGATGGTGGCAACAGAGCTCTGTACCATTTGACCCTAATCTTTCTCTTTGTTTCATTCATCTCCTCCCAGCTTGCCCCAGGCAATTGCATCCCATTGACAGAAATATGCATTTGTTCCTCTGCTTTCTCATCTTGCCTTTAGATCTTCAGCCATCTCCCCTTCAGCTCCTTTTAGTTCACTCAAGTTTGTGCAAACTTTATCCTGAGAGGCATTCGTTGACAAGGGGATTTAACATGCCAACACCAATAATTTCCCTTTTCTTTTCTCCCTTACTCTGTCTTTGTTGATAGTGCCCATTGTTGTCTCCTATATTATTAATATATTTGTTAATTAGTTTTCCCCCTACATATCTTTATATTAATTGTAATATAAAGATGAAATCATTGACTTCATTACATGGTGCCTCTATCTATTTAAAGACCTTATGGTGAAGGGCAGTTAGAGATGGCAGAGTCCCTGACAGAGTAAGTGTCCTCCGGAAGACACAGATCTCACAGTCCCTTCTGCAGGGCATAACTTCAAGGCCCTAAGGACCTCCAGCTAAGACTTACCTGATAATGGCCCACACCACCACCTTAAAGACCAAATTCCCCAACATATAATCCTCTTGGGAACACAAACCATATTTAACTACAGAACGAGCATCCCCTGAGATTTTTGGAGAATATAATTTCTGAAAATATTTTTCCAAAATATCAGTAACAGTTTTAGTTCAGAGATACGCTAATGAGCCTTACAATGATAACAAATGTAGGGTTGATGGAATGCATGTTTCAACAATATGGGCCGCTGAAAGTTCACACAGAGACGTGGAACTAAAGACGTCAGCTTGCAAGAGCTTATGGAGGCTGTGCCACTCAACAGAACCTGTGTCCATTTAAGCACTAGTTGGGCTCTGAGGATGGTAGGCATAGGAGAATAAAACACTAGTATGTTTCATACCATGGCAAATCCCTAAACTTGACCAGTCTTGTATAAAGAAAGGAATCACTTAAAGACTACACATTCTTTAAAGAAAAAAAAAAACTGTGTAGGTAGAGTCTCATGCCATGTATTCAAACATAGAGCCATCATGCTGGTTTAAAAAAGTGGCAGTTATACATTCTCCTCCAAGACCCATGACTTCACCAAACTGGATAATTGGCTAGGTTTCCAGTACCTAGCATTATTTCCCTTGTGGTGAGAAGGTCTTGAGTCTAATTAGAGAGCTGTTGGTTACTGACTGGCATGATATGTGTGCCACTATTGCATATTTGGGGTTATCATTGCTGTTATGGATATAATACTATTTATAGGTTTCATAGCAAGATAGGATGGTTGATTATTTCTGCCCTTTAGAAGCTTGCCCGGCACTTTCTAGTACCATGAGAGCTAATCTTCACAAAGACGGTTTTCAGCTCGGAGCCAGTACAGTGACAACCAAAGAATGCCAAGGGCAAAAGAAATAGTCTTCCCCAGGGAAAAGCATTGTTGATAATCCAATATCAAATGTTCATTCCTGAAAACATATACATATATGCAACATTATACAGATTGAGCAGGTTGTTTTTATGGTTTTAGGAAAATATTATATTTCATAAGATAAATAAAAATGTAATCAATACCATATATCAATTAATATGTCACAGTTACAGATACCTACTTTAGATCAGTAGGCAATTTTACAAAGTAAAAAGGAAGAATTATATTCTATGATACAAGTGCATTATCTTCAATCAATCCCATGCATCTCTACTGGGGCCTTTGAAAACTCTTAAGCTCTACACATGTTGAGTGGAATTTGACAAAGATATCAGGACTAAGATTCAAAGAACAGCTTGTTTCCAATGTGGTAACACTTTTGTCTTAGTATTTTGTGTCCTCAAAATTCATCAGACTTTTTTAAAGGCTAGCAATGCCAGATAATGAATGAATAAATCCTTGATGTCCTACTGGGTCCACAGTCATTAAGAAAACATCTTGGCCACAGCTGTTCAAGGAGTTCTGGTTGAGACACCAGGAACCCTTCAGAAGACAGAGTAATGAAGAGAAAATTTTGTTGTTAATTTGGAGATTTTAAAGTTTGGTTGTGAGTGAGTACATCCCATGTTCATCTTTTGGGGTCTGGGTTACCTCACTCAGAATAGTGTTTTCTATTTCCATCCATTTGCATGCAAAATTCAAGATGTCATTGTTTTTTACCGCTGAGTAGTATTCTAGCATGTATATATTCCACAGTTTCTTCATCCATTCTTCCACTGAAGGGCATCTAGGTTGTTTCCAGGATCTGGCTATTACAAATAATGCTGCTATGAACATAGATGAGCAAATGCTTTTGTAGTATGATTGGGCATCTCTTGGGTAGATTCCCAATAGTGGAATTGCTGGGTCCTGGGGTAGGTTGATCCCGAATTTCCTGAGAAACCGCCACACTGCTTTCCAAAGTGGTTGCACAAGTGTGCATTCCCACCAGCAATGGATGAGTGTACCCCAAAGATGAACATGGGATGTACTCACTCATAATCGGTTTCTAGCCATAATTAAAGGACATCGAGCCTATAATTTGGGATCCTTGAGAAGATAATAAGAAGGTGAACCCCCCAAAAAAGATATAGTAATCCTCCTGGATATTGGAAGTAGACACGATCGCCAGGCAAAAATTGGGAACTTGAGGGTTGGGCGAGACACGGCCAAGGGAAGATGGGGAGAGAAAAGCGTGAAGGGGAGAATGGGGGGGAGCTCGGAGGAATGGGATGCTTGGGATACAGGAAGGGTGGATATGGGAGCAGGGAAGCATATATCTTAATTTAGGGAGCCACCTGAATGTTGTCAAGAGACTTGACCCTAGAGGGGTTCCCAGGTTTCCAGGGAGACGCCCCCCAGTTAGTTCCTTGGGCAGCTGAGGAGAGGGAACCTGAAAAGGCCAGTTCCTATAGCCATATTGATGAATTTCTTGCATATCACCATAGAACCTCCACCTGGCGAAAGATGAAGAAAATGACAGAGCCCCACATTGAAGCACTGGACTGAGCTCCCAAGGTCCTGATGAGGAGCTGAAGGAGAGAGAACATGAGAAAGAAAGTCAGGACCGTGAGGGAACCTCCACCTGGTGATAGATGAAGAAAATGACTGAGCCCCACATTGGAGCACTGGACTGAGCTCCCAAGGTCCTGATGAGGAGCAGAAGGAGAGAGAACATGAGAAAGAAATTCAGGAACGTGAGGGGTGCGTTCACTCATGGAGACAGTGGGACAGAACTAATGGGAGATCACCAACTCCAGTTGGAATGGGACTGATGGATCATGCGACCAAACCCGTCTCTCTGAATGTGGCCAACAGTGGGGGCTGACTGAGAAGCAAAGGACAATGACGCTGGGCTCTGATTCTTCTGCATGGACGGGCTCTGTGGGAGCCTTCTCAGCTTGGTTGATCACCTTCCTGGACCTGGGGGGAGTTGGGAGGACCTTGGTCTTAACACAGAGTAGGGAACCCTGATGGCTCCTTGGCCTGGAGAGGGAGGGAGGGGGGTATGGGTGGAGGGGAGGGAGTAAGGGGGAAGAGGAGGGGAGGGAAGGGGGAAGAGGAGGGGAGGGAAGGGAGAGGAGGAGGGGAGGGAAGGGGGAGGAGGAGGGGAGGAGGTGGAAATTTTTAAATATAAAAAAAAACCATGAAAAAAATTTAAAAAAAACCCTAATCTATATATAGAACAAAAATGATCAAACAACTGAAAAAAAAAATAAAGTTTGGTTGTTTGGGACTCATTTTCAAAGTAAAATAATGATTGCACAATTTAACTCCTTTGAACCTCAGCTTGTTTTGACTTAGTTTAACATGCAAGATTATTTACAGTTCAGTTTTTCTCTAATGACTTAATAGAAGAGGTGCTGTATTCAAATGTGGGGTTTCTCTGCATTATCATTCTATTATTACTGAAGTACGCTTGCTCATTCTATTATTGGCTACTGAATGTGGTAGTTGTTATTTTTACTGCAAAAATAGGCTCTGTTAAATGATATGACAGACATGGTTGATATTGTAAAAAAGAAAGGGGAGTTATTCTCCAGGTTTGAAACAAACTAATCTCAGAACTGATTTAATTAACAGCTTACATCCATTCTGCAAGCTGAAAGCCCAGCAGTATAACACAAGCCTATGGTGAGGAGTCTTTCTGGTACTTTGCCTTGTGACATTGATAATAATGGTAGGTGCACATCTGGAAACAAGTTGGAGATTTGGGTCCTACTACACTTCCTGAAGGCATGCCTTCAGTGACTCATGGGTATTTCCACTACATCCATCTTTTAAAAGGTCCACACCATCAGCCAGTGCTGCCCCTCAGGCCATCAAGTTGCCTACACATGGATCCTGGATGGGAGACAAGTCATCTTCAAGCCATGGTACTGCATTGGTAGATAGCAGGGCATATTATAGTTTCATAGGAATGGTTTTATACAATGGGATGCGATAGAAGATAGTGTATTTGGTGTAGTGGTCTTGTTTTATATCTTGAAGACTCAATTACTATGGAGTCTAGTACTAATTTCTGCTTTACTTCATCGTTCATGTCTCAATATGAGTTGTTCGGTTTAGGAGAAATTTGAATAAAATTCTTGAATGAGAAATGTGTAACTCACTTAGTCCTTCCTTGTCCTTTGGTGCTAACTGTGTAAGGAAGTGTGTCATTGAGCTCAGTCTGTGCATGCTGGAAATTTGAAGGGAAAGTCCACACAGCACAGAATCATGGGGTTCAGTATAATGTGTTCGCAGTCTCACACCAATGCTTAATTTTTGTAAAGACCCTTGTCCATAGATGTATGTTATATTCTCTAATGTTAATTTTGTATACAACAGAGTACTGGCAGATTATTTGGCCCTTGGAAAGGCCTTTGTTCCTACTAGCCTGAATTTGAAGAAAGAAAAAAAAACATAATTAAATAATTGTTCCCCAAATGATAGAAGGCGGCGGTTAGGTACTTTTTGGTTAAAGAAAGAAAATGAGGACATTTGTCACTTCTCAGAGCATGTCACTTAGTGTAGTGGGAAAGAAACAGAATGTCACTCATATGATTGTTAGAGTCTAAAAATACATTTTCACAAGGAAATACAAATGGTCTCAATTTGAGGGAATGAATGACTAGGAATACCCAAAGTGGCTGATTAAAATGCTGTGGAAATTGTTCAGCCGTGCTTCAGGGATCTTTAACTCTTTCCTGTAGCCCTGGGACTATTCTGCCTTCATTAAGCTGTGAGAGCTGCGTATGCTTTCTCCCACTTTGTCAACGAATGTCTGCCTTTTGCATTTCCGCACACAATGTAACATGGACTTTTCCATCCACCCCAGTCTCATTTCCCATCCACCCCAGTCTCCTCATGCTGAGCATTGCCAGCCAAACACTCCCAACCCTTAAGGCTCAAAAAGCAGGCAAAAACCAACTTGCCAGGAAGTAGGTTTGAGTTAATCAGGCCCAAATAAATGGATTGATTTCCCTCCACAGCTGGGGCAATTTCATAGATCTTGGAAATGAACAAGTACACTAAACCTATTGGGCCTCTAGTTTGGAAAATTTCTCCCAAGAGAGAAGGTTGTAGGGACTAGGGCACCTGCCTTCAAGTGTTTTTGAAGAAGTGTGTGGAAGCCTCTTCCTTAAAGAGGGTCCTGAAGGCAATGGACAAATGAATGGGTGGAAATCACAGGTGAGACTCTGCCGGTGTTCTTTATAATAGCAATCAGAGCCATTCTGTCTTGGGAACAATAAGCTGGGCCACCCCATGATGCTGACTTTTGGGTTGCTTCCAACTCAGGTTGAAGACTCCTACCACACCCAGTTGAAACCCCAAGAACTTGGGATTCTGTGAGCTTTTACCCACATAAGGAGACACAAGGCACTTTGCATTCAATTTTTTTGAAAGAAAAAAATTTAATATATTTTATCTTATTATACATTTCCCCTAAATTACAAAGTCGACAGCTGCAAATATATTCTGCTACAAAGCTTTCTGTAAGAAACATCTCTATAAGAAAATACATCTCATTAACATTTCCTGTAAATAAATTATTTCAAATAATCATTTTTGAGAGGGTGGATATAAGGGAAATAATGTGGAAACTAGATTGTAGGTATCATTCCTATGTAGGAAATTCTGACCAAACTGTGCTGTTTTCACATCACCAAGCTCATATAACAAACGTTGGCTTTTGGATGAATTAGCTTATGATTTTTTGCACAATCCATCATCATCCTGGCAAAATGCATGCTGGAAGTTGAAACTCCTAAGGGGCTGTACGAGATTGCGTGTGGGATTTAAGTAAAACAAGAAAGTGGTGTGACTCTCTAAGATCTGGCGATGGCATGGTAACCTCTTTTTGTCTCTTATGCTCTAGACATAATACTTAGAACTGTGTTAAATTAGGAAGTAGTAAAAAATCTATAGATTAGAGATATGTTGATTTCACTTGTCGATATTTTTTTCTAACTCTCAATAGTTGCAGAAAACAGAAACTATGTCTTTGGCAGTGAAATTCCACTGAGAGGCTAGTACAGAAATTTCCGTAGATATCATCAGTCCAAAGCTTAGGGAGGACATTGGTTTCTCTTGTACCAACTGGCTTAAGAGAACCCACTCTTAAAGATCCCCTCATATTTGATTATTTTACAACCCCCAAACTATGAAACATTTTGAGGCTAGGGAGGGCAAGTTGCACTGCACCGAGTTCCTCTGCATGTTAAATATCACAAGAAGAACAAACCCTCTGGAGAGCTTGAAGCTCCTTTGTGGAGCCCCCAGGGTCAGCCATGAAAATTCAGCTTGTGCTTCAGACATGTGATTTTAGAGCCTGGACAAATGACGAGGTTTCCTCTACTTCCCTGCTGTGCTCCACTCAGTATAGATGTCACTCCAATCTCTAGTGTCAGCTTCACCCTACCGGTCTCCAGCTACGCAAAGATAAATGTATTAGCAGATTGGCTCTATCACATACAGGGCATGTCAAAGCTTTGGCCAAAGAGTGCTCACTCCATTATTCAGCTCCCCACATGTGCTGGACACCTTTAATGGTTTTGCAATCTGTGAAAGCTCTGCCCTGTGCTTGTACTACACAATGAATAGCTCTAGCTTAGGTGGGCCTCTCATTTGAGATACAGTGGCATTCCTTCACGATGCAGGGTCTGCTTTTGTCTTACAGTGGTCTTTATTAATTCAGGTGAAGAAATGAGTAGTGTGAGGAGGCACATGTTTTTTTCTTCAGATGTTTAAAAGACATGCCGGCACCTAAGGTGATATGGAAAATATTAACAGCTTTCTTCTCTTGCCTACCAAGGCCTGTATGTGAGAAGTTGAAGCTGAGTTCCAAATTCAAAGGTGATTTTTTGGGGGGCATGTAAATTAATAATGTTCCATGCTTTTACTTCCTATTTATCATCTTCCCCATGTTTTAGAGATTGTCTTATTCCAATGGACAGTGAGAATGACGTATTAAACCATTACTTTCAGTAGAAATAGGGCTTTAGGTTATTTTTATAGTCATTGCCAATCTGAAGGAACTGTTCCCTCTAACTCAAGCCAAACTCTTGGAAAATCTTACGGTATTTGTCAGTAATTTCCACGGTGTGCTTTCTTTTAATATTAGCATTTTCACAAATGTGTACATTATTTACATAAAGAAGTTGCATAATGGAAACACTGGTTGTGCTTTGGTTGTCACTGTCTCTATGTCATTCAGTCCCGCTGCTTTCCTGTGCTCCAAATCCTCATCACGTTCCATGTTCTTCCATGCTCCAAACTGGATGTTCCATCATGCCATAATGCATGAAATACACAAATTCACAGTCTGCTAGTGATAACTCTCCCAGTGTTCATCAGATCTTCTGGCACACGTGGAGTCTGGCTTTGGAGGAGTAGGTAGCATCTTTCCAAACTTTGCAGGACAGGCCCTTTGCACAGTCACACCTCTGGAAAATCTCCAGCCCGTGGGAACCTTTCTTGCGTTGTTTGGTACAAACTTCCCCCTGATGGAGCACTGGTTTGCAGATTTTGGTCCAGAAGTGGCGAGCACAGCAAAATCCATCAATGCAGTCTGATGATCGTAGACAGGGGTCACCTTCATGTCCTACAGAAAAAAAAAATACATAAAAAGGGTTACAGGAGTGCTTGAGAGAAATTTCTACTTTACAATCAGAATCACAGAAAAATGCTTTCGCTTATATTATCTTGTCACTGATAATTAAAAGTTTTGGATTCATACCAATTTGTTAGCTCTTTAGTCTCATAAGTCTGCCTATGGCATTTAATGAACAGCTAGACTATTCATCTTCAATGTGTCTTAGTCAACTTTTTTCTGTTTCTCTCTGTGTGTGTTTATTTGTGTAGTATACATATAGGCATGATTTTTACTTGCATGTGAGTGCATGTGTGGGAAGGTGTGCAAGCACATGTGTACATGTGAACATGAAGGACCAAAGGAGACGCTGGGAATCATCTTCCATCATTCTCCTACCTTATTCTTTGAGCTAAGATCTCTTGATCACACCTACAGCTAGCTGATAAGGCTAGATTTGCCAACCAGCTTGTTGTGAGGATTTCCTATTTCAGTGGCCTGAGACTGGACTCACAGACAAGCTGCCATGCCCCATGCCACATTTATAGGGACTCTGGGGATTGGAACTCCTCTTCTCATGTTTGCATGGCACGCAATTTAACCATGGAATCAACTTTCTAGTCTGTAGTCTAACTTTAGATATTTTCCTGATGATTTTCCCCCGTAGGGTGAATTGGGAGGGGGGAAGGTTGGTTTCAAGCTAATTAACTTGATGCCTTTTCAACAGGTCTCAACAAAGCTGTGAATCAAGAGAGCAGACATTTTCAGGGACTCTTGACATCATTTATCAGTTGAGTCCAGCTGTGAAAGCAGCATTATTCGCACAGGTTATTTAATGCAGAGAATTGATCGCATGTGCGGTGGTTGAATTATAAGAGGTGGAGCAGCTGCAGGAATTTACTACCACATTTAGACCCCCCAAGGATAGGTGATGTCAGTATCCAGAGGCTAGATTCACTAACTAGAACCTAATGGCCCCACCTGGAAGCAACTAGAGATCGAAAGAAACACAGTTACACCAGAATACCATTGGAGGCAGCGAGAGTAGTAAACGGTTTAAACCCAGCCAATTGCATCTGACAAGGAGTGGTAGGAATACAGCCTACCAAAAGCTGTGAGACAGAACAGAGCAGAGAGATGACAGTCAGCTGTCAGAGCCACCATGCTCAGGAGCAACCAAGCGCTTCCTTAAAAACCTGTGAAATTACAAATCTAGGTAGTGTGTGCACACACAGAAGGATTAAGTCACCAAATAACACTCTCCCCCACACATCCTTGCTGCATGCATCTGTGTTTCAGTATAAGGCAGGAGTCGTCAAACTTCTGTGTTACTTGCCTGACTGCAAATCTGTAACAGCTCCTCAGTTTTGCTGTCCTGTAATACTCAGCCGTAGAAAAGGCCTATATGAATGGGTAAGTCTGTGGTTTTATGAGTTATTATTTAGAAAATCTGGTGATGTAGATTAGGCTCAAGGTTCATCATGTGGCTACCTGTGGTCTAAAGGATTCTCTAGCATCCTAGACCTAGCGACTTCAACTGTAAAGTTTTGGTGTAACTCAGTAGTCATGCAACACAAGATCTTTTTATATTTGCACTCAGTACATTTCGAATGTAGTCGAACTGAAATAATTGGTAGATTTTGAATAGTGCTGTGACTTAGGAATCTTCTGGAATGAGGAAAGACACACATAATGGCAATTATATAGGAATTGGTTGAAATTAGTTGAAAGTATGGGAAATAATAAGAGATATGGAAAAAATTAAGGATCTTGGTAGATAAAGCAAAATGATGAGAAAAATTGTCAACATCTTTAGCATCATATATATGACCACTACCAGTCCAAGGTGCACCAATGGGGCAGTTAGTTCTCCAGGAGACTGACTGTTTAGAAGATGAAAATGTGGGTAAATGGTTTTATGGTGAGACAAGCTATGGAAATAACGTGTTTAGAAAAGGAAGCTAGTTTTATGAATCATGAATTCCCAGAGAACTGCAGTTCATCAAAAATTCCCCAAAACGGGGAGATGCTCTATTATAAATTTTTATACCACTATGGATTTTTAATCACATACATCTTGAAAGAGGAACACTTCACAGATCACATGGGAAGAGCCTCTTTTGAGTATACATGTGTTTTATGCTTTCAAAAGTTTCCTATTAGTAAAATGTTTTCACACTCTTCAGGTTTGTTGTTGGTGAGCAGGAGGGAGAAGAAGACTATAGCGATGAATAACCCCATATAAACCAGCTGTTTCTCATAGACTGGTTATGGATAACATGTTATCTGATTGCCTAGTGAAATAGACTTCCTGAATCTACAAAGCTGAGAAAAAATGGGCATGAATATCATTGCCAGCAGCAATATTTCCTCATGTATTTTCCACAACGTGTTATTCTCTGATAGGTTTGGACCATACAGGTTTTCTTAGAATATTGCTGCTCAGTTTTCACAAGAAAAGGGAGACATGCTTAGAAAATAACATGGCAGGTCAGGCTATTGCCTTTCTCATAACATATACTTTGCAATAATTTCATGAACTCTCTAACATTTTCAAAATAAATATCAATAAATCCAGTTTAAAATTGCCCATTAACAAACATTTCATTAATGGATTCATAGAACCAGAATGAATTAACTATGTTTGTGTGGTGGTTGGGAAGAAAATTGCCCCCAAATGGAGTGGCACTACTAGGAGGTATGATCTTATTGGAGTAGGTGTAAGTCTTGTTGGAGGAAGTGCATCACTGTAGAAATGAACATTTAAGTCTCATATATGCTCAAGATACCATCCAGTGTCAGGCCACTTTCTGTTGCCTGTGAACCAAGATGTAAGAACTCTCAGCTCCTTCTTCAGCACCATGTCTGCCAGCATGCTTGCATGCTGCCTTGCTTCCCACCATGATGACAATGGACTAAACCTCTGAACTGTAAGTGACCCACCACAATTGAATGTTTTCCTTTATAAGAGTTGCCATGGTCATAGTGTCTCTTCATAGCAGTAGAAACCCTAAGACACTATTTTTTTTACATTTTTAGAGAAGAAATAAAGAGTAAACAAACATGGGAATATAGATAGTCGTACCTTTTATATGTGACATCTTGGTGTGTGGCCTTCCTAGATTCTGCCATCCCAGGTCATGGTTGGAATAGTGACCATGGTTCCGCTCTCTATGCCGAGTGCCATCCAGAGCTGGAATATGAGGGGTCAGGATGCTCTCAGTGACCGGGATGCAAATGCCTGGAAATGAGGTTGTAAACAGATCACTTTTACTAGAACCTGTGATGTTCATCTTGAGCTGTGTTAGAAGACATTTGTGTGTCTGTTTCTTAAGCTACCTATTACGTATCTATTTTCCTATCCATTGGTTCAGTCCTTCATTCAATCACTAATTCATTCACTTACTTATAGAGGGTAGACTACTTTGGCTCTGCAACCAAGCTTCCTAGCTCTGAATTTTTTCCTTTTTAAGATGAAATGACACTATGCAAACCACAACAAATTAGGAATAAAAACAGAATTAACCTCATCCAATTACTGTATACAAAGTACTTAGAATGGTGACATGGTGAAGAATTAAACCAGTGTCCAGTATTTCTTACTTTAGAAGCCATCTGCTAAGTCCTTTTTGTTTATGAGCAAACCAATCTGGTCAAGCCTACACACTTCTCAAATGGTTGTGAGGTCATTCTCTCCACTTCTGGTCCTCTTTATGGTGCTCATAGCAAGTTTATGCCCAGAGCCTAGAGAAGGCATGACAATATGAGCTTGACTGTGTCATTTTCTATGGCTAAACTTATGCTTCTAACCACTTTCTGCAATTACTTAATCATATCATATCTGTGATTGTTTTCAGTACATTATTAATGCTGAATAAATGTCTGCCTGTCAGTTCGTTAGGTTTGAGTGCAGTCGTGCTACAGGTTAGAGTCCTTTGCACTTGGTAGATCAGTCATCCATTCTAGGACATCTTTAATATAATAACTATAATATAAAACTCCTGATCAAGGGACTCACAACTACACTACTTGTCTTGGTACTCATATATTCAGCAAACGGAACATTTAGCAATTTTGCACACAACTCTTCAATTTCGCAGTAGGAAATGGCCAGATCCCAGGAAGCCCAAGTTTGGAAGGTGACTCTGGTATCTCATACTACACAAAGACCCAAACCCTCCCAATCCTAAAAATCTTATAACTCAGTAGTATGGATAAAGAGGCATTGAAATCACCTTTACACAAAAACTTCTGAGAAAGAAGAGACTGTTTAGCCTTGACGAGATCTCTTACCATTATTGCAGCGGGTACCAGGGCAACACATGCCGTCTCGATGGCAGCGTTTCTTTTTCCTCCGACACACCATACAGGCTGACGATCCTTGGTGGGGACTGTGACAGTATCTTCCAACTTCACATTCCTTATCACTGCTGCAAGGGTAGGCCTGTCACCAGATAGGACAACACAGGAAGCAATGGGTGAGGTCCTTGGACACTGAGAAGGCATTGAGGGAGCAAACCTTAAGGGAAACTAAGCCACGTTTGCAGTGCTTGGATGAAATACATCTTTGTGCACTGTTCTGCACATGGGCTGACCCTTAGCTGATGACTTCTGATGGTTTACAAAGATGAAACTGGCAATAAAAGTTAAAGTGAAAGAACACCGTGGAATTAACATTTCCCATGCATTTTCATGACCACCTTTGGATTCAGGTTTTATACTTCATGTAGATAGGCACCTGCTGTAAGTGACCCTGGAGGCTCAAAGAAAGGTGACTGTCGTATTGCCACTAATTTCAGAACTCACCAGCACCCTCACCACTCCATTCCCTCCTGCTATTGAGAGACGAAGAAAGAATAAAACAGACAAGCGATTGGATTCGACGTTTAAAGTGTCATCTGCCCAATCAGGGAACAAACACTCCCAATCCCTGATGCGAAAGGTAAGGAGAGACTCTTCCAGGATGATCTGAGAAGCAACTGATATGCACACAATGCACAAAACAACAACAAACCCCCAAGACAAAGCAAAGGGCCCTGCCCTCCTTCCTGCTTCCCTCACAGAGCGACAGCAGTGTCCACATAAACAGAAGGACACCGGGCTTCAGTTACTCGAGTTCTCAGGAAGCCCAACGAGGCTCTCATCACACCATCTCCTCTCAGCATCTACAGCCACTATGCCTTCAATTTGTTCAGAAAAGACTGGTTAATGATGCATTTCTCCACCAGCAGTAAGTCCTGAAAACTTCTTGAGGTGTGTGTGAGAGTAACTCAAAAGGTAAAAGTGAGACATCATACACAGCTTGCCTTTCGGGAGATGGTGGAGCATTTAACATGTACATGTTCTGAGACTGTGATGTCGCACGGCACACTCAGGCATAGAGCATTGAGATGGGTCCTTTTTTTTCTTCTGAAACAAACTCTAACTTCAGCTTGTGTTTCTTGGAACTCACCCTAGACAACTTTGGTCTTGAACTTTGATCTTGTGACAATTCTTTTGCTTCTCTCTTTACATAGCGGGGTTTTGAGCAAGCATTACCTCATTTTATTTTTCTGATTTTTAGAGAGATGCATTCATTTTTAATAACAAATGCAAACCGTATTTTTGAAAGCTTTGGTTTTTGCTTTGAAGTTTGCATAAATGATATACGGACGAAACTGTGGATAAAATGTTTGTGTCTCTAAAATAATTATTTCGGTTTGGGTGTTTCCATTATGAAATCCCACTTGATGTTCTGACCCCACACATTGCTTATTTCCTTTCTCCTTCTGTCTCTGTCTTCTCTCTTTCTCTCTCTCTCTCTCTCTCTCTCTCTCTCTCTCTCTCTCTCTCTCTCTCCCCCTCTCTCCTTTACCCTTTATTTTTGCCATGTATGTCTGATCATCTTCAATTAGAAAAAGGAAGTAGAGATGAAGTTTATGTATGAGTCTGGGGGGAAATAGATTTTATCATCATTACAACGTCTTATTTACCCTTGAAAGAATAACCGTGGGAACCATTCACTTCACATGATTGCACAGTGGTCGGGTTCCATGTATACAGAAGATGAATTTGTATTGGTAGCTCACTTTACACGTTGTCAGTTTACCTTCAAGAATCTGAATGAAGCTGGATTCACGGTAGTAGGTTGTTTTTCAAGAACCCAAGACTGATGAAAACAAAAGAAATGTCACTTCCCGCCTTGCCACACTCCTTCCCCCAAGCAGTTCACCATCTTCCTATTTAAACTCATTAATTTTAATTGAAACACAATTCACATGTTTCTGATTCATTTACATTCATTTCATCAAATTGTTTTGCAAGAAACATTTGATGTCTTACAAGTCTTTCCTTTCTCAAAAATAGGACATGTTCTCTCAACAGAAACAAACATGTGCCATATAAAGCATCATGTGCTGTTTTCAACTCAGCAAATTCTCAAACTGTTCTGAAAAGAAGTAAGACTGGGTCCCACCCATAAAGAAAAATTTAGTTTATTTTAGAAATGCTTAGAAAAACATTGAAGAAGCAATGACACGGGCAAAGACAGTATTTAGGACATCTTTAGCATAAAATGTTTTAAATACTGTGTGCTTGGAACTGAATGCCCATACAAAAATTCAAGAAGGAATAGTTAGAAGTGATTTTAATAATTTTAAATAGAAATATGGCTTCTCTTCAGCTCGTAACACTTTTGACTATTGTACACTCTATGAAGTAAAATATATGAACACACACACATATATTTTTAAAGAAAGCATAATAAATTGAATGAAGCAAGTTTGAGGAGAAGCATGTGATATTAGGAGACAAATCTTACTTTCAAAAATTCATGTCCCCAGCCCAGATTGACTGAGGAATAAGTCCTTTTTAGCCCATTCATTATCAAGAAAACAAACATCAAATGGAGGTCTAATATATTAACAATACACATGCATCAGCTTTGATGCCTCGCATTTCAGTAAAGCATTCTGGACAAAGTATTTCGCCACCAACATGAGGGCTTGGCCACCTGTCATCTCAGTGGCGCTTTTCTGGGCTTGATGCTCTGTTGTTAAACTGTGTCATAGGACAAGAACAGGGAGAAAAAGGCAGACAGAAAAACAGGAGGCCTGAAAGACCAACAGACATAGGAATGAATGAAAGAATGTTTGGTGAGAAAAATAGACATAAATCAAACTGCCATTTGGAAAATTTCACAGACATATCTTCATTTCCCATTGGCTTTGTTCTCAAAAGGCTCTTACTTGGTTCCCACTTGAGGGAAGCCTTCTTGCCAACATAAAGTAAGCTTTCAAGCCTTAGCCAGAGTTTTTATTTAATATTAATAACATGCTCACCTGGTACCTGTTTCAGAGAGTTAAAAGTAAAAGGCTGATATGCTTCTTACTACAGAAATTAATAGCAGTGGATTTTTATGGCTTTCTTGATACGGTCTTTAAGTGAAGTCTAGATAATGATAGTACGAGGACCAGTGGGAGTTTACTAAGCCAATGGTCAAGGGAGAGACCTAGAATGCAGACATCTGCATTCTCTCTCCACTAAAAACTTCCAGAACTGATTAGAAATCCCACTTTGTCATCGTTCACAACCATTCATTACCCAGACTCAGGCATGGTTAGGATGTAAATTAATTAGGGATATCTAATAAAGGGAGATGATTAGCCATAAATTAAGAATGTATGAGAGCTGTCCAGGATCAGGCCAAAACACTAAGACATTCTTCTTGCCCCTTTCTAGTCTAAAAATAGAGTCGTTTCTACAAATAGTTACACTGGCGATTATTATAACCAACACGAGCTTAAAAAAAAAGAGTAAACACATTGAACACAGATTGAATTAAAGTCTATCAGAAACCAACATTTCTCTTTAGTACAGAGAGTTTGAAGTACATTTCCACTATGCTAGTCTGGAATATATATATTTTTTAAGTTTTAGCATTGGAATGATGGGAAAACAGCATGTAGCTTTTAGAAATACATAGTGTGATCAGTGGTAGAGACTGGGTGTCCTGAACTTGCCTTGGCATTGGGCCGCATCTCGAGGTATCAGAAGCAAGAATGGGTCACGGTGAGGATTTTACACCCATAGAGAAAGGGTTGGGTCTTGATGACCTCTGTGCTGAATACAGAGATTACAAAAGTAAACTTGTCCACATCTGTCTAATGCCAACAGCCTGTCCTGTAGCAGCTGTTGGAGAGACCGAAAATGGGAGGGAAAGGGAAGCACAGCCAAAGCTAGGACAATGATTCCAGTTCTTGACAGCAGTTCTGACTGACTGTAGAGCAGATTTATAAGCTGAATCCCACCATGCATATAACGATAAATAGAGTTCTAAGGAGCAAAGCAAAATGAAATGTACCCATTCCATCTTACTACCAAAACTTCTAGGAGAAATGGTTTATTCATTCAGTTTTATATATAGGATTGAGTTTATTACTGTTTTGTTTTGTTTTTTAAAACAATAACAACAACCACAAAAAACTCCCCATCCCTTTGAACTGTAACCACAAGATCAGTTCTCCGGGATCATGAGGAACATTGCTTCAGGTTTCTCTACAACACTGACCAATGAGTAGACCTTTGACCACAACCAAGCTTCCCACATTCTCAAAATAATGATATTTTTCCTGTTTGATGATGTGGGCTGGGGGGCAGAAGAGAAAGAAACAGAAACATCACTTGCTTATGTGGGATGGCTGGCCACCCATCCGGATTCTTGCAAGACCGACCTACTTTTGTTGTTGCCTCAATCTAGACAACCCTTTGTCCCCTTGAGCACTGTTTGCAGCAAACACGGAAGTTGGCTGGAGCCAGGAAAACATCATCAGCTGGGCAGGCAGAAGACAGCCTGTGGGGGTGGAGGGCAGGGTGGGGGACAACCCAGCTGTGTGAATGAAAAACATTTGAGTGGATAGAGGGCGTGACAGTGAAGGGCAAGGGACCGGAACATGTCTTGGGGCTCTACAGTCAAAGCATGCATGAGCAGAGCAAGGCTGGCCATAACACTTGGGAAACCATAGCCTTTTCCTGACTCCTTAGAGAAAAGGTGAATTGCCCAGGTTATGACACTCCACCTGGTAGATTTGTCTTTCCACGAGTACATAAGGTACAATACCACGAAGGCATGCATTTCAAAACTACACAGGAAAAATTGCACCATGGGAGTGTTGTGTGGACTCTACCCCAGTTTGGCTATGGGCAAAGTTCTCATCAGCATCTTTGTCCACAATGACCTCCAGGCAAGCGCCTTTGAGGACTCACGAGTCATGCTGGGAAGAATGAGCTATATTAAATTTGATAGTGTCCAGATTCTCATGGTGTACAGGATATGAACGTTTGGGTCCTTTAAAGCAGCGGTTTGGCTATGCGCTCAGCAGTCAGCTGTCACTGAGCCCTGGTGAACTAGTCAGTCCAGGTAACTGCTGGTTATCTCCCAGGTGCTTTTACGAGCTATATCTGTATTCTGCAAATGTTTGGCTGGCTACTCTAAAGATGTTTTTGACAAAAATATATATGCTCTTACACATGTAACATCTAAAAGTTGTCAACATGTGTCTGTTTGCTTTGTTAATATAGTGGTTAATATTAAATAGTTTGCAACATTAAGTTCACATCAATTCAATATGGCTCAACAAGATAGATGTAAAATAGCATATTCATCATAAAATTGATTGCAGTGTATTTTTTCCATGAACATTTTCTCTTCAGTTAAATTCTGGGGCTTGTACTCAGTTAATTTTGAAATGCAGAAGTCATCATCACAACTTTGAAGGCTTTGCTTCCAGATTTTCCATGATTTCATTTAAGAATTTAGGATAGGGGCCAGCAAGATGTCTCAGCCTGTAAGGCACTTGCCACCAAGACTGATGCGCTGGGCCATCCCTAGTGGAAGGAGACAAAGACTCCCCAAAGCTGTTCTCTGACCTCCACAGGTATGTGTATGATATGGCACATGCACCCCCATTCACACACACACACAATAAATAATACATAAATAAATGACAAACATAAGAAATATTTTTAAATCAATCAATGATAACACAAAAAATGTAAGATTTTAAGACAAAGTACTAAAAATAAAATCACTCAAATCAAAACTTCAATCAGGTGATACATGTCTGTAATTCTAGCAGTAAGGAGACAAGACAAAGGGATTCCAAATTCAAAACCGACCTTGGCTACATAATGAGTTCAAAGCCAGTCTGGACTATATGAGATCCTATAACACACACACACACAATGCAGAACATAAAAGTGTTTAAGAATTTTGCCTATATTTTGATCCATAATGTGTTAAAAGATGTGTGAACTTAGTTGTAACCCTAGGTGATTTCAAGAAGGAAGAACCACAGATGTTGAGGATCTGGAAGCAAATTTAATCAGATAGCAGTGTTGTACTTCCAACACTGCTAGGAGACACAATCTCACAGCTAAGACCCTTATTTTCTGGCTCTTATAATCTTTCTGTCCCCTCTTACACAATGTTCCTTGAGCCTTGGGTGCAGGAGCCGTTTTGTAGATATGTCTATTGGGACTGGGATATGCAATTGTGTGTTTTGCGTGGTCAGTGTTTGCTTGGTTGTAGTTTTATATAACGCTCTCTGTTAGAATGAAGAGGGTTTCCTTGATGAGGGTGGAAGGCTACACTTACAGCTAAAGATTTGGAGCTATCCTGTAAAGTCTTACCAACATAACAGCCTAAATATGAGATGAACAAGGGCAATTATAGACATGTCCAAGTGGGAGAGGGAAAACCCACAAGCCTTCAACCTTACACAAGGAGCTACAGGCAACTAAGTAGTGCTCAGAGGGTTTCCTCCAGCTAGTTACCTAACACCAAATGAGCACACTGGAAAGCATAAATACAAATAGCATTATACGAACTGAGCAGGCTATCCTTAAGAACATATATGTATGTGTGTATGTATATGCACATGCATATGTATACATCTATGCATGTACCAACAATCAATAAAAATGAGGTCATGAATTTGAAAGAGAGCAAGGAAGGTTATGTAGGGAAGTTTGGAGGAAGAAAAGGAAATGGAGGAATGGTATAATTATAATCCCCAAAAGAAAAGAAAAAAGTGAAAAACTAACCAAACAATTACAAAACAGCCACTGGATCAACATGACTGAGTCTACTTTAAATTTAGTTTCCTAAGAAAAATAAAAAATATGGTTCATCCCATTGCATATATTTTTTTTAAAAGAAAAGATAGAAAGTTGAGTTTTGCCACAAAGTTTAAAGGAGAATACCTGTTAATGTTGCCTGGGTTATTAACTAGGAATAATGGATTTCTCCTGGTAGCTTGAAAATGCATCAGTTCTCCAATCAATTCAGAAATTCCCACCAGGATCCAAGAGGACAAGTTAATTCTATGGAATAAAGGTTAGGTAATCTCTAACTTGTGTGCTCCACTCAGTCATTTCTCTAAAATTAATTTTATATTGGAGATTATAGAAAAAAATAGATTCTTTTTCCCTTCCCTTTCCTCCATTCAAACATGTCACATATCACCATCCTTGTTTTCCTTCCTTTTTCTTGTTTTTTTTCATTGATTTTTGCTACTTGTACTTATGTATATCCATATATTCCTACATACAATCTGCTCAACCTGGATAATGTGGCTCATTGATATCACCTGTCTTCAGAGATGGCAGCTGTTATTAGACAACTAATTGGTGTAATCTTCCCCGGGGAAGATTATTCTCTAGTGTTAGCGTTAGCATTCCTTAGTTACCTGTTGCTCTTTTAATCAGAGAGAGAGAGGGGGGGAGACAGAGAGAGACAGAGAGAGAGAGAGAGAGAGAGAGAGAGAGAGAGAGAGAGAGAGAGAGAGAGAGAGAGAGAGAGAGAGATTCTAAGAAACTCTGAACACATCCCGTGTTCTCATCTGTGACATTTATTTCCCATCAGGGAATGAATGGGAGAACTAACATTTCTGTCTGGTTGGAGAATTTATGGAAACCTAAAGGATGTGCTTTACCTGGCTCTTCGCTATTTTTGTATTTTGTAGGTCCTTTCTCCCCTCATGGTGTTTAGGCATTCCCCCTCATTCAGAATGTATAGAGCAAGCTGCCCATATCTGTGGCCCCAGAAGGACCTCAGCATGTGCATAGGTGACAAGGCCTGTGTGTTCGGTGTTTCTATTACCTAGTCCTTTATAACTCTCTGACTGACTGACTTAGTGTAATTATCCAAACTTAAACAGAGGAGTAAACTGCCAATTTAATGTTCTCTTCAAATGTTTAGTTGATAGCAGGAATAGAAAAATGTCATTATAGTCTTACAAATTTGCTTGATTTCATGTCTTTAGAAATATATTATGGTAAGGCAGATTTTATAACCGTACTATTTAAATTATGCCTCCAGATTAATTTGTTTTATGACTCTTGGATAAGTTGGTAAGTTTCATTGGTCCCTTGATAAAATGGACATATATTCCTACTTCAACAGTGTTTACCTGCTTACTTAACCAAAAACATTCCGTAGATTCTCTTTAAAAACTACCTACTCATGGACTCTTTTCCTGGACATTCTGTTTATATTCTCATATTGGATGGGGTCCAGGAGTGTCTTTTAATAGACTCTATTCTGATGAACACACAAAAAGGGAAGATAGAGAGACAGGGCTTCAGAGATGCTGCATGGAATAATGATACGTCTTTTGCACGTATCACACAGATGATGCAAAGCTAGACACATGATGGACCCAATACCTTTTCCAGACATCAGGGGTCCACGTGGGGATTGATTACATGGCAACAAGTGTGTCTAAGAAAGTGGTCCACTGGCAGCAACTCTTTCATTTTTATTCCTAGTACTCATCCACTGTGCTTGGGGGAGAGCTCAGTAATTTCTAGAGCTCTGTGAAAAGTAAAGGAAGAGAAACACACATACACACCACAGCGTGACTTGGGAAGAACCCACTGTGGACTCAGAGCTGTCAACACATCCATTATTGCTGCGCTGTTTCGTATCCTCATGTGGTATACACCTGTGTCATGTTGGCAACGGATAACTTTGCAGCTTTCTCTGTATCCTATATCCTGAGGGTAGACACAAAACAAAGAGCTTTCATCCCCATGCAATATATGAAAGACAGATCGTGTGAGTGTCCATTAGTTTGTGTTCTTTAGTATGGGATTTTTCATTTCTCAATGAAAGGTCTATTTATATTTAAAAGTTGATATTTAGATAGATATGAAGACATGCTTTAAAAAGACTTTTATGATGAAAAAAACAGGCCAAGGTTGGTAAGTAGTTTTGTGTTCAAAATATAAATACTTGGAAATTTAAATGTCATATGAATTGGTGATTAAATGTTTGCTTACATTATCATGAATTAGAAAATGATGACATGATATTGCAGTGTGTTTGTAATTATATACATGAACATATGTGTGTAGTAATCATATCAAATTATCTCAGGAAATGTACCAAAGAAATATGTGATAGAGTTTACCCATGGGAAAGTAGACTAGGTTAATGTTGAGAATAGATCTTCTAGAAGAACATTTAGGTTACACATAAGCCTTTAAAAGTATTTTATAATTTGCATTAGATACACGCAACCCCCCCCCCCCAAAATAATACAACTTTTTTTTTTTTTTGGTTTTTCGAGAGAGGGTTTCTCTGTGGCTTTGGAGCCTGTCCTGGAACTAGCTCTTGTAGACCAGGCTGGTCTCGAACTCACAGAGATCCATCTGCCTCTGCCTCCCGAGTGCTGGGATTAAAGGCGTGCGCCACCACCACCCGGCTAATAATACAACTTTTTAAAGAGCTAGTTTTTCAAAATTTAAAACAGAGTTTCTTACTTGTTTTTAAATTATGCCTTATGTTTTTGTTTTAGAAAAGAACAGTTTTCCTTAATCCAAAGCTTCCTACAAGAGCTTCAAGTAAAGACTCCCTAAGAAAAGTGTTCTGAATGAGTTCATAAATTTCACTCTCTTGGAACAATAAGACTATCAATTAAACATTCAAAACCAGATTATCACACACATACATAGACACACAATGCACTGCTCTAACAATTACTTGACTCAGCTAATGTTTGTTATTATCTTGGCTGATTTCACTTGCTATCGAGCAGTCAAATAGCAATATCTCTCTAATGTTGTTGAGTTCTCTTTCATTTCCTCCAGGAATTAGGTCAGACAAAGCCAAGTAGCCACTGGCTACATTTTATTCTATTTCTGAGGAAACAGCTGATACAAGCAGATAAAATTTGAAAGACTGCTCATTTCTGGTCAAAATGATGAAAAAAGAAAACCTAGAAAAATATCTCATAATGCTCCGTTTGCAACACAAGAACTTTTTCCTGCATCTGTTAAAAGTACTGAGTAAATATTGAAAATTATATACTGCTCCTTTTAGAGCTCAGAGGCTGTAAATTAGAAGATATTCAGTGTTTGTCCCTCCAGGTGTGCCGGTGTGAAGAGACACTGGCTGACTTGAGGAGAGGCTGACCCAGTGCCTATACAGGGGGTTACAACAAGACCTGTACTTTGTAGTTAGCATCAGATTGCTCTGACTAAGAAACCTTTTATTACTGGCATAGGGCAAGGCTGTGAGTCACAATTATCACAGGCAAGTCTAAGAAAAGTAATTAAACAAGAGCTATGATATCTCTAGCCAAGGTATAAGACTGTGTATGTAGATAATGTGTTCTATCAGCCACTGGGTGAAGGACTAGAATAAAGTCATTTGCCTCTTAGGAAAAGAAACAAATGATGCTATCTTGTAGTGATTAGCTGCGCAGGCGGCTTCCCGCTGCCCTGCTCTCGGCCACCAGCTAGCTTATGCCCCAAAATAACGACACACAAATTGTATTCTTTTAAATACTGCCTGGCCCATTACTTCCAGCCTCTTACTCACATCTTGACTAACCCATATCTAATAATCTGTATAGCACCACAAAGTGGTGCCTTACCAGGTAGATTCTAGCGTACGTCCATCTTGGACTGGAGCTTCATCGCGTCTGGCCTCTCTCTCTGAGGAGAGGCACGGCGGTCTGTCTAACTTAAGAGAGGCGTAGCATCTGACTGAGCCATCTACCTCACTTCCTTCTTCCTGTTCTGTCTACTCCGCCCACCTAAGAGCTGGCCAATCAAATGGGCCAGGCAGTTTCTTTATTAGCCAATGGGAACCCTCCATCATTTCCCCTTTTTCTGTTTAAAAAAAAAGAAAGGCTTTAACTTTAACATAGTAAAATTACATATAACAAAACAGTTATCAAGTAAGAATTAGTTATAATATTTACATCTACTTTATCTTTTATCATAACTAAGGAAAACTATAACTATCTATTCTTCAACTCCATCAAAGACTCCAGAAGGATATAATATTACCTAAGTAAAAAAGAAATAAGCAACTTCCAAACTCTAGAAATGACAGAGACATCTCGCTGCCTAGACAGTCACCCAAAGTTCTTTTGTACTGTTGGGGCATCCATCTTCGGCCTACAGGCCCATAAATATCCATCAGACATTTCTATGCAGCAGGAAATTTCGAAGGCAGTTCATTCACTATCTGCTGTGTCCTTCAGAATGTCTCGCAGACTCTTTCTTGAATCAGGAACCCCAAAAGATCATCTCATATTTAGTCCTCTCTCTGTGGGTTCTTCGTGTCCAGTTTATGCCAACAGTCCAGGCAAGAGCAGTTTCTTGCCCAAGTGGCTATCAAACTCCATAAGGATCCTCTTTGATGCCCATCTTCCTCTTGAAGTAGATTGGTGCTGCCAGGAGCTGACGTGTCTCATTGTCATGAAAAGCCTTAAGTTATTAAAACATCTAAAATGCGATATTCTGTAGTCTTTGAAAGATATGAAGAATGCCTATGTAACTTAAATATATCTCTATATATCTAGAAAATCTAACTAACATAACTACAAGTTTTACTAATATTGATAACTATCCATTAACAACCTCTATACATTACATTTTTTAAATGAACTACATAATCACAATACCTTAATCAGTATCAAAAATACATATACATATAACAAAATTGACCTTAAATCTCTATCAATAAAGCAAAATCTATACCAATGCAAATTATTCATATCTATATCATATCCCCCTTTAAATGTAAAAGAACATTTATAAACAATATTTGGGAACATGGGCGCAGTTATTTCTCTCCAAACTGCTTCCTGCTGAATGGGGACGCTGTTAATCAGATCTTTCATGGTGTAACCTGTGTGCCAGGTTCATCTCAGTCATCAGTTGAGCGAAGTAATTTTCTGAAGTTGTTCACAGCAACCTTTCAGGAGGCCGTGGTCTATCATACCATATTGGGATAGAAGCAATCCATAGGGTCTCATTTTCTGTAAAAATAAAATAATCTCTTTTCCAAAGTATCATATCCTTAGATCCAAATTCTGAAGTCAAAGTATTTTCAAAATATCTATCTTGGATTAGTTCAGCAGCATTTATAAACAAATATCTTTTAGCAGCTGTTGCTCCTTCCTCAGCATTCAAACAATTCAAAGAGAGCATAATAGCATACAGTATCAAGGTTCTCCGTGTATTTTCCATCTTTGTGCAGTTTTGTTTTAACCTCTATTTCGTTTATTTTTACTTTTACTTTTTGAGACAGGTTCTCTGTATATCTTCGTCCTGGAATAACTCTGTAGACCAGGCTGTCCTTGAACTCTCAGAGATCCACTTGCCTCTGCTTCCCAAGTGCTGGGATTAAAGGCGTATGCTACCACACCTTGAACTCACAGAGATCTGTCTGTCTCTGCCTCCCAGGCATTGGGATTAAAGGTGTGTGCTGCCATACCTTGAAGTCACAGAGGTCAATCTACCTCTGCCTCCCAAGTGTTGGAATTAAAGGTGTGTACCACCACAACAAACTACTTCCTTTTTTTTTTTTTTACTTTTAAGAACTTTAACCTTTAGCCTGCATATATTTTTAACACAGTGTAAACCACTTAGACATTTTCTTCAACTTTGAATTTTTCTTTTACTGTATATCTCTCTTTCTGACTACATGAGTCTTTACTTTACCAAACAATATCAGTAGGACTAAAGCCGTGACTTTGGCGGCTAGATCCAGCCCATTCCCCAGCTTTCCAGCCTCATGGCAGAGGTACCACAACTCTTTGGCGGTTCAAGGTCCCTGCCAGCAAGCAAGCTGCAACAGTGTTAAACAACACTCAAAAGCTCCATAGTCAGGACTGCCTGCTTGAAAAAGTCAGAGTTTGCCCTGGCAGGACGGTCCAGAAAGCTGGCAATTTAAAACAGCACAACTTTTTTCTTGCTACAGCTGAAAACCGAAAAACATGCATTCAGCTTTTCATCAACACCTTTTAAGTGTTTCGTGGCAAGACCTCTTAAAAAGGGCTGCAGGGTTTTGCAGCTAAAGCTGAGTCAGGAAGCCTCTCTTAGATGAGAGCACTTGCTCTAGCAAGCAAAGCCAAATCCGATAAATTGCTGCTACCGAGAAAACATGCTTTACTCTATTCTTTCCCAAGCTTTCTCAGGCTTTCTGTGGATTCAGTTATCCACGTTGGGCGCCATTCTGTAGTGATTAGCTGCGCAGGCGGCTTCCCGCTGCCCTGCTCTCGGCCACCAGCTAGCTTATGCCCCAAAATAACGACACACAAATTGTATTCTTTTAAATACTGCCTGGCCCATTACTTCCAGCCTCTTACTCACATCTTGACTAACCCATATCTAATAATCTGTATAGCACCACAAAGTGGTGCCTTACCAGGTAGATTCTAGCGTACGTCCATCTTGGACTGGAGCTTCATCGCGTCTGGCCTCTCTCTCTGAGGAGAGGCACGGCGGTCTGTCTAACTTAAGAGAGGCGTAGCATCTGACTGAGCCATCTACCTCACTTCCTTCTTCCTGTTCTGTCTACTCCGCCCACCTAAGAGCTGGCCAATCAAATGGGCCAGGCAGTTTCTTTATTAGCCAATGGGAACCCTCCATCACTATCTCGTCTGATAAGAATTTTACCAGCCTTATTCTTTGCAATTTCAGCCTGATGCCTGAATTTATGATGTCTACAGATTACATCCTGGTATCTCCATCTGTCCTGTGTACTTTGTTAAGGAAGGCTCTGGGTCCTGTTCCTGAGGTTTGTTCTCTGATGTTTGGGTTGTCCTGTTGACAGGCAGAACAGATCTCACAGAGAAATCTGTGCACAAAGTCACACCAAGTACACTTACATTGTCAATCAAATCATTTCTGAATTCCACAATCCAAGACAGCTATGAATGTTTGAAGCAATTTCAGAGTTTCAACTTTATGCTAGGGTAAACGTTTCCCCGTGGAGGCATGCTTGACTTCTGACAGATGAAATGTGATAGTGGCCAAGGTCTTTTATTTTTTTGAGACATTTAAAAGATGATTGAATGGAAAAGTCTTAGATTGGAGAATAGTTTTACGTTTAGTTTCTGATAATAGCAATAACACTACCACATGTTATTTATTAAAATAAAGCACTTTTCCAAAAAATCAGTATCTCAATATACATATGGACTTAGTTCTCAGCCTCGTACCCCTATGAACCAATTTAAATTCTTCCTATGTAGAAAAAAATGAAGGAAGGTCAGCACACAAGGGGCAAGGAGATATGTGTCTCCAGAACAATATGGTATAGAGACTCATTGAGTTAGTATCCATTTCTGTGAAAATTTTCTTGCACATGCATTGGAAAGGAAAGAAATTCTAAGCCAGATGATGGATGCTTTGAGTTTTGGTGACCCTAGTATTCAAGTATCAGCCTCAGAAATGCGGTCCATCTTGTGATGACATTTCCAATGTGTTAGTAGTCCCAAAGAGAACATGCTGAAGACATTGGTCCCCCACCACCACCCACATCCCAGGGCATCTGCTTTTGTGTGGTGACCCAAGCACTCTCAGTAGAGCGGCGGCGGGGGGGGGGGGCGGTTCAGAATATTTGTTACCAGATTAAACAACAAAAATAAATAAATAATGTTTTAGGTTTAAGTTATGCTCCTCTCATTCCATTGGCTCTTTCTGCCTGTGCAAAGAGTATGCTCCTCTGTATTTCTGCTGTTTCCATTTGTGGGCCCCTGGTCATTACTAAGGAGCCCCAGATGTGCTGGCATTGAACTCCTTTTAATACCTCCATATCTGACCTAACATTCCCACAGCCTTTACAAAAATAATGGGGTTTTAAAATGTGAGTATAGAGGAAGGCGGTGAGAAATAAAGGAAAGTGCTGCCAAGAGAGCAAGTGTTTCCACGGGGACAGAGATGGGTCTGTGTTGCCTTTATACAACCAGAGGGCTTTTCTCACCATAGGAGGGTCATGAAAAGGGCTAATGCAACTTTTAGACAACAGTGCTAGGGTCATTCTAAAAATCTTTCACTTAAAAAAATCTGAGCTGGTCAGTTGTGGCGCACACCTTTAATCCCATCTCTCAGGAAGCAGAGGCAGGGGGACCTCTTTGAGTTCGAGACAAACCTGGTCTACAAAGGCTAGTTCCAGGACAGGCTCCAAAGCTACAGAGAAACCTTATCTAAAAAACAAACAAACAAACAATCTGTACATTCAAATGTGTTCAGAGCAATATTTAAAACATTATACAAAGTCTGTCCAGTGTTGTTTGAATATTTTAAGCAAAGAAGAAAGCTATATTACAATTAAGATTACCAGAATACATTTGTTCTTTGGTGAAGAATCTATTTTCCATTCACCTCTCTAGGTTTTGTGCCATGTACTCCAGCTACATGGGATAGATGTATATCCTCTAGTCAACCTCAACTCTGTGGCCATTAGTTTAGAAACATTTTCTCTCTGCCAAGATCACACTTTCTCCATCCCAATTCATCATTAGGATATCTTTATCTCATCATTCAAAGATTACATCAACTTACTTCACTTTTGGGCAACTCTCCAGGTTGAGTAGCCACCTCCAGTTGAGATGAACTTGATGTTTATATCCCAGATATAGGGTGCTTATCTGTACTAGGACATAGAGCACACTCTGTTGAGTTCTTCGTCTACTTTCTTTATAGTCTTTGAGTAAAAACAACGTTTTAAAATCTCCATTTCGCTAGTGGTTACATAATATTTGGAATGTAGTAGCGCCCCTCAACATGTCTTCTCTTGAGTTAATGAGATTACACTGTAACTGAGGTTAAAAATGTAAACTGAGTTAAAATTCTATAGTATTAAATTGACAGAATATTATAATCAACCAGGAATGATAAATAGTAAAAGCTCAAAAATTAAGGCTGACTTTGTATTTTCATACTCGTTTTAAAAGCTGGTCAAATCTTATATAGCCATTTGTAGCCTAGAAATCTGTATATATTTAAGAAAAAAGGACTTTGGATGACGAGATATTTTCTGTCTAGGAATTTTGCTACAAGTGTCTCACCGAATTGCTGGCTCTGCTTTTCTGAGTGCTATCGTCAGCACCTTGCCTTATATTCCTTGGAGTTTTCACCTACAAATTAGCAACAGTGGAAAGACATTTCTAAGTAGCCACAGATTGTCTCTACTGTAGAGGTAATGATGGCCTGATAGTTATCCGGTGCAGTAACTCTCTTTGATCTCTTTCCTAATTGTCCTCTGGAAATGATTAAGATTTTTGCTAGGTTGGAACACTCACAGTGGATATTTCTTGGATGAGGGAGTTCGTTCCCTTTTGCTCCTAAATACTTTTTTCTACTGCTTCTTTGATTTTGTCTCTAGACATTGTCTTTTGATTATATATCAAATGTGATAGTTCCTAGTACATATATACAAATATAAATGTATGTATAATATTACACACACATATAGTGTTTATAGGTCTTGAACAAAATGCTTGCCAGCTATTGTCTATAATTCTTGTTCATATGCCCTCAATTTCCATAATCATGCCATTAAATAATTGGAATTTTAGAAAAACTCATGTAAGTGTTAGGTCCTGTTTCTAAATTTAACAACATGCAGATGTTTGCAAAATATTGTTTACAGCTTTATCTGAGTTCATATTTGGTACTTTCAGAAAGATACTATGAGACTATTTGCTGGGTGAAGGGGTGAGAAATAAAAACTCTGCCTTCTAGTTTGAATGTGTTTTACACATATTAATTACACACAGAATGTCACTCTGGTTTGAAAAGGTTGAACACTTGTAATGTTCATGTACATTCCAGTTGCATAGAGTAGACCAGAGTGTTGGCTTCTCTAACATTGTAGGAAGAGGAAAGACATTCACACCTGGGCGCAGCAGGTATCAGGCAGGCTGGATTACATCTGATTATAACATTTCCTGGGTTTAAATGTGATCACCAGAACTTCATTCACACAAATAAGTCAAGTTGTTTCCACACTAAGATTAGATGAAGTATTTTTTTTTTTTTATAAAAACCCAACACTAGCCAGGCTCCTGTCTGAGAATAGATCAAAAGCCTAACAATCTGTTTGTGAACTGGTTTTCATCTGCCCTCCTGGAGCACAGCACTGCACACACTGATCAAATGCTGCCTGGGCTTAGAAATAGGATGGATGGAAATGCCAAGAATAAGCCCCTGAAACCAGACCACCATACAGTGAGAACTGGAGCTGTCATTTCATTAGTTACACATCAGAAATCCTTACCACTTGCAAATTATGCTTCCAAGAAACAGTAAAATGTCTTTCTAGTACAGAAATATTAATAAATATCAACAAATTCAATTCTAAAAAGTCTAGCCTTGCTTTCTGGAAATTATTCCAGTACAAAATGAGAGTATTTCAAAACACAGTTCCACAGAATGATCAGTTCAAGGTGTAATCAGCCTGTTACTTATTATAAAACAACAATTAATATTTAACAGTAACTGTACATAGACCTTTTGTCTTTGAAGTTAATACTAACAAATTAATTATCTGTCACAAACTACCAGTACATGTTTGGAGAACTCCAAGAACTTTAGCATCCATGTGTGTAATTTTGTCATGTCTGCAATGGGATCCCTCCATGGTTAGATATTAAATAAACATTCTTGCATGTACACAAACAGGGTAGCAACACACCCACATCACAACATCTGGCTGGCTCAGTGCTGGATCCTCAACTCATACCCCATTCTAAGGCGAAAAACATGTTTGGAGTGATAGAGGGGTATGGTTTTCATTGAAGACAAGTTTAACTGAGAAGAATAGAGAAATTGTCTGGGAATTTGGGTGCATTACCCGGGTGTGGTAGCAATGAGCTTTTCCCATTTCTTACTAGAGTTCCACAACTCTCCATGTAACCTCAACCCAGCCACAGTTCCTGAAATTCGCCCTCTCACAGGCCAGAATGTCTCCTCCTGCTACCAGATGCCCCAGTCCCAAAGTCTCACTGCAGACTGCTCACATATCCATGAGACCTTGACAACAGCAAGTCCTAGAGACTGCAGATATTTTACAGATGTGCCTTTCACAAAATGGTTTCACAACTTCCCTGAATATTTCACCGTGTCTGTTATTTTATAAAATAATAAAGAATAATCTCTAATTTTTTTACAAATTGCAAAGTGAATTGTAATGAGTTTTCTTTGTTTCCAAACATGTGAAAATTTATTAATTCCCTTTCCTATATATGGAAGAACATGAAGGAATTATATTGCTAACTCTTAGTTTTTGTGGTGGTGTTTTGGTTATTTTTTTAATTTTGTTCTTTATAGATGTGACTGAAGTGCTTGTGGATGGAATAACATGATAGTAATGAGCTAAGAATGGTCAAAATTTTAGGAACACAATGTGAGGGTTCAAACACACTCTTTCCTCTGCTTTTGTGTTTGCAAGAAATAGCCATCAAACAAAACAAAAGAAGTTTTGTAAATATAGACAAAAGCTAAAATTAATCTAGTCACAATCAATCCCATGCATACCTCACATAATTTGATTTTTGAATACAGAGCCTGGGTAGAATCTTGGGAATATGGAATCAGAATTGTTCTTAGCCTCTTCTTCTACTTGGAGTAAAGGGAAGGTAACTTTCAAGAAACTGTGTCAGGCTAGAAAGACTTTTGATCTTATAGGAATCTTCAGAGACTCCAGAATCAGGCAAATTCACACTGTACTTGCAGAAATATCAATGCATTAACTAAACTTAGAAACTGATATTCTCAACTCTGACCAGAGCCACAGACCTGTAATTTTAGTTACTCAAAATGTTAAGGCAGGAGCATCGCATATCCAAAGTCTATGTGGGTTATATATTAAGTTTCAGGTCAGCATGGGCAACTTTGTGAGACCATGTCTCAGATCAAACAGTAAGGTTTAGAAACAGTATCAGCCTGATAAAAACAAATTTCTGGGTCCAGTCCCCTGTGCTGAGAGAGATAGAGAAAGAGAGAAAGCGAGAGCGAGAGCGAGGGAGAGGGAGAGAGAGAGAGAGAGAGAGAGAGAGAGAGAGAGAGAGAGAGAGACTGCCTTGTATTCCTCAATCCATAAAGACCAAAACACCCACATCTCTAGCCACTGGAATTCATTGATGACTTTCCTAAAGACCTAATGTCAACAGAGCTATGAATGACTAAGGGAGAGTTAGTGCCCTACAGAGGCCAATAGAGCACAACCCTACAGAGGCCAATAGAGCACAGGGAAGACTCAGGACACCACGCTTGTAAAGAGTCATGACCTAGTTACTACTGAGAAACCATTAGTACATGGGAATCCTGCTACCTTGGAGTTGGAAAAGAAGAATCGACATGACTATGCTGAGTGATCATTTTCTAAGTATATGGAGTGTCTTGTCTCTTTGTTATTGTTTCTTGGGTCTTGGAATAACTATGATGCTTATAAATAACATGTGATATGACAAGGCTAATATGACAACATGTGAACATCAAATACAGTCCCTATAGCCAGTGTTCTCCTCCCTCCAGCCTCACCATGTCATAATTTCATTATAAAAAGTGTATGCTTTCCCACGTTGCATCATTGGCAGCACGTACAGAAAATAAATAAATAAAAGCAACTAAGTATCTGTGTTCTCTGAAGAGTCATCCCCTGGAATCACAACTGCATAGCACCTCTGGGTGGCACAATTCTGTTGTGGAATTAGGATGGGGAGTTGAGTTGAAACAGTATTGATATAAAAGTCATGTAACACAAGATCAACTTTAAGATCAGTGTTCCAAGGGGCAATGTATTCACAGTTGTTCAGCCACCATATCTGATTCCAAAATGTTTCAATGCTCTACAATAAGCCCACTATGTAGTATGATGAGATACCAGAAATGTTTACTGTGGAGGTGAGGAGGCCTACCTTAGTGACTTGTGGTTAGTTCATATAAAAATCAGTAAGAGAACCCAGCTTTTCAAACTGTAAATTCCTTAGCAGACTAGAGGTTCTCAAGTATTCACCTTGACCAGACAAGTTGGATGTATCAGACACAAACTGAAGGCTCCATCTTCAAAGTCTCCAAGTCAGTAAGTCTGCAGTGGACACTTACTTTGCCAACAGATTCCCAAACAAGGCTGGTGTGGCTCTGTCTATGATGTGGAATTTCCCCTCTGTATAGAGAAGCTGTTTTGGCCTGTGGCAGGGCAGACTAGAGCTTGGCAGGAAAACTAGACTGAATGCTGGGAGAAAGGAGGCAGGGTGAAGCAGATGCCATCTAGCTGCTGAAGGAGAAAGACGCTGGAACCTTACCAGTAGGTCACAGCCCATTGGTCATACATAGATTAATAAATGGATTAATTTAAAATGTAAAAGCTAGCTAGGAATACATCTAAGCTGATGCAGGAGGGTTATCTGTCTATGTGTTACTTTCATTGGTTAATAAAGAAATTGCCTTGGCCCTTTAATAGGACAGAAAGTTAGGTAGGCGGAGTAGATAGAACAGAATTGTAGGAGAAAGAAAGCAGAGTCAGGCAGACGCCTCAGGCAGATGCTATAGTTCTCCTCTCCAAGATGGACACAGGTTAAGAATCTTCCCAGTAAGCCACCACCTCATGATGCTACACAGATTATTAAAAATGGGTTAGTCAAGATATGAGAGTTAGCCAATAAGAGGCTACAAATAACGGGCTAGGCAATGTTTAAATAAATACAGTTTCATGTAATTATTTTGGGTAAAGCTAGCCAGGTGATGGGACGCAGCCTGCCGTTCCTTCTACACTAAGCCATTGGCCACACAGTTTTGTAATTAATACAGTTTTGTGTGATTTTTTGGGTCTGGGTGGCCAGGAAGCAAAAGTACCAGTGGTCTGCTGTGAGCTATCTCAACCCTAGTTTCCTAATCATAGATTTTGCTAAATTTAACCAGAAGTTTCTATATTCAAACAAAGTAAGCGTACTGGAATTTCTTACATTCCCTGTGTTGTAAGATTTTTTTGTGTCTGCTTTTATATGCTTAAATTACCATATAGTCAAGAATCTGCAAGTAAATGTTCTTTATCAGCTTAAAAAGTTACCATTTAGATGGAATTTTCATTTCTTGATGAATACGGACTGTTCTCTAAATTCATTGAGCTTTTCTCATCCAAATGTCTGGGGGAAATATTTATAATGTATGTTTGTAGGGCAGCAGCAACCAGAGGCCCTTTCCCATGATAATCATAATGTCTGGCATACAGCAGTCACTAAATACCCAGTGAATGAACTCGCTGATGTTACAATTAAAGGTAAGCTTTTTTTTGATACTACTTGAAGTACTTCCAAGTACATGGCCACAGAGTAAACTCTGTGTTTTGTATTATGGGCAGGGATTTTTCCACTGGTTCACCCTCAGTGAAGTTTCAGGCTGGCATCACAGTCTACCAGCACTAACAGGTCTTCTTCAAGGCACTGATTACACTGTCCAAGCCACCCCTCCTCTCTCGGGTTTCTGTATATATGTGGATGCCAGTGCTTCAGCATCAACTCAAGATGACCATCACCCACGCGTGTGCATGTGTGTAGATGAACATTCCAACATCTGCCGAGCAGATCTGCCTGTGCCCTCCTGGTGAGGAAACTTGAGGTTGGGTGAGGTGGAGCATTGCAGGAGTCAACAGTGGGGCTGAGGATGTCTTGTTTCTAAAGTGCTTGGATCCTTTAATCTTTCTTCCTTTGATGTCTGAGATTTCCTTCTTTAGGCAGTGACACTGGGACCAAAGCAACACCAGGAAACCATTTTCCAGTAAACGGTATGTGTGCTGCAAACACCTGCAGCGCCCCTGGAACCAGGTGACTTGAATTACACACAGATTTCTATGTTTCTGCTGTGCGTGTGGGTGGCAATTCCAACCTTGGGCAAAAAGATGATAGCCCTGGTCACAGTGCGGTGACTTCTATTTATTGTCTTCACATATATCAAATCAAATCACAATGATCAGAGAGGGGAAACCTTTGTAGTGCTTATGAGTATAAAAATGATGGCTTGCAACCCAGTAGGAATTTTTGTACACATGGTTTGTGGATTCAAACAAGAGAGAAAATAGTTTGTGATCAAAGTCACTATGCAATTGGAAGACAGAATTTGGGGTCCAAGATATGATTGTTATCAGCTAATATGTGAACTTTTTTCACACTGCTTAATGTTTGGGGCAATTGACTTCCTTCTCATCTATAGAATCAAGTTCAGCTTTCAAAATGTAAGGTTTTGGGGGTTTTTGTTTTGTTTTTGCTTTAACAAGCAATCTCTTGCAATTTCTGGGGTGGCATCTACCACATTCCCAAGAACTAGTTATTATTCATCTTTTATTACTTGCTATTTATTTATTATTGTTTATTTATCATTATTTATTATTAATTTGAATATTCATTATTATTCTTTTGAATTACAGAAATACTATAAATTAATGCCAATATGGGCATCTAATGGCTAAGTGTAAGAGGTTCCCTAAATTGGTATAATTCTCTGTCCTCTCTGTAGCATGTCCTTTATAGATAGCCATTTCCTCTGAGCGTTAGTACATAACATCCTTGTTTCCCTCCTGTCTCAAGGGCATCCTCCACTTCCTCTCACATTCTCAGCATAGCAATCCTCATCTGTTCTAGTCTTGGGTTTCTTATAATACTATAAAACATTTCACTCTGGAATTCTAACAATGCCTCCAAATATCTTGTGCCAGTGATGTTCTAAACAAGGATGAAGAATTGTCCCTCAAAACTCTTAAGTATTTTCCATTCGCCTTCAAGTACCTGAGGTAACTCTTCTTGGACCTCACTTAGCATATGCCCACATCCACATTCATTGATTAGGATCAAAACCACCTCTCCCTCATGACGTTCTAAACAGCCTTTAAGAATTTAAAATTACTGCCGGGCAGTGGTGGTGCACGCCTTTAATCCCAGCACTCGGGAGGCAGAGGCAGGCGGATCTCTGAGTTCGAGGCCAGCCTGGTCTACAAGATCTAGTTCCAGGACAGGCTCTAGAAACTACAGGAAAACCCTGTCTCAAAAAACCAAAAAAAAAAAAAAAGATTTTAAAATTAGGGAAGTTTTCCAAGGTTTAAAAGAGAGCTACAAAGCTAGTGGCTAAGGGAGACGAACGGAACCAGCAAGGTAGAGAAACCAAATTCAGAATATTCTTAGTGAGAAAGCTGAACATAGTAAGCTCCAAACATTTTGTTTTGAATAAGTATTCCAAAATTTTAGAGGTTATTAGCTTGGGAAGAATTGTGATTTGAATATTTAAAAAGATATTTTAGCATTAAGAATTTTTAAAAATATGGCTCAAATATAGTTGACATGCCTACCATTTTTGAAAGCATTTTTATTAAGTAAAAATAACATAGTCAATGTGGTCTTTTTTAAGAGTGCCATTAAAACAAACTCATTTGGACAAGACTGTATATTTGCTTCAACATGAACTAAACAGGCTGCAGCGTCTTCACTGTCAATGAGCTTAGTCCTTTTTGTCTTCCTCTGTTACTCAGTCCTTGACATGTGGTCATCCAGTGTTGGCTTCAGGAAGGAAATCACGACTCGGAGGGGCTGTATATCTATTTCCAAGTCAAATTGTTGCTTGCTCTTCTCGGTATAACATACATAAACAAATCCTTTCAATTCCTTATTTTTTTCCACGTAAATCCAATTCAGAATAAATCTTACATTAACTTTCTATGAAGTTAAACTCTCAGGTTTTTTTTTTTTTAATGTAAAGCACAATCTCCTTGTGGTTTTGATTCTCTTCTTTAGAGGAAAACTTCCATTCTGCCGTTTTAATGTCATCTGCTGTCATACTGGGTATAGCAGTACTTCCCTCCAACTCACAAAATGGGCAGCGTCATGAACTTGCTAAGTTAACAGAGATGAAGGTCAATAATGTTCACTCTGGATCCTTGTTTATGACATTACACAAATAAACAATTGACTCTTAGTCTTTTTAACTCATGAGTAGCATCAAGGGAAAAATTCTTTATTTGTGTTTGAATTACGATTTCCAATGAGTGCTGTTTCAAAGTTAATACACTCAGTGACTCAACAAAGTAAAACAACCTTACAAAAATTTTAAAAAATGCTGGCCTCAAAGCTTAAAATATATTATCAGTATGCATCATTTCATGCATTTAAGTTAAAAGTTATTGGTCAATCACTTCCAGAGCAGGAGCCGAGTATTTTCTTATATCCAAACACTTTCTCATGCGTGGTCTAGAACTATAAAAGAACACAGCTACTACCTCGGATAGAGCTGAAAAGATGTCAACATTTTAATAGCCTAAATTCTCCAAAATTTGGTCATTACCTTTCATTGCTTACAAAAAAATAATGCAAACCATTAGCACAGAATCTTCATTTTAGAGTCTAGAATCCACATTCTCTTTTATCTGTTTTTACAATCCCTGATACACTTTTGCAAATTTCATCTAATTTCCTGTTTTAGCTTAGTTTTTTTTTTTTTTTTTTTAATAAGGATCCCTCCTAGGTAACCACTTTTATTTTGTGGTATTCCCATTTGTGTTTCAACTCCTTGTTTGCATTTTCTGTGGATAACCAGCTGTTAAGCTTAAGAATACCAGATGTTAGTGTAAGATTTGAGATGCTGTTTCCAGGACAACCAGCACAGAGCACTGGACCCTCTTCATCACTCTGTCTGCTACTCTAAAAGGGATCTAGAGCTCATCTTTCTCTATGGAACTGAAACAGATGAAAACGCTCCATTAGTGCACAGTGAAGTGGCTGCAACATCTACTGCAGCGTGGTTTCCACCGTCTTTCATTTTTCCACTCTGAGTAAGAATCAACTATTGAGAGCTTGATAGTATGAAGGGTAGAGAATGTTTTAATCATTACCACTTGAAGGACCAATTACATTTGCATAATTTCAAGGTGGCGGGTAATTGCCTCCCTATGCACATGCAAAGGGGAAGCTTTGGAACTTCCTACCTGTCCTTTTTTCAGCATTCATGGGGTAAGCTGTTCAGGCTTGTGATGTTCCCTGGGGAAAAGTCAATACCTTAACATCTTTCTGCCATTCTGAAGCCACAAATACAGGACACAGAGCCTCTCCTCATGTACCTTATGGTGTTAATCATTGCTGTGCTCTTGACATCCGGTGTGGTGATTTTTACAGTAAGGATTGAACATGTTAGCCTCAAGCCTCAAAAGGTTAACCACTTAATTCCAACCCTCTTTTTAAACTTTTTTTTTTATTTCCTAAATAAGGTGCCCCTGAGTTTTCCAGGTTAGTCAGGAGCTCTGTGACCCATGCTGGCCTTGTACCTGTGATCCTCCTGTCTCAGCCTCCACAGTAGTGAGAATTACAGGCTTATGCCACCAGAAACCCACACACGTGTACACATGCACACATTAAGGTAGAAAAGTCCTGTTGTGCAATGTGATGAGGAAAACCCAGGTCTTGGTTTAATAATAACTGTTGTCTATTGCAAATTACTGATAAACATCATATTTTCACAAACATAAAATGAGTTCGATAATTGTTGTTCTATGTTTTGTACCATCCAGTCATCAACTGAGCTATATTATTTATAGTGTGTTGTAAATGAGTAACAATTCCAATTGATTTATGAGCTTTACTGTACTCAAATTAGCTTCAATACAGAAACGTTGCCTCTTCTTCCAGACATGATTGTTGTCACTGAGACACCATCAAATGTGTCATGAGCAAGACAGATCATAGGCAAGCTGATATCTTAGGGTTCTAGGACTGAAGTTCCAGGTTTGGGGGTACAGTTTTGTTTTTTAATTCATTTTGCCTGGTCTGATATTATTGTCCCTTGTCTTCCATTATACATTTAGTCTCCCTGTTTATTCTCTCATAAAAAAACAAGAGACAAGAGAGATGATTGTTAATATTTCATTTTCAAGAGCTATTCTTTAAGCATCACTTTATTATTTCAAATAGCAGTCTACATCAGATTTGAAAATTGGTCATTATTGTGTGTCAAAAAAAAATGGGTCCTCCTGGAATCCCTGATCCTGTGCCCTGACAGTCCATCTGAACTGGTGAGTGAATGCGGACCCTGGGGCAACCTGCCCTGGAAGAGAGCACAGACCCCCCCTACCCCCACTTCCCTCTGCAGGCTTGTGTAGGTTCTCTGGTCCCTGTGTCTCCCAAGTTTTCCTTAGTGTTCTCAGGTGTCCTGCTCCTGTTCTAAGGCCATCCACCCAAAGGGGTCAGACTCTGGCCCCCAGGCAGGTCTGAGGATTCCTGCGGAGGGGTGCGGGCTCCTTCAGATTGTGCTGCCGGGTTCGCTGTGTGGTATTCCATCCCGCCCTGCCCCCACCTTGGCCCTTTTGTCTGGGCTGCGACCCTGGGCTGCCTGGGATCCCTGATCCTGTGCCCTGACATTCCATCTGAACTGGTGAGTGAATGCGGACCCTGGGGCAACCTGCCCTGGAAGAGAGCACAGACCCTCCTACCCCCACTTCCCTCTGCAGGCTTGTGTAGGTTCTCCGGTCCCTGTGTCTCCCAAGTTTTCCTTAGTGTTCTCAGGTGTCCTGCTCCTGTTCTAAGGCCATCCACCCAAAGGGGTCAGACTCTGGCCTCCAGGCAGGTCTGAGGATTCCTGCGGAGGGGTGCGGGCTCCTTCAGATTGTGCTGCCGGGTTCGCTGTGTGGTATTCCATCCCGCCCTGCCCCCACCTTGGCCCTTTTGTCTGGGCTGCGACCCTGGGCTGCCTGGGATCCCTGATCCTGTGCCCTGACATTCCATCTGAACTGGTGAGTGAATGCGGACCCTGGGGCAACCTGCCCTGGAAGAGAGCACAGACCCCCCTACCCCCACTTCCCTCTGCAGGCTTGTGTAGGTTCTCTGGTCCCTGTGTCTCCCAAGTTTTCCTTAGTGTTCTCAGGTGTCCTGCTCCTGTTCTAAGGCCATCCACCCAAAGGGGTCAGACTCTGGCCTCCAGGCAGGTCTGAGGATTCCTGCGGAGGGGTGCGGGCTCCTTCAGATTGTGCTGCCGGGTTCGCTGTGTGGTATTCCATCCCGCCCTGCCCCCACCTTGGCCCTTTTGTCTGGGCTGCGACCCTGGGCTGCCTGGAATCCCTGATCCTGTGCCCTGACATTCCATCTGAACTGGTGAGTGAATGCGGACCCTGGGGCAACCTGCCCTGGAAGAGAGCACAGACCCCCCTACCCCCACTTCCCTCTGCAGGCTTGTGTAGGTTCTCTGGTCCCTGTGTCTCCCAAGTTTTCCTTAGTGTTCTCAGGTGTCCTGCTCCTGTTCTAAGGCCATCCACCCAAAGGGGTCAGACTCTGGCCCCCAGGCAGGTCTGAGGACTCCTGCGGAGGGGTGCGGGCTCCTTCATATTGTGCTGCCGGGTTCGCTGTGTGGTATTCCATCCCGCCCTGCCCCCACCTTGGCCCTTTTGTCTGGGCTGCGACCCTGGGCTGCCTGGGATCCCTGATCCTGTGCCCTGACATTCCATCTGAACTGGTGAGTGAATGCGGACCCTGGGGCAACCTGCCCTGGAAGAGAGCACAGACCCCCCTACCCCCACTTCCCTCTGCAGGCTTGTGTAGGTTCTCCGGTCCCTGTGTCTCCCAAGTTTTCCTTAGTGTTCTCAGGTGTCCTGCTCCTGTTCTAAGGCCATCCACCCAAAGGGGTCAGACACTGGCCTCCAGGCAGGTCTGAGGATTCCTTTAAGGGAGTGCGGGCTTCTTCAGATTGTGACGCAAGGAATAGGTCCTCCTCTGGTACTGGGGAGATCCAACCAGTTTCAGTCACAGCAAAGATTGGTCTAGGACACCAAACGCCTCCGGGCTCCTTTTGAAGGAAGAGATGGGCAGACGCCAATGCAGGAGCTCCTCCAACAACATGAGAGGCAATATGACATCACCACAAGCCAGACATCCCGAAACAACAAGAATTGAACACCCTACCCCAGAAGATATAGAAGAAACCGACCTTAAACAGTACTTTATGAAAATAGTAGAGGACCTTAAACAGGAGGTAAAAAACTGCCATAAAGAAATGGAGATGACAAACAAAAAGGTAGACGAAATAAATAAATCGCTCAAAGATACCCAAGAAAAACAAGAAAAAGCAATCAAACAGGTAAGGGAAACAGTACAAGACCTGATAAATGAAATGGAGGTACTGAAGAAAACACAATCTGAGGGACGACTGGAAATGGAAACTCTGAGTAAACGAACAGAAACTTCAGAGACAAGTATTTCCAACCGAATACAAGAGATGGAAGAAAGAATCTCGGACTCTGAAGATACTATAGAGGAAATAAACTCACAGATTAAAGAATTAAACAAATCTAACAAATTCTTAACACAAAACATTCAGGAAATCTGGGACACCATGAAAAGACCAAACCTAAGAATAATTGGGGTAGAAGAAGGAGAAGAATTACAACTCAAAGGCCCAGAAAACATATTCAACAAAATTATAGAAGAAAACTTCCCCAACCTAAAGAAGGATGTTCCTATGAAGGTACAAGAAGCCTACAGAACACCAAATAGACTGGATCAAAAGAAAGCATCCCCACGCCATATAATAATCAAAACACAAAACATACAGAATAAAGAACAGATATTAAGAGCTGCAAAGGAAAAAGGTCAAGTAACATATAAAGGGAAACCTATCAGAATTACACCTGATTTCTCAATGGAAACCATGAAAGCCAGAAGAGCTTGGATAGATGTGCTACAGACACTAAGGGAACATGGATGCAAGCCTAGACTATTATACCCAGCAAAGCTTGCATTCACCATTGATGGAGAAAACAAGATATTCCAGGACAAAAACAGATTTAAACAATACGCAGCCACAAATCCAGCCTTGCAGAAAGTAATAGAAGGAAAATCACAAACCAAGGAGTCCAACAATGCCCACAATAACTCAGGCATCTAGCGACCCTTCACCAGCACAACTAGAAGAAGGGAAACACACAAACTCTACTACTAAAAATGACTGAAGTTAACAACCACTGGTCATTAATATCACTTAATATCAATGGACTCAATTCACCTATAAAAAGGCACAGGCTAAGAGACTGGATACGAAAACAGAATCCAACATTTTGCTGTTTACAAGAAACACACCTCAACCACAAAGACAGACACCTACTCAGAGTAAAGGGTTGGGAAAAGGTTTATCAAGCAAATGGCCCTAAGAAACAAGCGGGTGTGGCCATACTAATTTCCAACAAAGTTGACTTCAAACTAAAATCAATCAGAAGAGATGGAAAGGGACACTTTATACTCATAACAGGAAAAATCCATCAGAATGAAGTCTCAATCCTGAATATCTATGCCCCTAATATAAAAGCTCCCACTTATGTAAAAGAAACACTTCTAGAACTCAAGGCAGCCATCAAACCACACACACTAATAGTTGGAGACTTCAACACTCCTCTCTCACCAATGGACAGGTCAATCAGACAGAAACCTAACAGAGAATTGAAAGACTTAATGGAGGTAATGAACCAAATGGACTTAACAGACATCTATAGAACATTCCACCCAAATAGGAAAGAATATACCTTCTTCTCCGCGGCTCATGGAACCTTTTCGAAAATTGACCATATACTTGGTAACAAAGCAAACTTCCACAGTTACAAAAAAATATTAGTAACCACCTGTGTCTTATCGGATCACCATGGATTAAAATTAGAATTCAACAACAATGCTACCCCCAGAAAGCCCACAAACTCATGGAAACTGAACAGTCAACTACTGACCCACACCTGGGTCAAGGAAGAAATAAAGAAAGAAATTAAAGTCTTTCTTGAATTTAATGAAAACAAAGACACAACATACTCAAACCTATGGGACACAATGAAAGCAGTGCTAAGAGGAAAGTTCATAGCCCTAAGTGCCCACTTAAAGAAAACGGAGAAAGCGCTCATTGGTGACTTAACAGCACACCTGAAAGCTCTGGAAAAAAAAGAAGCAGACTCACCTAGGAGAAGTAGAAGACTGGAAATAATCAAATTGAGGGCAGAAATTAACAAAATAGAAACACAGAAAACAATCCAAAGAATCAATGAAACAAGAAGCTGGTTCTTGGAGAAAATCAACAAGATTGACAAACCCTTAGCCAAACTAATCAAACAGCAGAGGGAGAACACGCAAATTAATAAGATCAGAAATGAAAAGGGGGACATAACCACAGACACAGAGGAAATTCAGAGAATCATTAGATCTTACTACAAAAGCCTGTATGCCACAAAATTGGAAAATGTAAAAGAAATGGACAGTTTTTTAGATAAATACCATATACCAAAGTTAAACCAGGACCAGGTAAATGCTCTAAATCGTCCTGTAAGTCGCGAAGAATTAGAAACTGTTATCAGAAACCTCCCTACCAAAAAGAGCCCAGGACCAGATGGTTTCAATGCGGAATTCTACCAGAACTTCCAAGAAGACCTAATACCTATACTCCTTAAGGTATTTCATAATATAGAAACGCAAGAGTCACTGCCAAATTCCTTCTATGAAGCTACAGTTACCCTGATACCTAAACCACACAAAGACTCAACCAAGAAAGAGAATTACAGGCCAATCTCACTCATGAACATTGATGCAAAAATTCTCAATAAAATACTGGCAAACCGAATCCAAGAACACATTAGAAAAATTATCCATTACGATCAAGTAGGCTTCATCCCAGAGATGCAGGGCTGGTTCAACATACGAAAATCTATCAATGTAATCCATCATATAAATAAACTGAAGGAAAAAAACCATATGGTCATCTCATTAGATGCTGAAAAAGCATTTGACAAAATTCAGCACCCTTTTATGATAAAGGTCTTGGAGAGATTAGGGATACAAGGGTCATTCCTAAATATAATAAAAGCTATTTACAGCAAGCCGACAGCTAACATCAAATTAAATGGAGAGAAACTCAAGGCTATCCCACTAAATTCAGGAACACGACAAGGCTGTCCACTCTCTCCTTATCTCTTCAATATAGTGCTTGAAGTTCTAGCATTAGCAATAAGACAACATAAGGGAATCAAGGGGATTCAATTTGGAAAGGAAGAAGTTAAACTTTCATTATTTGCAGATGATATGATAGTATACATAAGCGACCCCAAAAACTCCACCAAAGAACTCCTACAGCTGATAAACTCCTTCAGTAACGTGGCAGGTTACAAGATCAACTCCAAAAAATCAGTCGCCCTTTTATACACAAAGGATAAGGAAGCAGAGAGGGAAATCAGAGAAGTATCACCTTTCACAATAGCCACAAATAGCATAAGATATCTGGGAGTATCGCTAACCAAGGAAGTGAAGGATTTATTTGACAAGAACTTTAAGTCTTTGAAGAAAGAAATTGAAGAGGATACCAGAAAATGGAAGGATCTCCCCTGCTCGTGGATTGGGAGGATCAACATAGTAAAAATGGCAATTCTTCCAAAAGCAATCTATAGATTCAATGCAATCCCAATCAAGGTCCCATTAAAATTCTTCACAGAGATTGAGAGGACAATAATCAACTTTATATGGAAAAACAAGAAACCCAGGATAGCCAAAAAAATCTTATACAATAAAGGTTCTTCTGGAGGCATTACCACCCCTGACTTCAAACTCTATTACAAAGCTACAGTATTGAAAACAGCTTGGTATTGGCATAAAAACAGAGAAGTTGACCAATGGAATCGTATAGAAGATCCGGATCTTAAACCACAAACCTATGAACACCTGATTTTTGATAAAGGAGCCAAAAGTACACAATGGAAGAAAGAGGGCATCTTCAACAAATGGTGCTGGCATAACTGGATGTCAACCTGTAGAAGAATGAAAGTAGATCCATATCTATCACCATGCACAAAACTCAAGTCCAAATGGATTAAAGACCTCAATATTAATTTGAACACATTGAGCTTGATAGAGGAGAAAGTGGGAAGTACTCTACAACAAATGGGCACAGGGAACCGTTTCCTATGCATAACCCCAGCTGCACAGACTTTAAGGGCAACATTGAATAAATGGGACCTCCTGAAGTTGAGCAGCTTCTGTAAAGCAAAGGACATTGTCACTAAGACACAAAGGCAGCCTACTGACTGGGAAAAGATCTTCACCAACCCTGCAACTGACAAAGGTCTGATCTCTAAAATATATAAGGAACTCAAGAGACTAGACGGCAAAATGCCAATTAACCCAATTAAAAAATGGGGTGCTGAATTGAACAGAGAATTCTCAACAGAAGAAGTTCGAATGGCCAAAAGACACTTAAGGTCATGCTCAACCTCCCTAGCTATCAGGGAAATGCAAATCAAAACAACTTTGAGATATCATCTTACACCTGTCAGATTGGCTAAAATCCAAAACACCAATAATAACCTTTGCTGGAGAGGTTGTGGGGTAAGGGGTACACTCATCCATTGCTGGTGGGAATGCAAACTTGTGCAACCACTTTGGAAAGCAGTGTGGCGGTTTCTCAGGAAATTCGGGATCAACCTACCCCAGGACCCAGCAATTCCACTCTTGGGAATCTACCCAAGAGATGCCCAATCATACAACAAAAGCATATGCTCATCTATCTTCATAGCAGCATTATTTGTAATAGCCAGATCCTGGAAACAACCTAGATGCCCTTCAGTGGAAGAATGGATGAAGAAACTGTGGAATATATACATGCTAGAATACTACTCAGCGGTAAAAAACAATGACATCTTGAATTTTGCAGGCAAATGGATGGAAATAGAAAACACTATTCTGAGTGAGGTAACCCAGACCCATAAAGATGAACATGGGATGTACTCACTCATAGTCGGTTTCTAGCCATAATTAAAGGACATTGAGCCTATAAATTTGGGATCCTTGAGAAGATAATAAGAAGGTGAACTCCCAAAAAAAGATATAGTAATCCTCCTGGATATTGGAAGTAGACACGATCGCCAGGCAAAATTGGGAACTTGAGGGTTGGGCAAGACTGGGCCAAGGGAAGATGGGGAGAGAAAAGTGTGAAGGGGAGAACGGGGGGAGCTCGGAGGAATGGGGTGCTTGGGATATAGGAAGGGTAGATATGGGAGCAGGGAAGCATATATCTTAATTTAAGGAGCTACCTGAGGGTTGTCAAGAGACTTGACCCTAGAGGGGATCCCAGGTTTCCAGGGAGACGCCCCCAGTTAGTTCCTTGGGCAGCTGAGGAGAGGGAGCCTGAAAAGGCCAGTTCCTATAGCCATACTGATGAATTTCTTGCATATCACCATAGAACCTCCATCTGACGATAGATGAAGAAAATGACAGAGCCCCACATTGGAGCACCGGACTGAGCCCCCAAGGTCCGGATGAGGAGCAGAAGGAGAGAGAACATGAGAAAGAAAGTCAGGACCGTGAGGGAACCTCCATCTGGCGACAGATGGGGAAGGTGACTGAGCCCCACATTGGCGCACTGGACTGGGCTCCCAAGGTCCTGATGAGGAGCAGAAGGAGCGAGAACATGAGGGAGAAAGTCAGGAACGAGAGGGGAAAGAAGAAGAAGCAATGAAGCCAACGAGATTTCACTTGGCTATTGGAAGGTTGAGAATGTTGCTGAATTTCCCAGGAGTCTGTGCACACGACCAAGTTGCCAGTGTCTTAACTACTGGAATTGTCAGGTTCACCCCAGTCGTGTTCATTGTGAAGGCACCAGGCTATTGGTGAATCTCAGCATCAGCATCATTTGTTGACAGAGTTCCTACTGATTGTGCCACGTATTTGAAGAACCTCCACCTGACGATAGATGAAGAAAATGACAGAGCCCCACATTGGAGCACTGAACTGAGCTCCCAAGGTCCTGATGAGGAGCAGAAGGAGAGAGAACATGAGAAAGAAAGTCAGGACCGTGAGGGGTGCGTTCACTCATGGAGACGGTGGGACAGAACTAATGGGAGATCACCAACTCCAGTTGGAATGGGACTGATGGATCATGCGACCAAACCCGTCCTTCTGAATGTGGCCAACAGCGGGGGCTGACTGAGAAGCAAAGGACAATGGCTCTGGGCTCTGATTCTTCTGCATGGACGGGCTCTGTGGGAGCCTTCTCAGCTTGGCCGATCACCTTCCTGGACCTGGGGGGAGTTGGGAGGACCTTGGTCTTAGCATAGAGTGGGGAACCCTGATGGCTCCTTGGACTTGAGAGGGAGGGAGGGGAGGTATGGGTGGAGGGGAGGGGAGGGAAGGGGGAGAAGGAGGGGAGGGAAGGGGGAGGAGGAGGGGAGGAGATGGAAATTTTTAAATATAAAAAAAATAAACCATGAGGAAAAAAAAAATGGGTCCTCTGGCTGGTTGTGGTATGCACAAAGCTGCTGCCAGTGTTAAACAGAAGACCATGTCAGCAGAATGGAGGCATTTCTGGACAATGTGGAAGGATGCCACTCACTGAAGACCATCCCACACATTCATAATTAAGAACACTACTCTGTTTCTACTGAAGAACCCTGGGAAACTGTTAATTGAGGCAACTTAACAAGTCTTCTCAATGGAAATTTGTTTTATTCATAAACCAAGTAATAAGAACAAGACATAGTGTACTAGGTTTTAATACTAATTATCTTAAAAATAACAACTTATTGGAAATGTGATGGACTGTTATTTTCTCTTCTAATGTAATACTGTCCCTCCCCTCAAAGAATTGAAGGATAAATAGTTTTTGATGTCACTTCTTTTCTTACCTAAATTCTCAACCTGCCCTTCTGAAGTATCTCATAGTGAAGTTTTTGTTGTTGTTGTTGTTTTTGGGTTTTTTTTTAGCAGGCTTTTTTGTTGGGTCCATTTGCTAGGCTAAGGCATGCCCTGGGGCTGAGAAGTCATAGGATTGCCCATGGCTTATTCACAAGAGTGTGACTTGGATAAATGCTCCCATCTAATAGACTTACATCCAGTAGAGACAACATACCACCCATGAATTCGCCACAATTAGTCTTTTTACACCAAGAAGCATAAAAGAATAACAAATGTATTACTATTTCCTAACAATGCTCCCAAGTATATGACATCTCATAGGAGCCTTTGGCAAAATTGTAATGAAACCTAGATTTACTAATGGTTTTGTTTTCCATAATTAGAAATATAGAAAGAAAATGAAAACATTTCTCAGAAGTGAGATGTTTTCCTAGAATGCTGATTAAGACAAAACCCTGCATTTAAGCAACAACACAGGCCAGTGAAGACTTGAGCCACTGTCACTGGATGGTTGACAGTCAGTTTGATGAGATCAAGAATCACCCAGGAAACAAATGTCCAGACATGCCAGTGGGGGATTTTTGTAGATTTGATTAATTGATTAAGACTCACTAAGAGTGTGGACGTCATCATTCCATGGACCTGAGAGTCCTAGGATGACTGAAAAGGAGAGGGCTACCTGAAGTCCAGACTCATCCTCCCAACTGGGTGTGCAGATTGGCTGCCTTGGGATCCTGCTACCATGATTTCCCTGTTATGATAGAATATATCCCCAAATAATGAGTCAAAAGAGCACTTGTTGTCATAACAACAAGAAAATGAATACAATTGCCCTTCTATGAAGTCCTCTCTTCTATGGCTCTCTCCATACTTCAGCCCCAGAAACAGGGCTCCTATCCATGTTCCCATCTAACTGCTTACCCATTGCTGCAGCATTTGACATAGTGTACTAAAACAATTGAAAAATTCTGCTCAGTAGCTAAAGTGTTTGCCTCTGTAAGTGCCCAACACAATTTCACTGCACATGGGTGGCTCAGTACATAATTACTGAATTTATATGGGAATCCTGAGCCTGAAAGATAATTTGGCCAGAAGTAAGAAAATATGATCCATGTTGCTACTCACATGTCAAAGGAGGTCGAAAATTTAGATGAAAACATGAGATTAAAATCAAAAAATATATAATTCATTCAGTATTGTCTGCCTTACAAATTTTTGCAGCATCCTATGACCAGAATAGAAGTGATTATCTATGTCATAATTAGTTTTAAAAGGTACATTAGGTATACAGGTAAGAGAAGGACTGTATTAGAGAACCCTGAAGTGCATGGTTTTGTTTATTAGCAAACTGTTAACTGTTCAAAGCTCAAATACAAGCTTAACCACATCCTTTTCCAGAAATAGCAATCAAAAGTAGATGCAAACTTGAACTCTGTAAGAATGTTCTTGCACTACACATCACCTATATCTTTGAAATTTGAACCTGTATTCAAGAAGCAGATTATAATGCGATAATTAATCTCTATTCATAGATACCAGATAATAATCCCACCACAATGAATATATGGCAAGCACCATGAACTCTAAATGCACAGATACATGCCTAGCAAAATTTTTAAATGATATAGTTAGTAAGATCTTAGCAATGGAATTTACTTAGACACAACTGCTTCTAATATTTGACATCCACTCAACCAATTGCCCTAATTCCTAATAGAGTCCACTTTCTTAGTATTTGCTCTGATCCCTTAAATAAAACTTAGAAACAAAGCCATTCAGAATCTCAGAGAACCCACAACGGTAGATCAGCTGGTAAAGATACTATTTCTGCAAGCATGAACACCTGAGTTTGAAACCCCGGGACTCACATAAAAACTGAAACTTGGAAATAGGTTTCTTATCTGTAACCACAGTACTGGGGAAGCCGAGACCACTGACCCTAGGAACCCTGGTCAGCCAGTCTAGCTACCAACAGAAAGCTATGGACTTACTGAGAGACAGTGTTTCAAAACGATAAGTTAGAGAGTAAGAGAACACCCAGTAAACACCTCTGACCTTAGCATGTACATACTGGGTGAGCACACCTGTCACTCACACCACACAGAATTTTTAAAAAAAAGAACCTAAGAGCCAAAACAACATTAAACCCAAACACAAACACTGAATACTTAGAGCCTACCAAAAAGACAGACTTGGGAAAACTGAACTAAACCATACAGTCAGTTGCTGTATTTGACTCTGAAATAAAAAAAAAAAAATCCCAGAGATTTTATTTGCCTGTACGAGAAAATATTTTAGACATATAAAATGGTTTTCCTAGCGGATTAGGAATGAAATATCTTAAGTCTCCACATCACAAAAATTCTGTTTATTACACTATTTTTTTATGAGAGTCTGGTTATCTTGCAGAAGTTTATGTTCTGATTGGCCCCATTCTTCCTACTCAGGGACCTTAGAAAGCTGGTCTCCATTCCATCAACACAGTTGGCTGCTGCATTCCATGCAAGGAAGTTATGCCTTTCTGCTTCATGAAAATCTGTTCATTTATCTGAGAAATAAACCTAGTTCTTTCCATATATTTATTTATTTTGCATTTCCTAAGAGGCTATAGAGTCGAAGCAGGCCTTAGACTCTCGGTTTTTAAAATTCCCACAAGGAACTACGTCTGAACCAGAATGATCAGACTTTAATAGGAATTTTGAAAGTTTTGTTTCTGTTTGTAGTATGGACTATGCTTGATAATGACCAGAGCAAATGTTCAACATATGAGCAAGTCTCTAACTATAAAGGTTTGCAAACTTTAAGGATATTGAAAAAAGTGAGGAATGGCAGAAGCTCCCTTCTCTCCTTCGTGACTTGTTCTCCAGAGTTTTGCCTGAGGACACCTGTAGCCTTTTTGCTACAGAGAAATTACATGGACAGGTGGGTGCTCTGTTACGGGATCAACACTTACTGCAGCCATGTTTTAGACACTCTGTCTGAACTTGCTTCACGTGTCGTTGACTCTCTCACATGCTAATTTGAGGGTACAAACTTAATCCCCTATCAACCAAACTGTGAGGAAAGAAAGCCGTGGATGTGTAGCTGGACATCATAAAATCATTATCAACAATGATGCATGTGTCCCTAAATCAGAGCCCAGCTAACTCAGACAGCGGCTGGCGTTTCCAGGATGTTTCCCATCACAGCCATAGTGATACATACTGAGTCATAGTGTCACATACTGAGTGAACATGCCTTTGCGGTAGTCACAGTTTATAATAAGAGGAAATCATTATAATTAATTAAATTCCCTTTTCCTGCTAATTCAGTCTCTAACATCAGTTAGTAATTAAACTGTAAATGAACAATGAAGTGGGCAGTCTTCACTGCTTTTGTTCTCTTTCATTGGGTTCTTCGTCCTCCTGTGACAGGCCCATTCTGGCTGAGGAGAATAGTTTAATTTCATGGTCACTACGTATGTCTACTATTCCCTGTGAGTATACACATTTAGGGGTTTGTGTCTCTTTAAATACCTTTTTTTTTTTAAGTTAACACATGAGGAAATTCAGTTTTTAAAAGAATCCTTCAATTTCTTTGATGTTTAATATATTGGTAAATTAAATGTTTATGTATCAATATCAGATAATAACTTTGTGAGACATGATAAAGGAATGCTCTTGACATCTCGGGCTTTCCCTTTCTCTAGAAATTCAAGAATCACTAATTTTCTGTGTGTTCTAAAATAGTAATTTTGCACTTATTAAATCTTTCAGGATAAATGCTCTAACTCTGTTGAAAAGTTGGTACATTTAGTGGACTGTGTACTTTGTAAAGGTCTTTAGAGTTGAAGAATATTTAATATTTAATTATAATAACCATGTCTTAACACCATGTTAATTTTTAATCTTATTAAAATTTATTAAAACCCTGACATTTTCACAGCAAAATGCTATTAGAAATCCGAAAGAGTCCAATAACCATCTGACAATAAATTTTAAAATGTTTTAGCTTTATAAATGCAGCCATGAACAGACTGTTCAAAATAAAAAGTCTGGTAATGGTTAGGAGTCCCAGATACCCTTTGCAAGCACAGGGTTGTGGATGTTCTCTTTCTGGTGTTACTGACATTATCAGTTCAGTTATTATAGCCCTGCCTAAGTTAGGCAAACAATCATAACCAGCTCACATAATTTCACAGATATTCAAAATATACTTCATACGCTTTTCTACTAAAATTATGCTCACAGAAGCCTCTTGGCATATAATATGCTGCACAAGTGAGACAAATCAAAGAAGCCAGCTGTACACTGTAAAATCACAGACAACAGCGTTATTCCAGTCTCCATCTCTTACAGAACTGCGCGGCTTTGAACTAGTCACTGCTCCTCTCTGTGCATTTAGAAGCCTTACTCCGTGGAGCTTTTGAGAAGGAGGTGATGTAATAGGTGTGATCCATGTTGATAAATGGTCTTGAAGAAGCCTGGCGTCAGCTCTTGCTGCTATTGTTATCGTCCTGGCACATGTGAGAAACACGCTAGCAGCTGACTCGCGGGTCTCAGCTGGGCGCGACAAACCTCAGATTGATTCTTGAGCTGGAGCCTCTGAACTTGGCTGAAGCTGACAGCTTTATTTCTGCTATCCTCGAATTCTGTGCTCTTTACATTTGAACCCACAAAACGGGTGACCGCTGTGTTAGTGACAGCTGACGCTGTCGGCAAAAGGGATGGTGAGTGTCTGTATTATGTCAAACATCTTCTTGAATCTTTTTGTAGACTGTGAAATCTTCCATACTTTTATTTTATATTGGCATAGCAAATTACTGACAAAGGTATATCACAAAGCTTCCTCTGTCAGTTTAGCCCAGCACTTACACAAATCCCTGAATTAATCTTAAAGCTTTGTTATTAAATGTACATATGTCTAAATTTTTCTTCAACCTGGAGAATTATTCCTTTTATCTTTTAGTAATGATTTCTTTCTCTCATCACTATTTAAAAACACGGTGTTTATTAACCTTCTTTACGGGTATACTGATGAAGTTTCCATTAGACTACTTCTGTGCAAATATTACAGTTCACACAGCATCACCAGACTGTTGATCTCTTGTACAGAACTACTGACCTTTCTTTGTTATCTTTTCTAATTAATCAGACAATAGCTGACAACCAATGGAAGAAAAATTGCAATCTCCAGAAGTAGTATAATGGTCTATCTGTTCTGGTATAGAATCTAAATGAATACCCGGATTTGGAGGGGCCACTGAGGACAAATCATTTAAAAACCTGGAGACTACTTTATTTTAAACCCAATAAAGTATCACTTTCTTTCTCTTTCCACATTTTAGTGTTCTCACATTCTCACTTTATATCTTACAAATATTTTTTGTTTCGTATAGATAGACCAGAGACGTATGGGAAAACCAAATACTATTGTTCTGCTAAGGGATCGTGGCAATCAGATGGCTCCTCCGCTATACCCACAGACTCATGCCTTGTTGAATGACTGTCAGGGAAGCTTCCTTCTGCAACAGGCAAGAACAAATACAGAGACCCACAGCCAGACACTATGCAGAGAGTGAGAGGCCTTGGAAACTTAATCTTACATCTCTATCAAATGCCCCCCTTTGGGGCTCAGCAACTGTTACAGAGTGGGCAGAAAGAGGCTGAGAGCTAGAGGGGATGGAGGAGAACAAGGAATGAAGGCCTACTGGACACCAAAGGGCTGGCACACACACAGACTCACAGAGACTGAAGCAGCATGCCCAGGGACTGCATATGTCTGTCCGAGACAGGGCCATAGAGTTGAAACGAGAAGTGGACACAGCTCCATCCCTACCCCTAAAGCTATCTCCAATTGAAATCCACTTGTAAATGAAAAAAATAGTGTTTTGTGAGGGAGTCTCAGTATGGAAAGAAACTACTCTTTAGGATAGGCCAAATGCCCAGCAGAAAATTAACTCAATGGCACTTTTGGAGGGTCTTTGGCTCACAGTGGTAAGTCACAGCCCTTCTTTTCTTTAACTGTATAGGGACTTTGCATTTTACCATGGCTCCTCTTTTTGGGTTTTATGGGATTTTTGTGTGAGTGAACATGCGTATCTTTGCATCTATCTGAATTCCATGTGCTTCCTCTTTGACGCTTTTTTCCCCCTTTGGTCATATTCTGATTTGTTTCTTTTTTATTTATCATGTTATATTCATTGTGGTTATGTAGAGGCCTTTGTTTTCTAATGAGTGACAGACAGAGCGTGGATCTGGATGGATGAAGAGATGGAAAGGCACTGGGAGGAGTGGGGGAGGGGAAGCCATAATCAGAAGATATTTTATTTAAAAAGTCCACTTTCTTTTAAGGAAAGAGAAAAAAGGAGCCAAGTTTTACACAAGTCTTCTCAATGAAAAGGCAGCAAAAATTTAAGCATCCCACAAGAAGGAAGATTGAATAAAAAACCCATGTCATTTATTTTTAATCTTTCATGGAATTCTTTAGTTTTCTTCTGGACAAAGTCTGTGGGGGAAAAAGGCTTTGATTGGTTTTGAAGTCCAGTGAAATCCAAGTGTATTTAGTAATGTAAGATTTGAAATTAATCTTTGAACTTATAACAGTTTTTTTAGTTCATAATTTCAGATGGACTGAGGTTTGGATTTCTGCACTGCTTCTTAGCGCAGTTAATTTGCACCCAGTGGATAATGGGAATTATTAGAAAGAGATTCAGCAGTAGTCAACACAGTGCTTCTAGCAAAACGTTGGTTCTGGTGAGTTAATATTCCTTAATTGAAGGGCAAACACATGTGTGTCATTTCAGATCCAGACCCTGCTATTTCGAGAAAAGCATGCAATCCAGGAACCTGTTCTTGGACTTTTCACACAGGGAAATTTATGTAAAAATAAGTCGATAGGTCAAAACCTATGTAGCATCAACTGTGAACTCTTGTCACCGACGCTGCTGCTGCTGCTGCTGCTGCTGTTGCTGCTGCTGCTGCTGCACACCAGCTTGCTCAATCGCCTAAGCGTTTTCTCATCTGTCCAAACTCTCCATCCAGCCTACATTTTTAACAATTCTAATTTTCCCAAGAATGTACTTGTGTTTTTTATTTAACTCTCATCTGTTAGGAAGAACACAGATGCCTTGCCCTTTGTTTGCAAATAGTCGTGTTTGAAAGGGGCAGATTGTAAGCCTCTGGGTTCTTCCTTTCTTTAAACAACATGCATCATAAGGGGAGGCCTGGAAATCATCAGTCTTCGAAGGCAGCGCATGCCTACCCGCATTTGCAGCCGTAGGTCTCTGATTTATAACAGTGTATAAGTAGAAGGACGGTCACAAGAAACTGCCTTCAAAGAACTACCTTCATTGTTAGACTCTAAGTACTACATATAATATATTATAGAATAATATAATATTCTATAATAATTCTATAAAGCTGTTATTTTTTAATTTTAATTGAAAGGAAATAACTGCTTTATAGAATCATTCATAATTACCGATCAGAAAATGAGCTGGGGTAATAAAGGCCCTCAGTGGTTCCATTCATCCATCCAGTTCCGTGTTTATTCGTTAGTCAACTAGCAAACACTGAGAGATGACCACTGGCCAGGAGTTGAGTTAGGCATGGGCTACACAGTAGAGGGACAAGCACGTTTGGTCCTATGCCAATCACCATTTTGAAGCCTAAATGGTTAATCATAAGATAAATCTGACATGTTTAGATATAATGTTCTGAGTAAATCTGACACAGTGCTGAGCCTGTGCAGAGCAAAGGGATCTACTGTAGGCAGAGTCAGAGAAAATAAACCTTGAGTGTAATTTGAGCCAAGATCTGAAGGCTGGCTAGCGTTTGACTGTCTGAAGAAGAGTCACACTGAGGAAAAGCTTAAGGAAGTGGAAATAGCATGTATGATCTTCTCATGTCTTATACCCCAAAACAGCAAAGTAATCTGGCACAGGAGATCAAGGTGCAGACACTGTGTGGAGGCTTGTTTCGTCATCACAAAAGGATTATAAAGAGGTCCAGGGTCTGTGTTCTTCACAGGGAGCTTTGCTAACCCTGGTACCTAGCACATGATGCCTGACACAGTGATTGATAAATATCTGTCAGATGGGGGGAAAGGAACAAAGAAAAATGGTAGAAAAGAACGGAGGGGGTGACAAAAGTCCTTCCCTTTGAGTATAAGATAAAGGGACCTAAGATCCGAAAAGGTCTAAATCTAATATAATCCAGTCTGGTGCTGGAAGCACAGACATTTTGCCGAACTCCCTAGGAAGACCCATGTAAGTTGTTATTATTCTTTTATACTTGGGAATAATAAACACAAGTTAATTAAGGAACTTGCTTGAGGAGGCACAGTTCCTTCTCTCTGAGCAGTCTCTGCACTAGAATGGAAGCTTGCAGACGAACATGCATATCACACACAGAGAGGGCGGCAGTGTCTTGTCTCTTTCCACTGAGGTTCATGATTAAGATCTTAAAAGGAGTCAAAATGACGATACGCTGCCTCACATACTCTTCAGAGTATCACAAATATCACTTAACTTCCAGCCAAGTTGCCGTGGAAGCATATCTATTAGATAGTAGAGATTCTATTGGTACATAAGAAGCCCGTCAGGGAAGTGACTGAGGCTTCATTTTCCTGATGGTTGTAAATTTCACAAAACGTCTGAGTTGCTAGGACTTGCTAAGAATTGAAGAATGGCAAACCTTTCATGTCAGAAGGAGGGGGTCACTATCACTGACTACCCCACCCAGAGTAGGTCAAAGGACAGTGCTTCAAACATATAGCCCTCCTCCTCCCCTCCACATTCCCCACGTGGATTTTCCAGAAGCATTATTGTTCGACTTTGAGAAATGCCCACATTCAAACAAAACTATTCACGGTGACATCTTCAAGCTTGACCTAAAGAAGTCCTGATTCCTTTTTGGAATTGAGTGTGTGATTCCTGGAGGATACAGCTGATTTATGTTTCCTCCTTTGTTTTTAATTTAAGAGGCCGTTGCCTCAACTAAGCAGTTTTATGATCTCTGCTCAGAATCAAATCCGGGATTCCTGTATATTCTGCTTTTGCTCAAGTTTCAGGCTTTAGCTAGGGACTCTAGTGGTTTCCCCATTTCACATAGCTTCTCTCAGGGACCACCAATTCTCTTGATCTGTAACTGTGTTTCAGGGTCCCCGCCCCCACTGTCTAAAGCAATTCACCTTGGAGTGCCCAGCCTTCTCTGTCATGCTTGCTCTGTCACGTGTTATCCTTCCTGGCCCTCCACCCCAAAATTCAGTTTCATCGCAACTCCAGAATCACATGAAATGTTTTATTCTGAAAATCAGCAAGTTATTTGAGCCCAGGGTCATGTTTAAATAGAGATCAGACCAGAAACTCAGTACTAAAATAGGAGATCGGTATGTTTTCCCCTTTTGGTAGACGTTCATCCTGTTACTTCTTTTATTTTCTTACTACATAAACTTTGGAATCTTTGATACTCACATTGAGTGATTGTTTCAGGTGCAATGTCACTTCTGGAGTTCAACGGGAGGAAGAAAAATCATCGTGCAATTGACTGGTATGAGAGAGAGGAAAGAACAGCCAAGCGGAAAGCATGGAACCCCCAAGGGCACAGAAAGTGCCAGGATATCCAACAGGTCGCAATCTCCTTCTCACAGCTGCAGTTTCTCTCTCAGTTCAATGCTGAGAGACTCATCCTTCAGCAGTTGGAGACCCGAAAAACCCATAGTAGGTGAGGAGCAAAGGGGCCGGAGTCTTTGTTAGTCTCCGGAACTGATGTGAGCTGAATAGACCTTTATGAAACCCAACTACAGGCTTTTTAAGATAGGATTTTCCTCCCCTGCTCAGGTCCACCTCCAAAGCGCTATCCTCCTGCCTGAGCTAACATTCCAGGCCTGCACTACTATATTTAGCTTCGCCATTGTTACTTTAATTAGACGTTGTGATCTTGAGTCAAACTGCAGTGCACTCAAACCAGAGAGTCTGGATTTAACTCCCAGCCCTATCATTTAGAAGTTGCATAATCCTTATCATTTATTGGACTTCAGTTTTTCACGTATATAAAAAAAAGAGACACTGGCCATCTACTTCACAAGGCTATTTAGAAGACTGAATCAATTAGTGTAAAGAACTGAAAACATTTTCTAGTATTATAAGGGATTGTCTAAACATAAAAGGAAAACATATTTATAAGTTTTATGAAGGGCATGTGTGTGCACGTGTGTGCACGTGTTTGTGTGTGTGTATGTGTGTGTGTGCACCATGTATCAAGTACACTCTGTCTAGAAGTAAGTAATGGCTACCTATTTTTGCCATTATTGTTCTCATCTGATAGGATGATGTGTCAGGGACCTCCTGTTTGGCATAGAGCAGATCCTCAACCACAGCTGTAATTAGCACTCTCATCATTGTGATGATCTTGTGACTGCTGTCTTTCCCCATGCATAGGCATCAGTAGATCTCCCCAAAAAACCCCTTTGCTCATACAGAGCCTCTCAAATAATAGGCCCACGCGGTGCTCACTGTCTTTCAACTACTATGTTGGCCTAGCTTGTGACCTCCTCATAGTGGATACAAGGATATATTTGACTCAACCTGTGGAATTAAAAAAATTCCAGCAGTTACTGGGGAAATCTTCCAGGCAACGAAGTTATAAAATCTAGGTTCATAGCTTTTATATCTCCCTTGATCCTAAGGAGAGGGAAACTAGCGGCCACCATTCACATTTGCCCGTGTTTCTTATGAAATCTTGCTGCTAAATGTAAGTGAACACCTCTTTGAAAAGGACCAGAAAGGAAATTTCCAAAATGTCAAAGCAATTATCTGGAAACAGAAATGAGAATCAAATAACTACTGTTGTTGTGTTTTAAATGTTTCAAATATAACAAATTAAATTGTGTTTGGCCTTGTTTTGCTGTACTGATGTAAATATTTATTTGGCGGCCATCTTACAATTGCTCCCAGGACTGATTTTTGTCACAGTCCAGAACTGTTTCCTTGTTTGATGTTCTTTCTGGGGAAAAATATAGAGAATGAGATCTACAGGATCCACTAGTCAAGACAAATTATGACACTAGCTTTCGTAAAGATAGTGAGCAATTCCTTCTCAAATCGATACCTTTGGAACACCTGTCCTTTAAAAATTGTTATATCCTTCATAGTTCATGTATTATCAAAGTCATGTTAGTCACCTAATTTCATTCAATGAATTTAAAGATGAATTACTTAGACTCTTACATCTTCCCTTTGCCAATATGGGAAGGATAAAGGACAGTAGAGTAAATGGGACGCTGATGGAATAGAGCAGAGGACTATCCCTGTGAGATCACAAATAAAAGAAGCATACACCACGACCTCTATCATAGGCCAGAGCACATAAACTCCACAAATCTGAAAACTATTGCCTTAAATACACTAATTCCTCTCCATGTAGACATGGAGAGTCAACATCGCATGACGGTTGCGATTACTAATTATCTCTACTGTCTTCCATCTCTTTTTATAGCATTGTTTGATCCATTCTTTGAATTCCTGTTGTCTGAAAGTAATAATCTTGATATACTTAATAAGAGACCCCTTCCTGTGCTCCTAGATGCCCTGGCTGCCGATCAGCAAAAGCCATGGACACACTCGGTTCTCTCGGCTTGGCATCACATCAGTCTGGAAGCGGTTTGCATGCAGAGCCCTTGTAGTAAATACTCATTAGAGGTTCCGTTGGCTCATTTGGTCACCCACGTTTTGCAGTGGGTGGCCCAGTTGGTATCCTTGTTATTTTATTTTCCACCACTGCAAGTTCTCCAGATGGAGTGACCTGACCCTGCCTGCTTTCCACTCTTAGCGTGGAGATACGGGCACACCCATTTCTCTCTAACACTGGTTAGCTAATTAGTCCAGGTAAGAAGAAGCACACGTGATGACCCCTTCTTCCTAAAACACCTTTCATAGTGAAACTTGCTCAAGTGAAATCGGATTGTTTCAAGGGCAACTCGCAACCAGCTCCTCACATCTGAAACTGAGAAGCGGTTTCTCTCCCTTCCCCTTCCCTCCTCTTTCCTCCTCGCCCACAGCTTTACACAAACAAACAGACCAATTCGCAGAAACACAATTTCCGAAGTCATTCATGAATTACAAAGGAAACCTCTTGCTTTGCTTTCTTACCTAAACAAATCTTTGCTACCAAGAACTGGTGAGTGCTTTGATGAGAGAAGCAGCATCTGCAGAATGTCATTGTCTTTCTAGGCTTAGCAAGAAAAACCTCAACAAAAACAAAAGAGCAAGAATGGCTGATGTGCCCAGACTGCCTGCTAAGTGCAGAGTAAGTCACCATTAAGGTATAAGGACTCTACGACAATGCTTGCCTCTCACAGGGCAAACATTCTGATCAATCAGTCGTTATAAAGCAAGTGCAAGTACGTTGATACTTACCGGCCCTCTTACTATATTATATCTCTAAAAATGCCTTTAATGATATTCACCAGCTAACATTCCTGTTAGTGTAAACTAAAATCACAGTACATATGCAAAGCTCTTACAACAGCCATCTTTTCTGTACTTCCTTAAACATGAGAAGTTGTTGGGAGCTGTAAATTAACATCAATTTTTCACACTTTAGAGTTTGTGAGACTCTTATTTTGCTGTTGTTGACATCTCTGTGCATGAACAGGATTGAGAAGAGATGTAGCACTGGAGGATAACAGACAGTAACCATGGACGAGATGTAGGCACTATATATATATATATATATATATATATATATATATATATATATATATATATATTTCATCCATTGTTCCATTTAATACTAAAGTGATGATGCGAGGTACATATTGCTAAGTCTGCTGAGTAAAAACTAAAACATACATTCGCAAACGTTCAATAAGGAGCCAGAATTTGAAGGCGAATTCGTCTGATTTAAAATACGCATTCTTCCCATTCCCCACGTGCTAGGCAGTCTAGTTGAGCTCCCTGTTTTCAGACAGGAAGAGCGTAGGAAGCACCCTGTCAGCTTACACAGAGTCATTCTGCATCCTGGATTCTAACTGCCGCTAAGATTTAATAGCTGTGGGGGGAAAAACAGCAAGGTATCCTCCGGTGGACCATAAATAGGCCACTCCATGGTAAATTACACACTCAGAGCGCATCCTGAAAGGAACCCCATATCATGGCTGGACAGCAATGCTGACTGAGGCCAAAATCGTGAGGGCCTGCACGTGCTCAGGATTGGAGTCTGAGTGTGCAATCCACACGCAGATGTCAGCCTCACTACTGACTTCCTCCAGCTCACTGCACTCCTGCATAAATCCAACTTCTGTCTTTTCTCATATATCATGGTATCCAGGTGTTTGTTTGTGCAGCCTTGACCTTTAGCCACCTAAGACTTTTGTCAGCGGTTCCATTGATTAATCCAAAACAATCCATAATAATGGTTATGTGTAAAAGTTTACTATCGTAAGTCTTAAATTACTCATCTGTAACCCTAGGCATAGAAATTTCATCTTGGTGGAAGGATTATGATCATTGATTCACCAATCTATAAAACAGAAAGCTTCTTTCAAGGATGTTACAAGAGCTCTGGGGTGGGTGGGGGGGACTTTCATTTAAAGAAGGATAATTCTGCAGAATTAGACAAGTCTCTTATTGTGTTTTGCTTTACTATCAGTGCGGTTTGAATCTCAAGACATTCTTATTAATATTGAGTTTGTGTTTTCATTTCAACACAAAATGTACAAATTGGTGGTTCATCTGAAACACACATACCTTTCTTTTATCCTTCCAACAGCACTGTGAAACAAAAATTACTGTCCGCCACTGTACAAATGCAGGTGACATGAGCAAGGATTCCAGAGATAGGAGGACACCAGCATCGGCACTGCAGCCCAACTAAATAAAAAGAACTTCCTCTTAATTTCATATATTCAGTATTTGTGATAGCCTCTGGTTTATATTAATCTGACTTGCTGTCTTTCAGTCTTAAAATGGTACGAAGCACCTGTGGTACCATGGCACCTTTGGAAGGCAGCATACTTGGAAGAGTGATGGTTTCCTGGCTCTCTAGTAGGAGAGACTCTCCTAGTACTGGCCATCAGGAGTCATGTGATCTCCTCGGAGACAGCAGGTGCTCTGGGGCACTGTGCAGCCAAGCTCTGTGTCTTAGGAAGCTAGGTGTTCTCTATGCATTGTCTGCTCTGATAATCTCGGCTAACAGTAGGCTTATCAGCTTGTAACTCCAGTATGAACACAGCAATATCTGTAAAAGCCCTTTAAAATTATTTGAAATATTGATTGTCCCTATGTAATTATCAGGGGCCAGGCTATTTGAGAAAAAAAATGAAAAGACAAGCAAAAATGTGCCCTATGGACACCTGAGGATAGTCTAAATTTAAGGAGAAAACGAATTAATAATAGTCACGGTTTCATGCTGATGCATTAGTAAATAAATATTTCTAGCCAATGTTTGACATGATACAAACATCACATTTTATCTATGCTCCAGTCTAAGATTTTAGAAAGGAAGCTACACATGTGGAAAAGGCATGATTTCTTTCCCTAATGAAGACAGCATCTCTCTCCTGTTTTAGATTTGCTGTGAAGTCCATCTTTCAGATAGTGCTTAATAGTGCTCTACATGATCACTTCAGAGAGAAGAGATTTTCTTTCCTCTGTTGGGAGCAACTCTTATTTTCATTTATGATTCATCTTTCTAATATGATACTTATATAATAAATACATAATTATACATAATATCTCTAGATAAATTATAAATTCCTAAAGAGAAGAAATTGTAATATTTAGGGTCATAGTTTTTAGTAGCTCCTAGTACAATTCCATACATATTACTGTATTAAATAATTATTGGATAAATCGATATAAGAATATTATTCAGTTTCAACCAACATCACTACAATGTTCTATTTTGTAATTCTGTTATAGCAGTTGCAATGAATTCTCCCAACTAAGCAATATTTCCATGTATGCAATGATAAAACCTTGTGAAATAATTCTCTAGTCTATGGTTGTTTCATTTATCTATCTATTTTCTTCCTCTTTCATTAGACTAGTATACAGTCTCTTTTCTCAATGTTTATTCTCAGGTTGTTTATTTACTTTTATTAATGAATTAATTAATTTACTTTGAAGAATGAAGGAGGGAGACAATAACAGAAAAAGAGGAAAGGGAGAAACGAAGGGGGAAGGAAGAGACAAAGAAAACAAGCATAGAATTTGATGGCAGAAGAATTGCTTCATCAATAGTGCTGGTAATTGCTGTGTCACCAGTGGCTTTAATCTCTAATTTGCAGGATTGCAAGAAAACAGAATCAAATTCTGATAAACAAGGCTGCTGATCCTAAGTATATTGTACAACAAAGAGGATCAGAAGCATTTTATTTATTTCAATTTCTCTGGTATTCATTCATCAGTTAACATGACCATCATGAAAACCTACAACTTGGCCAGTGAAATGCCAGTTTAGTTGTTGTGCAAACACATAGGCAAAAGAAATCCATAGGGCATATTCATACCAAGTACCATCTCAGCATGGAGGTGCTGAAAGCAAGCTATGTAGAGCTAAAAGTAGACTTGGTGAAGATAGTTCTGAACATGTAAGGCAACGAACAGAGAGAATGTTTACATAGAAAACATAGCAGAGAGGAAAGAGGGAAATTACATTGCCTTAGTGACATTTATTTCAATGTAAAAGAGGATGCTCTTCACTATAGATTGGAAATCTTGTGGAATAAGTTTATCAAAAAACGTATTCCTAATACGTTAATGGGCTAGGAAAATTTTCCAGATTTTCTATGTACACACAACTCAAATAATTACTCACATACACACATCATTGTCATAGTCGTCAATTGACTCGTGTCAGAAGTGTCTACAGTCTTCCTAATTGGAAGCAGCTGGTTCATTCTAAATATGGAGAACCCAGGCTTCTAAAACCATCATTAAGAATCAGAAACCTTGATTTAAAGGTTCCTTATCATTCTCTCAGTAAGCGGATTTCTTATCACATAGCTGTTAGCTCTTCTGTTATTATTCCCAGACAATTGTGCATAAAATCAAGCGTGTATTTCATTTCGGCTCTAAAATTAAATCCTTTATCCCACAATTAGACATAATCATGACCACATATGCCTATGATTTACCATAACTAAAATAGATGGTGTGAGATTTATTGTTGGCTTATGTTCGAAATAGCAAAGGCAGATTCTTGAATTAAATAATTGCATGCTAACTGTGTGGAACATGATTATTGCTCATTTTGTTTTCCAGATACCTTCCTTTAGCAATCGAATTGTTAAAATGTCTTGTTAAGAAATTTTTTAAAGTTGTATCCAAGATCACTCTCTCTACTGGTTTTTTCATGTACATCCAAAGTATTTTTTCATATACACTTACAAACATGTGTGTAGAATGAGCTCTTTGAAAATATGGTCAGTGTTAGAGAAGAATAGATGGGATGATGAGAGCTTTCTAATATATATTAAAATTATCTTTGTTAGCAACTTGGTCTTGTCACTGTGTGTGTCTAAGTCAATTATCCCTTTTGAACATCTTAATCACTCCAAGTAAGGAGTCTGGCAAATGTTTCTGTTTGTTTTGCTTATCCAGAATCCTTTTCCTTGCTTATATCACCTGATATTATCTTTAAAAACTTGGCCTCAAGCCTTGACTTAAATCTAATATCATTATCAATAGAGCATCCTATATTTTCAAGCCCTGACCAAGGAGAGACACATATGACTCCCAACGAGGCACTAGGACTCTGGAGAGTTTGTGTAGTGAATAGGGAGGAAGGGATTGTAATTGCACCCCAATAATGCCAATATGTTTTTGGTCTTTGTAATCCTAAAGCTCCATGAATTCATGTCCTTTCCTTTCAAAGGCAAGTTCTAATCTCGACTTGGATTTTATCCTGTAGCTACCTTATATCCTTACAACCAATTCTCCTTGACCAGAATACTGATCACTTAAGAATTGATCTCTCTTACCTATAACTCAAAACCTAACCGACATGAAGTTTCCCTTCTTGTAAGTGGTGAGCAGAAAGAAAGTAGACCACATTCAACCAGCTCAACTCAAATCAGTCTGAGTTGAAGCCTTGTTCTTAAATTCAATGTGGCGTTGTCTGTTTCAGAAGAGCTTCAGAGTGAGCACATCTAGGTAGCTATAGAGGAAATATTAGACTAGTTGGAAACATAAAGTGCACACAATAAAAATCACTTCTTGCTTTGTTATATTCAATTAGACAGTCAGTATTTATTATGTACGCAAAGGATTCCTTGCAATAAATTAAGACTGCTAAACCATGACAAATTTTGCAATGACCCTAGAGGCTCTTGTCACTCTTCTTTCAGTGTTTAATGTCACACAGCTGTGCATAGTTCCAGAATTAACATGGGTTCAATTGCAGAGCCTACCTGCATTTAAAAGTATATTTTATTGCCAACTCATTTAGCAAGGGATACACAAAGTCTAGTGCAAAGAACATTAGCATGTGTGCAAACTTCATTTTAAAACTCCCATGAAAAGTCACACGGGTGGTAAGTCAGAGCCAAATTCAGAAGGGTCACATCATGTCTAGATTGAAAGTAAGACTAGAAAGCACACTGTGAAAGTCCTTAACCCTCAGGTCTAGGGCCTCCATCCCACTTGTAACTTGGGTACTGTTTGCATTCGTGACCTGCTGTTTTCATTCTAGACCAATGGCTTTCAAAGAAAACAATACTCACTAGTGGGATTAAAGGTAGAAGATGGGATTGGATAAAATTGCAGTTAGGTTTGGGACTAGGTCAGTTGCAGGCAGCACGCTGGAGCTGTTGGATGGATTCCCAGTCAGCCTCTGCCTCCCCTTCCTGGATCTGACCTGACAAGCCACCCTGGAAGCAGCTTCTAGTGGAAGTGTGGTGAGCTCTGGCCTTTCCAGGTCTGTTTCTAAGTGGTTACGCCTGGAGTCAAGGAAGAAATGGAATGTAGTCTGAAGCACCGGTGTAGGAGGGAGAGGACATGCTGAGGACCACCTACTCTTCAAGAAAGTTTCAGAATCAAAGTCAAATAAATTCAACAAGCCTCCCCATAAATTTTGTTTAAGATGCCTCGGAGTGGGGATATTTATTGTGTAGTGTGCCAGAACGATCATGGACAATGGAAATGAGCAAGCCTGGTTTTGATCCGGGCGTCTATGTTTACCAGCTGTGGGGCTTCAGTCAAGAAATTTCTCTGTGCCTCAGTTTCTTGGTTTACAGAATGAAAAGGTACCAAAGCACTTCCTTCCCTTGGGAGTATAGAGCAAGCTGAATAGGGTATTCAGAATGCACTGGTGTCTAATAACTACTTCACTATAGTAATATTTCCTGCCTTCTCGAGAAATATTTGAGACTATTCCATTAGATCACATTCTAAAAATCTGACCGATTGTTTTGGAACTATCACCAGAAGCCAAGTATTGCCGAGCTAATAATACCCACTGAATAAGGCTCCTGTAAAATAAACCCTCTTTTCTTTAAGAACAGAGTTATAATTTAACTCACAAGAAATAAAATGGCCTTGTTAAAGTAGATTGAGGAAGTTCTTTTGGTTGTTGAGTGTGTGTGTGTGTGTGTGTGTGTGTGTGTTATCATTAGGGCCTCAATACAATAAAGACAGTAGGTCCCAGAATGTGTGTGTGTGTGTGTGTGTGTGTGTGTGTGTTATCATTAGGGCCTCAATACAATAAAGACAGTAGGTCCCAGAATGTGTGTGTGTGTGTGTGTGTGTGTGTGTGTTATCATTAGAGCCTCAATACAATAAAGACAGTAGGTCCCGGTTGTGGGTCAGAGCGAAGCTTAGTAATCATTATAAAGAGCTACTTACATAGCGTAGGCAAAGCCTAAAGCTGGACATAGCAGAAACCACACAGTAATTTCAATTTGTCTAGTTTTTTTTTTAAAAAGTTATTCTGATTTTAATGGTAAATCTAGCTTAATCCAGTATAGCCTAAACATTATTTGAAGAGTAATTGAATACAAAAAGTTATCTAGTAAGATGGTTTTCATTTTTTTCACATTAACTTTAAGAAATCTGGTGTGTGTATTTTGCATTTCTAGTCCACCTCTGTTCAAGCGGTAAAACTTGAACAAAAGGTAGATCTGCCAGAACAATAAATTTGTATTTAACGGAAAAATACTGTGTACTTTTTGTAGAAGAAAACATGTTAGGTTTTTTTTTTATTTAAATTTAAGTTAATTAATCTTTGCTAAATCAAAGACAAACCCCAGCTCCTAGATGACAATATGGTAACAGTTAAAAAGTTCCTAACAGGCAAGAGATAGACACTGGGGGTTCTATCTTTCTTTTTGCTTCCTGCACACATGAAAAAAAAAATGACTGACATTTGGAAGCTGAAATCAGTGACATCAACTATGATGTCAAGATGTCACCTGGAGTAGACATCAGACTTTTGACAGCTTCGGTGAAAACATTTTGTTCTGTCAGCATAGAATATTCGTAAAAGAAGAAAGCTACTCTGTTACAGAACTTTTGTGAAAATAATTCTGGAAAATGCCGAACTTTGCATGCCCTTTGGAGCTAGTTTACTTATCTGAAGTGCCCATATTTGAGAAGCTGGCAAAACTAATGGACTACACATATAAAATCTCACTTGCCAATCATCCCCATTTCTGCTTCTAGATGCTGGAACTCCTGAGTTCAAACACTGTCTTCCCCTCCATACGGCAGTCTTTCCAATCCTTCTTTTTGGTTCCACCCCACTACTGCAAAACCCTAGATTTTCACAGGCTGTTCTGTGTGCTCATCTGTACCACGAAGCCCTCTGGGTCCTCTGTCCTTTCGAGTATCCCACACAGTGTCTTCCTACTTCTCAAGAGCTTTCAAGGACTCCCTTCCATTAACAAAACCAGTTCAAACTCAGCCTGGCCTTCAGAAAACTCCATAATTTGAATTTAACTTTTATTTCTGAAATCTCAAGTAAGCAATAGCCAGGTAATGAAGCCAAATTAAAACTGCATGAAGACCTCAGGCTCAATGTACTGTAAGGCTTTATTTCATTTTGTGGCCTCTGACACTCCCCCAATCCACACATTTATGGGCGCACACATGCACGCATGTGCGTACACACAGATGCATGTGTACATGTCAAAATGATACTTTTCTGTGCCTGCGATTTTCTGAAGAAGGACACTTAAAAGAAATCTCACACCAACTCATAATTGAGAATAAACAGAGGGTTATTTATTTAGGGGTAGACTCACAGATCACAGTCATCTGCTAGAATGGGAAACAGCAACCAAAACTTGCAGCCGGAAAAGAGGCCTGGCACGTGTTTTACATCGGCATAAATAGTATAAGAGGCCACGCCCAAGTGGGCTGGTAACTTAGAGGCTACTGGCAGTAAGAATTCCTACAGCAATTTTCTAAACTTCTGGGTTATTGAGATTCAAACCCCAGCTCTCTGAAGCTCTAACAAGCAAACGGCCTTATTGAATGCCAGCTGCACACTTCAACCACCAGGGAAAGTCAATGGCAACTCATTCTCCTCTCACATCCTTATTCCATTTGCTTCCAAGGCTTCCCCACATCACTCCTTTTGGTTTCCATCCAATCAAGAAGCGCTAAAATTGATCCCGTTTACTAGAAGATAGTTAGGTCTTTGAATGAAAGTCATTTGTTTAGGTTGCAAGGGAAGAAGCAGGGTAGGAAAGAGCACCACTTGAGTAAGGTAACATATATCCTTCCTGCTTGCACAGATTTATCCTGTCAGTAGAGGCTACACACGAGCATCTTCCCTTCCGAACTCCTAAAATAACCCACTAATAGATGCCCTGGGAATTATACTATGATGTTAAGGCTCTGAGTTTATGTGTTCTAACATATTGCTCCCTCACGATCTTTGCCCTCCCCAACTTCTCCCGGCCATTGAAATTTCACTTGTGGATTCGAGTTATTATTGAAAGTCTTAACTGATCTCACTGTGTTTCTGGAGATGTTGACATTCCTAAGTGAAATAGCAGCTGTGTATGAAAGCAAGCTTCAGATATACTGCCCAAAGCAAAGATAGGCTTACGTACTATAGAGCTTTGCAGAGCCTTTGTTAAATCAGACAAAAGACAGCACGGTAGGCAGCATTGACATATCTGAATAAAGAAAGTTCCTCAACTACACCCAGCATCCAGAGCATTAGAACATGAGCCCAGTCATGTGAGTGATTATGTGGCAAGCACTCCAGTGTCTAGAAGAATGATTATTGTTCTATTTGTGGTTTGTTTGGTTTTTTTGCTGTTATTTATTTATTTATTTATTTATTTATTACTCTTTGAGGTCCTGCCACCCAGCTTTCAAATAAATACAAGAAGACTTTATTCTTACTTCTGGATACCTGGCCTTAGCTCGGCTTGTTTCTAGCTAGTTTTTCTAACTAAAATTATTCTGTTTATCTTTAACTATGATTTGCCTCTGGTCTTTTACCTTTATTTTCATTTATTTATTTAATTGTTTATTTTATTTATTTATTTTTGTTACCAGGTATTAGCATTTTGATACTTTGGGGTTTTGTGTGTGTGTGTGTGTTTTGAGGTGTTTCAAGACTGGGTTTACTCACTTTGTAGACCAGATTTGTATAGAACTCACAGAGATCTGCCTGCCTCTCCTCAGGCAAAACATGCCCAGCTAACTTACCTTTTTCTATATATCTTCCTTTCCTTCTTACTCCATTACTTTTTCTATATATTTCTTTCCTTTTTACTCCATTTCTGGCTGTATGGGTGGCCGGCCCCTGGCATCATCCTCTCCTTTTCCTTTTCACATTCCTACCCCTTTCTGTTTGTTGAAGCCTAGATTTCTCCTCCTATTTGTTATCTCTGCCTGCCAACCCCACCTACCCCCCTCTCCTGTCTGGCTACTGGCCTTTCAGCTGTTTATTAGACCAAACCGGTGTTTTATGCAAACAAAATAACAGTTTTACAGAGTTAAACAAATGCAACACAAAAGAAGGCAACACATCTTAGCATCATTAAACAAATATTCCACAGTGTAAACAAATGTAGCACATCTTAAACTAATATTAAACAACAAATGAAGCTTTTTAGGCTTGTTCCTATCATTTTCATCAGATAGTTATCTAACTGGTACATATCATGTGATCCTGTGTCCTCTAGGAATAAAACCAAACATATATATGAATTCAAAAGGCCTTTCCTTAAGAGTATGTGGCTATTTCACAGAGCAAGAACAACCTTTTCTAAGGTCATTTGTGTCAGAAAGTATGCCCAGTGCAGCTGTCCAATGATAAAAGACAACCTCTACTGTCCTGCTTAAGTCTTGGGGTTCCATGAGTGGCCATATGTCTTTGAGAAAGCCTATAACTCTGTGAAATTTGATTAATTTTATTAGCTTACTGAATTGTTATCAGGAGTTAAAAAGATGCTACAGATTAAGTATTTGTCTTTATACTTGGTACATGATGAAATGTTGAATGCATCTAACTACCTCTCATTCAAACTATGAAATACCAATTGACTTTACCTATGAAGATATTGCCACTATATCCCAGAAAACCAATCAAGTTCACAACTAATACATAGTAACTATGTTGGCCACTTGAATAATGAGCTGGATGGTATTCTCTTTGCCACTATGAACTTAAGGAGAAGGTCACCCAGACTTTTGAGGGCTACTCTTCTGGGAATCCAAAACAGAAACAGAAATTTCACAATTATCACAAGGCAATCTCTAAAGGAACACATATTCCTTTATTTTTCTAAACCTTTCTAAAGATTTCTAATATAATGCACAAAACTTTGATTCCTACTTAAAACTAAAAGTTTCCCCAAGTTCATTGCTTTGAATGTAAATGTTATGAATAGTTCTGAAGTTATTTATGATCCAGGGATTGGAAGCTGTGGAAAAATAATCTCAATTTTTGATGGTTCACAGCAACCCTTTGGTTCACACAACCCTTCTAATGTTGTCTATACTGCCTGGGCAGGGAGAAAACCAACAGGGCTGGTGAGATGGGGAATTTGTATGAGTTAATGGGAATGCTGTGGCTGACCAACAAAGAAACTCCCCCAGCCAAAACCAACACAATGATATCAACTTGGAGGAAGAGAAGCCTGAAGCATAATAATGTCACGCATTATAACCTTATCAAGTGGTTGAAGTAACTCGATTTGAAGGACTTAAAATGCATTTGTGGCTTCTTTGGGTGTAGCAGGATCTCCATGATGAAGTTCATTATACAGCTTTTCCCCATCTTCCTTCATCTCATCAAAAGAAGGTCTCTCTCTCCCTCTCCTCTCTCTCTCTTTCTTTCTCTCTCTCTCTCCCTTCTTTCTTCTTCCTCTTTCTCCCTCTCTCTCACTCTTCTCCCTCTTTTTCTCTCCCCCTCAGATGCTACCAATATTCAGAAGACAAAATCCATGTCCTCAAGCACGCAAAATGCCAATACATTGCTATTCATTTCCAAAGGTATGCCCCTGTTCGCTTGCTATATTTGCTCAGGGTGTACTTACCTGTCAGTCTCAGAACCATTTCTCTCTCTTCCAGGAAGGTCTATCAAAACAATTGCACATGTGCACAGCAATACTCACAGTAATTCACAGTTTAAGTTTACGGTAAAGATACATTAAAAACTTCAAGAGTGGTTACAATCAGATTTTCTACTGAAGAAGATAGATGCAAGAAAGTAGTAAGTGGTTTTCATTTCTGTGTTAGGATTCAGTCCCATGACTTTGTGTAGATCACAGGACAGTGACCAGAGGAGAACAAGAGGCCCTTGCTAAGGAACGTAAGATGAGCTCTTTCACAGTTGACTGCCAGTTCTTCCTGCTCTCTCTGGAATCCTGACACCCCTGGTGGCACGCCCTGCACACTGGTACTAGAGGAGAACTGACACTCTTAGCCATCACAGATGTGCTCATGTGCCCATGTGCTGCCACAGCACCTTCTAGAACATGCTGGGACTTAGATCCTCACTTAAATTTCTGCTGAATTCAACTGTCATTCTACTGTATAGTAATATTATAAAAATATAACTTTGTCACTTCTAGACAGCAATGTAACCATAATGTGTGTATGCACATATATTAAAACGATTGCCTAAGATATTAGCTTTCTACAATCCAATTTCTTAGTAATTTTTCTGGTAATTAATATTATTAAATATTGTATTAGAATTAGTAAGTACACATCTGTGATCCAGTCACTTAGGGGCTTGAGGCAGGAGAATGACTAGTTGAAGACCAGGCTGGAATGCAGACAAAACTTTGCTTCCACAAGGAAAAAATAATAGTAATACATCTAATGCCACTTTCTATGGCAAGTCTTGAGAACTGAGCCCAAATTTAAAGTAGGTAATACATTCATCAATCTGTTCTTTTTCCTATTAACTGTAGACAGTATAAGAATAGTATGGATTTGCCTGGCGGTGGTGGCGCATGCCTTTAATCCCAGCACTCGGGAGGCAGAGGCAGGCGGATCTCTGTGAGTTCGAGACCAGCCTGGTCTACAAGAGCTAGTTCCAGGACAGGCTCCAAAGCCACAGAGAAACCCTGTCTTGAAAAACCAAAAAAAAAAAAAAAAAAAAAAAAAAGTATGGATTTGAGCACAGAAGTTCATTTCCCTATTAGGGGTGCATTATATAAGAATAACAAATTGAATTAAAATCTTGTATGTGGAAATACCACCAATGTTTTATATGTTACCCCTTACTCTTTGTTTTTTTTTTCAGATTAAAGTTCCAGTGGGTATTCTGTTGCTTCACGAGAACAAAAAATTCAGAAAATAAATCCACCAAAATGAATTTGCACAGTTTTTCATAATATAACTGAGAAAACAAAACAGTTTCATGTAAGAATGAGGCCACCAAGGCCAGGATTTACAGAACTTTCCATTTAAAGGATCCAAAAGAATTTTACTTCCACTGTTTAATTTTAATGAGCATGTAAATTTTTATCCTAAATTTTTAGTTTTGTGTTGTTGAGAAGCTTGAGGGGTGAAAATTATCTAAAGAATTTTAGATTATTTTTAAAAATATATTTTCAAGTACGTGTTTGGGAGGAGTTAATGTGCACATGACTGCAGGTGCAGAGTCTGGAGCATCAGCTTCTCCTGAAGATGTCAGTACAGGTCATTGTTAGATTCCTGATGTTGGTGCTGGACATCAAACTTGGGTCCTCTGCAAGAGGTTTATTCACTAGTAACCTTAGCCATCTCTCCAGCCCAACGATTACTTTATTTAAGTCTGTTTCCAAAGGATTTCATTTGTCATGAAACAAAGATAGTGTATATTAGTAGATAGTGTATATTAGTAATGTCTATTTGTCAATTTTGCATCTTGATACCCATGAATTGTCCCATGCATGTAATATGCAATTCAGTTTAAAATAATATGAGGTTTAACCTATGCAAGAATCAGCTCAAAGGAAAAAATGAAACAAACTGGGAGAATTTCTAATTCCAATTGTTCTGACCAGGATTCCATTCTATTTCCAGGAAGGTGCCTGGAATACATCTAGTGTAGTCAGACACTCCCAGTAGACAGACATCAGGCTGTGAGAGCAGTGTGCTGTAGGGAATGGTTGCTATATGAAACCCCTTTGATCCTGTAATTCGAAGGTAAATTTTATGACATCACATAGATTTCAATTTGACAGACCTTGGGAGCCACATCCACTCTGGGCCCTAGGCTTCAAAGAAAGGGTAAGATGTGGTGATTAACCTCATGTACAAAATTGCAGGGTCAAGCCACAGAGACAGTTTTCCATAGTTCCTCGGTGACCTGCTTTCTTGCCTAAAGAGTAAGAAAGAATAAGCAGCTGCATGAAATTGGCATTGTCCCTCGTTAGGGAGTTGGGACAGGAGTGCAACCAATGAGTTTGTTTTCAGACTCTGAAAACTCTGCCATATACCTGTCATAGCCCACCACTGGAGGACAAGAGTTACTAGACAATCTAGTTTTAATTTAGCTCGAAAATAATTATTGAAAATAATCACTAAAATGAGTGGAATCTAGAATATTTCCCCCACCATTTTCATACACTCCCAGAACTTTGTATGACTAAAAATAGCCTGTTTGTTTTTTAATAAAATCTGTGATATTTACAAATTTTTACTTATGCAAAGTTGAAATTGGATTCTTGTAATGTCCATCACTAACTGTAGTTCTTCTGTGTAAAAAAATAACGATTTCAATTAACCTTATAAAGCAAAGTGGAACCCCTCCTATAAGTTTGGCACCCAGTACAGGACTCAACAGATAGCAGACTCCCTGTAAATGCTTATTCAGTAAGTGCTGGGTGAGGAGTTACTTCCTATGGAGACTTTAAATTCTGTCAGACATTCTTTCCTGGTTAAGAGATTCAATTGTTTGTACAACTTGTGGATGACTTTTTGAATTCTTAATGAACCATGGCTATGGAATAAAGACCAAGCAGATATGCAAAGAGATTAAATCTCTCCCTAGATGTAGATCACCTAGAGTGTCAACAAGACAGTCTGGAGTCAAACAGCGATGTGGGCACCTGAGAGCTATATTTAGAGATTTCCTCAGAGTTCAACTCTTCTTTTAACCAATCCACTGGAAACTTGTTTACAGTTTCATCTGGAAAAAAAATTAACTGGGACAGGAACATAGACTACAAGCAACAACAGCCATGATAATGCTTAAGGTAACCTAAATCAAATCTTTATTCTCAAAAATCTCCAAGACTTCCGGTATACTGAAATAAACATTTAGGTCTACAATTACGAATGAATTTGAAATCAGGCGCTCTAAACTGTTTTAACAGCCTTACACTTGCCGTTCTTGTTTTAAATAGCTTCTTTCTTTTCTCTTTTATGGTCTACCAAATTACAGCTGCCTAACTGTACCTATTTAATGAAAGTGGATTCCGTTAGAGTGTAATCTTACCCAGCTATTGTTTTCTTCTGGAGGATATAATGAAGAACACATGCCCGTGCTTAGCGGCAGACTCCTGTTGCTAGAATTACGGTCTTAAAGCTGTCAGAACTGCTCAAGAGCAGGAGGATCCAGAGCTCGCTGGGCATATGAACTTGGTGAACACTTAAGTAGGCAAGCAGAATAATGCTGAGCAACTGGCATAGAGGATAGAAAATATGTGAGCAAAGGAGCTTTCTCTTTGCTTCTCTGGTGACAAGTCGTTTTGTCTCCCCCCCCCACACAAAATAAATGGATAATATTCTTCTAATCTATTTTTAAAGGCACAGTATTTTCAAATCAATTTGGTTTCAATTTCAAAAGGTGGTGTGTGTTGGTATGTTCTGAAAAGCAAGGTGTCATGTGACTTGGTCTAATAAGTGTGAGTGTATGAATGTGTTCCATGAGTGTGCACGAACTTGTGCCCATAATGAAAGTGGAAAGACCATTGAGGGAAGAAAGAAATCTATCAGGAGGGAGGAAGGGGTGAAAAAGATAGGGTGGTGGAATTCGTGGTGCGAGAGCAAAGAAAGTAAGGAAGAGAGAGAGGGGGGGGGGGGGGGGGGGGGGGCTAGGGAGGGAAGAAGAGAAAGAGAAAAGAAAGAACTTTTGGGGTTAAGAGAGAAACTGAGCCAGATAGCAATGGGGAAGATGAGTGAGGGCAATGGAGAGAGAGAGACAAACGAGAACAAACCGTAAAGGCACAGATGTATGAAAACGACATGTGTACTGTGCATCACCTTGCATCTTATCTTAAAATTTGTTTAGGACAATAGTCTTAAAAGACGATATCCTCACATTTTGTTCCCAAGTAAGCAATTTTGGATTAAATTCTTCCGGGGGGGGGGGGAAGTAGGTAACCTGCACATTGATAATACCAGTTGATAGGCCAACAGGGAAGTCACGTAAGGCTCTAACCCTAGGTGAAAAGCTACTGGTAATTGATGACAGGTGAGAAAGAGAATCAGTCATATCCAGGGACAAGCTCCCTTCAAAGGTCATAGGATACTCAATCTCAAGTGGTCAGCCCTAAACACATACAGATAAACAGCACTAAGTGGATTCAGCAGTGTGAGGGGGAGGTGGGGACAGGGGAGGAGTTGAGGGACAAAAGAAGGGCTAGAAATCATGTAAATACAGTACTCATGTATAAAAACTGCAAAACATTGTTAAAAGATATAAACAAAAAAGTATATCAGACCAGGCATGGCAATGCATGCCTTTTATCCTAGTATTTGGATGCAGAAGCAGGTGGATCTCTATGCTGGAAGACAGTCTGGTCTTCTTGAGAGTTCTGGGTCAGCCAGTGCTATGTAGTGAGACCCTGTTAATAAAAGTAATACATCCATATTTCTTTATCAAAGTAGTAATTGCTCATCCCCAAAGTGCATAGTCAGTCAATGTGTTGTCATAGCCATGAGGATGGCGTGTATTGGAACAGGTGTAGTTGCATAGTCAGTAAGAGACACCTTTTTTTTGAAAGAAAGATGCCTGTTTATTTGTGCAAATACAGGAGACCATTCTAAAATGTTCATATTTGAGGCAATAAATTCCCAATTAATTTAATACTACCTCACAAGCTGGTCATCTTAGAAGTACATGATTTTATAGCTGATAAAAATGGGTTTCAGAATCTTCCGAGAAATCTCTCAAAAGAACATCTCAGGTACTAAGACCTGGAACCACAAAGCCATGCTGTATCATCGGTCCTCAGAAGCAGAAGCAGGAAAAACTATGAGCTGGAGGCCAGCCTGTGTTTCCTAGCAAATTCTCTATTTAAAAAAAATGTGTCAAAACAGCAACCTCAAAAATAAATAAATACAAAACTACATTAAAAATGTAAAATGTGACATCAATGACTCAGCCACTGCCATGCGATAGGCATCTTCTTAGATTCAGGTGCTCTGAGTTTCTTTTGGAAAGTACACGAAAAGAATTGGCTTCAAAGCAAGTGTATAGACCTGGATCAATACCCTAATTCTGCCGCTTAGTTTTGTGTTCACCAACACCGCACTTTATCTCCTCTCTGTGCCTCCCTCCTAGGACGATGAGGATGTCAGCTGAAGCAGGAAGGTCGCCCAGCATGAGTTGCCCCATCACGGGCTATAGAGTCCTCAGAATGGACTTGGATAACCCATACCTTATGAAGGAAATTTTATTTGAAATAATATAAATGTGCATATGTGCATCTGTCATTTTAACTAAAGTTTATTTATGATTTGATATTCTTTCTTTAATTAGAAGTGATAAAGCTGTGTAATGAAACAAATAGCTAGTTGAAATCATCTGAGTCCACTTTCTGTCTTTTCTCATTACTTTCAAAATGTGATATTCTACAAACACATTTGTGATTTTCAATACCGACTAGAGTATTTAAGGTCTGTTTAAGATTTCAGCCCTACTGTGTTGAGAATGGAAGGAGACTGTTTTGAGATTTTATCACTCTGGGAATAAATAAATGTGACAAGGAAATACGTAGTGTGAGAAGAAATACATAAAGAGATGAAAAGAGCATGTACCCAAAGGAAAATGTGTGAGTGTGATAAAAACAGGAACAGCAACAGCCCCAACAACTGCAAACAATGCAGTCTTACCAGGAGCCAGAATAAAAGCACATTTTATACTCTTTGCTGGATTTACGACTGGCTGTACACATAATGCATTATTACTTTAAAGGAAACAGGTCCTGATTAGTGGCAAGTTTTTGCTTTACTGTGTATTCTTTTTTGCTGGTATTATGGGTTTGAAAACCACAGGTACTAGTTTTGAGATGATATTAGTGACTGGAGATTAACCTGCAGTATTTTTGATTAATTCATCAATAGTATAGTATTTATATAAATTATAGTAAAGAATGTTGTTTAGAGTACTTGTCCAAATTAATTGTGAGTTTATAACCTAAACAAATATATGCTATCAAAGTTTGTTGTCCATTAGACCCTAAAACTCTTTAACCACCATTACTGATACTGGAGTCTTCTACTTTGGTGGCTAAAAAACAACTTAACCTGCATATTTCAACTGGTCAGAAACACTTGGTAACTACTTAGTACCTTTTTGGTCTGTTACACGCTAATCTTTTTCATTTTCCTGCTTTTCCTGTCTTATATTTGTCTTGAGATTCCTAAATGGTGACCTCTTAGATGTAGCGCACCCATCTAAACCAAAACACAAAGGGGACAGATTTCTATGGTCCATTGTGTGCCAGGGATGACATCAGACTGTATGCATCATCCCATAAAATTTCACACAAGGTTTATATCTCTATTTTACACATGGGGCTGAAATGTGAATAATTCTTGTCCATGACCACACAGCTGGGAAGTTGAGATCTCACTCCCTTCAATCCCCTGAAATGAGATAAATATTCTCAACTCCATAGTTACATGAACTATCCTAATGGTAACTGGTTGTTATGTCATAGAGTTGATACTTCCTGGGAAAATTTGATGTGACTAGCTTAAAATCTCTCTCTCTCTCTCTCTCTCTCTCTCTCTCTCTCTCTCTCTCTCTCTCTCTCTCTCCCTCCCTCCCTCCCTCCCTCCCTCCCTCTCTCCTTCCCCCCTCTCTCTCCCCCTCCCTCCCTCTCCCTCTCCCTCTCTCTCCTCTTTCATGTTAAGCCTCACTTAGGAAGGCACTATGACTTCCCTGCATCACAAACCCACAAAGCTGAAAAAGAACATCAAATGCTAATAATTACTTACGGCCACGAGAAGGTGGGCAGAATCAAGCAAAGATCCTGTCCCATAACTTGCAGAAAGAGCAAGGTTATAATGCCTCTTTGATGTCAGGCATCTCTGAGCTATACCGATTGGAGAATACATACCCTAGTGAATTAAATCTTATGAAGTTCACAGGGACTTGGATAATCCTAAAGATTTCACTTTTCTACAAGAATTTCTTTTCTTACATTTTTTCAGATTCTTTTATTTACCATCTATATATGAGTGTTTAGCCTGCATGTATATATGTTTGCCACATATGTTCTCCCTGCCTGTGGAGGTCAGAAATGGGAGTCAGATCCTCTGAATCTGTAGTTATGGATGGTTGTATTCCACCATGCGAATAAATACTAGGAACTAAATGTCGTTCTGCTTCATGAGTAAAATGTAGTCTTAAATTCTGAACTATCTTTTTAAACATAAAGCAAAGAAAACCAGCCTACAAACCACAATCCCAGAGAACTTAGACAACAATGAGGACACTAAGAGAGACATACTTAGATCTAATCTACATGGGAAATAGAAAAAGACAAGATCTGAGTAAATTGGGAGCATGGAAACCTTAGGGGAGGGTTGAAGTGGAGAGGGTAGAGCCAGGGAGGGGAGCAGAGAAAAATGTAGAGCTCAATAAAAATTAATAAAAATAGATAAAGTGAAAAATATAATATCTCTCTCTCTCTCTCCCTCCCTCCCTCCCTCCCTCCCTCTCTCCTTCCCCCCTCTCTCTCCCCCTCCCTCCCTCTCCCTCTCCCTCTCCCTCTCTCTCCTCTTTCATGTTAAGCCTCACTTAGGAAGGCACTATGACTTCCCTGCATCACAAACCCTGCCCCTCTAATATAGAATTTCTTTATTAACAATTTAGTTCTGATATGACAGTATTCCTCCTTTCATGGCTGAACAAAAATCGTTCTGGAGCAGCATAATTTGAGTTCATGTTATTTACTTTCTCATCATTGTGAAAAAATTCCTAACAGAAACACCTTGAGTGAGAAAAGGCTTATTTGGTTCAAAGTTTCAGAGGGTACAACTCATCATGGTTTCAGAAAGTACAGGTTATCATTCCAGGGAAACCAAGGCAGGGTGGCTTTGTAGTGGTTGAAGTGTAGAACTCTTGCTTCTCACATGGGCAGCCAGACTAGACCCGAGCAGAGAGCACTAGACCAGAGCCTATGCTGAGTGTAACTGTCAGAGGACTGAGAGCCCCAGCAGCCAGCTAGACAGGTTCGAAAACCTGCTAAAACAGCACCAGGAGCTGAAGTCCAAGCATTCCAGCAGAGGCACCTCTGGGGATACATGCTTCACAGGCAAATGACGGCAGGGCTTATCTCAGCCAAGTGTTGGTTGTTGGGTAAAATACGCTAGCATCCATAAGGTCCTAGCACCAATTTTGCCTGGGGCATGGCATTTGTATTTCCTGTCTGTTATGTCCTAGCTGCAGGTTTTAGAGTCACAGAAGGCTAGATCATCACTTACCACCCATGATAGTCTATCCAGTTTTCAAAAGATAATGAACATTCAATCGTTGTCTGCGAGAAAATGCACGCAATAATGCCCCAAAGACCTTTTCTAAGATAATTAAAAAACAAGTATTACAGAATTAAGGCAAAAATACATAATTTCCCTTCAAATGAGATCGTTGTCATTCCAGTTTCTCCATCCATCTGACTACTGTAAACGTCAGCCCTGGAAAACTCCCTGTCTCTATTGACAAGAGAGGCAGTCACTCAAAGTCAAGCAGGATGTGAGATGCCGCATTCCGTGAAAAACTTAGTCTGATCTTAATTTTTTGCACTTGGTACATAATGACTTTTCCATCTTCCTTCAAAGAAAAGAAATCTTCGATTTCAAAACCATGTGTTAGGGAGTAGGGCTGGGGGAATCTGTCCCGAATTAGATCTCTCTGAACTAGTTGCAAGATTCTTCCTTCACGGCACCGGATTTCACAGAGTAGAGATACCTGAACAAATTGCTCAGCCCCGGTAAGCCCTTAGTTTAGTAGCGTTGAACTCCTCAGCTCCATCCCATTGCTCCACGGTTAGCAGGGCCTACTGATTGTCTCATCCACTTACTTGCTTTTTTCCATAAGCTGGATCTAATTTCCAAATGAAAGGCCTCTTGACTGAACATTTATTTTTACGAAGGAAGGAATGGCTTTACAGTGTCTGCCATCTCATTCTTTTTTTCCCTCCTTAATTTGGCTTTTTTATTCTCTGAAAGATGCGAATGGAAAATGTTTATCTGCTGGAGGGCTTCACATGCTTTTGCTTTACTGGCTGCATGAGTTCTCATGCCAGAAAGCAAAAGAAAAAGAGCGAGAAGAGTAAACGAATGGTCTCTGAAGAAACGTTGAGTCAAAAGCAAATTACAAATAGCATACCACATTTAAAACGAATCTTATCTACTATTCTACCTACTGCCCCAGAGTTTTGACAGTACTTTCCATCAAAATAACCACTATTACTGATTAACAACACAGGTTCTGAAATATATAGATATGTTTTAATTCAGTTAAGTGTATGGTCTTGGATCATTTGATTTCACCTTTACCTCCTGTTCTGCAAAATGGAGATGATGTTCACCCTGTGCTGCTATCATTGGGCATTAAATTAGATAACATGCACGAAGCATATCAAAGATCACCAGATCACCACATTCTAGAGGGAGTGATGATACCTAATTTGTGGAAGTTATTACAGGATTGTGGGTAGGCAGAAAAGGAGAGTCTTCTTAGCTCAAATTCAGTAGAACCTTGTTAATTAAAAAGTTGTGGCAATGTTGGTTCCTTCTGATGGGCCTGAGGGAAGATCTGTCCTGTGGCTTTACTGTAGTTGCTGGTGGTCTGTTAATAATCTTTGGTGGCCATTGGCTTATCAGTTTCTGCCTTCATTTTTCTTTTTCTCCCTCCACAGGATATGTGTATATATATATTTATAATATATATGTGTGTGTGTATATATATATGTATGTATATAATTTTTTTATTTTACATCCCAATTCCAGTTTCCATTCCCTCCCCTCCTCCAATTCCCTCCACCTATACCCCAACTCCATACCCCATCCATTCACTCCTCAGAGAGGGTAAGGCACATTGCTTTGGGGAGGGTCCAAGGCCCTCCGTACTCTATCTGGACTGAGCAAGGTATCCATCCAAAGAGAATGGGTTCCCAAAAAGCCAGTACAAGCAGTAAGGATAAATCCTGGTGCCACTGCCAGTGGCCTCTCAGTCTCCCCCATCCATGCAACTGTCAACCACATCCAGAGAGACTAATTTGGTCCTATGCTTGTTCCTTCCCTGTCTGTCTGGAGTTGGTGGGCTCCCATTAGCTCAGGGACACTATTTTAAAGAGTTTCCCCATCACATGGTCTTGATTTCTTTGCTCATATTCTGACTCTTCTCATTTTTCAGTCAGCTGGATTTTGGGAGCTCAGCCCATTGCTCCGCTGCAGGTCTCTGCCCCTCTTTCCATCAGTTGCTGGATGAAAGTTCTATGGTAACATTTAAGATATCCATCAGTCTGACAACAGGGCAAGGTTAGTTTGCTGCCTTCACATTTTCATAGCATTCTCTTTGTGCTGCCCAACACCGTGAAGGGTATTAAGTGAGAGAGCTAGCTACTAGCTACAAAAAGACTCAGTCTTTGGGACAGATCTAACGGGAGACCACCAAGTCCAGTTGGAATGGGACTGATGGAACAGGGGACCAAACTGGACTCTCTGAATGTGGCTGACGGTGGAGGAGGACTGAGAAACCAAGGACAATGGCAATGAACATGAACTCTACAGCATGGACGGGCTCACTGTGAGCCTTGTCAGTTTGGTTGCTCACCTTCCTGGACTTAGGGGGAGCTGGGAGGACCTTGGACTTAACATAGTGAAGGGAACCCTGATGGCTCTTTGTCTTGGAGAGGGGTGGAGTGGGAGTATGGGTGGAAGGGAGGGGAGGGAAGGGGGAGGAGATGGAAATCTTTAATAAAAAAATGAGAAAAAAAAAGTATTCAACTCTTGTTCTTTCAGAAAAAAAAAGACTCAGTCTTTCATTCAACACTCAGCTTAAATGACTGAGCATCAGAACTACTACAGATGTCTACCAGTTTCTTTCTGCTTCCCCTTGCTCAGGAACAACTCACTACCTTTTGTCTCAGTTCCAAACCTCATTGTAAATCAGCACTTCAAATCAACTCATCTATATTTCACAGACAGATTATCATTCTGGTAATCTATCTTAGATGTCTGTGTTGGCTGTTATTATTAGATAATGAATTGTTCCCAATCAATGTTCAGTTGTGATTGTGAATTCCAATTAAGAGTGTTCATCATGTATTGTACCATAAATCAACCTAATCCTGCTAACTCGCTGTATGTGATTGCTAAAAAATATTCTAAGAATAAAACCTTTATATTTATCCAGTTCCATAATTTACTTTTCTTTGAAATTATAGAAAATGAATTAAATAAAATAAAAAGTATAATGTCTTCCAAAGATGTTCGTAACCTGACTGCTGAATATTTTGAATGTGTTAACTTATATGGCACAATGGATTTTGCTGATCGGTGTCGTGACTTTAGTGGAGTACATGAATGGGTCCAATCTAGTCACAAGAGGCTTTAAAACTAGAAAAACTTTCCAAGCTAGAGTCAAAAGAAGATCTTACTAAGATACAGTGTTACGGGAATGAAGTTTGGAGAGTCCCCGATCTGCTTTTGCTAGCTTTGAAGGAGAAGGAAGAGGTTTCTGGAGTCCAGCACTTTGAGCAGCCTTTCGCTTTGAATAAAGCAAGAAACTGGACCATGATCATCCAGCTGCTGAAGAGCTCTGTGAAGGATTTTCCTTCACAGATTGAGCTACCCCGCTGGGATGACTTTATTCAACTCCTCATCAAACAATACTATTTACCTAGAGCAATGGGTCCCCAGCTCTGGCCACAGTCTAGCAGAGAGATTCTTAAGACAAGATTAATGTCTTATTTTAAAACAACTTATATGTAAAAGCTAAAATTGCAATGACATTGAGAATTTAAAATAGATGTCATCCATGACTGCCACAGTCAGGAGCAGCATCTAATAAAACATCAAAAGTAAAAATAGATTTTGGCAGGAGACCAAAGACCCAAAGTGTAGCTAATGAGTTAAAAGGCAAATATTAGAAAGATCCAGAAAATTATAGTTTTAATCAGAATTATTCTAAAATGACTTTTACAAGCACAAATAGTCTTCCCTGTATTGTTAATGGTAATTGTGTTTTCATGTATGATTTTGGTAATAGGGGTAACATGATTTAGTTGGAAGAATTTCAACATCTCAAAGAAAGTTAAAAACAGGTGTGTGTGTGTGTGTGTGTGTGTGTTTGTGTGTGTGTGTGTGTGTTTTAATTCTTCACTAAGTTCCGTGGAAGAAGCCCTCTCTGGCCTCAGAGCCTCTCTTTGTACTTAATAGCACCTGACTATGTGTGTGGGGAGTGAGAAGGGCGGTAGTGCTAGGGGACCTTCAACAAGCAATCTTTTATCTGGGTCAAATTTCTAGGAGTTGGTTGAAATCTTCAATGATTCCAAGATCATGTTAATTGCACCTATTTGTCAAGTTAAAATTCTATATGAGTCTCATAGTAACTGAATTGAGTGTAGCTATGTTTTCTTTTTAATGTTTTCTTCTAGCCCCTTGACCAACTGCTTCATATAACCATGCTCAAGCAAAGGACAAAGGAAAAGGCAGCCGATAATTTGTGACTTTGTGTACTGTGTGGTTACAAGACAACTCAAATGAAAATTGAAGAAATATTGTTGAGTGAGAGTCAAAATGCTGCTCCCAAATTTTGCCTAGAGAGTACAGCATCTTTTTCATGCTCTACTTAAATGAAAGCTTAAAAACCCTTACTGAGAAATGCAACTTTTTAAAAAGTGGGGTAGTCAAGTAAACTAGATTACTATAATGGCTATGTCAAACGTGGATAGATAGAGCAACCTTTCTCGGCTTCAATGTTTCAGATGTACAGAGGAGAGATATCCTTTAAAATAAAATTTCATTTTCAGGGTTAATAGATGATCACTTAGATCAGGGACCACAAGCAACAGTTCTGAGAACGTCCCTGCTCAAGGAAGATCGTACAGGGAGAGAGTTCTGATTCCTGGGTCCTTGTTATCTCTTCCAAATGAGTTCCCCCACCTGGAAGTTATACAAGAGAATATGAGGATGAAGACATGACCAAAATCAAATGGAAGAAGCTGGCCGTCTTAGGGGTGGACCAACTTGACTGACTTCATGCATTACCAGTGTGGGGACACAGTACTGCTATGCAGGGGCTCTGCCTTCAGTCATTCTCTTTAAGCTCTTCAAGTTCAGGACACAGGAACTCAGAAGTCATGGACTCGAGTGAAGTATTGGGGAACCATGAGCATTCAGCATTCTAACTTCCCAAAGGCTGAGGAGAAAACACTTCCATTGACTTTCCCACTGGACTCTCTGAATGTGGCTGAAAATGGGGGCTGACTGAGAAGACATTGATAAAGGCACTGGGACTTGTTTCTGCTGCATGTACTGGTTTTTGGGGATCCTAGTCTATTTGGATGCAAAGCTTCCTGGGCCTGGATATGGGGGAGGGGCTTGGACTTCCCACAGGACAGGGTTCCCTGCCCTCTCTTAAGGAGGGAGGAGGAGGAAGGAGGGTGAGTGGGGGAGTAGGAGGGAAATGGGAGGAGGGGAAGAAGTAAAATTTTTGAATGGAAAAATAAAAAAAGAAAGAATTCCCCACTTTTTCCCACAATTCATTTAGGACAACATGTGTGGCCAAGTTTTCACTCTTTAACATCTAAAAAAAAGTCATGTCAAATAAAACTATTTGCATAGTAATAAAAGAGAAGGTGTGATTTTATTATTCAGAAATCTACATATGAGGGCACATAAATAAATAGCAATAAATAAACAATATTGGATTATCTAACAGAAATAGCAATTCTTTTTCAGTGTCAGAAATACTTGATAATTAGAAATTCTTTTTAGGACTGGCCAAACAAGAAGACCGAAAATCTAATAAATTAATGAAAACAATCATAAACATTGTGCATTATTATAGGCGAAGCCGAATATATCCTTCTGGCACCTAAAATGTTTACAAGCACATGAAATGACAAATAACTAAGCAATAATTCAAAAGATAAACTCCGCTGTTATATTCAAAAGATAAACTCTGCTTTTATATTCAAGCACAGAAAAAAAATAGTTCCCATCATTTCACAAGGAGGTTTAACACGCCCTTCCTTGACTGGTGCCGATTTTGCCATGTTTTTTTTTTTTTTTTTTAAGGTCTGGTTAAAAAAAAAACAGTGAGATTCAAAAGTAATGCTGCAAGTGAGGAGGGGCCTGAGATCATGGCCACTGGCTGCTGTCAGAACCACTGAGACTTGGCACAGCAGTGTGGGACTGGAAAGTGGGACGGGAGAATCTGGACCGGGTTATATTTTTGAAATAATATTGCAAACAAAAAAACTTCTTAAAATCCATTAAAAAATGCTAGAACTGTGCAGCTGGTAGGAGCAAGGGGGAGATGTGCTCTTATTTTAAGCATATGTATTAATTATTGAACAAAGCTGGGAAGGAGCTTGCAGCTGGGAAGCGCAGGAAACTGGAATTTTAGTTCAGGATAAATTCATGAAATTGCACTTCAACAGGGGAACTTGCAGCTGGGTGAGGGCAAAGGGACAGTGATATTTTTTTTAACTAAAATAAAGTATCTGAGCCCTTACTTTGACACAGTATTGGACAGGACATTCTGGAGTTCAGATCAAAGTAGAATCAGGCATTCTGTTGAACACAAAGTAATCTTTGGCTTCTTGGCTGAGCTGAAGTTTTCCTTTAAATGGCTGTTTGCTGTCTATTTTCTAGATCTCTGTAATGTGTGAGAATTCTCCTAGAAGTATAGAGTAATAACATTTTACCCCATAGTGACTCTTTTCTACTACTCAAATTTGAATTTCTAAAGGATTTTTTTCCCCTTGGGAGTCCCAAACCATTTTGCCATCTGTGACATTTGCTATTACCTTAAAAACTCAAATCATCTGTGTGTGTGTGTGTGTGTGTGTGTGTGTGAGATGTGTTATTACTCTCATTAAAAATAGTTGATCTACCTACCAGTAAACTGCATTCTTAAAAAGCAGGATACAGTAATACTTAAATATATGTACACAATGGATTAACTTTTATATAAATTATAATCATATTTCTTGAGTAAATCCCTGTCTAACAAAAATTAAATGTCTCTGTGGTTCCTTTTCGAGGTACAGTTAACCTTTAACAAAGCAGCTAACTGTGAAAACCATGGGACAATAGACAATTTTTATTGCTATTTTTTAGAGCAAAGTAACCTACCAAGTATTTATACCAGTGCTTTTTTCTTCTCTGTTCTTTCCTTTTCTTTTCTTTTCTTTTCTTTCCCTTTGTTGTCTTCCTTTTAATTAGACAGTGTCTCACAATGTGGTCCTGACTAACTAGGAACTTGTAATTTCATCCTTGCTTGCCTCAAACCCACAGAAATTCACCTGCTCCTGCTTCCCGAATGCCTACCCTGTATCGCTAAGCTAATCATGGTTATTTTGGGAAAGGAAGAGTTTTGTTTTGTTTTTTAAAGACTTAAAAAAATAAAAATGTTTTTGGTTAATTGAAAAAAAAACAAAACCTTTCACTGTTATGAGTTTAGAAGAACCCTGTATTGTGTTCAAGCTTATTTAAGGGACATTTGTGTCTTCTTTATGTTGCTGGTTCTTGGACAATCTTTGTGTCAAAATTTCTAAATAGATATCAAAGGAATACATGTAAGTAAAATCTTATTCCCCACAATTATGTATCTTTTTGTAGGCATCTGCTGATCATTCACAAAATATTGGTTCATATGATTTTGTAGAGCCTGAAAGCCCAAATCAAGAAACCAAACCTGTGAGTTATTTTCTTTGAGGTGGTAGATTTGCTTTATTCCTTTCTCAGGGACTACTCTCTTTTCACTCCAGTCAAGACACTGTAAATGTATTTCCCTCCCCATCACAGGTAACCTTTGATGTCCATGAAGTTAAGTTCCAGTTCCAAGTATTCCCCCTGAAATACCTCATATACTATGATATTCAAACTGTAAAGTTAACCTAACAATATTTTAACTTTTTTGCTGCAACTTAAGAATACTACCCTCTGCATAAAAGAAAGAAACAGGTTTAGTAACATTCACAGTACAACCTCTCAGGAGTATATTATTTGAAAGCATGTTTAATAGGCTTCATCATGCTTAGGTCAGTGTCAGAGTCAGGAGCTCAGAACTCTTCCCTGCCCTCATTCATTATAGGTCATTTCATAGTTTTATACTTTCCTTGGAAGCAGCAGCAAAAGGGTAGTGACATGCCTTACAGAAGGGGTTGCTTCTGGGAGCCATGAATGATTTTCTGGGGGAAAAAAGGCTGTTTCCAGGGTAGGTGGAAAAAACTCAGGACATAATTTTGACTGAGATGGTGAAGAATCAGAGGAATACAAGATTTATATGTCGGGGGAATGTTCCGGAGGGTGGGTGGAGTGTGTGGGAGTGGGAAAGGGATTCATCACTAGCCAGGGAGGAGACTCATAAAAACTTGAAGCATATTCTCTAAGATCCCAGTTCTTTCACTCAACTTTCCCTAACACTGATTATCATGATGCTTTCAACATATGGCCTCTAAAAATACTTTTATAATGATCCCACTCTATTTTTTCCAACCTAATATTTTATTCATTATATGGGAATTTCACACAATGCAATCTGATAGATTATAAACTCATTCCAGGCTTCCCAGGTCCACCCTCTACCCTTGTGCCCTCCCCACAAAACAAGAAAAACATGTATGTATATACCAAGTCCAATTGGTGTTGTGCATATACTCATTGGCGAATGGACAAAATCCCAGTGGCCAGCCCCTTAAGGAAAACTGAGTCCTTCCCCATCCCTCATCACACACTAGAAGCCATCTCCTCTAAAGATCTACACTTCAGCATTCCTATGTGCCCAAAGATATTTGCCTCTTGCTCTCATCCACACATATCACACATGAGTGGAAGGTGCCCATATTGGCTAGTGGGCTTCAGATGCTTTCTTTGTGTGAATTTTTTATCATAAGACTATCCTTAAATGTTTTGAGTTGTCAAATATGACTGTGAAGCCACCATTGAACCCAAGAACTGGGATGTTCCTGTACCTTGTTTCTATTTATAAATACCTTCCTCTTTCCAACTCCCTTCACTCCACCTAAAATTAACACTATTTAGTAAGCAATTTGGAAAATTAATGTGCCATATATAATGCTGCAACTGCTGTATTTATGATTCTCATTATATTCCTCTCTACCTGCTCTACCTGTGATTCACATATACATCTTCTATCCTCCCTAACACATCATGGTGTGATATACCTGTGCAGACATCCTCTCATTGCAGACAATAAACTTTTAGGTTGTTTCCTTTCTTGATGTTACAAATGGTACTTCCATAATCAGCCTTAGGCATGGTTTCTGAACATGCTCCTGTTACGCTTAGAAGAACTCTACCTAGGTCGTCATGTATGCAAGTAAGTGTTTCAGTGTCTAGGGTTACAAGATATAACCAACTGACCAAAAAGATTTCATCCTCATGGACCATTAGAGTTTCACACATATACCTACTTACTTCATATTGCAAGTCTTAATTTTTGAAAGGCTAATGTTATAAATTGAAGGATCTATATGTAAATTTTCATTTCTTATGTTAAACTAAAAAATTAAGGCTCTATTCTAATACTTATTAGATACTCTTACTGGTCTGATAAATGCTTATTAATGGGCCTTACCCAGTTTTACAAGATTATTTATCTTCCTAATATTGCCTAGGAGAAATACATAGGGATTTGCCGAAATGTACTGTATATTCAGAACACTAATTTCTAGTCATACAAAAGTTTGCTTGGCTATTTGCACTAAATACAAATCCAAGTTTATGCCAATTTTCTGCATTCTCTGTGATACATTCTTGTTTTCAAAGGAGCTATGTTTGATTTTATATATAGTAAAATTATGAGAAAGTGTTCCAGTATGATTTTTCTCTCATAGCCATCCAATGTTTTCATCATCCTTTTCAAACGGTGCCTTATTCCCTCAGTGATCTATGCGTCAGTTTAGATCTAAGTCCTCTAGTTTGTTTTATTGGTCAGTGTTAATGGCGCAGTGCTAGCTAATGAGCTGTGCTTTTATCATCTAGGCACACAGATTCTGGTTCCTCTAAATCGATGGGAGATTAACTTGAGATTCTGAGACAACAGAAAGTAGTTTTAATTGACTTGAGATTTTGAGACACAAGAAAGTAGTTTTATTAATTCAGATGACATACAATATTCTTCAAATGTCTGTGAACTATTATAGTGGGCAAATAGACATTGATAATATGAATAAAATTAAAAGGAGCCTCAATACTTATGAGACTAATTGTTATCAATAACAAGGAATGTGATGAAGATGCCCTGATGCTTCCTAAGTGACATAATTTTCCTTAATCCTAGACAAGGCTTGCCCATTAATTGAGTCAAATTAGAACAAAGGTTTGAAAATCTTTGTGTAAGGTCTGAGTCAGATATTATCATAAACACTTCATGATGTTAACCTACCAAAACACACTCACCATTGTTTAGCTGCTAATATTAGCTGGATGCATGTCCAGGATACAGAGAAACTGACACACACACAGAAAACTAAAGGCTAATTTGAGAAAACATCAAGAACACAGTTGTGTATGAGTTTTGATGTTGGTCTGTCATGAAGGCCATGTTTCACACCCCCGTTCCTCACTACCACAGAACAGGCTCTTCGCATTCCTTTCTTTTTATAGGGTATGGTTAACAAATAATATTTCAGTAATTTTTTTGCTTTGCAGTGGTGAAGTTGATGATTTAATTGGTTTCTAGGATATCCATTTTTAAATGTTATAAATGTAAACAGATAGAACAGATGCAGTACTGTAAAATAAAGATGTTTTTCATATTCATATGAGATTATTTTCTTAGAAAGATCTGCTTTGACCTGTGTGTATATCATTCTGCCTAACTTAAATCCCTAGGATACCTCCCTGTGGCCTACAGTGATGTCATACCTTAATACATAATGGTTCTTTTGAATCTAAGAATGCATTTTGAAGATACAGATAAGAGACTTTATTAACTCTTAGCTAAGGAACTTTCCTAATGGGCTTCAATATAGATGATGGGTACAGATGAATCTACAATCATTGTAGAACAATTACCAAAGCAGATCTTCCATCAGTTGGGACAGAAATCAAGGCATGGAATTGAAAAGGAGAAAGACGGATTTTTGGATGGACTTGGAAGGGATTATCGATTCCTGTAGCTATGATGTGGCTACTTGAATGCAAGAGAGAGGGGCTAAGCCTAGAGACACAACTGTGAGAGCCATTGGGATATACAGGTATTTAAATAGAAATTATCATTAAATCCCAACACCTGATACATTTGATGAGTTTGTCCTTGTTCATTCTGAGCAAGCCAGTGTTGCTTTCTTAGTCATCCATTTCCCTTAATGCTCAGCTTTTCAAACAAACCATGCTCTGTAATGTGGTTCAGAATGAACACCAAGCTCATAATTCTATTCAACAACCCCCACTTTTTCAGAAACAGGATTGCCCTTCAATAGTAAATGATTCTTACAGAATAATGAGGGGGCAGGATTAAAGCACTTAGAGATGATAAACTTGCTGTTCCCTGTGCATCTGATTATCTGCCCCTATTAGTGAAAGTGGAAGCACTTGATTCTGCGTGACATAATTGAATGAAGATAGGGAGGTTTAAGTAATGAGATGTAGTTTTCAAATTTGTGTTTTTGTGCACACGAGAGAACCATAAGGACATAAGCACAATCTGAAAGTTCGGGTTGCGGTTCATACCACTCCCCTTGTGCATCTCCAAATTATTTTCTCCTACTTGGCTATACTCGTTATTGACAGCTCTTACAAAGATGGGAAGGAATGGGAAAGTTCTTAAATACTGCTTTCTAAAAAAAAAAAAAAAGAAAGAAAAGAAAAGAAAAGCCAAAGTTCAAAACATCTGGGCTCTGCACTAGGAAATACTTTTGGTGAGACTGAAGTGGTTATGTAACAGATTATGCAGAAAGGGCAGACAGTGGGTCTCTTTGTTGTTCTATTTATGAAACCTTTTACTTTCACAGTAGCGTTTATCAAGTGCTCTGAAATGTTTAACAAACCTGTCCTGTTTTCCTCGCTGGAAAAAAAAAAAATTGAGTCTTATTTGAAACCCTTGAAGGCTTCCTAAACTGGGCAAGGGATTGCTCAATCATCACCCATGATTACAAAAGCCACCCATTCCAGTGCAATTTTTAGCTCGGTCTGTTTGCTTGTTTGCTGTTTTGAGTGCTGCAGTATTGTTTCTCTCAGAGCAACAGCCCCACCCTTTTGAGAAGTACCCTCAAATTCTGAGAGGTGAAGGGATCAGCCGCGATGGACAAACAGAATATAAACGAGGAAATTAAAACCAAACACTTGGCCCAGGTCTTAGACCAAAACCATCTACATCCTCTATCCAAGCTCCACCTAAGTCAGAGAGCTGCAGTATCACCCAGCTCGGTCCCTTCTGACTTGGTTAGAGAGGTAAAGCAGTTGTTCCGGGAAAATAGCATCGTCAAGCCGTACTTCCCTATGGAGGGGAGAGTGGTGTCAGAATTGCAAGAAGGTCCAAATCAGAACACCTGTGTGCCAGATCCGCCCAGCTGCACCCGAGGGCCGGCCAGCGCTGCCTGGCGCCATCTGCTCAGCACATGAAATGCCAGTTTCTTGCTGAAGATGGGTTGGAAGGATGAGCGTCTTTAAAGGAAAAGCTCACAGCTCGCCTATGACATCCTTAAACTTTCTCACATTTTAAAATAAACAATTTTAGGAAGAGGGGATTAAAGGCTTATGTTGGAGAGATGACAAGGAGGGTATATTGTGAGCTCCAGAAGCATTGCCTCAGAAGTCCTCCTTCAGATCAGCATTTGGCTTTTCACTCTGGTGACGGATGAAGTATGACCCTACTTTCGGAAAATTCCAGGTGTTAAGCATGTGCACATTCCAAACATGCTCTCTGTTCCTGTGTCTGGGTTTGCAACAATCAGACCAGCAAGCAAATAGCTCTCTTCTCTAGCTCATCAGACACATAACAAGACTCCTAGCACACACCTTCACTTCCGGTTCAGAATAAAAACATGGCAGATAACTCAGACTCCATAGAACCCTTAGTACTCACTGCCCTTCTCCACCACACACAACAGTAACACCAAGAACAGTATACTTCTTTGAAATTAAGGGTTAATTTCCTACAACCCATCAGCGTATCCCTATATAATGATCATCTTCCATTAACTATGAGTAATTATTATGTGTTTGAAATACTGTTTTTTTTCTTTCACTTAGCCTTTGGGAGTGTTTTGTTTTGTTTGTTCTAATTTTTATGGAGATTTAGAACATGCATCCTTTTTAGAATTATCTTCCAGGGACGGAAGACAAGAACTTTAATAATCTTCATTTTTTACAGGCAAAATTATATAAAGTTATTTAAATTTCTAAATCGAATTAAAGATTCAATATATTCAAAACAGCGTTTTCTACTTTTACAAAAATGAGAAAAAAAGAGGTCTCCCCACTTAACCCAAGAAGGCAAAAGCATTTTATATTTTAATGGAAAAAAAATAATTCTGACCCTAAGATTAAGGTTGCATAGAACCACAGACACCAAATACTATGCTTGTCTGTCACCTACAAGGTCTCTTTCTATACCACCTTTCTTCCCTCCTTCCTCACACTTTTAGTGCGTGCTTTCCAGGACACCCAGAAGCTGATAGGATACAGAGAGATTAAGCCAAATATAAAGAAAAGCCCTGGGAACCTGGAGGTGTTCAACCAATGCTAATTGTGTGCAGCTTCTAGAAGCAAGACACCATCTACTTCTCAGATATCTGATGACACTAACACTAGACGGAAGACGTTGCTAAAAATATACAGGACTTTTCTAGTGAAACCACATTTGATGCCAGGCTGCTTTATGCATGGATAAACAATTACTATGGCTTGCATTTACTCTATTTGATTTGTGTGTGCTTGAGTCACAAGCAGCTGTCTGTGGTTTTGTTCCTTCCCCTTTCATGTATCTTAGCTGCAGACCACCACTCCTTCGGATCCCTGCACTCAAGCCCACTGTGATGACTACTACTACAGGCACTTTGCTAGATCTGATAGCGTGGATTAGAAAGCAGTCATCTGTACACTGCTTTGGCCGTGCACTTTCTTAAGGTATTTTAAACAGTCCTTGAATCTTCTGAAATTCCTCCTCCCACCGTCAAAGCATCCTCTGCATCCAGTCTTTGGTTTTCCCAGAAGTGAACTTTGTTTTTTCAAATAGAATTATTGGTGTGGTAGAGCCACATGATTCTTTTTTGATGTCTCCTATGAACCACTGTTGTATTATTTTGTCCTTCATATTTTAAGCTCTAGGGCATCAAATATAGATGCACTTTTGTGTTGAAAGCTTGCAGTTTCTGAAAAGAAAATATCAGAGTGTGCACTCCAATGCAATTTGTAATCAATGAGTGGGTGACCTGAACCCTAAGACCTGCACATCGGCGCCTCGTGTTTTCAACAACGAATAGACACTAAAATTCAGCTACAGTGCCCTGCAGCTGCTGTGGCTAGGGATCCCTTGGAAATGTCACTTCAAGAAGATTTTTCGTGCTAAAAGCTATTTCCTCCTAAAATATGTTGGAGAAGATATCCGTGGAGCAAATCGGCAAGCCAGGAAGTCTACAAGGATTTCCAATGTATTTTGGAAGTCTTGTATTAGTTAAGCAATTCCAAAGACCTTTTACAGAGTTAAGAAGTTCAGATTTTCTCTGAAATTTTATGTTTATGTTAAAAAACAAAAACAAACAAACAAAAAACAAATACCTCCTTACATACATTGTTTTCTTGTCTTGGTGCATTCATTTTAATTAAAAAGTTACATGTCCAGAATCCTGTGTCACCAGATCGGACTCCTGGGAGTTATACTGAGTGTGACCTCTTTCTGCCTCTTGCAGGGAGAGTGGGCTTGGGGTGGGGAGCATACTTCTAGCCTACGCTGGAACATGGTGGTTCTCTCAGAGGTGGGAACTGTCTTATAAAAATTCTTCTCAGGTTTTGTAATGGAGACCAGTTTACAAGATAATGCTAGAGATCTTCTTTTTCAAGTTTAAGATTTTATAATTCCAAATGAGGGTTTCCATGTTAAACTGGCATTGAAAGGATTACAGTTAAAATACTGCCTTGACTCAGAAGGACTTGGGGGACGCTTTGGAATTGTTTTTGGAAACAATTCTGTATTTTGTTTTTTGACAACTTCACTGAGTATGGGCACTGAGTTTAAGAAAACAACAAAGAGCCAAGTATTTTAAATGTGATATACCAATTAATATACATGATATTATAGTCACAAATTAGGACCAAGAAGAAATAAACACGTGGGTTACTTCGAAAGTCAGTTTCAGAACAAATGTCTATATTCTAATGCCACAGGAAAGAAATTTCATAGTGGCTAGTTTGGAAAAACATATGTTTATGTGCTTTTTAAAATCTATGTCTTTCAAAATATGTCTTCTATCACATTGGTTTCTCTGCTGTATTTCAGCCCATGCTCTGCTACTGGGCTTCCCAGTGGTGAGGTCTTGGGTACTTTCCTTGTCATTGCCTTCATTGGCGAATGCTGAGGGCCCCACCAATTCCACACTCCATTTTTTTTTATTTCTTCCCATACTTCTAATTCCTTGTAAGCTGCCTCTTCCCACTACAGAAGTTTCTTTGGTATTTTGCAAATCATAAAATTAAAATCAGACTTTCTTGGGGAACAGCAAAACATTTACAAACAGGAAGATAGTTAAACTTTAACTCCCGCTAAAATGTTTGGGAAATTAAAGGCTGATCTCACCCCTTTATTTATCACTGTGGTATTCGGCACCGTCAAATCTTTCCTGGCTGTTTATAGGACAGTCTCATTCCTACAGGTCATTCTGACTGTCCATTTATGCACCTGCAGTGCAGTCTGTCAAGAATGGCTAAAATGACTTCGTTGCTTTTTACATTAATAAGTAACAATTTTTTTTCACTCTGGCTAATACCCAGATTTGTGTCATTCATGTATAACAGAAAGGATAATAGCTTTAGTTTTATATAATTGAAGTGAGCTAGATAACTAGGAGATTCAGTTTTAGTGTCCATCCTTAGAAAGCTTGATGAAAACTCATCAAGCTGTTTCAGCCCACTTCTTACTACATGAACCTGGGAACCTCTCTCAACCTCAACATTTGAATGGATTCCTCAAGAACAACTACATTGCTTTCATTGCTACATATACAAAGGACCTAGTATAACATATGTGTCTAATAAGTGCTGGTTGACTGGGAACACAGTGTCTAAGACACTTAAAAAGGAAACAATTAGAAATTTGATTGATTTACCTAAAGAGTTTAATTACATCCGAATTTTTAGGTGTATCACTGCAAAGCTCTTTAGCTGGTTTCGTGTGTGTGTGTGTGTGTGTGTGTGTGTGTGTGTGTGTGTGTGTGTATGAAGTGGAACAATATAACAATAAACTATACAGACTCAAGCAAGACAAGTTGGTTTGATATTATTTTGTTTAATTGTTGCTTGACCTTAAACTCCAGTTCTGCCTCTCATCCTATATAATTTGAGGGACTACGTGGGGGGAAATAATATAACCACATGAAATATTAAGGTTAGCTTTTATGCTTTAGAAATGGACAGATTATGGAGATAGGTTAAACATATTCTAACTTTAGAAAACTCACTTCAGAGATGGTGTGGAAGACATCTTGCAGAAGTATTAAACATTGATATATTTTATAGAGATTGATACTGAATTTCTGTGGATTGAGGCAGCAACTAGATGACAGTAAAGCAGCAAATATTGACCAGGAATAGACAGAACAATCTTCGTTAGAGGAGAATCCCTAGCGTGTTTCTAGATTTAATGATTGTTGGATATGAACACTAATGACTTTTGAAGAAATAAATACTATTTAGTTTTTAATATGTTTGATTTAAGTCATCTATCAACTGTCCAAACATATATAACTCTTGAGAAAATAAATACATAGACCTGTGCCTGAAAATCTAAACATGTAACCTAATAGCCTATATTGGTTTCCTTTACTTTTGCCAGTGTAGAGTCTCATTTTATGGTTTTTCAGTAGATTATAATCATTTTATTTTCTTCATTTTATTGAAGAATGCTTGTGTTTATAAAAGTCATTACATGTCCTCATTTAAGGAGGAAACCAGAAATAGTAAATTATGCCTGCAGTAAACGAAATTAGGACTGTTTACTTATTTTTGGAGAACAATTTATCTTACAAAAACACCATAAAAAGCCATGGGAGAAACTGAAATGCACGTTGCTAGGTTTAAAAAAATGGGCAGCATACTCTCTGATTCCACCTGAGTGCGATTCCAGAAAGCACAAAGTTAGCAGCAGTTGGCAGGGGACAGGGAAGAATGAGAAACACACTGTCTTGGGGAGAGCAGAGGCTAAGGGTTGGCTGTCTGTCATCTTACTTTCTGCTCCATTGTCCTGTAACACTAAAATTATTCTGAAGGCGAGGACCATTAAATTAATAATAATTCTTTAAAGAATCACATTAATTTTCTGAAAGGAAGTTTAATGTTTTCATGTGTGTGCCCATTGTATTTAAGAATCCGAGATTTGATTCCTGCCCATGGATAATCAGTTACTATGGTATTGATACCATAACATTCATACTTAATAGAGTATTATATTTTCAACAGCTTTGGAAAAGAACCCCTTCCTGTTTCCAGTCTTCTCTGGGGTCATGGACTATAAGTTGTTTATCCTTTGTTTTATGTCTAATATCCATTTATGAGTGAGGCTGTACTGTGTCTTTCTGGATATGGGCTTTCTCACTCAGGATGGTTTTTTTCCAGTTCCATCCAATTTCAAGATGTCATTTTTTTTACCACTGAGTACTACTCCGTTGTTTAATTACCACATTTTCTTTATCCATTGTTCACTTGAAGGGCATCTAGGTTGTTTCCAGGTTCTGGCTACTACAAATAATGCTGTTATAAATATAGTTAACCAAACAGTTGTGTGGCATGGGGCAGTTTGAGGGGCCACTAGCAGTGGAACCAGTATTTATCACTAGTGCCTGAACTGGCTCTTTAGAGCCCATTTCCTATGGAGGGATACCTTACCCAGTCAAGATTCAGTGGGGAGGGCCCTGATCCTGCCTCAAGTGATGTGACAGACTTTGTTGACTCCCCATGAGAAGCCTCACCCTCTCTGAGGATTAGATGTGGGGTGAGGTAGGGTGGGGAGAAGGTGGGAGGACAGAAAGGAGAGGGAATTTGGATTGGTATGTGAAATAAAATTGTTTTAAAGATTTAAAAAGAACCTCTTTCCAGTCCACCCACTTTTCTTCTGTCCTGGCCGATGCTGTTTCACATTAATGAAGCTCAACTTTACAAGAACTCGTCTCCCTGAACTTTTATGCATCCTAAACTATGTGATCCACTATGTGTTCAAAACATGGAACTCAAGGAACACAACTTAGGTATAACATGGAGAAAAGTGGGGCTATTCTTGAAAGTCATTAGCCAAACATTGTAGTGGCAGGCAGGGAGGCTGTGCTCGTAGGATACAAGAATAAGATCAATGAGTGTTTATCAGAACTGTGAAAATATTAGCAGAATACTGAGGGTTTCAAAAGAAAATTCAGGAAAACCCAAACCAATAGGCCATAATGAAATGTTTTTAAACTGAAAACATTTTCCACTCTCAATCTCTTATACCTAAACCTTTTTTTCGCCACAAAAAACAGTGTTAATATATCAACATGGAAACTAGTCATGATTTCATAATCACAATTTACTTGAGTTGATTGTGTGACTCACAATTGACATTCACAAATTTAAGATAAAAGTCTAAGTTTTTCTGTAAAGCAATGTTTAATGATATTAACTGCGATAGGCAACACTTTCTGATTTACAAAGACAGGACAGAAAACTACTCGAGATGCAATAATAAAAAAGCATTGGGTGATAACTGATGTCCTGGAGGAAATCCACAAAGATGGGTAATTCTGACTACTCCACATGTGTCTAATCTTCTTTCAGGGCCACCTGGTATCCCAGGTGGAAATTGTAGCCGTCTTCAATAGCAAATTCTGGGAAACGGTGTATGATAGTGTAGATGGCATGTGCATAGAAATAAGATGTTAATACAGGGTTTACAGACGCCAGAAATATCAACTTAGCAACGGCCCACAACTATTGCTCAATCTACCAGTAGTGAGAGAGAAAGACATGAAACATATCAGCAACTGAAGAGATCCAGCCTATCTGGGCTCATGGCTGGCAGAGAGCAAAGAGAGTGAAAGAAGTTGGAGAGATGAATGCCGCTCTCTCTTCAGCACCACCAGCGTGGATTCTGAATGTCTTCAGAAAATGAGGCTGACTGCCAGGAAGAGTACCTGAGATCCCGTTGAGCACAGCTAACAACTCATTGGCTCAATGTTATTCAAGCTGCAGGTTTTAGTCATTAATTAAAGCAGGGATGACCAGCGTTTCCAAAGGACGTGGGTGAGGGAGAAGGAGGAAGAAGAAGAAGAAGAAGAAGAAGAAGAAGAAGAAGAAGAAGAAGAAGAAGAAGAAGAAGAAGAAGAAGAAGAAGAAGAAGAAGAAGAAGAGGAGATGATGACAATACTGGGCAGAAAAGAAAATCAATGAAATTTTAAAACGTGCTTCACTGGCAATCATAATAGAATTTATACTTGAAGCATTTTTTTTTTTTTTTTGCGGGGAGTGTGACAGTAGAAAGTCATACTGGATCACAACATAAAATACATTTCTGACTCGGGAAGAAAAGTTTTAAAGCCATTGGCCCCTATCCTAGAGAGGCTTGGACCGAGGTCAAGCAATTCGCATCCTCTGCATCCTCCATCCTTGGTTCCTTTGTGATGCCAGTTATTGCAGGGAAGGTCAGCCGGCTGCTTGCTAATCACATCACTGAAGTGTCTGGCCCGAGAAAGTAAGTGAGGACAGTGTAATCACAGCCGTTTCCCTTCATTAATTTTGCTTAAGAGCCACGGATACAGTTGTCATCACGGCACTGTAACCCTTGATAACACATTTGAATGTGTACTAACTTAACAACGGTTACAAAGAACTGTGCGTAATTTATCCCCCACCAGTATTTTCTCGATTAACTCAAGACAACAAATTTAATTCTTACACAGAGCAAAGATGGCACAGAATAAACCGAAAACAGGGTTTTTACTTATTTAAACGGATTGTATTCGATTCGGAAAACCCAGGTTCTAGTGAGAATTCTTTTACCATGGATACCATCTCTGCTGCATTGCTCTCAGCCTCAGTCCCGCAAATATAAGATGCGAAAGTAAAACTAAGTGATTGCCAGTGTGCCCTTCCGATATTAATTTAATCTCTTGTATGAGTTCTTAAAATATTTAAATTTGTAGGTGATGAAATTTATTTTGATTTTTTTTTCTATAAAGACATCCACCTTAAATGGTTAAACACATAGCAATGACCTTATTTAGTTAGCAAACTCAGGCATTTTTTTGTGAGTCAGTCTTTTGAAAAGAAAGTTAAGTTTCTTTTCTTAACTTAAGTTTCTTAACCCTGAAAATAACAGCTGATCTTTTAGGACATCGCAAAAATTATAGCTGTCCTTTACTATCTCATTCGCGTTATACAGAAAAAATCATGTCATTTAACGATTTTTGTACATTTTATCATATGTAGCACTTTATAAGCAGAAATCATTGCTGTGTGTGCATTCTAATCAAATGCTTCAACACCAAATACACCACAAAGCAAAGTTAAAAATCATGTAAGTCCCAAGATTTTAAAAACAACAGAGATTTTTAAAAAGACAAAAGCAAAGTCCCTGTCTTGCTAGGTTCCCTGTAGCTTTCTCTCATCATCAGGAGAGAGACAGTTACACAGAGGTTAGGTGCTTGGTTGCCTAAGTGCTGACAATTTTTTTGTTTTGGTTTTTGGGTGACAGCGTTTTTCTGTAGCTTTGGAGCCTGTCCTGGAACTAGCTCTTGTAGACAGGCTGGCCTTGAACTCATAGAGATCTGTCTCCCTCTGCCTCCCGAGTGCTTGGATTAAAGGCATGCGCCACAACAGCTTGTCTAGTTCTGACAATTTGATATTAGGCGTGAAAGGTCTGCATTTTGTTACTGAGGGCTCATATGCTGTTGCAGTTATTTCTTCTGTGGTTTCTAAAACCAGTGTGGGAAACTTGTGGGGTTCATCATCTTAAAGGTAGATATGAGTAGTAAATAGTCTTAAAAATGGAAAATCCTATCTTTCATTGAGTGAAAATAGGAGAAGGAAAGAAACAAAGAGAACGGGACTGTGAGAAGTGCCCAGGTTTGCAGGTAGATGACTACAGTCCCTAATCAGCAGAGGAAAGAAAGAAAACAGACACAGCACAATGTCAGAGACAGAGGGAAAATCTAGGCATAAGGAATTAACAGCAGACCATAAAGTGTAAAGATTAATACTGGGGAGACAAGGACTTTAGGTTTCAAGAGAACACCTCAATGCAGGTCAAGTCACTCTTAAAGACTGTGTAAGAGGACACCCCTGTTTACAGATAACTACAGTTTCAGATGATTTGAAACTGAAAATTTCCTCAGTGCTCCCATTTGGAGGAAGGCTTATATTTCATCCGGATAAAAATACTATCAGCAGAGACTATTGTTTCTAACAGCCCTGTTAAAGAAATTTATTTATTGCACACTTCTGTGAGATGAATTTAATTCTCAATATTATTAAAAATTACTTCTAATTTGTGTGAATTATGAAAACATCATTCAAGGGAAAACTGTCAAAACTAGAGGAGATGGCATGAAAATAATACACCTCCAATTTATGGATCCTCTTCAAAGAGACAGCTGATACAGAAACAAAAACAAAAGCACCCCGAATTCTGAGCACAGGATGCGAGTCTAGACACTCAAAAGCAGTCCAGAGTTTTGCTCTTGAGGGACGGTTTTAATAGCGTCCGATTGATTTTGTTGGAGCAGACTCGAAGAGTATGCTCAATTATTTTTGGTTCCTGTGGTTGAGTAACTAATATTGCCTTGGGTATTAAGACCCCAGCTTATTATGACTGTATCCTTGAAGTCTGAGCTATCCTTGCTTCCATTTTCAACATATAATTTTGCCAGTTAACCAGTAATGAGCCAGCTTCCCTTTTATGACAGTGATGTCATTCTTAATGTCAGCATTCGGCGAGAAAAGTGTGACAGTATCTATGTTACTTAGTTGGTCTATTTTGTGGTTTTCGGGGCTCGTATGAGTTCGAGTCTTCCCTCCATTCACACCACATGGTTCAGTCACTACTCCCTCGCTTTTTAGGGAAGACTAAGCAGATCCCTCTTTGGTATGTGTATAGTCAATTGTACCTGTTTCTGTACAGGCTAACGTAATGACATCAGCATACTAAGTGGGTGTGCTTTCCAAGACTTCTCATACATGTTAGGCTGTATGGTTCTCAGTCTTGCTCATTCATGTTAATTATTATTGTTATCATGATTCAGACTGTACCTATTTAAAAAGAGCTACAGACATTAAACGACAGTTTCCAAAATATTCAGATAGGCGGTGGTGAGCTGCCACTCAAACCCAGGAAACTGTAGGGCCATCTGATACTATAACAGGAGGCTAGGGGAGAGAAATGCAAGTGGGAAACAAAGGCAATGAAAAGTCTAAACACAGACAGTTGCTTCCATGTGTGGTGAGAATAGGGATGCCCTATAAGAAACACCACGAAGGAGGCCTGGCCTGATCTCATGGATGTATTCACATTCACAATCTGAGACATATGTATGGAGCATGTGCTGTTGGCATGAGAACATAAGACTGACTTAAGAACATCCCACTCTACTGATAACGCTACTGTAATGAGGTGGGAAAGGGGTGGGTATGTGTGTGCCTTCTGTGTGCGGGGGTGGCTGTGTGTGGGCATTGGGGCACCCATGAATTATCCTTACTAGTGGAGTCTGTGATAGGGAGGTATGTAGAGGTGGAGATGAAATATACTGTTGTGCTCTATGCCTTTATAGTCCCAAGCTCTGGAATACTTCAAGCAGCAGTTGGCAGCCACAGACGGCTTGTTTCCTTGTGTGCTTTAACACAGCTATGGGTAAACCCACATCACTGTACAATATTAGAAAGACTAGAAAAACAAAGGACTACATACTCTTCTTAAGTAAATACAGAATAAGAATAAACTTATCATACTAATATCAGAACCTGGTAATTATATATACTAGCTCAAATATCAGACAGTCTAGGGCCAGGATTTTTGTTTTCTGCCCTTACCACTTTATGAATTGTACAAATTGCATCATCTCTAACTCAGGAAAATAATTGTTTTTATTTATTTGTTTGTTTGTTTGTTTTGTGTGTGTGTGTGTGTTTGTGTGTGTCTGTGACCTGTGTGCAGACATTCAAAGAGGCCATAAGAGGGCATCAGATCCCCTGGAGTGTTGCTAAAGGCAAATGTGAGCCACCTGACTTGGGTTTTAGGAACTAAACTCGGGTCTCTAAAGAGCACCAAGCACTCTTAACTGCTGAACCATCTCTCCAGCCCTACCTTTTCAAATACTTCATTATTTAGAAAAGTAAGGATATTACAGTTAGCTTCAAGGTATCTAGAAGATTAAAAGAGTTACCACAATTGGGGGTTTGGAGTAAAGTCTGACACCAAGTAGATAGTAAGTCAATTGTACCTCTTAGTAAAATTTAGTATGTGCTTTAAGGATTTGCAAGCTTGTTTAAAGAAGCCATACATTTGATGATAACTAATTCTTCTTGTCATCAGAAGATAGAATATATACTTTATCTTATCCACATGGTAAATCATAATATTGAAATTTGCTATCTCTTCTTGTTGTGAGGCCTTGATTCATCTCATCATGCAATGTACTTATTCATTCATTGATTTTTCAAAGTTTTGTTTTACACAGGATAGGGCCATTTAATGGGTAATTTTAAGGTACTTGAATTTAAACTATTATGTGTACCAAGTTACAATATATTAACAAATAAATTAAAGGTTTGAAAGAAGTGATGTACATTGGTCCCATTTCTTTATTATGTGAATGAGTTAGCTGGTGATCTCTTAAAATTTTACTGTTTCCATGTGGTCTTATTGACTTGACTTCTGCTTTTCTAATGCAGCTAAATCAAAACTAATTTTAAGGTCTCAAAAATAATCTGCCATATAGATTCAATGGGTTGAATTAATGCTACTATACCTTAAACAAATTCCTTAATTAACAGCACAATAATTTCAACATCAGATTGAAATCACCAATCTTAAAGATCTCTCTGATTCAATTTACCATTTACCAGAAAACAATTCATGGCAAACATTCTCCAGAATGAATCTGACTAGATATTGGTGTTATTTGTGGCCTCCCTGTTATTGACTTGGAACCGAAGCAGGCAGTGACCCAAAGTTGTCATCATGAAACACTCATTGAAAAGCCATTATTTTAAATATTTGGATGGTGACTTTCTATTCTGTGGACAGATGTTCCTATTTTTTTATGAAAGAAAAAAATAACTTCCCAAACTTTATATCAACTGACCTCTTTGTTTGAGAGAACAGTTTAGATTTGCTTTAACAAAACCAAACCAACAATGAGGGAAAACATAATGTCCCTTTCCAGTTTCTATCCAAAGTCAATAGAAAAAGAAGAAAATATTGATAACTTATCTGAAATACTGATATGAAATTTCATTGTGCATTATATATTAAATGTTTCTATGCAACCTTAAAAAAGCAATGCCAAGGAATCAAAAAACAAATCCATGAATTATAACTAATTACAGTTTTTTTTGAATTTCAGATATTAGGGGAGGGTTGATAAAGAGAGAGAAAGAACACCGAGTTGGGTGGATAGGAGGTGAGGAGAATCTTGGGAGAACTGGAGAAAGGGGAGGAATAAGATTAAAATATATAAAAACTTTTTAGTAAAAATGTCTAAGAGACTTATGCAGACATTATATGTCATAAATCTTACCAATGATCAGATAAATAACATGAGGTGGGTTTATCTTTTTTATAGATTAATACCAACAACTAGAGGTATAATGAGGCAAATCAACTTTAATATGTGTTCAGGGAGTCACAGGGAGAAATAAGATTGTAATTCACCTTGATATTATCTTTATATTAAAGGATAACTACCCTTGAGAGGGCTGATTTCAAATGGTAAATTATTAATTATGATAAATCTCTTGTAAAACTCCACAGACAACTTTAACACACAATTTAAACGATTGCATGTGTAAAAAGAGCAGGCACAACTATTCTCCTAAAACGGAGTATACCGTTCCTCTTCTAAGACATTGCTGTAACTTTAACCATCAATTTGAAACAGTCGGGAAAGGAGAGAAGAGGGCAGAAATCTGTATCCGAGGGAATAATAAAAAAGTCTACACTCGGTCAGAGTCACAGCTGGAGTGAATTTAAGTCACCTTGTCCTCTTGCTCACTCTAGTCCAGCACAAAAGCAGAATGATGGATGCTTATACTTAGATTATCATTAAAATGGTTCTCCTGCTAGTCATGGGCAACCTTCCACTTGTATCAGCAGCCCATTCTGCAGGACTTACCATGAATGTAACGGAATATCCATGCAGATTCTTTCAAAAGAGTTTTAAATGATTTTTTGAAAGCTTAATTATAAAATGATATATTTGTATTGCGATATCCAACAAGTGTTTGCAGGTTATTTATTCCTTAGCAGGGAGAAGTTGGGCTAGGGTTAAAGGAAACCTTGGATAATTTCAGAAAGCAAAGCGAGCCGCTATGAAGAAACTACAGCATAGTTTATTTTAGTGGGTGCTCTCATGAATTCTCACAAGTGCAAATAAATACCGTGTTTTTATTAAACAAAACGAAATCTACCAATATTAGTGATCTCCAACTAGGTCTCTCAATTCTAACCAAGTTCAGTAAATTTCAGTAATTCTTTCCTCAAAACAGTTCTTAGTTCTAACAACTGTTCTTCCAGCTCTATCCAACTGTCTATTCAAAAGTCATAGAATTGGGATTACACTAAACAGATGTGTAAAAAAAATGCTTGTCAACTTCTTAAATATAACTGTTTGTCACCGACCAATAATCTACCTGTCACTTTTTTTTTGAAGTTGCTCTATAGCTCGCTTTCAAGTTAAATATATCTATCAAGAGCAAATGAGATGAGACAGAAATGCGTAGAAACATTTTTCATTTGCACACAAAATACTGTGAACTGCACATAATAAAATGATTGTTTAATTGTTTAAAAACTGGTATATTTTTTAAGTTTATTTTGAAGGTGGCCCATAATGTTCAATATGGAAACTGTAGAGGCACTATCAGGCAACGGCATAAAAATATATATATATTCCCATGATTTTGAAGATAGTATTTAAAATTATCTTTGGTTTCAAATATGTCAAATACTCCCCCTAAGAACTGAAATACATAAATATCATATATATATATATATATATATATATATATATATATAAATTGTGGAATACGATTTGTCCTGTATACATATACAGGACGCGCTATTTTTTAAAACCCGTTAGCAATGCCAGAAGTGAAAGCTAAATTAAAATTTCTGAATAAATGATCAAAACCACCTTTCCTACTTAATTTTGTACCAACTAATGAAACAGCACTAATGAAACAACTAATGAAACCCTGGACTTTCTTTGTCAGTTCCCACTGTAAGTCTTCATGGTGTCCTGGAAAGGATGCTGATGTATTTTCTATGTTGCTTCGCACCAAAAGTGAAAATAGTGCCCTACAACACCTCTCGCCAGCAATGTGATTTTTCTCTGTGCTCTTTCTTTCTGAAAATCCAAGGGTGTATTTTCGGAATAACTTACAACCCACCCACATTTACTACAGAAGAGGAAAAACCTATATATTAAGAACACTTCTCTTCCATGAAATCAGGATTAACCAATTCTGAGAAATCATGGAGCTTCCTACTCCTATTTTCTCTTTTGTGGATTAACAAATCGTTACATCTCTTCAAAAGAGAAAACTTGCAATGGCAGTAAAGTTTGTATTTTAGCTCCCTATTATGAATTTTTAAAATGGATGACTTTTAAATTTCAGTTTACTAAGTAAGGAAGGTCAAAGACTAAGTTTCTGATCTCCCGATGGGAGTGGGGTTATGTCCTAGAGATTTCCGCCTGTCTTTAAAGACGGATTCCCATGTCATCAGTCACCACTAAAGGCAATGGACAGAACTGAACGTCTTAGGCCTTGAGTGGTAACATAGAAAGAGCTGCTGTCAGTCTTCTCAACTGGACTTTGTTATTATGGTGGGCAAAAAAAAATCTGGGAACCAACATTGCTGTTCTAGAGATCACCCTACTTGAAAAAGCAGCACCATTTCTCTTGAGCTGGTTTTCAAATTTATATCCTAGTTGTGGAAAAACAACTACTAATATTTAGGAGACAGCGTGTCCCGTGGAATAAAGAAGGTAGAATAATAAATGTTGAAATAATTTATTTCTCTTCTTCAAAGAAAGAATCATTTCTCTTTTGATGAGAACACGTGCTTTAGACAAAACCGTAAATGAGATGACAGAATAGATACAATATAGTTCTCCTAGACAGCGACTCTCCTCCTGCCACCCACCCCGACATTTTGTTTTACTTACTCTTAATTCCATCAGGTTAGACTTTTTCACAACCCCCCTTCTGCATTTTAAGAATCTGTTAATTATAGTTAAGGACCTATAATGAAATATATTTTATACACTAAGTTCTGAAGGGCAAATCAAGAATTCAACTTATTTGGAAAGTTAATAATTAGATATTCAATTTGAGGAGTTGAAGTGTGGCTGCAAACGCTTTAAAAACATAATTAAGGAGGTCTTTGAGGGAAAGAAACAATAATGCATAGCTATCTGTCTACAGGCATGTTAGCAATATGTAAAGGGTAAGTTAGACTCAGATATATACTCTTCAGTCCAGTCTGTAAAGCACTCATGGCTTCTGGCTTAACAGGTTACTTGACAGAGGAACATGAGGGACCAGGACCCGAAGTAATGTCAGAAGTAAAGGCGCAGTGCAGAAACACCCAAGATATACACTAATTAAAACAGTGAGCCCAGAGAGATGCTATGTCCTTCTGTTCTTGGGAGAACTAAAGCTCTCTCAAACTAAGAAGATGGAGTGAGGCGTGGGCGTTCTGTAGTAGGCTATCTGCTAATGTCCTCCCAGGCCAGGACCCCAGCTCATGATGGTCCCAGCTCATGATAAACTTCCAAAGAGAAGGTTGGGTTAATTGCTGTTGAAAATGTTGGGGTGTTTCTCATGGAAAAAGCAATAGTAAGAGAGATGTGTGTGAGAGAGAGGATATGCGAATATCATGTATGTATGTACCCATGTGCATATATGTATCATTTTTTGTTACTTTCCTTAAATTCTTTTGAAGTCCTGGGATTGTAGACTTTGCAGTTCTTTGAGAGTGGAACTGAAATGTTTGGTATTTCAAAATCCTGGGAAATATTCTCAAATTACAAAAGCAATGCAACACACACACACACACACACACACACACACACACACACACACACACACACACACATTCAGGCACGCAAGCAGGCAGGCAGGCAGGCACGCACCAGACATGCAGACCATAAGAGGGCAGTAGGGGACCAAGCTCAGGCAGACTTCCCTGGCTGTCCAGCCTTAGCTGCCAGTCTTCCCTCTGCCTCCTGGGCTGTGGGCAGCTGCAGCTGATGACAACGCGCTGAAAGCGGGTGCAGCCGCAACTCTGAGGAATCAGGAAAACCCGCATCTGCTGAGCTTGGACCTCCCCCTCTGGTTGACACTTGTGTGATGTCCGTGTGCCTGTGCTGTTTGGCAAACTGGCTTCGATTTTGGCTTTCCACAAAAGGAGCAGAAGGTGGAGCTGTGGTGGTTCGCAATGCCCACAGAGCCCCCTCGCCTGGCCTCTGCACGCTGACCACACTTGGTGCCCAGTGCGTCTGCTTGCTTTGCTCTGGTGTGTGTAACCCTTCACAATTGACTGTCAATCAAACTGCCTGTGTGACAGACACCAAGACACCCCTGGGAAGTTCCCTCTCTCAAAATCGGGTTGTTTTCCCTGCTGTGTTGCAGGCACCTCAGAAGCTGTCACTGTCGCCTCATTATTTTCTTCCTCCCAGTTGATTTATGCGCAGTTCTACTTGAGGGGGCACTGCCAGTCTATTGGAGGTCTTGCCTGCCAGTGCAAAGAATTTGGCAGAGAAAGAGAACTGTGAAAGAGAGCAAGTCTGCTTTTCGGCAGCGTAAAATGTTTTGAGTGCCGGAATTCCCGCTTCGCTGTTACACCCCGCGCTGTCACTTATACCAGCTGTGAGTTTGGGGCACATATGAACATTTCATTTGAAGACGGGAAAGTAGCAGGCCCTATCTTCCAGAGTTTTGAAGATTAAACAAGCAAACACCCCAAGCGCTTAGAACCGAGGCTAGCAAACACATCTCAGTTTTTTTTGTCAGCTGCTGCTTCCATCCTTTGCATCCGCCTATTAGATGGAAGGACCATTCTGGCCAGTTCTCCCAAAAAACTCACTAGATCTTGAAAAGTATCTCGACGTAAATATTCCGCCCCTGCTCTAAACAAGCATCCCAGAGACAAGTAAAATATCGCCCAAGTCTTAATGCCCATGCAGACCCAGTTTCAGGAGCCCCCTCTCAAGTAGCCCTAAGCGCCACACCTGGTCTGAGTAAGGTTTTGACTCTTTCAGGGCGCAAAGGCGAACTGCAGGCACAGAAGCTCTGGTCCCTACCTCTCCTGGCTGAAGAGTGTGTTTGAGGGGGTTTCCTACCTGCCCCAGGCTTTTGCCCTTCTTACTGCCGCCGAAAGCCAGTCCTTGGTTCATGCCCGCAGATCGATTGGCAGCCTGAGCAGGAGTCTCCCCTCCCAGAGAGGATTTGATGGAGTTGAGTTTGGCCCGCGAGCTGCCAAGCTGGGAGCTCTCCACCATCAGCACCGCGGCCAGTAGGAGTAGGCATCGGGATGATTCCTTGCCCCACATCAGCGCGGCCATCTCCTGACTAGGGGTTCCCGCGGTGGGGTGGAGCCCCAAGAGATGTGAATGTCAGGAGAGGGAGGACGCCGACACTCAACCCCTCAGGTGGGGCGCGTGGGCTCCTCACAGACACGGTTCCCCCAGCCCTTCCTGGACTCAGTCTCGAGCCTCCAGGCCTGAGCAAACGCGACCCCAGAGAGACCCGCTCCTCTGGCGGGCAGGAAGTTCTGCAGTCCCTGGAAGCAATCAAAGACCAGGCGCCTTCTCGCCAAGGAGGCGTGACCCAAGGTGCTGGAAGACCCAGCCCTGCAGATCGCAACGCGAGCGTAGCTCTGTGTTCTGCACTTCTGAGCTCTTGCCCGATTTTCCGCGATTGAATCCTTCCCCTTAATAGCTCACGGAGCGGGATTCTTCCCAACTTTTTTTCCTTCGGCCTCGGTTGCTCTTCTTTCCTTTCCTGCGCCTTAGCTCTCAACTTTTGCCCCACTCAAGTCCCTCTTTTCCAAGTCAGCTTTGCAACTGGTGGTTAAGAGTCGCCTCCCCCGACCGGACTCCGGAGAGCTGAAGCTAGCTGAGGTTCCTGCAAGCGCACTCCCACCAGTATGGTGAAGAGTTGTCGCTTGGTTCACACCGGCCACCAAGCACGGCCAGCGATGCAGTGATGCGCTGCGCAGAGGGCCAGAGCTCTCTTTCTGCTCTCCCCCGCCCTCCTCTCTTTTTATAGCTTTCACAGTGGATTTTTCCTCCGCCCCCAATTCAAGAGTGACAAAGAGTGAAAACGTTTCTCTCACCCCCCCCCCCCACCCGGGCAAGCTCCTGCCTCCCCTTCCCACAGCAGGCGCCCTTACTGGGTCTGTCCCTCCTTCTTTCTCCCTTTCCTACCCTCCCACCCCTCCTTCACCCTTCAACGGAAAACCTGGGGTTCACCTCCAGAGCAACATGGGAGGAGATATTTGTGACTGATCACATTTCTGGAAGTGATTGGGAATTTGGAAACAGGCAAAAATGAAGAGGAAAAGTTGTCCCCATTTGTGACCACTGCCACCAATGGCTGTTTCTTAGTTCTCCCACCAACTTCCAGCCTCCAACTAGGAGCACTGGAAAAGCCCTGTGGGACATTTGTAAGTTAACTTAGGGGGTTGTGTGCAGCCTAGTTTGATTTTAGCCGGTGCCTCTCGGTTAACGAGCTATATGAGGCTGACTCGCCTTAGGTATATCATGGTGGTGCACATCGGATTCTGAGGGTGAAGGGGGGGGGAGCTGTAGAATTGGAAACGAGCTTCCCCCTTTGAAGTGCTTGGATCTTTTTGGTTTCTATATCCCCCACCCATTCCCACGCACATAGTACATATTCATCTATCGAAGGAGTGGGAAGAAGGGGTATAATATATCCCTGGGTGTGCGACCTCGCCACTTGACAGAGGCACCTTTAGGATGCCAACGCGTCCGCTTTGCAAAGAGGAAATCCCAGGCAGGAATAAAAAGCCTAATGGGGAACCGGGTGAATGGCAAAATGGGCCGGAAGCTTTGGGTGCTGACTCCTGCGCAGCTCTCCCCCTCCCAGTCCTTGGATAGCCTTTTGGGTCAGCCCTTAAGGCTCCCAGTTCAACAGTTTTCTAAAAAGTCACCCAGCAGCTCAGTGAGCAACCAGGACGCGCCTACTGGCTTGCAGCACTTGGGGGCGCCAGCGGCAGCGGTCAGATAGACGCACAAACACTGCAGGAGACAAGCATTGCCAGCAAACTCTGGGTTTGGAGAAGTTTGGTCGCCCAGGGCAACCAGAGCAAAGGTTGTTACGTGTTTCCTTAGCTGGAGCTCCTTCACGCAAACACTAACAGTGTCCTTGAGGCGCAACATGGAGACAGACAGGGGCGTCCTGCTGTGAGAAGCTCACTCAAGCAACACACTCTAGAATTTTTGGATGTAACTCTCCACTTTCACACCTGATTCTGGCATATATCAGCCAGTCTAGGAGCCGAATTTAGCATGTCAGTAAGGGAAGGGTTAGTGACTCCTGTATTTTCCCCCAAATCTAAGGTGTTCATACAGAACTGGGATGTCCTGGGCAGAGTTAGTTATGCGTTTTGCTTTCCTGACCTGGGAGTCATCCTGTCCTGACACTTTTTATGAAGACAAGGTGGTGGCCATGATTTTTTTTTGTTTTTAGAATATACAACCAAACAGGAAATAAAACACGTCTTGTCTTTGGATGTCTTGTGACTGCAAGGTAAAATTTATTTGTTTGTTTGTTTGTTTATGAGAACATGTTCTGGTTATATTGCTCAAAATTATTCTAATCTAGTAATTCTCCTGGCTCCTCCTCCTCTCCTCCTTCTCCAAAGTACTGAGATTACAGACAACTATCATCACTATGTGATGTCTTCATAGTTAATGGTTGTTTCACTTTTTAAAATGCATAAGAATAGCATGTTTGACTCTTGAAGGAAAGATGCAGTAGAAAGCACCGGCCACACATGTTCAAGATGAAGAGTGAACAGCCGTTATCAAGGGCTCGGAGAAAGGAAGAGTCAGGAGTTACTACCTCGATAGGCACAAAATCTTTATCCATCAAAATTAAAAAAAAAACCTGGATATTTGTTAAATCACAGTGTCTAGAGTAAATGATAATGAAATGAACATCTAATATTGTCTAAAGAGAGGAAATATCTCATGGCAAATGTCCTTACTAAAATAAATAACATACATGGATATATAGTTTTATGCAGCAAGCGGCATGTGTTCGTGTGTAAACTGAAGAATAAATTTATATATTTTTAAGGATAAGCAAGGCTAATGAAAGACAGGCAGAAAAATGGTCTGTATGTTGTGAATAAGCCCTTAGTCTTTACAAGTAGGTAGTTTCTTTTGCTGTTGTTTTTATTTGATTTGCCAATCAGTAAACTACAAAAATGCAGGAAGTTAATTTAGGAATGTATCAATTCAGATATTGTGAAGAGTATTTTATTAGTTTTTTACAACTTTTATTTGTTATCAGTGCGTGGAGGTCGTACAAGACCTTGATGCAGTTAGTCCACTCTTTCTGTCTTTGCGCGGCCTCCAAGAATCAAACTCCAGTCATAAGACTCACACAAAAGTTTCTTTTATTAGCTGAGTCACCTCTGACAAATATTTTGAAACAAAAGAAGAAACACAAGGTAGTTAAATATATATGCAATACATTGTCATACATTCATTTGAAAGGAAATAGAATTTGACCCTAGCTGAAGAAAAAAATCGAGTTAAAAGAGAAAAATATAAAGACTCTTTGCCTATTTTGGTCACTTCACACTTTATATCCAATCAAAATTGAATCACACACGAACATACATACACCTCCCATATGCACTCTGATCAGAAAATTAATATCAATTACAGTGTAGTTACTGAATAAATCTCTCTGGTCTGAGGACCCTGATGATGAGTCCATCTAGAATCTAATGCAACACAAACTTCAGGAACAAACTTAAGAACACTGTTAAACGAGGTTCACACGGCAGCACAAGCACCCCGGAAACAGAGGCAGGTGATCATTATGAGTTCAAGGCCAGCCTGATCTACATAGTGACTTCCAGGCCAGTCAAGGATACCCAGTGAGACTCTGACAAAAAAAAATTCACATAAAATTTGTTTTTGCAAATATTCTACATTAAATGAAATCAAATATATGGAATGAAACAAATGTAAACAATCACATCTGAGACGAAAAAGAAAGCAAAAATTTATGCCATTGATGATCCAAATGCTGTCTATATAATTATATGGCACACACAAACACACATAACTTATACACAAAGAGATACAACCATACAGAACCAATAACTGAATAAACACATTCCTTGAGCAGCTGTCATAAATCCACGCGTGTGTTCTTAAATAGGAAGAAACACCATCACATTTCACTTGGAAAGACTGGCTTTAGATCACTGGCAATAACATAGTTGGAGAGAAAATACATAAAAAGAAGACTGTACATAAGGAGAGTCAAATCTCTCCATCCATAAGAAAGTATGTGGGCATTAAGAATAAAGTATTAGATCTTGGCCAAATTGGGAAGGAAGACTACTGTGCTGCAGGCAAACGGGATTCCAAATCACCTTGTATACACCAAAAGGATATGAAGGACGTCTGTGACATAGATGAATCCTGGTAGTTGTTAAGGATCTGGAAAATATGGTTATGATTTTCCTTCCTGTATAGGGAACCAAACTACTAGATCCTGTTACTCAGTGGTCCTCCCCATTTAGTTCTTAACCTATGGGAATTTGAAGTTACGCATCCTGCCTAAAGAACAACAATAGCATATGTGTCTATCAACAGCGTTTAAACTGATTTTAATAGATGTTAATGAGCACGAAAATCTTTGGGAATAAATTCAGATATGAGAGAAAAAAACACCTGAACCTCATATTTGACGCTTACCTTAGTTTACATTACTGACTGCGTCCTGCTTTCATCAAATGGACAAAAGATGAGATAATAAAAGAGACCTCAGCACATACAGGTGAGTCTTTGGCCTTGGCTTGACACAGCCACATACAAATGAAACAGACCAGGAGATTTCACAAATAAACAATTAAAATATAACTGCTTGGCCAATGTCTGGTTTTCTTGAGCCTTGAAAAATCAGTCATCCTCCCAGTGTTTTCCCTAATATCCAAACGAAAGAAAATTGCTATGTAGCTTGTTCCTTCGCAGTCTGAACACAAGTAGGTTTTTTAATCCAAATAATACAACCTAAGACTCCAATAGATAGACTTGTATCTATCCCTGTGCATGTAAGTGACTATACATGGGGTTGGAATTAGAAAAAAAAATCCCCACATACTCAAAAATAAATTTCTCCCTCTGATACACATTTTCATTGGTTATATACACCAAATGTCCTTCCTGGCAATACATTTATCTTTCCTGTCGAGTTCAGACACATCTTTGGAAAGAATGCTAGATCTGAGTGTGCTGGCTCACATTGGTAAGCTCAACACTCAGGCAGCTGGGGTAGAAGGAGTGCTGGGAGCCCAAGGCTGGCCTGGACTAGGTAATGAGTTCCAGGGTCCCCTAGCCCACACAGTGAAACCTTGTCTCAAGAAACAGTGAAAAGGAAACAGTACGGAAGTACCAAGGAGCAAGTGACACGAAAAGGAAGGGTCCTCTGTTCTTTAGTTTATTCTGGAGTTTATTATGTCAGAAATTATTTGGTTATTTGTGACGTTCAGTTTAAGAAATTTCTAGCCGGGCGGTGGTGGCGCACGACTCGGGAGGCAGAGGCAGGCGGATCTCTGTGAGTTCGAGGCCAGCCTGGTCTACAAGAGCTAGTTCCAGGACAGGCTCTAAAAAAGCTGCTGTCTCGAAAAACCAAAAAAAAAAAAAAAAAAAAAAAAAAAAAAAAAAAAAAAAAAGAAGAAGAAATTTCTGTAGTGTGGAGCTGCGGGCCGCCTTCCTGCAGCCCCAGCTCCCGGCCACCGGCTAGCTTTACCCGAAATAATTACACGGAAACTGTATTCTTTTAAATACTGCCTGGCCCATTATTTTCTGCCTCTTACTCACATCTTGATTAACCCATATCTAATAATCTGTGTAGCACCACGAAGTGGTGCCTTACCGGGAAGTTTCTAGCTTATGTCCATCTTGGGCTGGAGCTTCATCGCGTCTGTCTCTCTCAGGAGAGGCATGACAGTCTGACTAACTTAGGAGAGGTGTGGCATCTGACTGATCCATCTACCTCACTTCCTTCTTCCTATTCTGTCTACTCCACCCAAGGGCTGGCCAAGGCAGTTTCTTTATTAATTAACCAATGAAATCATCAGATAGATAGAAGACACACCTACATCAATTTCATTCTGGGTAGCAATAACTTTTAGATAGTCTGGACTAAAGTTGTCATGACTCAGGTCTTTAGAACCCCGGGGGTTCTGCAGATGCTACACAAAATGTCAGGAGTTGTGATCTTTTTTGTATGTATTGATGCCATGAGTCTAGTGCATGCTAAGTAAGCACTCTACCCATGAGACATGTATATCCAGTCTCACTTTCTACCTTTTATTTTGATACTTGGTCTAATTAAACTGCTTATGTTGAATTGTATCCCGGGAGGGCTTTGAGCTTGTGGTCCTCCTGCCTCAGACTTGTGAGTAGCTTGCCCTGCTAGGACTGGCTAAAAGCTTTAATTTTTTTATATGAATCTTTAACGAGGAAGCAGCAAGAACAGGTTTAAAATGCCTACTTTTGGTGTTGTTTCCTTTGGAGAAGGACTATGTTTTTGGGTGAGTAGCTTTAGTCAGACTGCTCAGGTCTGGGAACCACAGTGAGCAGGAAAAATACTCTAAATTCAACTTGCCAGTAACAGCATGGGTTGGTTTCTATTCAAATATTAAAGATATTTCCAAAATGAACATTACTCAAATGAGAAAGTACTCAACCTGAAAGTTCATTCTATCAGAAATGATTTGGTTATCTGTAGTAAGAAATATGTTTTTTAAAAAAGGAAGGGATGGACTGAAGGAAGGAAGGGAGGAGAGATGAAGGGAGGAAGGAAGGGAGGGCAAAAAAGGAAGAAAGACAGTGAGACAGTGTAATTGATCCAGTAATGGTATAATGTGTTTATGTGTTTTTTTTTTTTGTTTTTGTTTTTTTTTTTTTTTTTTTTTACTGGCCAGTAACATAACATATGAATAACGAATACAGAAAAACTTTAGCCACAATCATACAATATACAAAATGTGTTATGATATGAATGAAAGAATAATGAGATTATCCTAAAAAATAAGAACACCCCAAGTGGTGATTTAATATTGGTATTTGAAGCATAACTGGATTTAGTAGCGGAAAATACAAAATGTATTTAATTTCTCTTTGAATGATCATCTTAAATTAGATCTCAGCTTTTCAAACTATGAAAACATAAATCATTATCACTGAAGCTCAAAAATAGCTTGAAATGTGACCAAGTCAAAAGAAGACTAATTAGTCTATGGAATTTTATAGGCAACTGATTAAGAAAATAATAATAGTGAAAAATATCTTAACTACTTACCACTGTATATGCCAGGTTTGTTAAACACCTGTCATGCATTATCTCTTAATCATATCCCATAGTTTGTACCTCAGAAACAAAGAGTGTATAAGCCAATGTTAAAAGAACACTGAGCAAAGAGGGTGGCCCCAGTGAAATGCAGACGAGGCTGGGATTTCTACCCAGACACATTGGGTGTTACCTTTGTGTTCTTATAGCAGGTCCCAACACAGACTTGTCTGAGAAAATTAAGGTTCCTCCCAGGGCAATTGGCTATGAAGACTCCACGTGCCAAAGCGGATAAACACAAGTATCGAACTTTACCTAACATAGTAAAACCTTGAACAAAATGATCGTGTAGAGCAGGCAAAGGCCCCTCACTGCCAGGATGGTAGATTAGCTTACCAAGATGGCCATAACACTGGGCTCCTGCTGCTCTGGTGGCTCAAACAGCATAATTTCCCATTTTGTCACTATTCTAAAAGTTAACATATAAAAACCAAGATCAAAAGCTTTGGGCTCATTGGAGGATTTTCTCCATAGCTTTTATATTATTTCTCATGGTGTCTTAAAATTGTCATCCTTTGTTTTTTTGCCCAAATTTCTTCATATAAGGACACACCAATTACATTGGATTGGGTCCTCCTTAAAGACCTCATTTTAATTACTTCTTCAAAGAAATTGTCTTCAACTCTGGCTATATACTGGGCAATAGGACCTGAATATGTAAATTTCAGGAGAAGAGAGCACAACTCAGGCTACAACAGATGGGTTTATAAATGTGGTACATATTAAAACACTTGGGAAAACTAACATTTCCATACAAAATCTGTGCAGCAGTCTACCCAAGTTCTTATATGTAACAGAGAAGCTTGGCTCCGTATCTATTTAAATGTGTTATTTAAATGTCTTTCTATTGTCAGTTGACCTCTAGAGCAGTGCTGATGTTAAGTTCTTCAAATTCTTTCTGTATGTGACATATGGCTAAATTTGAACTCAACCAGCAGAGTCTATGTGTGGTTTTAAGATTCCTCTGGGGCCTTGAAAGCAAAATCAAATAATGAAAGCTATTTTCCAGGAAGATAAGGTCATTTCTACATTGTTTAAAGAGTACCTAGCTAATGAAAGATGGAAACAATAAAACAGCAGTACATGATACAAAAATGAAATCATCGCAGATCAAAGAATAAGGAAGCAGCAATCAGAAAGTGAGTGGTCTAGCAATCAGCAAGTCATTCTATTACTAACTTAATTTGTCCATTTATTTAATTTAATTTGTTCAATTTGCTGAGTAAATTAATAGTTGCTTGGAATCAGAGCACCTTTAATTAGTTCAAGACAGCACTAAATATGTGGAAGCAGGGGGAATATCTAATTTCACTGAAACTGCTCATGAAATCATTTGCTAATGTATGTACACTTGACCATTAAGTCTTTAAATTATCAAGACATTTGAGGTACAGTGAGTTCAAATTAAGTTTATGTTGGGCTGTGATCCCATCTAAACTTCATGAAATGCATGTGGGTTGTTACTATTGAGAATATATGTGCAGATTTCTATGTGCCAAAGATCAAATAATGTCTCTGATGACACAGCAAGTGTGCATAGTACTGCTAAAACTATGATGGCCTTGTTTTCCAACAGCAGTTTTGTATATTTAATTAAAATGAAATTCTTAAATCTTTAATCAATGCCTTTTATACTTCTAATTTTATAAATATGATCAAAGAACATAATATAGTTAACTTTTTTATAATTTTGTGTTTAAAATCAGGGTCTCACTGTGTTACCCTTGGTGACTTGGAATCAGTATATACAACATATTGACCTCAGACTCATAGCGATCCTTTTGCCTGCAGGCAGAAGTTTCTTTCCCACCCTGTTCTGCAGCCATTCAGTCCCAAAGAAACACACAGAGGCTTATTTTAATTATAAACTGCTTGGCCTATTAGCTCAGGCTTATTATTAACTAGCTCTTACAACTTAAATTAACTCATAATTCTTGTCTATGTTTAGCCAGATGGCTTGGTACCTTTTAACAGTGGGGCATTCTCTTCTTGCTTCCTCTGCATCTGGATGATGACTGCATCTCTGTCTTCCTCTTCCCAGAATTCTCCTCATCTGGTTGCCTCACCTATATTTCCTGCCTGGATCCTGGCCAATCAGCATTTTATTAAACCAATACAAGTGACAAATCTTTACAGTGTACAAAAGCATTATCCAACAGCACCTGCCTCTGGCTCCCAAATGTTGAAATAGCAAGTCTTAGCTGTCTTGCCCTGTTTGGCAACTCTCTTCTGAGTTATAATCTCAGAAAGAGGTTTTCTCTTCCATTTAATACTAAAGCTAGCAAGTAATGGGGCCAAACATGTGCATACTAGAACAACTTTTAACATCACAAGGCAAAGTACATCGGGAACCTTCTAAGTACTACTTTCAAATTCATGGAATTGCATTAATTTTTCTGCCTATATATTAGTAATACTTCATAGGCTAATTTATTTAAAATTCCCATAGCTCTAAGGTTCAACCAAAAGTTATATAACAGCTTAAACTCCTTTATTTCCTTTACCCAAATCCCAAGACTCATAAATATGTTATTATACAAGGCATTTACTAGGAAATCTCTTCCTGAATATAGTATGACCACATTATTTTATTTGAGTAGCCATTTAATGTTAAAATATGTGAAACAAAATCATTCTATGCCATACTCCTAAGTAAATCTATGTAAGTTGGGGGTGGAAATTGCAACACATTATGATATTATACCCTGGAAGCCAAAGAGTTCCTGGGAGCTGTAATAATGCAGTTAAAAAAAACTGTCAGGTCCTTAATCCGGTGTAAAATGCTGTGAGAACTCCAGGTTCATTCACTAATGCTCTCTTATGACAATAAGGAAGATGAATGATAAAGACTTTATGAACAAGTCATTTTTTCTGGAGAAAAAATATTTAAAAGGTCATTACTATATCACAGTTTATCAAAGAGTAAATGAATAAATTCAGTTATTCCTCCCATATAGAGGGTTAAAATGTGCCTCAAATAATTGATTGGTGATCTCAAACTCAGGAAACTCTACATACAGGGGACTGGCTGTCTCTGTCTCTGGGCCTATACTAAGGTTGGTCCTGAGATGTAAAATGCTTCAAATTATTGAAATTTTCTCTGGGTCCTGGAGAAAAAGATGAAAACAACAAAATCTACCAACAGCAGTACCCACCCTACTGCAGCTGCTGCAGCTGTCCATCACCCGTTGATATCCCTTTTTCCTGGTTCTTTGCAAAGCAACCCCAATAAGCTGTTTCTATGCTCTCACACTCCATCTTGACTTCTCTTGCTAAAGAGAAACCATCTAGAAAAGAGGCGTGGGCACAGGGTGGTCTGGGCTTGCGGGAGTTACAGTTAGTACTTCTAATCCCCACAGTGATGGGCAGCATAAAACCAGAAAGGGGATGTGAGGGCGAAGGTAACAGAACCAAGATGATCACACACACCGAGAAACACCTACAGTCACATTGAGTTAGAGGTCAAGGAAACCAAGTCACAAATTTCAAGATCACAGTTTCTATGAGAGACATTTGAGAGCCGTTAGTGGACCTCCAAGAACTACCACAGTCTCCCATAGGACTCCTTTGGAAATGCCTGATAATCTGAAAAAGAGTCACCCAAACCAGTAGGGAGTGACTTCTGTGGACGCTAAATGAACAGAGCATCTCTGGGAGGAGAAACTCCCGGGACAGGGCTATAAACCCAGAGGGCCAAGGACAACACAGACAGAGAAGGAAAAATTAAAGTGAATGGGAGATCGCAAAAGCACAAAACCTTTTCAAATCCCTTCACATAAAATATGAATGTTAATACCAAAAGTAATAACACCAGAAATGGACTTCTGGTCAACCTCTTAATTAGTTAGGAAAACATGTTTTAAAAATGGGAAACCAAAAAGGATTGCGGCCCAATCTTATACAAATTTAATTTAAGGAAATCCAGGACTTAAAAAGTCGTCGTAGAAAGGACAAAGAGAAATGCTTGGGAAGCACACCAAACAGTAACCTCCTAATTTCAAAATACTCTAAAAGAAATGAAGAATAATATTGAAACCATGAGCAATCACTATAAGTCAATTAGCGGAAGACTTTTGCTGGTATGCTTAAGAAAAACTGAAATTGAAAAACAGCAGAATAAAGAAATTATCACAGAAGTAAACATTCAACACCATGTAGATCTGTAAAAGAAATAAAAATGGAAGGCAGGACAAGAAAAATGGAAAAAATGCTGAGGGATAGAGATAGAGTTTATGTGAAATAATAAATGCTGAAGATAGAAAAAGAAGATGCAACATATTTGCTCTTTAAAAGCCCAGCAAATGAAATACTCAAAACAGTAATTTATAAGATTTTTCTAGAAAAGCAGCAACATAATGAGCTGAAAATACAGACCATAAAACTTTCACAAGAACAAATCTTCCAAGATGAGTATCATAGCATATTCTAGTTAGACCAATGAACTTGAGAAAGAAATATCCCTTGGCTAAGAAAAAAAATCCCATTTCCTTGAGCCCTCCTTTGTTCTTGTGACTGAGAGTCAAGATTCCTGGTTGCCATGTTATGAGAATACCATCTTCTCCCCTAGCACAGAAGAGGGGTTTGGTGTCACATGTGAGCCAATCCTGTAAGACCAGTGTGGCCTTGTATTTGCTTTAATTTAACAGGGTATGACTTGCTAGGGCCTTGATAGAAAAGCAGATGGGCCTTCACTGGGTTGGGAGAACTTTCAACCTACTGAACAAGGAAGAAAGAGACAGGATGAGGCAACAGGCACAAAGAGATGTGAAGACATAAAATACAGACTGTGAAAAGGTAGGAGAGATACATAGACAAGTGGGTAAAGCAGCCAAGCAGGTAAGTAAATATGGAAGGTGTAGTAATGGAGTCTACAATAAGGAGTTGTTATTGGAGTTAAAGAATTGTGAAAACAACTTAAAGCAGGAAAACTGCCGCACGCCCGGCGCCCCCGTGTCTGCGTTCGGTGCGCTGGCACCTAGTTACCGAGCTTCGGGCAAGGGGCCAGAGGTTAAAATACACAGACACACACAGAGAGACAATGACATGGGTCATCCTTGAATTCCCCAAGAATGCCCCCTTTATTGTGTTCAGGGGCAGATTATATAGAGATAGCCATGCCCCAGCCAAACCCACCAGAAACCGCTCTCCTGCTATCAGGAACTCCTGAAGGTCTCCGTGCTCAGAGCAGCTGTAGGCACTCAGATCAGGGGATTACTAGAAATTCAGGAGGATCTTGGGTCTCACTGCTCCCAACATCATTGCCATGCACCGCGACCCTGTGTCTGCATTCGGTGCGCTTGAACCCTGTTACCAAGCTTCGGGCAAGGGGCTGGAGGTTAAAATACACAGACACACACACAGACAGAGAGACAACAACATGGGTCATCCTTGAATTCCCCAAGAATGCCCCCTTTATTGTGTTCAGGGGCAGATTATATAGAGATAGCCATGCCCCAGCCAAACCCACCAGAAACCACTGTCCTGCCATCAGGAACTCCTGAAGGTCTCGTGCCCAGAGCAGCTATAGGCACTCAGATCAGGGGATTACAAGAAATTCAAGATCTGGGGTCTCACTGCTCCCAACAGAAAACTGTAAGTAAAACCATGTCATTAGATTAAGTAAATCTTTGATTCGCTACCAATAAAGAGTATTTCCAAGTTACATTGTTAAGTTCCAAGTTACATTGTTAAGAAAAGCCCAATGCCTAAAAACATAGTCCCACTGTATTATGCCTATATATGTGTGCCCAATGCAAACAATAGAATGAAAGTCAAATCTCTGGGCTGAGGAGATGACTCAGTCAGAAGGCAAATACATATTTCAATATTATTTACTATTTTACAGCTTCTTTCTACTTCTTTCCTATTGATTTTGATGTCAGGATACGTAACTATTTCTTGAGCGTTGAAACATTTTTAATTTTAATTTAATTTTTTTTTTGTGTGTAGCTTTGGAGCTTTTCCTGGAACTAGCTCTTGTAGACCAGGCTAGCCTCAAACTCACAAAGATCCTCCTATCTCTTTCTCCCAAGTACTAGGATTAGAGGTGTGTGCCATCACCACCTGGCACATTTTTATTTATTAATATCTAGAAAACGCTAGTAACGTAATGCCCCTCTGAGGGCAACAAAAGATTGACTTTTTAACAATTAAGTAAAAGACCCCAAATATCTATCAATTAAAATTTCTCTTCCATTTTCATTTGACTACTCAAGTAAGAAATGGCAAAAGACCTACTTCGGAGCAGAACATTTTATTTCCTATTGCAGTTTTGCTTTCCCCTGCTGCACTTAGGCTAAAGGGCCATGAATTGTGTTCCCTCTGCTCTCTCGTGTCTCTGTGAACAGAAGCGATACACTGTGTCACTTGCCTGTCGAGAAGGGGCTGTGAATAGAATTTTACAACAGAAAATCCAAATACTTTACAAAAGAAAAGAAACTCTGATTTTCTGTTCTTAAGAGTGTTTTCAGAACGCCATCGCTTCACGCACAAAGTTTGTCATTGATAAAAATTTACACGGCAAGGGATCATACACATCCTTCTAATTACAGATGACAAGCAGATACACAAGCAGTTCAAGCTGACCTCAGATAAATTTCAATACCTAGTATGTTCAGTCACAAAGAGCAGATCCACTCCCTGAGCTTACTGGAGAGTCAGAGGAATAGTGGCGCACACTGGCCTCAATATGAATGGTAAGGTTCAGCTTGCCCTGCAAACATGGTTTTCACCAAGCTCCAGTGTCCTTTGCACATTTTTTCTTTTTGGACACTAGAGGGAGGTTGTTTGTACTTCAAGGAGATTTGCGGCAAGGTGATTGATGGTCTGTCTTCCCATCCTCTTCTGGTCTGGCTGTAACTTCAGATGACAGCTCTGCCACCTTAGAGCTCATGACAAAATATTTTTATGGCTACTCCTCTACCATGCATGGAGAAAATAATTTAGGAAATAGCCCACATCTCCTTATAAAAAGAGAACCTAAATGGAGGAATTTAACAGAGGGGCATCTAACAGAGGTAAACCATAACCCAGACTTTGTTGACCTATTATGTTTACAAAGCAAGTATTCATTCATTGATTTAGACTAGTTCCAGGCTTACTTCAAATTCCCTATGTAGTTGAAAATGACTTGGAACCTCCAGAGTGTTGGAATGGCAGGTGGCTACCACCATGTTCTGTTTATATGGTGCCGGATGCAAGCATCCTATCGCCTGAGCTCCAGCCTCAGTACCCCAAACATTATTTTCAGAAACATAATAGCTAAACATTTTGAAGCTACGAGGATGATATCACTTGATACAAATAGTTTTGTTTAAAATATGCAATGATATACTATCTGTGTTTATGCTCATGATTGTCCTTCTGGCTCCTCCTATCCCATCTGTACCCTCTCTCTGTCTTCCCATTTGTCACCTTTCCTTGTGGTTAGGCACTTGAAATCCCTTCATTTTTCTCAATTCCTGTGAATAAGAAATCTTGTTTTTCTTGTCATTTTCTTCATTTAAAATTCATCCACATTTTTATTGGAGTTAAAGCATTGTGAAAAACAACTTAAAGCAGGAAAACTGTAAAGAAAACCATGTCATTAGATTAAGTAAATCTTTGATGCGCTACCAATTAAGAGTATTTAATAGTCTGTCTCCTTTAGACACTATCCCTCAGAAAATTATTTTCTCACTAGCCATCATCTAGTCCCTGGTAGAACAACAGCTCTCAGTGGTTTAAGTTAATACTCAAGGGAGCATTTCTGTTTTTAAAAAAATCTTGAGAGATGGCTTAGTGGTTAAAAGCAGTGGCTGTTCTCACTGAGGACCTGGGTTTGGTCACCAGTTCCCACATAACCTATAATAGTAACCTATAATTCACAGTAACCTATAACTACAATTTGGGAGGATCTGGTGCCCTTTCCTGGCCTCACAGGCTAACAGGCACAAACAGTTGGCTTACATGTGTGCAGGCAAACACACATACACATAAAATAAAAATTAATAAAACCGCTTTAAAAATAAAATAAACTTGAAATCTGTAAGACTGAAAGTTCACAAAGGTTGGGGAAAGCTCTACGCACTCTTTTAGTCACGTTGCACAAGAAGTCCCTGTCTCGAAAAACCAAAAAAAAAAAAAAAAAAAAAGAAGAAGTTCCAATTCCGAGCTGGGCGGTGATAGCGCATGCCTTTAATCCCAGCACTCGGGAGGCAGAGGCAGACGGATCTCTGTGAGTTCGAGGCCAGCCTGGTCTACAAGAGCTAGTTCCAGGATAGGCTCCAAAAGCCACAGAGAAACTCTGTCTCGAAAAACCAAAAAAAAAAAAAAAAAAAAGTTCCAATTCCTTAGGCTATCGGAGGACAAAAAGTCTTTGTGTTGGTAGAGCCCATCTGGAGATAATGTTCTGGTCAACAGCCAATGAATGGCAGAGAAACTGGGAGAGCTGAGGCAGGCACTAGAATTCAAGTAATATAGAAATGGGGGAAAGCTGGAAGACTTGGGGGATAACTTTACTTAGGTTTCCCAGCAGCACACACTGTCCTGATAGCAAAGCATTCTGGGTTTTCACTGAAGAATGGCCCTCTACCTCCCGCCCACCTGACCTCCCATTCTCATTTCATGTTCCCAACAGTGGACAGGGGATAAAGGACCAGCAAGTTTTACCTCCTATTCTAGGCCCCAAAAGTTGATTTGGGGCAGCAAGGAAGGACATTGCTGGACACATTGGGAATAAATAGCTCTTATTGGGACCTAAGGATGCTATTGGTGGTTTTACTTTTTGGCTTTTTTGTTCTTTTGGGGGGGAGCACCACCCAGCTCCCAAATAACTCACACATGGAGGCTTACACTTAGTTAGGAATGCCTGGCCTCAGCTTGACTTGTTTCTTGCCATTTTAAATAAATTATCCAATCTATCTTTTCTCTCAGGGATTTTATCTTTCTCTTTAATCTTATTTTCACTCTTTCTCTGTGGTTTGCTGTGTATGTGAGTGGCTGGGTGGTTGATCCTTAATGTCCTCCTCTCCTGTTTCTCTCTCATTTCTCCTCTTCCTTGTTTTTCCTTCTGTTTATATTCTCTATCTTCCAGCCCCACCTATCCTTACTCCTGCCTCACTACTGGCCATTCAGCTCTTCATTAGACCATCAGGTATTTTAGACAGGCAAAGAATTATCACAGCCTCGCAAAGTTAAACATATGCAGCATAAAGAAAAGCAACACATATTTGCATCACTAATCAAATGTTCCACAGCATAAACAAAAGTAACACACTTTAAAATAATATTCCCAAACATAAGGATGTGACTCAGTGGCAGAGTATTCACCTAGCATACACAACACCCTGGGTTCAATACCCAGAACTGCCAAGCTATCACAACTGGCAGAGTGTGAGGTTAAAAAAAAGACAGTCTGTTAGGGAAGGCTCTATAGGGGAAAACAGTTAGGAGAGAATCCAAGTTTGATTGGGAGAAGATATTTGAGAAAAATATCTGATAAGATTTATTGGGTGGTTATAGAAAAACAAAGACTTATCATTCCTTGGTAAAGATCTTGTTGTTAAGACTAAAAAGTTTCTTTTCAGATTTCTATGTTTCATTATCCACATACTTTGAATAAGGTAATTTTAACATCTACTATAAGTCTGTATTTTATCTCTCTCACTCTTTATCAGTCTCTCTGTGTGGCTTAAAGGGTTACACAGGTGAACTGTCCTGAGTTCTGCCTAGTGAATACTAACTAGGTGAGCAGTTACTCACTGGCAAGAGCGTGACTGTCCAGCTCCCAAGTGTCTGAGGATGGAGTGTAGCTCAGTCAAGCATCAGGCCTGAGCTCCAGCGCTGCTATTGTTGCTCATGGATTGCTAGTCTGCTCTCTGCATCTCAGCTTCACCCTGCTGCTTCCTTCAGAAACTCAACCTCTCCCTACTGATGAGTGGCTTGCTTCTTCTTTAGCTCTAACTTCAGCTGAATTTGTTTCCTATGCACAACTGTTTATGATCTTAGGGCTCAGGTTTCAAAACATTTGCTCACTCAACCATTCCAAATTCCAAGGCCTGTTCCCATTTGAGGCAGGTGTGTCTTGTACAAATAGATACTAAGAATCATCACCTATAGCTTCCCCAAAAATAAAGGTGCTTTTCAACACAGATGGAAGCAGAAAGACAATGACTAATGGTGTCCAACTGTACAAAGCCGTGACAAGACTATTCTGATTATCACTGGAATACTGAGACGCTCTACCTGGGGTGACAGAATAAACCATGAGACAGTGTTAAGAAAAGAAATCAAGATGGAATCATCATTCTTCTTTTAGGAGTTTCTGTGAGGGCCAGAAAGCTCACTCAGCAGGTAAAGACACTTGCCACTCAACCTAACTACCTAAGACACACTCACCAAATGAATGAATGAATGAATGAATGAATGAATGGTTAGATATGATAGTAACAATACCTTTTAAAAAGAGTACTATGATAAATGTTCTGCAATGATCACTTTGGTTTACATTATGGGATAAAATAAAATGTAAATATCTCAAAGGATCTATGAGACATATTTGAAGTTACTGTATGCTTTATGTCATACATTTTAAAATCAGCAGTATTAACACTATACTATCCAGAGATACAAAGTGTATGTATGTATGTATGTTAGAATTAAATCAAGCCTTTAGAAACAAACCAGACATTACGTTTGCTCTGATAATTGTTTAGAGATGTTGGCTTTACCAGAAAGTTCAGAGGAGGGGAAAGGGGAATGAGAAAACATCAATGACTAATCCACAGATCAATCAGAAAAACTCAAAATTGTTTCTGATGTTACAATGGATATAATTTTTCAAGACATCATAAGTAATTTAAAACATATTCCTATTGCTATAGATAATTTTATCTAAAATGTAGGTATGATAACCATACACAACTGAATGGGACTGGCTCGGCTTAGGAAGCCTTTAGGACTTAATGTACAAAGCAATTTTGAAAAAAACAAAAGCAAAAATATTCAAGTTTTCTAAGATTTGAATTCCTTTTTTTGTTTCCTGAAGGGTGGGCGTATTGAAATAATCTCTACTAAAAAGAGTACTGATGAAGGCTTGGAACCAAAGATGCCATTTCAAAAGATGAAAGAGGAAATGATGCACCCGAGTCAATGAAAGGGACATATGTAACACAGCACACATGGTACGATTTTTCAGGAACTGCACAATGTCTGCTAGTTCCCAATTATTAAGGTAATTATGACATTATGACAATATTTGAATTCATAAACCCATTTGAAATTCAACTTGAAAATAAGTTTCTTACATTTGAAGACTTAAAATTATTAGAAATAGATTGAGCTTCAAAGTTTTCGCTCCTTGACAGGTGGTGTTTACCTGAGGTCCGTGGTTTGTTTAATCTCCTGAGCAAGGCAAAGATTAAGGTTTCAGATCCCACACCAAGAGACTGGAATTTCCTTCTCTACACAGCAATAAGTCAGAAAACCAACAAGCCTCAAAGGACACTATTGTAAATCTGTCCCTATGTTCTAAAAGGTGGTTATTAAAATAATCACTTCAGAAAACAAACATGGATGAATTTAAATGATAGAAATCCACTTTCTGAGGAAGGGGATATAGTCTTCCAAATGCAAGTCATGTGACATTTATAGGGTGGAAAAAACATCAATGACTAAATCCTAAAATTCCCGTGTAGGCACTTTGCTTATTGTGATTCCACGCTGTTTTGATCACAGTTCATTTGAACACAATATTGATGATAATATATCATGATAATAACATTTTATATTCCAGAGCAACACATTCAACTTTGGAAGGGCTAAATGCTTCCAAGAGCAATAGTATCTAAGCATTGTCTTAAGAATGATATGGAAGAAAGACACTGAGGACAAGGGAACTAAACACTGTGCAACCTGAAGAAATAAATAGACCTGGGTGAGTAGGGCACAGCACGGGGAGACTCTTAGAGCAGTCATTCCAGGAAAGTTGGAGGTTAGAGGTGGTGCAGTCTTCTAAAATTGTTACCTACTCAACTTGGGCAAATCTAAGAATGTGAAACCAGTTCAGTGCCTTTCTTGAGCAGTGGGTACATCAGCCACATGGCTGTGCTCAGTGGGTAGCCATGATACACATAGTGCTAAAAACGTTTACTGTATAGAGGAATAGGAAAAGAATAACATTCTGCATACAAACAGATGGACCATCTTTGACAGCAATCGTGACAACCCAAGTATATAGCATGGGTTGTCAAAAATTTTAATAAAAATTTTGTGGTTAATAAGTAAGACAATGAAATGAGTTTTAATGCAATGTTTAAGGTGTCTCTCTGATTTATTTACCTAAAAATGACAAATCTTGACCTTGGAGTCAAGAGAAGTCTGCTATCGACTTGGCATGAGATGCTGTGCCATTAGCAACATCTCCTTTTTAAAAAATGACAATAGAAATTGGGGTTTCTTTAAACACTTAACTTTTGACTTCACAAAATAACATAAACGGTCACACCACTGAAGAAGTAATGTGTTCCTGTGAGGCCATTTTACTTTAAAAATAATTTTGCAATGAAAGCTATTTTAACCATTTTGTCCAAATCAAAAGTAGAAAGTTATTTTAGTGACATTATTAACATGTGGTTATATCATTGATCATTTTGATCTGAAATGTGTGTCTCTGCCTATTTACCTACCTACTTGTCCATCTGGATTTCTCTGTCTTATGGTTATCAGCAAAACTTAGTGCTTACATAATAGGAAGTTATTCCTGGAAAAATTTAAACATACACATTGAAAACAAGAGCGATAAATAGCATTTACATATTAATTTATTATTTTTTATTCCTACTTTCCAAATTTAGATACAGAAAACAACAGTGTAGAAAATTCTATAGAATCTCTCTATGTATTCTTAATTTATTTATCCTATATATCACAGGGAAAATACAAATCTTGTGAATATCAGACTGATTCCTTCAAGGCAATTAGGTCTAAAATATCTATACAGCAACAGGTAGAAGCCATTACTTAGTTAGACAGAATGTGAACCATAAGGAAAGTACAAAACTTACACATACCCAAGAGGTAAATGTTCATCAGACCTGATAGGACATAGATGAAACATTTGATCAACTACATACAAAGTAGAAGTAATCCATCGCCAAATGTCTAGAGATGATATTACATCAGAATGAGACACTGAAGTAGGAAATTTGGACTGAATATAAATTTTTTAGATGAAAATGGAAATGTATTGTTTAAAAATAACAGTAAGGACTGAAGAACTTAACGGCTCAACTCCATAAACAGTTGTGGCAAGTGGATTCAAGCACCATTTCGGGAGACAGAGGTGCATCTAGCACATGCATCCTCAAGCAACTACTATCTCAGAAGAGCAACGGGTATCTAAAGAAGTGTTCTATCTCAGTGTGGCAAAGAAAAGGACTCGCAATGGGTGTAGGGAGCTCACCCAGCTTGGAAGATGAATGGCCAGAGCAAGTGAGTTGGTAGACATTTGGGGAAAAGTGTAAGAGAAAGCTCCCGAGAGAGGAGATGTTCTGAGATGAAAACCTCAGTCCATTGCTTACTTTCCTCCTTTCCACTCTCTAGATTCCTGAAAAGACAATGAATGCCTGCTTGGAAAAAATGTAAGAGGTTCATCACATCAGGGTTTGATTTTATTTCTTGGCAAGAAATGAAGAAAGCGTACAAGGGGCCAGAAACCATGGTAATTAGAGGAGGAGGTTCAAAACCTAAACAATTGTAACAACCAAAGAGAAAAGCTTTTAAATCTATTGTAAATTGAATTTAGAATAATCATGCAGCATTATTTTCCCCTCTATCTTCCAAAATGATCCAAATCTGCCAAACACCATCCACAAACTTATCCTGAACATTTGTTTCCACTAGAGAGTGAAAATTGTTTATCTAATCCATCCCATTTTTGATGCATGATCAGGAGCATGGCCTATAGGCCTTGAAATATTCAAAATTCATTTTCAAAGACCTTCCACAGGCACTTCGACTTTGTGTCTAAAATAGCCTCTGGGAATAAAGCTTAAGGAAGTTGGTTAATTATGTCTCAACCAGAGTAAGGTTATAACTACATAGAAAGGGGGAAAAATCAAATGACTGGAATGCAGCTTCAAGGTAAAGCCTTTTAACATGTTCTCCGTGTTTGGGATGGAAACAAATATAGGGACAAGATCATTTGGGGACGTCCTGTCAATTAGAGTTTACAATAACAGGCTCAGCTCTTCAGATCTTACTACCTTGACTCAGCTATCATTTACAGGGTGTCAAACACATCTCAGGAACCATGGGATTCATTTCCTCATCCTACCTGTATTACAACTCAAGACTCTGAAAAGTTTACAAATGAAGATGAACTAAGTACCCTAGATACACATGTTTTCTGCATTCCTCTGAATCTGTCGTATTGAGAGATGCTGGAGAAAGAAGATGTGGGAAGGACTTTTTAGCAGAATAAATGGTTCATACAATATATTGAAACATGGCACCAAAGAATTTGAATGGTAGATTCTGAATCTTTTTATACAGAAGAAAGCAAATGACCCTGCAACTATGGCAGAGCCACTCTGGTTCCTGCTCTGTCCATCACTGTGCTTGACCTTGTTAATCGTGAGAATCTGTGGGTCCCTGAAGTTAAGCACTAATCAGTAGTGTGAGGGAACCTGATAGCATAGATATGTATAACATAAGTTGTGCATGCAGACCTAAGAGCTCAATATTCAAACTTCTGTATAGTTCCGTATCTCCATCTATGAAAAGAGAACGGTGCAGCTAGTTAGCCTGCAGCCACAATGTGTATCGTTAATAATGCAAACAAGGCCCTATAGTTTTAAGGATTCCAAGGAATGCCGTGAAACAGCTTGCTTCCTCTCAAGAATAGAGTAAAGATACATTTATTTTGACAGATGATCTCTTTCCAAATGCTAGTTATAAATTAGTCACTGCTTCCCTAAGGCAAGTTCCAAATTCCCCAAACTAGAAAAGACAGTTTTATGTGCTATCCCCCATGTGGTTTCATTGTCAGCATCATGTTCCCAACACGGTGGTGTTAATGTGAATCACCCATGACCACACTGAGTTAGAATGAACCTGTTTAAATGACTGTTGAACCTCCCATGCTCATGAAACAAAATTTACTCTGAATCACTCCATTTTAATTTCACTGGGAGGTGGATATTTGTGCATATAAGAAAACTGTTTCATGGGCAGTATATTTAATATTGAGATGTTCAACACTGATAATTTCATAGTTTGGCATTCTCTTTTAATAAGTACTTTTTAATTCAAGATTTTTTGAAGCTCTATTTTATAGAATACACTTCTCCTTTCTTCCCATGAATCTTCATGTTTTGCTCTTTAAGCTCCACTTAGGTTGTCTAAAGTCAACATAAAATTCTTAGTGGGAGAGCCAACTGTGGAAGTCCAGCATGGTGGGCTCCAAATCCTGTGCTTTTGGTAGGAATCACATCCCTGATCTTGCAAGTTCCTGGATACGTGAGATGCACAGGGAAGACACCTGGAACCTGACCAAACTCATCTAGGAGTAACAAATATGACAGTATCATTTGTACTGCTGCCAGTTCTCCACTTGAGTGAATTCTTAGGCTTCTGCAATGTCCTTCAGACTCATATGTTTCCAGTATAGCATTCTCATTTACTCAGCTAGGTATTTTCAGAATGGCTCCTAAGAAAGAAGAAATTAAAACAAAACAAACAAACAAAAAGTAAACACTAACTAAATCATCTTGGTAGTTGGAAGGAGTTTAAACTTTTAATCCTAGAAATATAGAAAATGTGAGTTTTCCATTTCATTCTCTGAGGGGGAGGGCATGCAGGTGGTGAGTGTCAATGATAACGACCCTTCAGTTTCCCCTCCCTACGTAAAGGCTTCATCCTAAAGACAACTAGGCATACTCCTAGGAATGTGGCTTTTGATGTAGATTTTAACGTTTCTTCTACCATTGAGTATATGAGTCCTCTTTGCCCTTTGGTCCCATGCTGGAAGAATGGGCTTGTGTCTTTCCTCACCACCTCATTGAAAAGACTAGAGAGTCACTGTAACTGCCTTCATCTGATCAGGGTTCACATAGTCTACCCAGTCTTCTCTTATCGCCATCCCAGAACTGCTTCCTTACAGGACAATAGTCTGGGGGCTCTGCCCTCTAATAGGGCTGCATCAGAAGTCAGGGCCTGCCCTACCATTTGCTATTGCTTCCGGAATAATCCAGAGAAAAAAAGCCTTTACTGTAGTGGGTTTAGTGAGCTCAGTGATGAAAGCAGTACTTACTGGTGCTTCAAGCAGTGAAGCCATAAGCATCACAGGGACCTGGGAAGATGGTAACAGGAGACAGAGACACAGGACTCTGTGTTCACTTCAGGAATGGACAACTTTAATTTTACCCACTGATGCTTATATATTGTTTAGCTAGCTACTAGAGATAAAAGTACAAGTGGAGCCAAATCAAACAGTATCTTTGATCCTTTATCTTAGTCCTCTCTTATGCATTTCCTTGCTTTGTGGCCTTTGTTTGTCCCAAGGATAACTCTTACTAGACATTTTCTCCTGCTCAAAGTTTACCACCGTCATGGGGCCACATCTGGCTTGGGGTGTGCACTCACTAAAGGAACTGCCAACCATCTGGTACTCAGCAGCAGTATTTAGCCAAGTCTTCCCAAAAAGTGGTGGGGAGCAAAGCTGACTCTTCAGCTACCACAATATAGACCCAGAATTCTACCTACCACATGCTAACCCATCACATTCACATCGGTGCTCTTCATCACGCTGTAGCGTCTTCCAGAGATGCTGTAGTAGAGGTTGGAGCCAATCTGTTGGGAAGGCTGCTTGTTCATTTCCCAGCTGCCCAGAGTCCCAAAATAATCACACAGAAACCATATTATTTGCAATACTGTTTGGCCAATAGCTTGAGCATATTTCTGGCTAACTCATATCTTATATTAATCCAGCTCCATTAATCTGTGTATCACCATGAGGCTGTGGCTTACCCGTAAAGTTCCTGCATCTGTCTCCTGTGGAGCTACATGACTTCTCCTGACTCCACCTTCTTTCACCCAGAATTCAGTTTAGTTTTCCCGGCCTGCCTATATTCTGCCCAGCACAGGCCTAAGACAGTTTCTTTATTAACCAATGGTATTCACAGCATACAAAAGGGAATCCCACATCACCATGCCCTTCTCAACTCTAAAGGAAAGAAAAATCACAAATATTTGTGAGGTGTTCTAAGAGATGACTATGCCAGAAATAATAATGTAAGACTCAGAACTTTGAGATGGAGCCTGTCACAACTAGAAAGTATGAGAAAGTTTTACTTTAACTAATAAAAATTTGTGCTACTTAAAAATATCAACTCCTTTATCACTTAAAATATTTAATGTAACTAAAGCAAAGGCAGGAGGATTGTCAAGAATTCAAGGTCAATCTAAGCTATGTAGTGAGTTCCAGGCTACTTGGACTATGTGAGAGAGACTGTCTCAAAGTTTAGTAATTACAATTTTAAATTACACTTTTAAATAAAAAGTAATAAAAAACAAAATAAAAATTATCAGTATATATATGAGTGGTTTTAAACATTCTAATTTTTCTAAAGAAAGCCTTACATGTTAAAGCTTATTTAATTTATTCTGTATTTTAAGAAACAATAGTTGACTATAGTAGTACAATTATTTTATTAACTCATTCTGTCAACAGCACATAATGCATGCTTTCTCTGTATACCAAATTCTATCCTCAGTCTTTTTCAACAGAATAGTTTGCTCTTTGCTGTTGGTGGGTGGTATTCCAAGAAATGCTACTACTGTATTTTATAGGTTATGTGCATATGTGTGTGTGTGTGTGTGTGTGTGTGTGAGAGAGAGAGAGAGAGAGAGAGAGAGAGAGAGAGAGAGGGAGAGAGAGAGGGAGGGAGGGAGGGAGGGAGGGAGGGAAAGGGGGGGGGCCTTAGTTATATATGTTTACAACTGCTTTAAAATTAATAAGAAGCTAGAGGGACTTTCCTTGACAATAGTGTATTCAATGAATAATGCCCTTAAAGACTTAAAGGCTCTGGATCAATAATCAATACATTCTTCCATTTAAAGTGAAATATCCAAGTCAAAGAAAGTTTAACTTGTCAAATTTCAGCTCTCAAGACCCAAATTATAATATTACTACCAACAGTGCAAAGTATGCAGTGGGCCAATTCATACTTGACTTATAAAATATCTTTGGGGAGACTAAAGAGAAGAATCAACAGTTAAAGTTGCTTGCTGCTCTTCTAGATCAAAGGTCAGTTTCCAGAACCCATGTTAGGCAACTCACAAATGCCTATAACTAAGGGATCTCACACACTCTTCTGGTTTCCACAGGAACCACTGAACCATAGAAGGAAATAAATATAAGTACTTAAAAGAAAATACAACACTTTGGGAAAGGGACAGGAAGACCAAGCTGTCGTGCTTTGATTTGAGAAAACTGAAATTTCCAGTCAGTTTCTTGATGCATTCTGTGGCATGTGAAGTTTTAGTAAATCTTGTATAACATGTAGTCGATTGTGAAATTGTACACCCTGAAGGAAAAGGTTGGCAACCCTATCTGCCATCAACTGTCTCATGCTGGCAGCTACATTTGTCCATTTATTTGTTAAAAAGGATTATTCACAGCATATGGCATGAATATGAAGGCACACGCTTAGACTGTGTTGGGGGTGGTTAGATGAGATATTAAGGAGCCGAACCAGTAAATACTAAATATGAAATTTAGAAAACCTTCCTTGGAAACCACAGAGTATTTTATGAGGAAGCAGTTATCAGTAAGTTTGGAACATTAAAGGCCTTCACAGCTAAGTAGATTGGAATTGCAATAAAAGGAATTATATCAAGCTAACTTCAATGTGCTACCCTGGTGGAGAGAGATTCCCAATAAGGGGACCTCAGGGACAGAGATCTGGAACAAAAAGAAGCTTGTTTTGCCCCTGTGCCTAGGACAGAACACTTCCCTGGAGGCTCAGAGTGACAGAGGTCCCATGGTGCAGGAGCCAGTGGAGGCACAGACAGAAGGCAGACCATACCATCCTCATTTCTGTATTAGCAGTGCTCTGTCAGCAAAGGGATTTCTCCGGAAGGATTTACACATGGAAGTAATTTAACTGAAAACAATTTGAGTATCCGTCAGAAGTGAAACAGACCTGATGACTTTAAGGATGTGGATGAAGAGGTTCAACATAGGAGGAGCAGCTTATCCCTATTCCTAGGAAACTGTATGCAAATTCTTGTTTGTGACATTGTGCTAATTTATAAGTGGGATGTAAACTGAGATAGTACTCAAGGAATTCAATAATCCTGATAAACTGGTGGAAATACTGTAAGTTGAAGAAAGGTTAAGGTTAATGGATCACAAGAGAATGGCAATTCATTTTTTTTTTTTTTTTTTTTTTTTTTTTTTTTTTTTTTTTTTTTTTTTTTTTTTTGGTTTTTCGAGACAGAGTTTCTCTGTGGCTTTGGAGCCTGTCCTGGAACTAGCTCTTGTAGACCAGGCTGGCCTCGAACTCACAGAGATCCATCTGCCTCTGCCTCCCGAGTGCTGGGATTAAAGGCGTGTGCCACCACCGCCCGGTGAGAATGGCAATTCTTGAAAAATACATTCATGGAGATGAAAATGATTTTTTTTTAAAAAAGCACACGATTGAAAGCCAGACATTGTGATTCAAGTTATAATTCCATTAACTCGGAGCACATCTTCTTTAGAGAAGTTAGAAGGTGTGAAGTTCATTAACTTTTCTGAAGATCTACTACTTGAAAAGATTGAACCAGGATTAATATGTAGACAGCTCTCGAGCCTAGCCCTTGTGCTGTTGACATCATGCATGCACCAAGAGGAAAAAACAGCAGCACGGAAGCAGAGCAGCCAAAGGTGAATATCAGAGAGGTGTGGTGTTGCTGGGGCATGACCAACACAAACTGTCCCCTCAGAGTTCTTTCATGAAGCTCTTTCCACACCTAACTTCATGTATTGCCACTGGGTCCTATTCCTGAAGAATTCACTCTCCGTCCCAGATTTGACCCCATCTTTCTTTCACATTTTTGACAAATGAAATTCTCAAACTTAATATTTTCTTTACTATGTTGTTAAATTTGTGATTTAACAACAACCCCTATTCCAAGAACTGGAAGAGTCCATAAATAGCTACAGCTGTAACACATTTTTCTTGGGTTTAACTAGAATCAAATTATACTTTTTTTCTAGAAGAAAACATACACATTCAATGATTTTATATATGATTTGTATTTTAAACAAAATCATTTACAGCATACCTATAGATATGTGTCACCCATCTTCACTGAAAATAGAAAACGCAAGGACTCATTAAGTAGTGCCCTCACCACCACACCTGACAACCTCAATTTGACCTCTGAAATTTAAATAGTAGAAGGAAATGACCATTTCCTACAAGTTTTCCTCCATCAGCCACATGTACCCTCCTAAACACACACACACACACACACACACACACACACGCACACACACACACACACACACACACACACAATAAGTCAATAAAGAAATGTAACAGAAGAATAGAAAAACCTAGTCTTACAAAAATCAATGGGACTTCAGTAGTTGATAGATGTTGTTTTGCACAAAGAACAGAAGAGGGTGGTTGGCATGGATAACCTATGGGCTCACCATTACTAATTGTTGTTATTTGAAAAGCAAGAGCTTTTGGCTATTCCCCATTTCTGTCCACACTCTCTGATCTGAATTATCTTCAAAATGCCAGTTAGCTTTATCAATCAGACAAGAAACTTGGGAAGTACAGTGATCACAAGTTGACCCCAAAAGCATTAATAAATGAACTAATACTTTGTACAGAGTGCCTATGCAGTGCCTGGTCAAAAAGCTAAACTGTTATTCAACATGCATGTGGTAAAGGAACACACAAATAACTTAAATGAAAACTCTTGCTGAGAGTCTCGGATAAAATATGAGCCCATTGTTAAAAGTTATTAAGAATGAACTACTCTATGTGGAGTGCTTCAACCTATTACTTAAATTATAGTAAAATATCCATTTTATTAGTGAGGATGATGAGAAACAAATGAAACAGAAATATAAAACATCAACAGGGAATACATGCCATGGACTCAGAGCTGTCAAAACTCTTTATTGTTTTGAAATCCTCATTTTTTTCTGTTTTTTCCTAACATGCAAACTTAGACTTTCAGCTCCTCAAGAACTTGAAGGAGGTCCATAGACTGATGTGGGATTCCCCTCTGTGTGCTGTGAATACCATTGGTGAATACAGACACTGCCTGACATCTTGATAGGGCAGAACATAGGTAGGCAGGGAAATATAAACTGAATGTTGGGAGATAGGAGGTGGAGCAAAAGAGAAACCATGAGCTTCCGCAGGGACAGAAGTGCAGAAGTTTTGCTGGTAGGCCATGACCTTGTGGTGATGCACTGATTAATGGAGATGGGTTAAATTGAAATGTAAGAGTTAGCCAATAACAAGCTAGAGCTAATGAGCCAAGCAGTGATTTAAATAATACAGTTTCTGTGTGATTATTTTGGGTCTGAGTTGCCGAGCAGCCGGGAACCAACAAGTGGCTCCCTGCAACAATAGAATTTTTTTTATATTTAATTTTGTTCCGTATCATTAACTGTGCCTTTTTCTTTTTAAAAATTTAATTTACTACTTTTGTGTCTAGATGTTTGCCTGTATGTATGTCAGCACACAGCTTGTGTGTCTGGTACCTGTAGAGGTCAGAAGAGGAAGGTGGATCCCCTGGAATTGAAGTTACAGGTGATTGTGAGTCACCTTGTGGGTGCTGCAAACTGAGCCCATGTCCATTGGAAAAGCAGTCACTGCTCTGAACTATCTCTCCAGCTCTTTGTCTGTTTTTTAATCCATGGGGTTATTTAGAAGAAAGTGTGAATCAATTTTTGGAAAACACAGGGTATAAAATTTCTCTCCATAGTAAATATTGTATTTCTGGGGCTGGAGAGATGACTCTGTGGTCAAGAGCACTTGCTGCTCTCGCAGAAGATCCCACTTCAGTCCCAGGACACACATGGAAGTTCACAGCCATCGGTAACTCCAGGTACAGAGGATCTGACACCCTGTTCTGGCTTCTGTGTGCACTGACCCACATCATGAATAGACATACATGTAGACAAAACACACAAATACATAAAATAAAAAAATAAGAAAATATTGTATTTCTGTTTGCTTTCTCAAGTTTCAAAAAGAATTTCTGGTCCCATAAGAATCTTTTGTTAGCAGTAATAAAGTTATTAAAACCTGCATGACATCTCATATGTCCCACAGGCTGTTTTGAAATCTCAGTATTGGCGGGTAGTTCTTTTCAGGGACGCTAAATAGGCAGCAGTTGTAGTCCATTATCTCTGATGCACTCTGGCCATGTGGCCTCACTTAATCTATCAAAAAATCGCTCCTCTTTGGCAAAGAGTTACCAGTTATAGGGTTTATCTGCTGTGGTCTGGATGTCCCCCCAGTTCATGTGCTGAAATTGAATCCCACTGTGCTGGTATAAAGTGGCTATGTTAAGGTGAGGTGATAATGCCAGGAGGGCTTTGCCATTGTGGGTGGAATAATCCCCCATTCAATGGCTAGTGGGATATAGCCAAGGTCTGTTTTGACCTCCTGCCCATTCTATCATGTGAAGTCATATCATTTACCATTCCTGGAGGAGGCAGCCACAAACATGCTGGCAGCAGAAGTGCCAAGATCCCTCACAAGACCCAAACTTGTTGGTGCTTTGGTTTTGGCTTCCTAGCCAAGACAAAATTCCTTTGCTTTACAAATCAGCCAGTTTAATGTGTTACTGTAGCAGCTCAAACCGTTTAAGGTTCTAACACTATAGCTACAACATATAAGGATGGAAATGTTCCTTACAACTTACATCTTGTTAGTTGTTAAACAGATAACATCAAGGCCCTTTCTCATTCTATATTTTCTCTCTGTATTTCTTTATCTGAAGTCAGAAGTGACTACAAACTACTAGCTTTTACTTCTTTCTGTATTTTTTTACTTTGTGTACATGTACACAATTGTATTTAGGAGCTTATGCACACATGTGTGCACATGCATGTATATGCGTGTGGGTACATATGGAAGCCAGCACTCAACTTTAATTGTCATTCCTCCTCACAAGCCACACACTTTTGTTTCTTTGTTTATTTGTTCATTTATATAGGGCCTTTCACTGGGCTGAAACTCATCATGTATCATAGACTGGCTGGCCAGTGAGTCACAGGGATCCATCTGTCCCTGCCCATCCTACCCTAGGATTTTCAGAATATGCCACCATGCCTGGCTTTATTGTGTGGGTTCTGGAAGTCAAACTCAGGTCTTGTACAGGGAAAGCAAGCATTTTATTTGATGACCTCTTTTCTAAATCCTCTTTTCTATAAGTTATATACAAAAAGGAAATGCATAACTTTGGGTTTCATTTTTTTTCTCTATTTTGCAGTAGCTAATCAATTAATGCATAGTTACCAATTAGAATTTTATCCTATATTTTGGAAACAGTCAAAAGTGGCAATGAAGTAAAAAAGAGAAAATGCAGATGAAGGCTGTGGAATGTGAACTTTTGGACTTTGTGTTTAGAGACTGGCACAAACATTAATCAAGCACAAACACTTAAATAGACATTCGTTAGTTCTATATAATATCCTGTTCTTTGTTGTATTGATTGTGTGTTTCAATCTTTTTTACTTCTGTGCAAAGGAAAGCGAATGTTGGTAGAATATGAACAAAATAATTAAGCTGCATAACCAGTTCAGTTATCTGGTCCTCCAAGACAGGCATCCTCTCTGAATGAGTCCTGAGCAATATTGTTAAATACATATGATTCAGGGGAAGAAATGAAAGAAAAAAATAACACTTGGTGTTCATTTTCCCAAGGTCCAAAAATTGTTCAGTAAATATCCTGTCTTCTGTGGTTGCTTTAGAATTCCCTGACATTTGGAAATAAATACCTTGTAACAAAATACATGTAAAGCAAAAATGGGCATAACATGCTCTCTTCAAGAGCACATGTAACAAATAAAGATATCAAATGGATTGACACTCTGTATTACAGTATAAAATAACATTTTGCATGGCTTCTCTATGCTGTACCCTGAGCTCAATTTCAGCTCCAAGGCTGGCTTTGCTTTCAGAGAATAATGTTCCAGTTCTGGAACTGACTATGTCGAGAGTGGGTTCAAAGTAAGGGGGAAAGTGAAGGATGTGGAACTTTCGGTTTCAGAATTAGCTATGCTTTCCTAAGCTGTTGTTCAAACTGGTTCTTATTAATAGATCATGCAAGAGCCCACCATCCCCGCTCTCTGCCCCACACAAATGTGACACATTCTCCTAATCAGGAGCAAATGTTCATTCTTCAAGTTTTGTGATTCTTCCCCGCTCCCCTTAGGCCCACCCTGACTCTCACTATGATGCCAGGAAAGTATCTGAAAGGAAGGTGTGGAAGGCAGCCCAGGAATGCCTGCCTCCTGAGGGCAAGGGCGGTGTTGCTGCAATCGGACATCACTTACTGGGTTTACCTTTCCCTCCGTAGAGAGAGAGTATTTATTCTAAATAAGTGGGAAGTCTACACAGCTGTATATACAGAGGAATTCTGATAAAACACCTTCTTATTTTCTTTTTAAAAGGCAGTTTTTCTTCTTGAATGAAGATTTTTTTAAGTAGTTGTTTTAACCATAAATACTATCTTAAAATCTTTTCCAGTTTTTGCTTGTTTATGATTTGCTGTTAGTATGCTGAGGCAAAGTTGTTTTGATATTTTCTGTGAAGTCTGGGATGGGCTTGAACTCATGGAATAACACTGGAAGTCATGTCTCCTCTGCTCAGCCTCAGCCTCTCTGGGCTTTCTCAGCACTTGTCAATCACTTTGACATATAAAGATCCTTCCCTGAGTATTCAACCGTCTTTTAGTTTCTATAGCATTTACTATGGTCAACTTCAAACATGTGGCTTTCTTTATAGTAGCCTGCAGGCAAATGTCGAATCTGTTTAATCTCTCATCTTTTCTTCATTTATATAGTCAGCGTTTCTCTCGGGGATAGCCACTTACTCCTTTTGCTTCCTTACCATACTGCTCCAGCTCTGCCCTTCATATAGATTCTTACATAAAAGTTTTAATGTGTTGATTTTATGTCACAGTTTCGTGAGTCCACCTCTCTCCTCTTTTTTCCCTTTACTTCAACTTTTCTGCACTTGAAATAAATGTCAATCCCCATAAATAAATTTATTGGTCTTCATTCAGCCTCTTTCCTTATAGTTCCTGAACTTCTTTCTAATAATCTCAAACATAGTAAATTAGTGACTAAGTAAGATATCTAGCACTATCTAGCACCAGAGTAAAGGACTTTGGAGACCACTTACATTATAGATGCTTTCTTTGAGCACATACTGTACACCAGGCACTACGATGACAAATAATAGTATTTTCCCTATCAATCTTTACAGGTATAGAAGAGATAGTTATACAAAGCCATTACAATTCAATTATCTCTGTAAAATAAGACAATACACGGATACGTTATAAAAGAAGGATGTGGTGAGGGCAGAGAGAAGCAAAAGATCATAATCATAGAATTGCAGGAGGTAATGAAAGATGGGGATTTCTCAGGAAAAGGAAGTAAGGCAGGGACTTCAAACAGAGGAAAGGATGCTGGGAACACTGATGTGAATCAGATGAAACTTCAGGTGGAGGCAGATATTGCTGAACAGACTATGACTTGACTTGGCTACTTATGTGTGAGTGTTCTTAGGGGTCTGGAGACTTAGCTCTTTGGTTAAGAGTGTTTTCTGTTCTTGCAAAGGGGCTCAGTTCTGTTCCCAGCAACCATATTCACCTGTAACTCCAGCTCCAAAGAATCTGATGCCCTTTACTGCCTTCTACCTGCATCCACATTCATGTGTGTGCATACATACACACATACATACATTCATACATACACACATACATACATTCATACATGCATACATAAAATCTTTTTTTAAAGTATGCTTTTGTATAATACAAATAGATATGTTCATAACTATTTTTAAAACTATCCCCAGGTTCTTCTCTAAGATTTGTGCCTTTACTATCCCTGGGCAGATGGCTAGGTTTCTAGTACCAGGTATGGTTTCCTGTTGACAGAGGTTTCTGTCCTGTCCAATCCTGTAGCCATTCAGTCCCAAAGAAACATATAGAGGTCTATCTACATTAATCATAAACTGGTTAGCCTATTAGCTCAGGATTCTTATTAATTCTTACATCCTACATTAACCCATAATTCTTGTCTGTGTTAGCCACATGGCTTGGTACCTTTTATAATTAAGGCAGCCTCATCTTCCTTCCTCCGCATCCAGGTGATGGCTACAGACTGAGTCTCTCCTCTTCCCAGAATTCTCCTGTTCTTGTCTCCCCACCTATACTTCTTTCCTGGCTACTGGCCAATCAGCATTCTATTAAAGCAATATAACTGATAAATCTTTACAGAGTAGAAGATCATTGTCCCACAAAGTGAGAGCCAGAAGCCAGAGTGCAAGCACAGGCTTTATAACTGCATTTAGGGTGTGAGAGATCACGCCCAAGTAGGCTGGTATCTTAAAGACGATTGACTGAAGAAGCTCCTACAGCAATTTCCCTCTGTTGAGAGGATCTTAAATTCAATTAGAGAACTGTTGATTACTGCCAAGATATGTGTCCTGTATTCTTAGGGTTACCTTTTTATGTAGGTTGTTATTGTGGTTAATAGTGTCCTAGCTGGGTAGGATTGTTGATTGCTTCCCTCCTTTGGAAGTTTGCACTTTCTGGTACCACGAAAGCTACTACACTAGGAGAAAGCATGCAGGTCAGTTCCAGGGCAGGGGCCTCTGAGCCTTGTGTCTAGAGTTCAAGGTGTCGTCAACAATACAGTCATACCTTTCCCCCTCTGGGGCTGGCCAAGTGCAATGTCCCATATGTTTGGAAGTCTCTTGGACAACTCTGACCAACAACTCAAAAGATGGCTTGTCATGGAAGCATTCTATTTTTATGAAAGAAGGATTGAGCAGTGGCTCATATTGCAGACTGCGTCTTCAGCCATAACTTATATTTTGTTGCTGCTGTGGCTAAAAATTAATTTTACATTTTATATGATGCTTCAGCACTAGAAATTCTCCTCAAATACTAATTTAATTGAAACCCATGCCTATTGATAAACAGGATAGTACAACTATGTCAGAAATACTTTCTCACGTTATTGACATTTTAAAATTTGACCAATAAACCTTTAAATTTTATTTAGAAAATATTTTAAATGCCGAAATTTGTTAAGAGATTACCTGTCTTTTCCCATCGGGGTCTCACTGTGTTGCTATGTGGCTGTCAGGCAATAGGAAATCAGGTTTTGTAACCATTATATATGTGCATTAAATATATAGTCATCATTGAGCATAGGGACAATATACAACCTACTAATCAGTCAAGCCTTTAAAATGCTATTGAGGATATTTGGATTTTTATTTTTCTTTCTCTCCTCTCCAGAGTAACTTTCTTTAAAAATTATTCTATCCCATGGTGAAATTCCCTTTAACTTCCAGTGATCCTCCGTTTTGTCTTATACATATTCAGTCTTCATTAGTAGGTACAAATGAACTTAGAGTATCCATGTCTTCCTATTAAATATATCAGTCTATCATGCTTATCTTTAACAATGATTTTCGTCTTGCTGTTACACTATTTGTTCTGACCAAAACTATGTCTGAAATGTGAACCCCCTTTTCTCTCCCACCTCTGATCCAACTACTAGCAAGCATTTTAAAACCACCTTCAAATATACCTGGAATTTAATTTCTTCCCTCATGAATTGCTACTAGCAAGCCCAAATCATAGGTTTTCTTTTTTATTTTTATACCTTCCACTATTCAAGTATATTTCAAGCTCTCTGTCTTCTAAGTATAACACGCTTGGCATTCTGGGGATCAAACATTGTTCTTTGTGACATCTGCTATTTTGAAGCAAATTAGATTCTTGTGTTCATTATAATTTTAGATTGTGACCTCATGTTGTGTGGGACTTTATCTCAGGAAGTACCATCTGGGTTGAGGGTAAATACCTCCAGGGACATTAGAGTTTTGGCTTTAACCAGGTGTTTCAAATGGATAAGTAGCTTGGGACCATTTCTATGTTAATTTCAGGACTGTACAGGAAATTAAAACACCTAGGCTATCTGTGGAGAAGTCCGAGTTAAATACTACCAAGAGAGATGCTTGTTTCCTCTTCTCAAAGTGTAGACTACGGCGTTAAATGTTCCTGTTATCTACCTTTGCTGTGTCCAGGGTCATGCTTATTCAGGTTACTTCTCTCACCTGCGGCAGCCTCGTTCGCCTCCCTGCACCAGTGTTCTGAAGCATCCGGTTGGCAAATCTTGCAACATGTCTCCAGCATCCCACTTTTGAAGAACCATGCCCCACATTCCAGCTAACTTCCCTGCCTCCCATCAGTTCTCACTTACTTTTTAACCCTTTACATTTCAACAAGAAATTTTATTGTCTATTGACTATGTCTAAGTGTATATTAACAAGAAGGTTTCTGTAGGCCTGTGGGCTGTAACTAATAGGTGGACATTTACATTCAAAAATGTCTCCAAATTAAAGATCAGATTACACTGTTGAAACTTTGGGGATAAAAGGGAAGGAAGTATTAATTTCTTCAAACAAGTTCATCTGGTCAACAAAGCATCATGTGCACCAGGTTGTTCTTCTTCAACATGCCATCATTTCCTGATGGCTTTCGTGGCTTAGGTATATCATCTTGTGTTTTCAAAGTGCCTCCAGCATCTCCAGAAATGTACTACAGGTTGTCCCTTACAACAGAAAGAAAGACTTCAGTGGGTCTTATTTGCTTGTTTGCTTGCTTGCTTGTTTTTAAGAGAGAAAAAAATAAACATTTCCTGTGACCTTTGTTACCTGAAATCACTTAGTTCTCACTTAAAGCCTAGGTCAAATGGTGCAAAGAAGAGAGGAAAGTGATTCTTAATCATCAAGAAAGAAAAAAGAGACTTCATTGCATCTTGTCTAATACAGGATACATGTAAAAATGAAGCATCCTGAAAAAACAATAGTCCATACATACTGAAAAGTCATTGTGAAGTAGTTAGCGTAGAAGGTGTGGAAAATTCTGAACAGTGGAAGACACTGTAGCTGTGATAGAGACCAAAGGTGAAGAGTCTTCAAGATCCAAGACAAGGTGTCTCAGGAAAGAATACTGACTGGGTTGCCTTTGACCACTTTCTATTTATGAATAAATCAACCAACTAATCCAGATTTTTTTTAAAAAAATGTCTACATTGAACATTGAGTCCTGTGACCATGTAGGTGAACTGCTATTACGTTAGTGTAACAGAACCGTCGTGGATGGGGAAGAGAGGCTGTACAGTCTCAAGAGATGCTTTTCTAGAGACAATAGAAGTAAAACATTTTAGCTGCATATATTGTCAGACATTTGAAAATACCATACTTCAAAAAAACAACAAAAATTTGTAAGCAAGAAAGGTATCTATCTTCCAACTAAAGTTATCAAAATTAAGAATGAAATAAATCTTAGAACAGAACACCTCAAAACCCCATTCATTGATGCTCGCTCTGAAAGGGTCCTTCTCATTGTCCTGGAGATCTGTGAAGGCAGAATCTCTAGTCGGTCATATATTAATCTGCTTTTTACTTTGATTTTTCCCAGACAACTGGCCTTGTTTTAGTAGGGATTTTGGAGATCAAGGACTTTGAATTGGGGATGAAAATTTTAAATCCTCTCTTCTCTACTAAGTTGTATCTTCTTGATTAATATAAGCATGAGTAACTCATGCACCAAATAGAAGGATTTGTACCCAGCACATACAAAAGAACATAAGAGTTCTCATGGCTTTTGTGTCCTCTTTAACAAAATATCCCAGTTGGTACAATATCATGAAAGACCTACAGTCTTGAGAGCACATGCCAGATATGGCATCAGAGGATAACATTCCATGATCCTTACTTCAAAGCTTCATTTCTACATTTTCTCTTTGTTTCTCCCCATGAAATTTATTCGCTCTGTGTATCTGCATTGTTTAACTTTTCTTGATAGCTGGACTCCTAAAATCATCCCTTACAGACACTTTTGTGAATGGTTATACTATGAAAAGGGACAGGTTTGTATTCTATGTACAATAAGACATTTTGGAGTTTGCATTAACCCCTACAATTTTCAAAGCCAGTTCCTCCTTCCAGAGTTCCCCACAATTATCATCCCATTATGGTCTACTGGTCCTATGACCGTCGTCCATTTAATGGAGCATGTGTGCGTGTAAAAGGAGACAGAGATGTGGGGTCAACTCCATCATTTGCATCTTGTTTGGCTTCTGATTTACTTATCCAGTCATTACTTAGGCAGTGTTATGAATGTTTCTCAGAGACATGTGATATCAAAACACCTTTCCAATAGTTTGTTAAATTTCTCAAAAGAATCTCTCAAAGAAATGGAAATGAGTGATTTGCCAAAAGCAAATAATGTTAAACAGTATGGTAGTTTGAATGACAATGGGCCCCATAGGCTCATGGGGAGTGGAACTAATAGGAGGTCTGGCCTTGGAGGTCTGGCCTTGTTGGAGGAAACATGTCTCAGGGGGTGGACTTGGAGGTTTCAGATGTTCAAGCTAGGCCTAGTGTCTCACTCTTATTGATGTCTGTTGATGTGATTTAGAACTCTTAGCCTACTCTCCAACACCAAGTCTACAGTGTGCTGTCATGCTTACCACCATGATAATAATAGACCAAATCTCTGAACACAAGCCAGTCCCAAGTAAATGCTTCCCTTTTGAAGAGTTGCCATGGCCATGATGTCTCCTCACAATAGGAACCTTAACTAAAACAGAAGTTGGTACCAGGAGTGGGGTGTTGCTGTGATGGCCTGACCAGGCTTTTGTTTGGAGGAATTTGGACTTGTGGACTTTGGATTAGGAAAGAAGCTGAATGCTTAAAATGGTGCTAAAAGGGCAGTCCTAGTAGGAGCATGGAAGACAGAGGTACTGAGAGAGATTTAAACTGTGGGACCCTGGTTCATGAGGTTTAAGAGGAGAAGAATATTAGTATGTGTCCTAGAGATCATTCTTGTGATATTTTGGTAAAGATTAGATGCTTTGGACTCTTGTCCAAAATATCTGCCTGAGGCTAAACTGAAGCTATAAGGATCAACAGTTTTGGCAAGAGGATATGTCCATACAGGCTAGTATTGACTGTGTTACTTGGTTATCAGTGGCCATACTTGTGCATATTCATAATGAAATGGAGCAATCTGAGCAAAGAAAAATTCAAAACATACAGTTTGATGAGTAACGGAATGCTGGGAAGAGTAAACAAATTAAAGAAAAGTCTGGTGCTGAGTGGATTAAAGGGAGTGATGACTTCAGAGAAAGACCTACCCAGCTAAGCTGCTCACAGTGATTTGAGAAGGTATTTAATAATATTTTCAAGTGAAAAGTAATTAAAGAAAAGCTCAGTATGGGCATGGTGGTGCACACCTTTAATCCCAGCACTCAGAAAGTACGGACTGGCAGTTCTCTGAGTTCTGGGACAGTTTAGCCTACAAAACAAGCTCTAGGGCAGCTTTGGCAGTGAAGAAAACCATCAAAATCAGAAAGTTGGTGAAGATATAATTGAACAGGGGCCATAGTCCAGCCCCAGAAAGCAGCAGAATTTGGCAGCTCTGGTCACATGGTTCTGACTTTAGATTCAAAAATGAAGAAGAGACCTACCTGGTCAGTCATCCTCATCAACTTGGGCCATGAAACCCTATATGGACAAGTTCAACAAAACCACCACATACAGACTGCCCATGCATACTTCAGCTTTGCCAGGGCATAAATTGCAATTTTTGTAGAAGAAGTAAGCTAAGAAAAGTGCTGAGACCATGCATGTCTCAGGGGTGTCCCTGAATGGAGACCTAGAGAGGCCATTGTGTGAAGCTGCGAAGGAAAACCTGGCATGATAGTTATTCTTAGTTATAAATTGAACATATATGGAATGAAGTATAATTCATAAATTGGGGCACACCTGTGGGAGATTTTCTGCTTGGATTGAAGTGGGTGAATACACTTCTAGTCCAGACCTTGGAGGTAGGAAGAAACACATCTTTGATGCAGATCTTGAGGGTGAAAGACACAAACCTTTAATCCAAATCTTCAATTTGGACCATACCTTCTGCTGGTAGTCTCTATAAGGACATAAAAGAAGAAAACTTTTGCTCTTTGCCTGCTTTCCTTCACTTTGGTAGCATATCCCTTTCTTCATTGGCATTGGAGCCTACTTCTTCAGGATTCTGGCATATTCAGAAGACTAGCTGAAATATCCAGCCATGTGGAATGGAGCAACTACTACATTCTTTGGCTTTCTATTCACAAATAGCCATTGTTGGATTAACATGACTGTAGCCTGTAAGTCATTTTAGTAAATCTCAGATAGATAGATAGATAGATAGATAGATAGATAGATAGATAGATAGATAGATAGATAGATGCAGAGATACGTAGATACATAGATAGATGGATACACAAAGAGGGGGAATTTATTTTATATGTTCTGTGGCTCTAGAGAACCCTGACTAGTACAGCTAGATTTCCTTAGAAACACAAAGATGTTGGAGATGCCAGAGTCTATGATACCTTACAAAGAAAACTGCTATCAGGGAGAGGGACCAGCCCAGGAGTGAGAAGTGTGTTACAGTCAATGAAGCTGAACTGAGCTGGAGATCCGAAGAGCACTTTGACATCAGACATGAAGATACAGAGTTGAGAGTTTTCCCAGCTGGTTTCCAATCTTGTTTTGGTCCAGTATTTCCTTACTATAATGCATTTTCTCTCTCTTGGATTGTTTTTACACAATAAAAATCCTTCTCAAGCTTCTAACTTATGTTTTTTGAGTGCTTTCTATACTTGGTGGGATATTCTCCAAAATGTATTCCTTGCTTACATTTTCTCTCATTTCAAGGTCTTTCAAGACACTTCTCTTCCTTTCTGCAAATCCATATAGATAATGCCATTCTCCTGAGTTTTCCAGTGTTCTTTCAACTCATTCATTGAAGTCTCTTGTTACCGATACATGATCTAGACAAGCCAGTTCTGTTTAGAAGAAGGATCTATGATGCTTCCTTTTGGATTACAGCATGGCAATTATGGTGGTTGCTCCGACATTCAGACAAGATCTCCTAACTAAATTGAGAGTATGTGGGTCATGTGAGAGGGGAGAAGGGAGGAAGGGAGGGAAGCAGAGAAAATGCATAGCTCTATAGAAACAATAGAAATTTTTTTATGGCTTAAAATGTCATGACTCCTGAATTTCAGTTTTTCAAATTCTAACTTACTCTCACTAACTTGTCCTGATTTCCTGTGTCAGGAAACCGAAAGAATTCTAAGAAACATGAAAAAGAATTAGTGGACTCCAGGATGGTGAAAAAGACAGACAGTTAACATCGCCATGAATCATGAGCTTGTTCCTGACTAACATAAGAAAAGTTTGTTTATGAAAAATTAGTAAATGAGGAGGTTGAACTTTTCTCAGTAATGCAAAACCAACAGAAACATATAAAATAGATCTTTGCAAATGCTCCAACTGTGAATTTGTGTGTATCTAGAAGCAATGTGTATGATTCATGATTCTCCATCTGCTTGTTCACTCATGCAGTTTATCAGAATGAAATTAGGAAATGTTATACTTTCCAACACAACTGATCTCAAACAGACCTCTTTTATATAACTCACTATCTGGAATAATGAGCCAGACTTCATGTCCCTTTTTGGGCTGATACTAACATTAGCATTTAAGGCAAGGTTCCAAAGACCAGGATTGTAAGAGTATTCATTGAAGTGAATATGCTTCATTTATTCCATGTTATTAGATATTCCATCACACAATACTTTTGAAATTGTATGTGTTCTAGAAAGCTGATAATTTCTAACCTTATCTATAAGATTTCAAAAGGAACCTTAAATTTACAAATTATAAATGTTGATAAACAAATATATACATTTATTTTACATAGTAACAAATATTGTGTGTGTGTGTGTGTGTGTGTGTGTGTGTGTGTGTATGTGTGTGTAGCTGGAAATGTTTCCTCCAATCTTATGAGGAATAAATAATTTGGAATTATTAAAGCATTAACAAACTGTAGAAATTTTGTTAGGTTCATTCAACCAACTAGTGATAAACATAAACCAGAAATGTGCTTCTTATCTCCTGATATCTAGTAGACTGCATAGCAGCCCCTGTGCAGAATTGATATTTTTAACATGTTGGCATGAAATTTCATTTGAGTTAAGAAAAATTACACACTGTGGTCCTTATACTTTATTGCCTAGATTCTCTACTACTGGCCTGGGAATATTTACTCTTACAGGCTTACAGTTGAATTCTCCCAGAAGTATCTTCAAATTTCAGGGGCATCTGCTTTGACCATGATTCTATCTGCAGTACTACTAAGTGACTCATCTGTTCCAATGTTACCCAGTCATCCTTCCTTGTTTCTTCATGGTCTGGATTCCACCAACACTAGAATAACATAGCTGTATGCAACTCTCTGTCTCAAGCAAAGGCTCTCTTGAGTAAGCTGTAATCATGAATACATCCAGGATAAAAATATAAAATAGTGGCTATGTATAAGCCACCACTGTGATGAGTTGTTATGCCTTCAGTCAGCCTGTGAGAAACATAGCTAAAATGTATTTACTGTTTACTACATGTTAGGCATTCTTCTGATGTTCTAAATAAACTTCGTTAAACTTTAATACTATAAGGTAGGTGGTAGTGACATGTAGAGACTGTTTATTTTCTGTAACATGGTTCAGAAATGATGGCATGTGTTTAATGTATAAGAAAATGATGCAGTTGAATCCTTCTGATCCATGGGCTTCATCCACAGTGAAAAGAGAATAATCAAAGCAAAGATCTCATTAAGAAATTCAAGGTTTATGCACAGCATTGTTTAATAAATACTATGTAAATGAACGAATAAGCACATGAAAAATTATCTGGAATATTTAATTTTTAAAGGAAAGATATAATGGCAAACTATCACTTTATAATTGTCCTTATATTTGTAGTCTTTTGAACTTTTCCTTAAGTGATAAAGTTACTGTCAGGCCAAGGTGAGGAAGGGAAGTCTGGTTCATTATTCCAGATAGTAGGACTGTCCACTAGAACATAGTCAGCCTACCAGGGGTCACACTCCTAAAGAAAGGGGAACTTCTTTTTATTGCCTTTATTGAGCTATACGCTTTTCTCTGCTCAGGCCCCTTCCTCCCTTCACCTCTTCGACCCTCTCCTGTGACCCCCAAACTCCCAATTTCCTCAGAAGATATTGTCTTTTTCTCCTTCCTATGTAGATCCATGTATGTCTCTCTTGGGGCCCTCTTTGTTGTTTTCTTTAGCAAGTTTCCACTGACAATAGCTTCACAGCTGAAGGTGGGGTTTCCTGTGCCTCTCCCTCCTCCATGCTAGAATGCTGCTTGCCTTGATCTCTTGCCGGTATTTTGCAAGCAATCAAAGCTGTTGTGAGTTTGTGAGTACTGTGTGCCCAGAAAACCCTGTTTGTCCCTGTCCTTTCTGACTTCTGACTTACAATCTTTTGGCCCTTTCTTCCTCTGTGATCACTGAGTTCGAAGGAAGACGGGGATGTAAGCATCCCATGTATGGATGCACACTCCCTGGGTATTTATTCTCTGCTCTTTGGCCAGTTTGTGAATTTCTGGACTAACTACCATCTACTATACAAGGAAACTTCTCTAGTGAGAACTGAAACCTACAATAACCTGAAGGCAAAGAAATATGAATTTAGAAGGCAGATTCACTAGTATCATAAAAATCCAGTCACACTTTCTCTAACACTGGGTCCAAGGCAAGAATATCTTCTCTCACCATTTCTACTCAACATCATACTAGAAAATCCCAATTAGTCCAATACTATAAGAAATAAAATTTTAAGAAATATGAAAGGATAAATAAAACTCTTTATTGTAGATGACATGATTGTTTACATATAAAATCACAAAGAATTGACAAAAAACCAAACTTGTAACAAATAAGTAAGTACAGGCAAGTATTAGAATCCAAGATTAAATAAAAATATAATTTGCTTTTCTATACATCCTAATGAATAAATTGAAATGGAATTAAACGTAATTACAATGAATTTAAATTTTTTGAAATATTTGCTCACACACCTAACAGAATATATGCAGTATCAATATATAGAAAACATTTAAAAATTCAGGTGAGAATAATAAAAGAATTCTAGCTAAATGGAGATACAGGCTGAGTTTATGAATGAAAACTCTATAATTTTAAATTGTTGCTTCTTCACTATTTAATCCACAGAATCTACATAGTCCTAATGAAACTTGAGAAAACTATTTTCGCACATCAAAAATTGAGTTATATAGACTATGAAAAAATACAAGCTATCCAAAATGATCAACACAACAAGGAAGAAGAGACTCAGATTGCAGACACTACCTACTTCAAGATTTACTAGAAAGCTATAGAAAAAAGTAGATGCAGAGACCAAGAGAATAGAGACTGTAGAATTATAGCTTCCAGAAATAGAGTCAACTAGTTCTTGACCAAATGTCAGTTCAATTAATGAAAGTAAATTGTTGCAGCAAGTAATACTGGAAAAATTGACATCCACGTGCAAAATTGTTTTAATCAAGAACAGACCTTTCATAAATTCATTGGGCAGAAATCTGAATGTCAGAAGCAAAATTATAAATCTTCTAGAAGTAAACATAAAAGAAAGTCTAGATATCTTTGGGCTCAGTATAAAGATTTTTAATTAGAACTACAAAACCATTTAAAGTATTAACAAGTTGAATTGCCCAGATATTAAAAATGCATTTTAAAGATTCAGTTGAGAGAATAAAAGATGAGTTACAGCATGAGGAAACATATCTTTACAAGCACATATCTGATGAAGATTCTTCTCCAAAATATACAAAGAATTATTGAAACCCAACAACAAGAAAACTAAAATTTCAGTAAAGAAATGAGCCAAAGATCCAATAATCTCAGACAACACCTTAGCATATAAAATATGCAGATGGAAGCCGGGCGTTGGTGGCGCACGCCTTTAATCCCAGCACTCGGGAGGCAGAGGCAGGCGGATCTCTGAGTTCGAGGCCAGCCTGGTCTACAAGAGCTAGTTCCAGGACAGGCTCTAGAAACTACAGGGAAACCCTGTCTCAAAAAACCAAAAAAAAAAAAAATATATGCAGATGGAAAATAAGCATTATAAATAATACTTGAGATCAGTCATAATTAAATAATTGCAAGGTAATGAGACATCTTTGTAATATCCAAATCCATAACACTGACAATACCTGGTCCCATCAAGAACATAGAAAGGGAATTCTTTTTGATTGCTTGTGGAAATGTAACATGGCACATATATTCTGGAGCATAGTTTGATAGTTCAATATAAAATCATACATAGTCTTACATGACCCGGAAATTACTCTCATACATATTTGCCCAACGAATATGAAAGTATGGGGTAACAAAAAAGTTTGTGTGATAATATTTATAGCACCTTTACTGATGGTTGTCAAAACCTCGAAGAGGCTGAGATGTCTTTCATTGGCAAATGCATAACAAACTGTGATAATATCTTCACAATGGTACATTGTTCTAAAAGAAAGAGAAAAAAAGCTATCAAGCCCTAAGAAAACATGAGTGAATATTAAAGGCATATTGTTAAGTGAGCTAGAGCCTGAAAGGTGATATACCATATGATATCAATTAGATGACATTCTGAAAGGCTGTAAATAGAGAGATAGAAACTAGGTCAGTGCCTGTGAGATCCAGAGGAAGGGAAGACCTTTAAGAAGATGAACTAAAGGGGGACAGATGTCTTAGGGAAGTGAAACTATAACAACAGATACACTACCTTTGAATTCATACATTCTTCATTTGAAAAAAAAAGATCTCACAATGCAAAAAGAAAATCTAAATACATGCATGCTGAAAGAAATTCATTTAGGAGTCAAGGGACCACAGAATGAAATGCATATGTGCAAAAATAATCTAACCACAAAATAAATACATGAGACAAACTCACTAAGGGTGGTAAGAAAAAGTTACTGACATAAGTAACCTTGGAAATAAGAGGACGGTATGAGTCAAGGCTAAAGGAGCTTCACAATTGCTAGACTGGGCAATAGAGTTGTTTCTCATGGGCTTGTGGGTAGCAATCCTTTGAACAACTGGGTGAATACATGATGGAAGAAGCCAAATTTCTCACTGTTGGATTGGGAGTTCAGAAAGGAGCATGGGAAGAAAACAAAAATGTCACATCTGGTAGTGGTTTAAAACTGGAAAGTTCAATATGAACTGGTGTTTAACTTTATACACACACTTAAAGATACACAGAGAAATATCCTGGCCTAGTCAGCCAGAAGAGCCCAGATTCACCAGCACCAAAGCAGCAAATAAATATATCCAGACACTCGAGCCAGAGACAGGTAGACCACTGTGAGTTCAAGGCTAGCTTGGTCCCACAGAATCCAGGAGTGCATAGTGATACCCTGTTTAAGAAAGAAAGAAAGAAGGAAAGAAAGAAAGAAAGAAAGAAAGAAAGAAAGAAAGAAAGAAAGAAAGAAAGAAGGAAAGAAGGAAGGAAAGAAAGAAGGAAAGAAAGAAAGGACGGACGAACAAACGAAAGAAAGAAAGAGAGGAAGGAAGGAAGGAAGGAAGGAAGAGAGAAAGAGAAAGAAAGGGGGGAGTAAGGAAGAAGGGAAGGAAGGAAGGAAGGAAAAAAAGGAGGACAAAGGAAGGAAGGATTAAAGAAAGAAGAAAGGAAGAAAAGAGAGAGAGAAAGAAAGAGAGACAATGAACTCTGTCCACAAAGTACGAGTTTAAAATTGTAGAAATTATAACACTCAAAGTAATATACCTAGTCTATACATTTTTACCAGTTATTTGCCCTTATATTTTATGACGTCTTAATAGCCGTGATATTTCACTTTCTTATAACCTAAAATTAGGTGTTTTAATGGTTGTGTCAAATAGCCTTTTAAGTGAGAATAATCCCTATCCAAATTCACAAGAACAGTTTACCCTCTAATGTTCACAAGACTTAATAAATGGTATAAAATTGAGCTGTGGTCTAATTATTACAAAGTGTGTTGAATGGCTCTCGAGAAGAGCCAGATGTGAAAATTGAGATAAAGAAAAAAATGAAACCCAAGGAGGAAGTTGATAAATCCCAAAATGTTTTAAATGATAATAAATATTTCATCCACCATGTGACAATCGTCTACTTTTTTTCTTTTATAGGTTTCAGAAATAATTTGATGTAGACTGTTGATACAGTTAAGCTACTCTTTTGGGTAGGTTAGATAGGCAGACACATACCTTTGTGATCATTTGAACTTGTTGAATATACACATTCAATTTGTTCCATCAAGAACTGTTATAAGCAACTATAGAACATGAATTTTTGGTCACTAAAAACATGAAGACAAACCCAGGGGTGAGAAGATAGATCAGAAAACTCCAATTCATTCACCAGCATCACAAACTGTGGCGAAATGAGTAGGTATCGGTTTCAAAAGACAAAGGAAAGTAGATAAAGGGAATGAGATAAAGGTGAAGGCAGGTGTTTTATAATTCATTAGCTCTATTTGTGACAGCCTTTGAAGACAGATATGACAAGCATGGCGATGACTTTCCTTTGAGGCCCGAGTTCAGTGGCAGATTAGTAACCTGATAACTTTTCTATATTTATCCCCACAACAGAGATCCATTTTCAAATCAGCTAACACAAAGCATGCTTTCTTTTCATGTGATTGCAACACTTGGTGATGGGATGGGCCATCTGGCCAGATTGTCTGGGTCTGCCCAGCGCTCAGGAGATGCCTGGATGAATCATCATTACCTCCGCTGGACTGCTAAGAGGCAGGGGAAAATTGTGACTGTCTAGGGTGTGGTTTGCTGTGGCTTTTTTCAGATTAAACCATTGCTCCTTTAAGGCAGAGGGGGTTCTCTCTTTGCTTGCATGAATCCAAGGAGAGAAAAGTAAAGAAGAACACTAAAATGGGAAATAGGAGGTAGTACATGAGCTACAAACAAACCTGAGCTACTTCTAGAATATTTGCTCGCACTTCTGCCTTTTTCCAGGTTTCTTCTGTTCAAGGAAAGATGGCTTTTTCTCACCTTCACCTCCCTGTTTCTCAGACTGGAAGTTTCAGTCAAACATACATGTTTACCCTTTTCTGGCCACAGAACACAGGCTTTCCTCAGTGGAAAGATGAGCAGAGAAGGGAAGGTGATCTAATGTTTCATCGATCATATGCTTAACAGAGGGTCAAGAAAATATTACTAAAATATCTGTATTTCTTCTCTCAATATTTTACTCTTTCATTTCCTTAAAGCAGTTTTCCTTGGGTATATTTACAGGCTATATAGCAGTGACTGGCTGCAACCAATGTTTTCCTAGATTTCAGAATAATTTAAATCCTTAAAGAGAATGTAAGATGTATTCCAGGAAGAATGGAGTAATTCTCTGGACAGGAAGGGTTAGATACAATTTTTAGGAAAAGGATTGAGGATAAGGATATATGGGTCTTACTGAATCTTGTTCTGTAGGGCAAGACCTCAGAAATCACTGTGCTAATCATAAAGCCGTAAATGTAGGTCTCTGATGCTCAGTTTGCCAAAACTTCACCCTCTGTTACCAAATTAGTTAAGAAGCCATGGCATTGTCATAGGGGAACACAGTGACCAGAGCAGCCAACAGATTTTCTTGTAATCCCTTCTGTTCTGGGAGGTCCTTGGCTCAAACTTGAAAGGGAAATGTGCAAAGTTACATCACAATTCCGCTGACGAAATGAAGATAGGAAATAATTTACTCACAGCTGAATTTGTAGCTAGACCATCATATTGTACACCTAGCTTGCTTTATTTAATTATCAAAACAATTCATACCCTAAGCATTTCAATTGCATTTATCTTCTAAATTGTTATCATAGCTATATGTGAGTTCTGCTGGGTCTCCAGACACTTGTGGTTAATTTATTTGTAATCTTTGGGGTATGACACCTTCTCACTGTTGATCCAAATTAGACCGTATTTATGTAGCTAGCAGCTTGCTAATTATTTTTAATGGTAAGCACATGGGGCTAGGAGAATAGCTCAGCTGGCAATGTACTTGTCTTGCAAATATGAAGCCCTGATATCCATTCCCAGAACCTAGGTAAAAAGTTGGACTTTGACAACCCTCAGGTAGCTCCCTTAAATAAGATATATGCTTCCCTGCTCCCATATCCACCCTTCCTATATCCCAAGCATCCCATTCCCCTGAGCTCTCCCCATTCTCCCCTTCATGCTTTTCTCTCCCCATTTCCCATTGGGCCATGCCACCCCACCCCCAAGTTCCCAATTTTTGCCCGGGAGATGCCCCAGCTAGTTCCTTGGGCAGCTGAGGAGAGGGAGCCGGAAAAGGCCAGATCCTATAGCCATACTGATGAATTTCTTGCATATCACCATAGAACTTCCAGCTGGCGATGGATGAAGAAAATGACTGAGCCCCACATTGGAGCACTGGACTGAGCTCCCAAGGTCCTGATGAGGAGCAGAAGGAGAGAGAACATGAGAAAGAAAGTCAGGACCGTGAGGGGTGCGTTCACCCATGGAGACGGTGGGACAGAAATAACGGGAGATCACCAACTCCAGTTGGAATGGGACTGATGGAACATGCAACCAAACCAAACTCTCTGAATGTGGCCGACGGTGGAGGCTGACTGAGAAGCCAAGGACAATGGCGCTGGGCTTGGATTCTACGGTGTGGACGGGCTCTGTGTGGGCCTTGTTAGCTTGGTTGATCACCTTCCTGGACCTGGGGGGAGTTGGGAGGACCTTGGACTTAACATACAGTAGGGAACCCTGATGGCTCCTTGGCCTGGAGAGGGAGGGAGTGGGGGTATGGGTGGAGGGGAGGGGAGGGAAGGGGGAGGAAGAGGGGAGGAGATGGAAATTTTTAATAAAAAAATAAACCATGAAAAAAAAGTTGGACTTTGTAATCACACTGGGAATCCTAACACTGGGAAGACAGAGACAGGCAGGTCTCCAGGGTGCAATGGCAAGTCCACCTAGGCTAATATACTAATGAGAGACCCTGCTGCAAAAACTAAATGAGTGACACCAGAGGAAAGACTCTGGAGGTTGATAGGTTGATATCTGGTGGCCACACACACACACACACACACACACACACACACACAGAGATTTATCACTCAAACTAAAAGCTATATCAGCTTGATATGTTCCTAATTACTTACCCCCACTACAGTAATCAAGATAACCCTCATCTCAAGTTCTGTTTCATTTGCCCTCCCTTTAATAATGTCATATTAGCTGTATTTATAGGTTTTAAACTCAATGTTTAAATTTTTATTGTTCCCATACTATGAAAATTTTATCTTGCTATATGTGCATTTTGAAGCTGACTTTTCTGCTTAATGAGTGATTATTACATGGCACCCATATCACTGGGTGAGACAGTATTCATCTGACAGCTATACAATATTCTATTGTGTGACTGCACCATCATTATTCATTGCCCCTCCAATGAACATGTGGCTTGCTTCCAGGCTTTGCTATTGTAAACAGTGACTTTCTTGTGTACATTCCCCATTGAACATTAGGCACTGTCCCCCTGTTTCCCACCACTCTACAGTCCAGCCCATGCTCTGTGGCTTTCACAAGAGCATGACTAACTCCTGCACCTTGGCTGGAATTCAGGGAAGTTCCATAGAGCCCAAAAAGGACCTCCCCTGCAGACACCATATGGAAAACCGATATGGGCCTGTAACAGGAAAAGGAAAACAACTCAACGTGGAGAGAAAACAATGGTTACTATAAGCAGAAATACTGTTGATCCCCATCTAAAACAAGTGCATCAGCGTTTGGCGATATGAGGCACAAGACTGAGAAAGATCAAAGTCATTTAGCAAGTCGGTGGACTAACAGCAATGTGGCTTAGAGATTCCCAAAAGTGGAAGCGGGGCCATCTCAGAAATGAGGCTATGTCTAGGGGGAGCCCAGGCCTGCAGAATTATGGATCCACAGTCAGTCCAGGAAACTTGAGCTAGTATCTGTAAATCCTGGTTTGTCTGGTATGTAGAAGAAAATCGTGCGCTTTAGTTTTACACTAATCTCAGTATCATCCTTGATAAAATTTTTGTCAATTATGTTAGCACTGTAGCAAAGTTATCCATATTATATATCAGACAAAAGCAAAAGACACCATCACACTAGAAATACATATCTGGTTTATGTCTAGTCATTAGGGTGAGGGTCCGGTAAAAGAGATCTTATAGACAATCCAAAAATGCTGGAAAGGAAAATATGGTCTCCCCTCTCAGTTCAACCTCTGGAGACACACATATTCCAAGTGATGAGCACAATCCAGACAAATGGTTTATCCCTACAACCTTCTCAGAACAAATGGCTTGGTTGACAGGTGTCAACTAGCCAGATGCCACCTGGAAGAGAATCTACCAAACTTCTACTGTGGTCAACACTGATTGATTAGTAAAGGGAAACAAAACGGCCTGTTCCCGCAGTAGAGACAAACACCACCACCAAATAGACATGTGCTTTAGTGTTTGGTAGGCCAGAGAAAAGCTATTCGTGCCCAAGATGGCATCATTCTTTACACTCTCTTTACTGTGCCCAGTTTCCTCTTTCCTTTATTGTAACATTTTGCCTCTATAACACGTAGACACTAAATTCTTGCTTTAGACTCTGTTTTTGTATGTTTTAGCTCTTACTACTTAATTCAGTTCCACTAAGTTGTATAGTTTTCTCTAAGAAAAGCTTAAGTCTCATTTATGATAAAATTTATATTTTACTACTGTATTTGGAAACATTTCCAATAATTGGAAAATTGTGAGCCATAATTATAGTATAAATATATAATAGCTCATCTTGTAAATGGGTAAAATTATTCCATAGTGTTGGTAGCACCTTAAGAGATAATGGTAAATTTCCTCCATATAATAAATCTCAGTTAGTTATTTCCAGTGTTCAACAATATCAAATGCAATATTTTGACAACCAAGAGTATAGACAAAGGTAGCTCCAACAATCCACAATAGACAAGAAAATCTTCTTGAATCAGGCAGTTCATGAACTCAAAGTAGAAGAAGAAGAAAGTTGATTGAGACCAGAGGCCAATCAATTAGATGAGGGCAATTTGTGTCTGATTGAGGAAATAGGAGCTTTGAATCTCAGAGGTTCCAGAGAGCAAGTCTATTGCAATTAATGATGTTCATACTGGGCGTGTACATATACTCTAGATGAAATCATGTTCTGAAGCTGGAAACCTTCAAATCACTAACATTTGAGGCTCTCTTCACCCAGGGTACTTGGGCAAGGTCTGAGGAAGGTTAACTGATGCCCCAGTGTGATACTATGAAGGAAATTGGGCTTTGTGTTCACAGCAAAGATATTTCTCTTTGTCCAAAGGCAATAAGGAGGCACTGTGCACAAGGAAAGAGAAGAAAAGTCTGAATGACTCTATTATACATAAAATTGAAAATCCCTAAACTTTAATCCCGGTTCCAAGATTCTGTCATTTTGAGGTTCCACCCTTCAGTCTATGAAAAATAGAAATAAAATGTTGTCTTTCATTGCATTCATCTAAATGAAACCTTTTTTGCAGAGTTCCCCACTTTTCCTGCTGTAGGTACAGTGGTTCAGCCAACACCAGAACACCTGCTGACAGCAGGATGGGGCAGGGAGCAGGGTGGTCAAGGGAGCCAAACAGAGAAAGTGGCTCCAAGAGGAACTTATTCTCACCACCTGGGGCGTGGGCTGCCCCGCGTCAGCAGTAATAAAGCTAGAGGATCAGGAGGCAGGAATGAGGCCTTTGCCTTGAGTGAAATGTAGCTGATTTCCTATGACTCGGAGTTAATGTGTATTAAGCTACTGTGCTCTGAAAATGCTGTCATTTCAGAGAATGGAGCAGCCACCGCGAGAGGACCACACAGAGTGCTCCAAAAACAGAAGAATATAGATTCCATCCCTGCCAAGATGTAGGGAAAAATGCCTAGGGAAGGTCAATTTGATTTAGAGGGATTTATTTAGATTTTTTTCATTCCCCCCACGTCTTTTGAAAGCTCTATTTAACTTCACATGGCTGAGTGGAGAACAAAGAAAAACAACATATTTGGTTTTATTTTCCCAGGATGTGAAATGCTTTAGCACACAGAACTTCCAACAGATTTAATCAGGCATTTGAATGATTGCCCATACTGAAACCGTGCATCTCAGTATAAATTAGGAAAAATATTTTGATACACCCTTGATGGCTATCTTCTAAACTAAATTACATGAGGAACCGCCCCAGGCTGTTGGCAAGACCCTAAGATGACTATAAGAAACGAGGGGTAGAAATGTATATTTGAGTATGTTTTCTTTCCATTCTGTCTGGGCTCAGCATCTTTCTCATTAGTTTAAACCCCTGAAGAGAAAGAGAGAGAGAGAGAGACAGACAGACAGACGGGGGGGGAGAATGTGACTCATAAGAGCTAGACAGCTATGGGTAAATTTAGGTGTGTGTGACCTGCGTTTGACCACATGGATCATGGCACTTAAGTAAATGAGAAAGATACAAAAATCAAATACGTGTCATCAGAGAAAAAGACAAGCATCATGAGTCCAAGCCTTCCAGTTCAGCTAAAACTGTACTTGGTGTAGAATTGTGTTCTCAATAAAAAGTAACTTATAATCAACCAAGTCATCTCTTGTCTCATTTCTTTCTCCAAATTAGGTCCTCGGATTAAGTTATAAAGAGATTTGATCAACAGTATCATTTTCCCAATTTGTATGTTAAGTGGAAACAGTTCTGAAGGCATCAATCACACAAACTTTAGTTCAGGAGGAATTTAAACATCACATCCTTCCACCAAATTCAGTGTGTTCTGTTGTTATTGAGAACACGCCCTCCCCACCCCCATCCTCCCAGGGCTCACACTGTCAAAGGATCTGATTAACTGACATTCATTTACCTACTAACTGGTCAGTCCTCAGAGCCAATAAGATGGGGATTTCGAAGCTTTTTTTTCCGAGGCACGTTGAGATGTCTCAGCCACAGCTTGTATTTCCAGGGTCCAGGAATTCACTGTGTGGCAGAGAGCATGCTTTCATCTTTTCAGCTAAACCAGAAAAACTGTTTTTCCCCAGTGTGAGCCCCGATGCTGTTTCCAGCTTTCAGCATTTCGTGCCTTTTCTCAAGCCTCTCAGAAGTACAGCGTCTGGGCTTGAGGAGATGACTTGGGGAGTAAGAACACTTATAACATAACCATGATGACCCAAGTTGGAACCCCGAGCACCCCATAAGAAGCCTGAGTGTGGCCATGCACACCTATGTAACTCCAGCATTAGTGGAGGTCGGGGAGAGACAGAAAGCAAAAACGATTGCTGGGTTTGCCGGACACTAGCCTAGCTCCAGGTTTGTGAGAACCCATTCTCGAGAGAACGAGGCAGAGAGCAGTTGAGCGGGGTAAATAATGTCCTCGGGCTGCCATGCATAGCTGCGTACACACAGGCACATGAAAACAAAAGAGACATGGGTCTGATCTCTCTGCCTCCCTTCCTCGGTGCCGCCCCAGACTCTTCATTCTGTAGCCTGTCATTTTTTCCATCTCCTTCAATCTGCAGAAAGCGGTAACAAGTTTTACTTAGAGAAAAGTAAAACTTAAAATGCATATTTAATAGAAAGAATATCACACTTTGAAACAACGACATTTTTACAATACCCTTCTATTGGCTAAGTGTGGGGAAAATTGACACTCATTTCCTGCTGGTGAGAATTTATACTGAGAAAACATATTTAAAGGCAAATGCGAAAAAGCAATGGGCTATAACTGCATCTATTCTTTGACTCAGCAGCAATGCCATTTCCAGGAATTGATACTGAAGAAACAGTGTAAGAAATGTGCATTCAAGAATTACGATAATAAAAATGACAATAACATCAGCATAGTAAGAAAACAGGAAGCAACCTAAAAACCCATTATCAGGGAACTGAGTAAATTAGGGAGAGAAAACCCATGCAATGTCTTTGTATCTGATAACAACTTATTTACAATATTTGTTAGCAAGTGAAAAATCATGGAATCTGAGCGAGTGATAGATCATTGTGCAAAGGTTCTTTTTGCCAAACCTGACCTCATAGTGAGGTCATAGTGACTCTGGGACTCTACATAGAGAAGGGAGAGAACTGATTTCTACAGGTTGTCCTCTGTTATCCACATGCATGCTGTGGCATGTCACACAAACAGCCATACACACACACACACACACACACACACACACACACAATAAGAAATGTAAAAAAAAATTTAAAGGCAATGATTAATGTACACAATAATCTCTCATAATCAAATAATTATCATTTATGTATAAATATATGATAAAAAGTATATGTATGCAAATGCATGGCTATATATGTAATGTTTAAGGAAAGATGGTCTAGAAATCATTTCAATAGACCATTTTATTTGCTATAATAAGATTCCCGATGGTAGTTACTTTATAGAGAAAGGTTTGCAGCATACAGCTTTAGTTTAAGACCTGTTGGCTCCATTTGTTCGGCTTCTGATTAGGAAAACCTTGGTGCATCACATCATGACAGACAGCTTTGTTGGGTGCTGAGAACCCATATAAGAGAAAGAGAGCATGCGGCAAAACAGAAAACCAGAGAAAGATTCAGGGCTCAGTTCATTCTTTTATGAAATAACTTGCCATCTTAGAGATTGACCATGAAGTTCCAAGTAACTAAATTCATCCCTTTCAGAAGCAACACCCAGGTACAAACCACTTCCTAGTGGATCCATTTCTTAAAGTTTCAGCTACTTCTCAAGGGACACACTAGGGACCAATCTTCTAGTACATAGATCTGTATGACAGACTCAAGCTGCATCCAGGTCATGTCAAACGTTGCACAGTAATTTGTGGGACAGAATCAGGTGGACATTTAGATGGCGCTTAGCTGTTTTGTCACTTTATGCTGCCTGAGTGACATGCCATTGTATGTGCTGTCTTTGCAGCACAGACTGATGATTTGACATTTCCCACATCCTGATCTCAACGTGTGTGCAGTCGTCAGATGTGAAAATTCCACAGGCTTTCCTACTTTTACACATTACTTGTTAATTTGTTGAGCAAAGGTCTATCAACGTGGATCTCTAAGAAGTTCACTGCTTACCTACTCAAAATAAAGTCCATTAACCACTAATCATTATTTCAGAGTTCCTACTTGTGAAGAACATTTTTTTTGCCAATTATAATGTCCTTACTTTCCCAGTTACTTTTGATGCACAATGTTGTCTAAAGCTTTCAAAAGTGAGAACTGGGTCCATTTCAGCTGCTCCTTCACCCAGGGCATGCGTATTTCTTGGAATGTATGTGCGGCCAGAGCGCATATGTACTTCGGGGATAGATATGTGGCCAGACATGATTTTCATTTGAAGAAATAGCTTTGATTTCATCACAGCATGCACAGCAGACCTCCCTAATTTGGTTCTTAAGTCTTCACTAATCTGACTACCTTCATGAATTCAAAATAAATGTACATTTTCAAGCCCTATTCTGGATTTCTTTCCAGAGATATTTCTGAGCTTTATAATAAAAACTGACATTTCTTGCTTTTGTTTCCCCATTCTGTTCTCTGACATTTACCACTGAGAAGTTTCAAAATAGCCTGCATTCACTACTTCCTATTAGCTCTATCTAATCTTCCAAGTTATACACAGAAAGCTAAGGAATCTGTGGAGGAACGAATACTAGGCAGTAATCTTTCCAACAGACATTAATTGGTAGTGAAGAACATGACAAATACTCTAATTGTTGCTGATAATGCTTTTGTGAGCATAACAAACAGGGACCCTGCATGCCTCTATTAATAAAGGGTGTAGTCCAAAGAACAAAAAAATACTATCACAGATATGTATGTGTGTGTATGTGTACTGAGTTTGATAAATCATCTAAAAGAATTAGTAATTGAAGAAACTATAAATGTAGTTTGTAATGATGGTACTGTTTTTCAAAACAATCAGATGCAACGCTGAATAATTTTCAGAGAGCAAGACTACATAATACCCCCAAGCACACATGTGAGCTTGTATATTGAACCTACAGTCCTAGTATTGTGAATTCATATGTCTATTCTTTGGTGATGTCACCTTTATGTAAGTGGATTGTCTTTACCCTTTTTGGAATACAGTGTACCAGCAGTTAGAAGGAAAATTCAGGAGTATGTTACATATACTACAACACAAATTTAGATGAAAATATCCAACCAACAGAAATCTGCAGTCTGTTGTGGGCGCAGGTTCACAGTAACATCACTGACAATCCAAGTCTGTCTTTTAGGAGTCTTTGATTCAGTCATTTCTGACCAAAAATTTTGTTAAAAATATGTAGATGAAAATTGGTTTTAAAATGCTTACATAAAATGTGAATTATTTGCTTGGATTTGTGGGCAGAATAGCCTTTAAAGAAAAGTCTTTAGAGTTTTAAGAAAACTGAGTTCAAAAGAGCCCTTAGATGTGTGAAGAGATGCCAACCTTTCTCCTCACCCTAAACAAATATTACACACTCCAGTTTATCGTGTGGGTAAACCAGGGGGTGTGAAGGTTAGGGACACATATTTTACAGTTGCTAGAATTTAAGTGAACTAGTCAACTCCACAATTCTGATTTAATAAAAGTAGTTAATTCTCTTCCCTCCTCAGCAGACACTTTGCCATCTGACTCTCTCCCCCAACCCAGATATTCTGGTATGTGAATGGGGATATGAAGGACAAGACACTCAGTCTAGCTTTCACACTATGCTATACAAAGTAATCCTACTCTCCATTAATATTTTGAAAAAATATTTTAAAAGTATATTGAACTATTTTTTCCAGGTTGTAGATCATAGGTATGAACATGGTATCTTAGAATGACATAGAATCATCCTGCTCCTTCCTTCCCTTTATGGGGTTCTTACAGATCAGTGGTTCGACCCTTCCTAATGCTGTGACTCTTTAATGCAGCTCCTCAAAATGTGGTGACTCCAAGCAAAACATTAGTTCATTGCCACTTCATAACTGTAATTTTGCTACTGGTATGAGCCATAATGAAAATATCTGATATGCAGGATATCTGATATGCAACCCTCGGGGGTCAATGACACATAGGTTGAGATCCATTGTTCTGGATTGTATTAAGGGTTAAAATCCTATATAGACTCCTATAAATCCTACTGTTTAAATTAGCATTTAAGAGCTATTACAATCTGATTCTCAACCATTTGCTCGGTTTTACCTTTTGGTGCTTCATACTCCATTGTGCCAGATATTCACATAATCTTGCTATTTATTCTGCCTGTAATACTATTTCCTGACATTTCTCTACCTGTTAAAGTCCTAAACATGTTTCAAGTTTCAACTCCACATCAACCTCTTTGCACGAATACCCTCAACTTTAACATTTAATTAGTTTTATTTCTTTGTTTTACACACACTTTTCCATGAAATTATGATCCATGCAACAACCGTCTTCTTTAATTCCTATCAAATTGGAATTTAAGACAAGGTAATAAGCCACATTAACTTATACTTGGGTGGTAGTTTATCTTACTCCTTAATCTCAGTGGATCTGAATTCAACTAAAAGTCACAGCTCTGGGTGAGTCTGTGAGGGTGCTTCTAGTATTACCTGAGGAGGGAACACCCTCTTGCGTAGTGGGCAGCACCTTCAGGTGATGGTGGTCCGGATAGGCAAAAGTCTACAGGAAAAGCTGCTTATATTGCCTGGTCCTCTAGAGAACTCTGACTAATACATTGTGTCATTAAAAGTTCAAGGGTCAAGTCACTGACATTTGAAGTAACTACTCATTATCAGTAAGTTGCCTTTCACTGTTTTTATACTATAGGTAGATTAATTTCATCATTTAAAATTATCATTCCAGAGGTACTCTGATCAACATTGCATCATTCTTTTCTTTCCATCCCAAGTAACTAATCACACTTGACCTCATCCCATCTACACAGCCCTTTTGGCTTTATCATCTCCATAAGTTGATCTCTTGAACTTCAGCTGTTCTGTGAAGTCTTAAGTAAGAACACTGTAGAGAAACAGTCTGGATTCACAAGACAGACACTGTCGCCATTATGAACTCCCTCTAAGCAGAGTGAACTCAGAGGAGCCTAGTTCAGACTTATAGTAGAGAGGAAATTGTTACCTCTTGGTTTTGAAGGTCAACAAGCAGTAAACCAAAGCAATCGGGTGATGTTTGAATTGGGCACTATCTAGGAAGACAGTAGGTCAACAAAAGATTCATGTAGAAGGAACATCAAATAAAGCTACAGAGTGAATGAACAGCCTGGCTGTGGTTGCATGTAGATGGAAAAATAAGAGGCATGCAAGGATAAGACATTATGCAGGACTACAGATGCAAGCGAAGGACATATCAAAGAGTTTGACTAATTATGCCAAGAAGTTTTGGCTTAACTTCTGTATAGATAAACATCTAATGGCTCTGAGAAGAAAAGTTAGTTGCATAGTCGATTTCCATTGGAGGACATTGAGACCTAAGGAAAGGACAAAAAAGAGAAGATAATAACAACCTCGAGAAGAATTAAAGAATACCAGAACTTAGAGCCAAGAAGAAAGGAGTGAGGGAGACAACTGGGGCTGATTTAAGGGCAGCAATGCAAGTTCTTGGAAACAGCTGTATGCAGGGGTTTTCAGGAAGGGTGGCTACAGGAAGCCCTGTGCTCCAGCTCATGTGTCTGTTGGGGGCAGAAAAAGATCTCTAGTTCAGCCCTGGGCAAAGGGAGTTTGAGGAATCTCTGCGAGCCTTTGATGTGCCCATGCTCATCTTCCAAATGGCTTACTTTTAACACTGGAGTGGGAGTCAGGGTGGAAATAGGAAGATGGAGAAGGGATAAATGAGTCCACATAATCCCTCATTCATTTGTTCTGATTCCAACATTGAGGTTTTTTGAACAAGAGGCTTGAAACTACCAAAATAAACATGTGATTGCAAGAGAAACAAGTTGCCTTTCCATATCTTGACTCTTTCTTGATGGCTCCCTAATGGAAACCTTTCCAAACATTTCTGTTGAAAGTAGAAGGGAGACGCTGATAGTTTTTACATGTTAAAGCTTTATAGGAATTGCATTTTAATTCTTACAATACGCCTCCATAAATTGGTGTCATTATTTCAGTTTTACAGATGTGAGTCCTCAAAGCCCAGAGAAGAGAATTTCTCAAGCCCCCAGATGGAAGTGGTAGAAGCTAAGTCTAAGTCTATAGCTGCCTAGTTCTAAACTCCAGACTTCTTCCATTACATGACACTAGGTGTCAATTAGTCAGGGAATAGCTTGGCTACAGAAATAAGACTCAGGAAAATAGCTAATTATGGGGAAATTTAAGGGTTTTCTTTTCCCACAAACTGTCACATGTTCAAAAAAAATTCCTTTACAGAGGGATTCCTGCCAAAGTCTGAGACTTATCTTTTTCTATACAAGAAACCTTCTTTATAACTTGCTCAATAAAACCCAGCCAATCAAACAGCATATAGATAAGAGAGAAAATACAGAAAATAGGAAATTCCCTTTCAGATCTACAATGGAGAGGAAATCCTTATGTCCTTCTTTAATCAGAAAGCCAGTACCAATGAGCTCTTCCAGTTCTCCTCAGTGAGGCTAGACGTTCTCTGTCCTAAATGCACCAGGGTGACTGCAGAGGCCAGAAGATTTTTCTTGAAACTGCTATTTTATGAATCCAAAATACCGTTTACATCAAGAACAAGTACTATTTTGTGGGTAGATTAGTACATTAGCATTTTTTGGTGGGACTCAGTTTATCCAGCACAATAATACCTTTTCTCAGCAGTCTCAAAGCAGCCTTCACATGACCTTGGGAAGATGTGAGTGAGGAGGGGGAAAAAAACCTACTTGCAAAACAATTTACATTTGCTTAGGAGCACTAACCACGCAGTACAACATATGTCAAAATTTTAAAGAGAACAGAACTTCTTTGCTCTGTGCAATGTATACAGTTCCTGGGCTTTGATGTTTCTGTCTCTGACCCTTTATTTGTACAAAATTGTCTGGTTTTAAGAAAAAATCTTTTATGTCTCACGACCGACCTGTCAAACATTATTTTAACTTCAAGAATAGCTGACTCTATGCAGCAATCCCTGAAAAGCCCCATGTTTAAAAACAATCTCCCATTATGCTATGCTTATTTAATATATTTTCATTGAGGGGACGTGCCACTAGGAGAAATTTTGAGTGTAGGTTCAGATGACTATAGGCACAAAAGTACCAGTTACCACCTCTTCTGCTGTGTCTAGTACTTAAGACTCTGTGGGTTCAAATAGGAATTCAGCTATCTGCTTAACACTGTTTCTCTAACTGTGCACACTCACAGATTTAGGGCAGTCTTCTAACTCTGGAATCAATGAACTCTCGTGAAAATGAATGGATATTTCTTTGGGAGAACCTCTCACATGACTCAGTCAAACTTTCAAAATTAACGCACAACAGTCACCAGCCCCCAACACTTTTTCTATTGTCTGACAAGTATTGACTTGGTTCCCCTGACCAGTGGTGTAACTCCACCCCCACCCCCCAGAAAGGGCCCATTGGAGTGTTTCCCAATCGCCTCACTGAGGGGGAGGTCACAATGCACAGAAGTGTGTACCTTAGTGACCTCGGAAGAGCTGGGTATCAGAGGGAAGGAAGTAGGGGATCTGCATAAAGGAGTGTTGTTCATGATTAAACCAAGTGGAATGGCTGGGGAGGAAGTGAACCCTGCTCCCATTCACAGTAGCTGTGTTAGGCTGAGAGGCACAAGGTAGTGGGAGATGCTATAAATGGACTCTCGCAAGTAGTTAAAAGCCCTGGCATTGTCATCAATGGGGCCTTTTCCATTTATATCCTGCTATTGTCATTCACTGTTTCTGAGACTATTGGAGAGTTATCACGTGTCATTTTCCATTGTATGAGTTACTTTAATTGAAAACGGGCACTAGTCAGAGCCTTCGAAGTCAATTCTTACGTCAGAGAGGCTAAGTAGCCTCTGCTGGGATGATAATAAATGAAAACATTTAAAACAAATAATAATAAACCCTCTAAGAGCTAAATGAAAGTATACTAGCATCACACTAAGAGTTAGAAAGGTCTCCCTTGGGACTCCAATAACTTACTCTAGGAGACATGGTATCTGTGCTCCCACGATCTCACTGTAGCAATTCATTCTTAAATGTGTGTTTGTTTAATTTGTGTGTATTTATATGGATGAATTTATGTGTACAACATGTGTGTAGATGCCCATAGAGGTCAGAAGAGGGTGTTGGGTCCTCTAGAAGAGGGTTGTGAGTCCCCAGTTGGGTGTAGGGAACCTGGGAACCAAACCTGGTTCTTCTGCAAGAGTAAGCTGGGCAATCTATCCAGTTCCCATGGCAATCATAAATACCCATTGTCTTACATCTTTTTACCATTACAACATCAACAAAACCAATGACCCAAAAGAGGAGAAACTGCAAACCAAGTAAAAAAAAAAATGTGCTTCAGTCCGAATGGAATACCTCCTTACATTTCCATTATAGGATTATCCAAATCATTCCCAAATACTGTATGCTACTTCTGTTTGGAATTTTTACTTTGAATATACACAACTTTGATATTAACACATGTATTTGTTGAATGTTGTCATGGAAAAGATACATGGTGGGGGGGACTTAGTTTGGTGAGCTGCTGTCTCCCCAATAGTAGAGCAAAGGTGCCAGTCTGGGTTTATGCAGGCCTAGGCTCTACAAGCCATACCACTCATTATTCTAGTCAGAGAGGATGCTAGTGAAGAAGGAACAAGCTCCGGTCAATGCAACCACATAGGGTCAACCAGATGAATATGCTGTAGTGACCCCAGATCTATCTTCAAGGGGATGACAAGAACTTTGAGATTCTTATGGGAGAGGGAAATAAGGTTGCACAGTCTCCAGGCAGATTACATCAGGCAGAGGGATGTGTGACTGCCTTTTATTTCTTTTGTGCTTCTGCATGGTGGCTCCAGAGAAATCAGTATCACTACAGCTGCTGAAGGAGGGTGATCTGCTTCCAGGAAGGTGACTTATTACTCCTGCTCTAAGGCTAAGCCTCAGGTCTATATGGGGTAACTGCTCCCATTTGGAGGATGAGATCATCATTGCAATAGTTTTGTGAAACTCCAATTGCTTGAAGGGAGTCTTGATCCCTTGTCATAAAGATGCTCATCAGTCTTGTCCTCCTCAAAATCCAAGGTCATTCCTGTCTTCCCCAAAATACAAGGTAAATGCAGCAGGCAGTTCTTAGGCAGGCAAGAAAGAGGAAAAGGAAACAGAGACAAAGAGAAGTGACTTAGGCCAATGGCTAAGCTTTCTTCTTTACATTTTCTTATCCCCCAAATTGCTCTTCTTTGAAATGAAGGGGTATAAAATGAAGAGTTTTAGATTTCCTTAATATAGGAATAAATACATAATAATAATAAAATACATAAGGAAACTCATGAAATAAAGAACCAACTTCAGAGGCAGCCTATCTGTATGTTGTTGAAAAGTCTGAGTTTAAATGCTGAGTTGTTTTTTTCTCTCAGATAATTCATAAGATTGATGATTTATTTGTTCACACGTCAGTTGTCTTATTTGAGCATTAGCCACTTTAAGCTCTAAATTAAAGCAATATTAATATCCCGAATGAACTCCCACAGCTCTGAGTTAGTACCCTAAATTTTTCTCATAATCATCATTATTGTTGACTGGTTCTCAAGAGTTATTACCATAATTCTTTCTGAGGGGAACAGGTGGCCAGGAATTAAGAGATTATGCTGCTCTTGGAGAGGATTCTACCTATTTCAGGTCTCAGTAGCAACATCAGTGGGCTCAGTCACCAGGAACTAAAACAAGAGGGAATCTCACTCCTCTAGACCCTGAAGTCACCAGCACTCACATACACATACCCACTCATGGACATACACACATACATAAGATTAGAAAAGTAAAAATAATCTTAAAATTAAATAATGGCTTTTGTATCTCCCAAAGAGCTAGATTTTTTTTATTTTTGGTTTTATTTTCTTTTGTTTGGAGAGAGATATAGAGAACCTGAAGTGGGGTGGTATGGAGGTGAGGAAGATCTGGAAGAATTTGAGGAAATGAGAAACATAATCAAAATATATTTTCTGATAAAAACATTTTTTAAAAAAATAAAGAAGATACTTTTTAAAAGACCTGCCAGCTAAGGAAGAAGAATTTGCAATCATTTGTGAAGTTTGGTATCTGTAAATCTTGCACTGTGAATTTGAGAAAGGGTGAATGTAGACAGAGACTGCATGTCCATTTTCTGACTGCTCAGACCCGAATAATCACACAGAAACTATATTAATTACAACATTGTCCTATTAGCTCAGGCTTCTTATTAACTAACTCTTACATATTAAACTAACTCATTTTTATTAATCGATGTATCCCCCCGATACTATGGCCTATGAGTAAGTTTCCGGTGACCTCCTTCGATGGCTGCATGGCATCTCACTAAATCTGCCTACTTGCTCTATATGTCTCTGTTCACATTTCCTGCCTGGCTTTACTTTTGCTAAGTCATTGGCCAAAATAGCTTCATTCATCAACCAATAAAAGCAGCACATATACATAAGGACATCCCACATCATCTCCCTTTTTATGTCTAATTAAAAAGGAAGGTTTTAACTTTAACATAGTAAAATTACATATAACAAAACAGGTATCAAGCAAGAATGACAGTAACAATATTTATATCTATTGTATAACTATTGGGATCCCATTTTAACCACATTACTTTCAACATATTTCTTCCACACTCTTTCTCTTCTAGATGGACTTCTCTGAAACACTAAATTACTTGTTTAATTTTATTTTTAAATAAAAACATTGGACAATAGAATGTGCCAATAAATCCTCGGACAGAAGCATGCTGTCAAAGGGAGGATGATGCCAAGCACTTTGGTTTACGTTCTGGGACCATCTCTAAGTGACTGTGTTCTGCCTCATATCCAGCCTCAAGTTGCTTTTATGCAACAAGGGAAATTCATTAAGAATGTAAAAACAGAAGTAAATTTTGATAGAAATAAATACAAGTTGGTGGAATTTTAGGTTTTAAGAAATATTCAAGAGGAATAAAATGTAGTTAAAGCAGAACAGAAATGTCTGATTTAGTCTCAATAGCCTTGGAAAACAATAAAGAGGGTATAGTCAACAATATGCCGGTGACCTGTGCGTGCATAATGAAGCCAGCAGGAAATGCAGACTAGACATAAGCAGATCTGGGACTTTGGGACAATTTCCCCACAGAGCGTGTGGCTGCTGTGGCTGCACTACTGGTGTTGTCTGTCTGTAATACAATGGACAAGTGCAGTTCTAACATAACTAAAACACAATTGTCTTCTATATGCTATTGTCCTTTTAAAATGAGTTCAGTGACAGTGCCAGGATTTACTCGAGCCACTAATTCAGTAAGACTTCAGGGTGAAACCAATATATCTAAATACTTTTTATTGCCATGCACTAACAAGACTCTCTGAAAAGGAGATCAGGAAAACAATCCCATCAGAAATAAAAAAGCTAAGAAACACATTTAAACAGAGGTGACAGGCATTTATTTTAGTAACTATAAAACATGGGTGGAAGATGTTAAAGGAGACACAAATGATAGGAGTGGGGTACTCTAATCACAGAACAGAAGGATTCATTTTGTTAGCATGTTAGTATTACCCAGAGTGACATACAGATTCAGCATAATTCTATCAAAGTTCCCATGGACTGGGTATGGCAATGCATGCCTTTAATCTCATCACTTGATAGACAAAGGTGATTTGATCTGAGAGTTCAAGACCATCCAGGGTTAAGTAATGAGACTTAAAAAAAAAATTGTTCCAGAGGTATATTTTACAGAAATAGAAAAAAAAATCTATCAATCTTGTACAGAACCAAAAGAAAAAAAATCAAGGCAGTCTTGAGCAAGAACAAAACTAAAGGCATCACATTCCTGATTTTAACTGCATTCAAATTCAAATTCAGTTCAGCGTCGTACTAATATATATTATAATTCAGACTAGAATTCATAATTCAACAATGAACCTACACACAAATATATGTGAACATACATATATATATATGAAAATATATTCAACTAATATTTGATAAGGGTGCAAATACACAATGAAGAAAGGACAGTTAAGTAATGAAGGAAAAACTGGGTATCACATGTAATAGACTAAAGTTGAACCCCAATCTAACACCATTCACAAAGGTTAAGTTAAAAATGTCTTAAAAATTGAGGCTGGGGATGAACACTCAACCCGAAATGGTGTTTCATCAAATCCCTCACCTGGAGGCTTAGGGAAGAGTCAGAAAGAACAAACGACACCAAGGAAACAAGGCTTTCTAAACACAGCAAGACAGACACACATATGAACTCAAAGAACTGCAGCAGCATGCACAGTTGCCAGGTAGGATCCCAACACTAAGAGGGCAAGTAGACCCAGGTCCCCATCCCTAATCCAGAAGTTATCACCAATTGATAACTTCCTGCAAATGAAAAGTTAGTTTTCTCCAATGGAATCTCACTGGGTATATAAACCCAATTTAAGGAACTTAAGGGCAGGCCTCACACTGTGCAGTAAATGACCAAAAAAATGAACTCAAACCAACACAAAAGGAACTCAGTGGTACTCTAGAGGGTTTTTGTTTTTATTGCTGTAGTGGTTGTTATCTTCAGAATGCTTTGTCTGAGCATTTCTAAAAAAAAAATTATGTCTTTGTTTATATATTATGGTTTCCAATTTCATATTTTTATGAGATTTCTGTGTGTGTAACAATGTGTGCCTCTGCCCCTATATGTGTTTCTTATGCTTTTTCTTTGGCACTATTTTTTTCTGTTGGTTTGTTTGTTTTGTCCTATTCTGGTTTGTTTGCTTTTATTCTAACATATTTTATTTTTTAAATTTATCTTTTAGATATTATTTGTTTTGTTTTATTTTTCCTTTTTTTTTTTTTTTGGTTTTTCGAGACAGGGTTTCTCTGCAGCTTTTTTAGAGCCTGTCCTGGAACTAGCTCTTGTAGACCAGGCTGGCCTCGAACTCACAGAGATCCGCCTGCCTCTGCCTCCCGAGTGCTGGGATTAAAGGCGTGCGCCACCACCGCCCGGCTTTGTTTTATTTTTCTAATGAGAAAAAGAGATATAAATATGGGTTTGGGTTGACCAGGAGCTGTGGAACATCCAGGGAGGAGTTAGGGAAAGGAAAACTAATACAGAAACATATTGTGTGGAAAAACACTATTTTCAATAAGAGATTTAAAAATACTAAATGTAAATCAAAATAAAAACCAAAAAAGTTAAGGCTGGAAAAGATGGCTAGTGAGTTATTAGCATTTGGCCTGGCCATTCTGAGGGCCGGATTTTCATTCCACATGAGGTAGCCCACAACTACCAGCAACCATTGCCAGGGGATCCCATGCCTATGTCTCCATGGGCACTGTTAGCATTCCCATGGACATAACACCCACCCCCCACCCACACACACATACAAACAGAGTTAAAAACAATTTAAGTCTTAAACATTTAAGGCTAGGACTTAATCTCATGTGAGCTGTAGATGAAAGCATGGAAAAATGCTCTTGACCTTGCCCTATGAAATATTTTTATATGACATACAAGGTACAGGCAGCAAAACAGAAAACAAAGGAGACTTAATCAAACTAAAAGTTTTCTACAGAGTAAAGAAGTTGATCAATAAAATCAAAGGCAACTTAAAAAATGTGAAGAAGTTACTTACAACTTATATTTAGTAAAGGATTAGTATATATAATATACAAAGAAGGCCATAAAAAGTTGATAACAAAATAATAAATAATCCTACCTTGAAGAAATAAGCTGAGATCATTCAGTAGGTACAGGAAAAATGTTCTTAGCACAGAGATCATTGAACACAGAATAAAACCCTGAAATATAGAACCTGTAAGAAAAGGTGTTTAAATATCAGTAACAATCAGAAATGCAGATCAAAACTACAAAAAGACATCACCCCACACCTGTCAGGATGGCTCCTAGCAAGAAGACTGGAGGTTGGCAATTATTGACAAGTATTTAGGGGGGGAAAAAAAGGAATTTTTGTACACTATAGTGGTGGGAATGTTTCCCGTCATGTGAGATTGGGATGGCAGTTCATTAAAAATCTGAAAGTTGAACTACCATGAAACTCAACTGTTCCCAATATCTAGGTATAAACCTAAAGGGAAAGTCAGATCTAGACATGCCTGTACTGCCATGTCAATCATGGCTTTATTAACAATCTCCAAGAGTGGGGAACAAACTAATGGTGGGTTCATGGATGGGTGTATAGCTTTCTCTTGAAGCCAGAAGTCATTCCGGAGCATGACACTTCCTATAGGAAGCTAGAACTGAAAGAGACTATTTTATTTTTTAAAAATAAATCTTAATTTCAAAGAGGGTTACTAAAATATTTCCAAAGAAAGCTCGAAATGAAAATGACAATCTCATTCATTTTAATTTTGAGGAGTTCTGTTACAATTCTGGCAAGAAAATTGTATTGAACACCCCAAACAACTGTTTATATAGCTATCAATTTTCCAGCAATGTAATTTGGTAGACTGGGAGTGAGATGAATTTTGTTGAATTTGTTAACTAGGTTGTCAAGATGGATTTAATGACTATGCATGGCAACTTGTGCTAATCAATATTTGCAATAATTTCATCATTTAAAAATAAACCTTTAAACAACTGGTTTAAAGAAAATGTTAAGGAGTTTTGTGTACTGTTCCTCTAACTTATCATTGATTAAATACAGCATAATGTATGATCAGAAGTGAAGGCTTAAAATAATTATTATAACAATAAAGAAGATACTAATTAAAAAGTATACTAATTAATACTATATATATATAATAGATACTAATTAAATCAGAATACTAATGCTGTACAGTAACTCCAGACTCCAAGAAATTATTAATGATAAAGTGTATCTCAACGTTGCTGGTATACATTGAAAGTTGCTATATGCACTTCAAACATCAGGATGCATATCAGCCAGAGACGTGTAAATAGGTACATAAAAATTCCTTTTCAGTCTTGGTGGTAAACAGTTAACAGTTGTGGAGATATATTTAACCACAGCATTCAATTCAATCCAATTGTTTTAATCTCAAAATCATAATTTAAAACAGCGCCTGTAAGTTGATGGCATTGAACTTGTCATGTTTCAGGAAACACTGCATCTCTAAATTTCATGTGTCTGCACAGTAAATTCCAATCCATTCCTCATTTCTAAAGTTCTAAAATGACTTGGGGAGAGAGTTAAAATAACAAGAAAAGCAGGACAGCTGCAGAGCAAAACTGACTGGTTCAAACACCTCATTATCACAGCGTCTTCAAACTGTGGGCATTGAAGGGAAAGATATTTTTACTAGAGTCAGAAAATGGAAAGGAGGGAACTGTAGCCAATGTGTTGTCACATTAAAAACAGAACCAAGTCCTAGTGATTCCCCCCCCCCCCCAATTTTTCCTTCAAGCAAATCAAAGATGCCTCACTTACTTTAAGTCCAAGCTGCCTGTGATCTGCTTCGTTTAAAAGCCAGCACATTTAGGTTGGGTCCAGAAACACATTTTCATTAGCTGCAGACTTAGAAACTGGAAAATCCCATGTCAGCTGTGAGATGGTCAAGAAAGTATGGCTAACAGGCATTCTAGGAAAGATCAGCCAAAGCTTGCAAAAGCCTAAGTTCAGAAAGATGATTATTCATGGCAAAGAACCACAAACGAGTCAGGTCATTCCAATAGATTTGCTGTTATCAGAAATGCTCTTCTTATTGCCAGCTAAGACATCTTGTCAAGAAATAGAGTTATCTGCTAGAGTAGGTACTGGGCAATGTCTACCTGATTAGTTAAGTAAGAATGGCGTGTATATAAAAACATGGGCAATAAATGATATCTTAGAGATCCACACTCAAAAGTAGCATAAATAAGACAAATATGGAGAGTCTCTGATCAAAAGGGACAATAACACTCCATGAACTTTATGGCATTCCTCTCCAGACTTCAAAGCCTCTGATAAATTGTGTCATGAGCCAGTCCATAGACAGATAGAGAAAATGCCATTCTCCTTACCACATGGGTATAATATTGGAAAGATAAAAGAAGTAGCCCTCATTCAGGCTTTTCCTCAGTAAAAAGGGCACCATATAAATCTGACAGGATGCTGCCAACTACAGTTGTGTGTTTAACTTAAGCAAAAAATACTTATTTTTGTAGTTACTGTAGTAATTTTCACACACCGAATATCCAGCACCTTCCTTCATAGATTCCCTCTCTAGTCGAGCCTCCAGACTGCCTGGGAAAATCTGGTCTGGTCTTTGCATTTTTTAATGCACATTTTTAGTGGATCCATGTAATCCCCATTGGATTAAGGGGAAAATTCACTCACTAGCTGTCTTCAACTTGTGTGACTCCTCATGCATTTATTTGTTCTCTCACCAAATACATCTCTTTACTACATTTTATAATCTCACACCATCAAAAATTTAAAATTATAAAGAAAGATGGCCTTCAGCATTTTAATAATTTCCCTATTCATCGTTTTGTGTCAGTGGCCGATATTTGATCACTATTGTTTTCTCAATGTATAATTCAGAGATAGAATAGTAGTTCAGTGATAAAGTCATTTCTCCAGTATGAGTTGAGTTAAGCATGCACTAAGAAATAAAATAAAACTGGCCTGGTGGCATTGGCTTTAATATAAGCTACTTAGGAGACTGAGATAAGAAGAATTATCACAAATTCAAGGCCACTCTGGGCAAGTTCAGTAGTAGAGCATTGGACTAGCATCCATGAGGACTTAGGTTCAGTCTCTGCTTACACACACAGAGACGAATATTTCATAGAAAGATGGATTGCACACATTATATATCGTAAGAATGAATTCCCAAGCATGCTAAGACAGTGAATCACTTAGATCTGTCATTCTAAAGCACTTTGCTTTCTCCGTGGAATGCTTATTGTATTACAATTATTTTTAGGTATATTAACTTGCAATGTTTGGAACTGAATCCAAGACTTAGTACGTGCCAAGCAAGCAAACACTCAACCCTTTCCCTAGAACTCAATGTACTTTTAATATTAAAATTTTAGGAATCAGGGGCATGTATCTGTTTCTCTATAGGAAGCTGGGGAGGGGGCATTCATAGAATATCAAGATCTCAAGCTGGCTTTGTTCATAATCTGAGGGTAACAAAAAGGAGTGGATATCAACAATGGAATTCTACCTCCAATAGAGTATTATGTTGATTCCTCATTTTCATACATATTCCTGTTTTTATAACTACTCTGTACTTCCTGCTAAGCACTGTTATATGGGAACTGGAGAGAAGTCTCAGCGGTTAAGAGGGCATAATGCTATTGTAAAGGACCCAAGTTCGGTTCTCAGTACCCACATCCATTAGCTTAAAACTACCCAATAATTCCAACTCCAGGTGCTCCAACAGTGTTTTCTATTCTGACCTTAATGGACACATGCACTAATGTGTATATTTTTTTAACACAGACTTGTATAAGCATACATAATTAAAAATAAGTTTATGTTCTCTGTATATTCTGTCTCTCCACACACATATGTGTACTACACATTTATTTTTCAGAAGTGGACACTATACAAAGTCTATTATTATCTATATCAAACATTTATCTAGCTTTAGCATTTGAAATAATGTTGCCCATGAGTGCTCACCTACAAGCTAGATCCACAGCACTTACTGATAAAGTTAGATAATGAAGACGATTTAACATCTTCATAACACTTGCTCTAGAGACTTATTTCTTAATGTCCAACGCTACTATCAGACAGCCTTAAATTTTTAAATTAGTCGTCATGACCTTTTTGGCACCCTTATCCGAAAGGATTGCACAGTTCTGTCCTTGGCTAGTGGCTATCACCTGGTAAATTGTTCTTTTAAAGGGAGCTTGCTATGCTGGATGAGCAAGTAACTTTTTTAAAATCAGTTGCTCCTGAGTGCTTTTGCTATAGCGCTACATTTAATGCAATATGTTTAAGGCAATTACATCCAATGCGCAGTTCAAATGAATTAAATGAAACTACAATACATGACCTGCCTTTCAGAGGTATATGGGGGAAACTTGGCAAAAATTATTTGAACTTTATGTGGCTTGTAAGTGGCACAAATTCTAAGAGTGGTCTAACATTAGGGAAAAGACTTATTTATTTTAATAGACTTTTTCATATAAGATATTCTGATTATGGTTTGCCCTCCACCAGCTCCTTCCAGATCCTCCTCTTTATGAACCCACCCAAACCCACAGTCTTTCTGTTTGCTCATTAAAATACAAATAGGCACCTAAAATAGTGATAAGATAAAATAAAAACAAACCAGAATAGAACAAAACAAACTCGGGGCGGGGGCAGAGAGAGCCAAAGTGAAGACACAAGAAACACATACAGATGCAGACACAAGAAACACATACAGATGCAGACACAAGAAACACATACAGATGCAGACACAAGTTTGCGCCCACACAGAAACCCCATAAAACACAAAACCCAAAGTCATAACATACACAACACAAAATAAAACCTGTTAAGAAATTTTTTTTTAAAAAAAAGCACTGGCAAAGCATTATGAAACAAAGAACCTCCAAACCTGATAGAGCTTGTTTTGGCCATCTACTACAGGACTTAGGGCCTCCCCTGAAGTATGGTTAGCAATCTAGAGATAGCTTCTCCATTAGGGAGGAAGGCTTGTGTTCACTTCCTCTCTCACTGCTGGGACCCCATCTGACCCAGACCCATGCAGCCCCTGGTATGCTCTCTCAGTCTCTGTGAGTTCATATGTGCATTCATACTGCGTGTTTAGAAGGAGTCACTGGTTGGTGTTCTCCAACCCCTGTTCTTGCGATCTTTCTGCCTCCTCTTCTGCAGGGTTCCCTGAGCCCTGAGGGAAGGGATTTGATGGAAACAGGAAACTGAGTTTTATTTGTTAATGCTCATTCAATAAACAGATTTTTTTTAAAGTCCAAATCATTCCAGGTCATTTCTTAATTGAAGCACACTAAACTGTAACATTGTGTGGATGGTGATGGACACTTTTAACTGCAGATAAAAGCAGTAGAATACCCTTGGATAAATATGGTGCTGTAAGCGATGAATGGCAGCCATCAACTTCAAGGAGGAGCTATGGTGTTAAGAACAGCAAATGGCTGCATGGCAAATGAAAGTTTCACCTTGCTCAACCATGCTTCTCTTTTAAGTCAGGGAAGAAAGAATAAATGGCATGAGATATTGTTCTGGAAATGTATATCATAGCGATGTGGTAGGAAGAGAAACACAGCTCAAGAGAGACAGCCTCAGAAAAGAGGGATTCTTTCTATGTTTTCAAAGATTGTCACAAACACTTCTAATTTTTTACTTTAAAAAATTACACAGTATATTTTGTTAATATTTTTTCCTTCTCACAACCCCTGTTCTTCTATGTTCAAGTAAAACCTTCCTTTTATTTAAACAGCAGTTGGTACCTACTGAGAAATGGAAAATCAGTTTTCCTCCAATGGAGTCTCAGTCATGGGTAGCAGAACCACACTCCAGGAGAGGTTCTGTTCCCGGAAGTAGTTAACCACTACAAAATTCACATCACCGGCCTTTTTGAACCTGTAGAACATTCTATGAAGAACAGAAAATAGGGAGGGGACTTAAGTGAAGAATTCTTATTTATTTAGTAAATATGCTCACTTTGTAATCGACTGAGACCAGTCAAAACTGGACAACTGTTCTAAATAAACAAACACAGAAGACAGATGGTGTCATCTTCTATTTTGGGATAACTCTTGGGCCAAGAGCAATGTAAGTTAGCGCTGTTATTCTCTTACAGTGGCATTCATGTACACATGACTTCAGGTTCACCCAGATTTGAAGAGTCAGAAAATGTGCACTTCAGTAAGTTCCATCGTTTATCCCTAAGGTAGATGAAAGCATTGATAAACTGCACTAAGGAAAAAGAATTTTGTGTAAGTTGTGTTTCAGCAGTGGCATGTATAAAAGGTGTACCTAGAGCGTAAAAAAGTAAATTCAGATTGAGAGGACCAAAGATGCCAGCATATTTAATGATTTTTCCATTGAGTAAAATCAATTCTTTTTCGGTTCTTACATCTTCATGCTTCTTTTGAAAATACACTCATCCACCTCAGTCTTGATCGCCATTCTCTTTATCCTTTTTCTTATGCTGAGTCTCTAAGAAACACGAAGATTCATTCCCTTCAGTATTCAGCTGTTTTGTCAGCCACATGCACGCCACACTCTGGTGACATTTGGTGGTCATCAAATGACTCCACTGGAACGGAGAACAAGAAGAAGCATTCCAGCTCCCCAGGCGCAGTCACTCAAAGCTTTCTTAATTCATTGACAATCAGGAATTGTAGGTCCCATTAGGCCGAATGATAGCTTTCTCATGCCAGAGAAACAAGACAGATCGTCACTGAGAGCAACAGCAGACTGTTTCCAAAACATGCCATCATGGCAGCTACTCTGTCTCGGTCCCCAGGGCCAGCTTTCTCTTGGATAAGCTACCAATATATATTTATTGGATCAATATTTTCAATGTAAATACTACAGTGGGACAATATTTTACTAATGGCCATGATTAAAATGATTTTTTGTCTAAGCCTACTGGTGAATTAGTCTAGGAATAGCACACCCTTCTAGTGACTTTAATTCTGTCAAAACCAGTAGTCAATCTTGGCTTAGGGAAGTCTTGATATCGACGCTGATGCCTAAGTTAAACATCTTCCAGATGCCAAGCCTTGCATAGGAATGGACCGTAAATGGTACTACTAACAAATCACACGATGGGGTTAAAGGGCACTGAGCTACCTGCATGCACCCTGATTCTACCTGTTGTCATCTGTCTCATTTAATGATTTTTTGGATTAACATAAATGTGTCCAATGTTCCTTCTATATGCTTATGGCAGGACTATAGGAGACAAACAGGGAAACCAGCAATATCAGAAAGAATCCTTCATTTACTTTAAAACCTAAGTTGTTATTCAAGTCGAGTTGTCTTTCCAAATGTAATTATCAACCTCATGTAACATCAAAATTAATTTATTGAGAAATTTAAGCATTAATTTGTAACTAACTCATCTTGGCAGATTCACTATGATCCGTTTCTTAGAGCCAGATGTTCTATTCAGTGCATTTACTGAACATATAAATTTGTTTTCTATAGTCATAGTGGGGTGGCTGGCAACTTACGCTTTGAAAATTTCCCCGTCTTAATACATTGTGGTCACATGGTGAGGAGAAGAACTTTGGAGGCATAATAAGTCATTTATTCGTATGCTAAAATAGGCTCCCAAACTCTTAATTCACTAACCCCCTCAGACCTGCCCACTCTTGGCTCACCTCAATGCAGAGAGTGGGTGGCCATGGACTCAAAAAGTCGTGTTGATTTCTGGTCTAGTTTTCACAAGAGACTGTCCATCCTCCTATTCAGCCAGCTGCCTTTTAAAATAGAGAGCCACTCCTTAATCAACAAGGAGGAACTGTTTCTTGCCAGAGAATGAGTTCCTGAGTCATTGCTAGCTGACTTATACCAAGAGCCATGTGAAAGGAATTTCAGTCCTGGAGATGATTTTAAAAATAAAAGCATGCCACTCTCTAGACATTCCCGCCTCTAAACTGTACTGTACCATCAAAAAGCTGTGTGTTTAAATCATGCTTTGTTGGCCTCTGACAAGACAGTTACTTTGTTGTATTTGGCCCTCATCTTACATTAATGGATGCCCTAAAAGGGTCTTTCAAAGCTTTATAAAACAGACTACTGTAATTACTTAATAATGTCATTAAAATGTCATCCACTAGCACCCATGGTCCTCTAAACAAAGACACACTCAAGGAGTGGGCCTCTGGCTCTGACCTCAAAAACGATGAGGGCATCTTTTCTCTTGTGACAGTCTGCTCGAAACTGACCAGAGCATCTTTGCTCCAACTACAAAGAGGCTCAGAGTTCATGCTATTAAATATGTAACTACGCAAGTCTTTGCAAATACGCATTTCTTCTCCATTTTCCCTGAAGTTTTTTTTTGTAAGACCTTGAGCTTTTTCTTCATATTTTATCTATGGATTTTGTAGATGGCATTGAAAGAGATCCCACAAAAAAAAATTTGTTGGAAAAGATGACCCATAGCTAAAGGGAAAAAAAAATAAACTAAGGCATACAATGAAAGATAAAATTGGGAGAGAAGATAATGAGGATATGAGACACTGATTGATAACAAAAAACCTGCAGTGTTCTTCTTTTCTGTTTAACTACATCAAAGCATTTTCATGCAGTGTTATTTGATACGTAAATTGTATTTCACATTAAATGAAATATGGTTTTAATTTTCTCAATTAAAAAATCTCTAAGCACTAACAGTAAATAAAGTAGGGATGGTAAATGGTTCATTCAGAAGTGAACAACCATTAACATTAACGTAGAGTGAAGTTGAAGGAAGGCCTGGCCGAAAGAAGAAACTGAATACTCTTGGGGCGCAGTAACTGAAAAGAAACATAAAACAAAGGCTTGTCTGCGGCAGGACAAGAATACTTTGACGTAAGCACAGACACAAAGCCATTCAAGCCATGCGCCAACTATGAAGGGCAGTTAGTCCATTGTGTGAATTGATGCTGTATTCTGCGGTAGGAATGACCAGACCTCAGTGACAGTCTGTCATGAGCACACCATGTCAGAAACAGACAAACACACTGGTGTCTTCCCTTACTGCCATAACTTATTGACTAACAATAAATTCACAAGGTTCAGCTTTGGGAAGGGGTGGGAACAGTTTAACTTTTCTTGATTCTCCTGGGTGAGGCAAACAGTTTCTTTTTTCATTTGAATCTTAGCTTCCGATACTAACTTTCAAATCACTCATTACATATCACACAGTAAGTATGTTTGTGTGTGGAGGTCACTGGATGATCTATAAAAGGTAAAAGAGGCCCTCAGAGTCATCTAACTATGAAGAGTCATAATCTAAGGTGATAATCATTAAAAAGTCCTCAGCTGGAGTCAAATAATTACCAAGGCTTAGGGTCTACAGTAGAGTCAGCTGGAGAGTCCAATGCTTGCCTAAGTCACAGGTTTGAGCAGAACTGCAAAGCTGAGTTTAGTTAAAGAAGTGAGCTAGAGGACCAGGAACACTGTAGAAGCAAATGCCAAGACTAAGCACAGCAGACCAAACAGAAAGACAAATGGATGATGAGCCCAGACACATAAATAAGCAGACAAGCAGATAGATGATAATTCAGGCAAGCTTTGCCAATAGCAAGTGTAGCTAGAAGTTCTCTGCCCATTGTTCCAACGATGCACATTCCTGGTAGTCAGATGACAGGTCACTGGAACTATCCCCATTACTGCTGTGGATGTCTTTCTGTATGCTGTGAGTATGTATTGCTCTCATTGGGTTGATAGTAAAGCTGGCGTGGCCTACAGCAAGGCAGGATAAAGCCAGGTGGGAAATCCAAGCAGATACATGGGAGAAGGGCAGAGTCTGGAGACTCAAGCCAGCCTCTTGAGATAGTAAGACATTAGAAAATGAGGTATGCGTATGGCCACGTGGCATTACACAGATGAATAGAAATGGGTTAATTTAAAATATAAGAGCTAACTAATAATAAGCATGAGTCATTGGCCAAACATTTGTAAATAATATTAAGCCTCTAAGTGACTATTTTAAATGTAGCTGGGGACTGGATGGGAGGAAAAGCCTCTATTTACAATTATGCTATTAGGTGTTCTCTTTCTAGGGTCCAGTTGGCTGAACTGAAAGATTTTTCCCAGACCTGGAATGTCCTGTAAGTTCTTTTTCTGGATTTCCTGACATGATTTTAATGTACTCCTCCAGTCGTAACTTCTGATAAATTTACAGGATGACACCCTTTCTACTTTCAGGATTAAATTGTTTACAGTGTGTTTCTTCATCATTGGTCCAGACAGATGGTACCATCCATGTGTCCATGAAGATGCAGAGTCATTCTTCATTCTCAAAATAGAGCCAAAAGATGCTTGTAAAATAAAGTCTCTCTAGCAAGCGACAGTCTAAAAAGCCACTGTTTTGCAAATGTGGAGTAACTTAGGGCAGGGCTTAGCCTGATCTCAACAATATCCAACATGCTGTCGTGTACATGGCTTTGATTTAAAGTATATCTCATCCGCAAGAACTGATCATCTTATCAATATTTAATATTCTATTACAGTTTTCTTAGTTAATATACTCAAGTCCATGAATTCCCTTACAACATCCAATAAGTTCAAATTTAATGGACTCAAGATGGTTAGAGTCTTGTCCCATAATTGGTAAATTAAAAAGTACAGGCATCTCTTCGCTCACAAGTATCTTCGATGTGAGTGATAATACTCATGGGCATGGACACAGAGTCAGGAAAGAAGCCCAGAAAAGGAAAAGTCAATGTTGCCTCACAGCCTGCTTCCAACCATTCAAATAGGAGTTTGGTGCCCATGTATAAACTGTTTTTTAATGTACATGTGTGTCTGTCCTGAGTTTCATTATTTTGGGGGGCTGAAAAGAGGGAGCAGTTTGCCAGTCAAGTTTACTAAGCAACACTAGTACTAGGCCTTCATGTTCGCTTGGCTTTCTGAACTCATTATCCTAGGCCCGACAACGTGACTTACCTACACCCCAGTTCCGAAGTCATTCTCCAAATGATCAGGTTTCTTCCTAGTTTTAGCTCTATATGGGGATCAACATCACCAGAGCAATTTAGTCACCCCTAAGGTAAAACCTTGCAGCTGTTTAAACAGTGTGTGGCCCATAACAACAGGACAGTGTAGAGCAGAAAGCAAAGAGAGATCCTATTTCTAATTGAACCTCTGATGGAGTAGGAATAGGTGGTGCTTGATTCTAAATCAGAGTTCATTTGGTTTAGTCATGAAGTTTTCAGCCAAGTTCTCTCTGTCTGTCTCTGTCTCTATCTCTGTCTCTCTGTCTCTCTGTCTCTCTCTCTCTCTCTCTCTCTCTCTCTCTCTCTCTCTCTCCTCTCTCCCCTCCCCCAAGTACTTTCCCTCTGAAAAACTGCCACTTCTACCACTGCCACTTATTTATGGATTTCAAAAACTGAATCCACTGCTATTTTCTTTGAATGCAGGTGCCCAGCATTTGGAAATGTATCTCTACTGTTATAGCTGAAAACATTATCTTCTTCATGACCAGGAGAGATGATTTAGAGAAAAACAATAAAAGGGGGGAGGGGCTAAGAGGGCATGGAGAAATGTTGTGACCTAATTTAGAGATATTTGTAGATAGGCTTTTCAAATAAGACACAAGGGTACATGCAATTATGTACATAACCAAATCTACATGCCCACACTGGAACTACTGAGCAAAAAGTGAATAGACTTTGTGAATAGCTTTATTATCTAAAATCATGTATATGAACTTTTTTAATGAGAATTTATTGCTGACTCTCTTTATCCAGGGAAGACAAAGTAGAAACAAAAGCAGAGCTAACTTTGTCATTGTTACTCATTTATGTTTATTGAGGGCCTTGTGGTCAATAGGCCCATTATTCCAGTTATCATGAGTTTGCATAAACTCTTATCTTAATCATCCAGCTTTTAGACATAATGAAACCACCTTAGCTTGAAGGTGTCCATTGTAAAAGTAGAGACAATGGGGAATTTAGAGCGGCTGTCTGCAGGGAGCATTGCTTCTGTTCCTAACAAATGGTCTCCACAGTAATGCCTCTTCAGCAGTTATTTGAATTACAGTAAAATTATACAATTACATGCCTCTCTGCAGGGCAAAACACTAAGACACCTTATTTCCAGATTTCTTTCTCATCTAGAGAGTACAAGGTTTCGCTTCTGCCCTTTGGAAGCTTTCCACATGTAACTAATCTCCTCTTGTGTGAGTGCTGCTGAGGATGGAATATAGAACGCCATTCATAAAATTACAGGCAAAGCAGTTTCTCACTTCTTTGTTGATATTATTTTTATAATACACCCACACATACTGTTTCCTGTAGACTTTTCCCCTTTGACACTGCTAAGGTTTCTCTAAAATGTAAAACCCAACATCTAATGAGTCTGAAATAATCATGACATTAGACATTAGATTTAATCATGAAATCTGACACTATCAGAACCTTGGCATTCAGATCTTTGATTAACAGAAAAAGGGAGGGAGGGAGGAAGGAAGGAAAGAAAGAAGAAAGGAAGGAAGGACAGAAGGTAAGAAGAGGGAGAAATAGAAGAAAGAATGAAGGAAAGGAGGGAAGAAGAAGAAGGGAAGAGAGGAAAAGGAAGAAGGAGGGGGGAGAGATACATGGCAATGAAATCACCCAAGACAACAATTTTCTAAAATACCTTATGTCTTTAAAATGTGATGAAATTAGCATCAGCTATATATTGCCTTATTTCATCAAATTTATTGCTATAAGGAAAGAATTATAGAAATGTATTGGTTATATTACATTCTTTCATAAAGGGTAAAATTGGAAACAATCACCTTTTTTTTCAGAAATTAGACCACTAAAAGAATATTTAGGCAATGTATCTCATAAGTTTTGGATTTAGAAAAAAGATAAATGATCAGCTCAAATATTCAAAAAGGGGGAAGATCTAGGGAGATGGCTCAATCAATAAGGTTCCTGACATACAAGCATTCCCCAACTGTGTCTGGCTGGCTGACTATATGTCTGTCTGTCTCTCTCCCTCTGAGAACTTTTAAAATTTTTCCTTATTGGGAGATTTTGTTTTACTTCCCTCTGTTAGTCAGCTGACCCGACAGCAGAGTTATCACACACCCAGCACGACTGTCCTTCAGATGAGATGTCCTTGGAAGACCTTACAAAGTAGAGCCTGTTGAATTGCTTCCTTCCCTCCTTCCTTCCTTTCTTCCTTCCTTCCTCCCTCCCTCCCTCTGTTCCTTCCTCCCTCCCTCCCTCCCTCCCTCCCTCCCTCCCTCCCTCCCTCCCTCCCTCCCTCCCTCCTTTCTCTTTTTTCATTGGTTTTTTGTTGTTTTTTTTTTTTTTGATTTTTAGTTTTCAAGACAGGGTACTTCATGTAGCTTTGACTATCCTGGAATTCACTCCATAGACCAGGCTAGCCTTGAGCTCACAGATATCCACCTCTGCCTCCCGAGTAGAGTACTGGGATTAAAGGTGTGTGCTACCACCACCTGACTCCTGTTGAGTTTCCAGCACTCCGTGAAGGGGTGTGGTGAGATAAAGCAGGAAGCCTTAGAACAAAGCAGTTTTCCTAAAGATGTAATTGCTGTAACAGTGTTGGAGATAACCAAATATTTTCCCAGGGCAAGATCTCTAGATAAGAGCATTGGAATATAATTTGTGAACCAAGGGACCCACTAGAGACTTGGAGAAAGGGATGTGGGAGCCTGCGAAAAGTAATGTAGTAACAATATGGGAGAGAACGTTATCATAAACAAATGAGCCAGCACGAACATTACTTCAGTCCTCCAAGGTCAGGGTGAATGAGGAGCGAGTGAGAAATAAGTCATTAGCAAAGAAACATAGAGCAAAACAATGCAAATTAAAATACTGCATAACATACATTTATTTCAGAATCTGCTCTAAGATCAAATGTCATCATTTAACAAAGAAACAACAACAACAAAATCCTGCAATTTCTTTGCACCAACCTAACATTAGGTGACACATTGCCAAAGCTACAGGGAGTAACAGCCATGGGAGACAGTCAAGGGAGACAGACAGAGGAGATGAAAATCGTAGCCCTCAGCATTTAGAAGAGGAACCCTAAAGAGTGGGTGAGTCCTACGAGGAAAACACTCTTAAAGTCTGTTGGAATATGACCATTTTCCTCTAGACCTATGTGCCATGATCTCCATTTTGCAGTAGAGACTACCTTGGCCAGGTAGCTGTGACAAACTGAGAAGAACTAACAGAGACAGCTGAGTTTACAGTAGTGGGGATGGAGTCGTAAAAGCCATTGAAGAGAGTAGAGGGACCTTCACCTGGGATTCCTGCTCATTCTCAATCTGGCCTCCCTTCAGCTGCGAGGGATTTCAGGGGATGTTAATGTATACAGAAGTAGCAGAGGGAGGCTAACTGAAAGAGGGACCCATGCCACAGCTTCCACAAAGTCGTCATCCATGACAAGGTGGGACTTTGTGTTAGTGCAGCTTTCTGTTGAGTCACTCGTTTCTGAAAGGAAACCCTCAACTGTGCTCTGTAAGTAAGCACTTGCTTGACGAGGTCGGGCTTTGGGGAAACCATCCTTTGGTCATCCCTTGATGTCCTATCTCGGGTAAACACATATTTGTGTTTTCCTAGGGAAAGTTAATTCAAAAGGTGGATTCTGAAATATTCACACTTGGCTTAGAATTGATCATAATCAGGCACCAGGATATCTGTGGAGGGGAGAGAATTCAGCAGATGCCCAGGACTCAGAAGGAATCAAGTTCTTAGTACACAGAGAGAGGCTGGTCCTAGAGATGACCGAGGAACTCGGAGACTGGAAAAGCTGTCTGCTATTCTATGATGATGCTTTCAGGAGCAGGACATACAGGAAGCCCCCCCCCCACCGCCTCTTACCTTCCAATCCATCTCTAGCGCCCCCTACTGGTAGAACCTAACAGGAAGTCAGTAATAAGGGATTTGGGACAAGGTGTTTGAGTTATATTTCCAGACAATTAGAATAGAACAGACAAGAGTTTCTTGAAGTTGAGAGATAACAGCACCTAGTCAAATAACCAGCACTAGAGAAGGGAATTTTTCACAAAACGGAAGGAAAAAAGTGGTTTACACAAGAAAGAGGAGAGAAACTCCAAATATGCAGGAAACAGGGCAGAGAATGAACCCAGGGAAGACTTTGAATTTCGTCATTAACTTGTAGATGAAACGTTTTTGAACAGCGAATGTTCCCATTAAAAACCTTACAAGCTTCATAGAATATCTTTGGCCAACCACTTACTACAGGTTTCCCATTACAAAATGAACTTTAAATATTAAATGAAACTTTCATTATATTAATAGAGGATGAGTAATATTCCTACACACTTATAGCAAAACAGAAATCCTGTCTATTTCAAACAAAAGCATTAACAATGAGGTATTCTGCCAAAATGCATTTATACACATTTATCCTCTAGAATGTCTTCTTCTTATTATCAATACATTTTTCTGAGTCACTGGACATGTGTGAGTAGCACAATGGGAAGCAATAATTTAATATTGTACAAGGATGCCAGTGGTCCTGCAGTGTAGGGGCTCAGCATGGAAGAGTGGCATAAAGAAATTCTCTTCCTCCCTCCTGCAGAGACCAAAATTCCATCACACCATCCCTGCACTTTTCCCTTTCCCCCTACAGAGCTTAAAAATCTGCCTTGAATGTACATTCCATAGTCCTCTGAAGTATTACAGTAATAACAATAAATTCTTCACATGACATTTGGACAGAATCCAGGCAGAGACATAAAAACCTCGCTTTCTCTCAGGTCTGAAATGGGTTTCTAAAAAAAAAAAAAAAAAAAAAAAAAAAAAAAAAAAAAAAAAAAAAAAAAACATGTTTAAAAAGAACATTGCATTTTGGTAATTCACAGTGCACTGACTTCATAGGAAGTATTAGGAAGAACAGCTTCTGCTGGATGCTGAGTTTGTTTTTACGACATCATAGAGTTAGCATCATCCTTTGTTGGAGGAGGAGTGAGTCAGAGGTTAGAATTACAAATGTGTAATAACTATATGCCAAAGGAAGGAATGGGTAGAGGGAAGTCAAGGCTCGTCCTCTCACTCATGCGCAGCCTCGCTCTGTGCAGTACGTTGCATGGGTAAGGAGGTGCTGCAAAGCTGTCAAGTGTTGCTTTCAGGGTTCAAGGGCTGTGTTTCACAATCTTGATTCATCCACATGGGTTTAATTTTCCTAGAAATCTATTTACAAACATATTTCAGACACTTGTGCAATATAGAGTTTAGAGAGATTACTAGACACACTGCTATTTTACAGAGAAATGGGAATACACTCAGAGCCAATAGAGTTTTAACTTAGTTAACATATATTGATTCTACCACCTTACAAAATAAAATATGCATGGTTAATGATATAAAAGTATACAGTAGCAGGTATCAGGTTAGCATTGGGAGAGCACTGTGAGAGGGACTTAAGTTTTGTGTTCTGGAACAAGGAATTGGACAGAAGAATGCCAATAGTAAAATTTATTAAACCAGGAGATGCTTGCGGGGGGGGGGGGGGGGCTTGAGAAAGAATTTAGTTAACGGCCTCATGAACAAAGGAATGAGTTGCTTGTGTTTTGTGTAGTATGAGCTTTTGGGATCATTTGCATAGCACAGGATTTGTCTTGTGTTCTCCATTACATGTATTTACACACATCTTCAGGTATGACATTTCATTATCATTATAAATATTTATCCAGTGATATTGTTGTAGTGTAACACTGAGCCACAGGCTACCTCCAAACACTCGGAACTGCCTTTGCACCTGTATCAGGGGCCAGCCTTTGCAGGCTGTGTTGAGATCACCTGGGCTTCATTTTTCATACTTTTCCTACAGTCACTACATACAGTTGTAGGGTTGTACCACAACTGATAATAACCAGCCAAGCTGATTTAGCATATGGAGATATAAAAACCACAGACACCAAAGAGGAGCCTGTTCCAAGTCTCACAGCTAGTAAATGACAGAATTAGAAAGATTTACAAGGCCCAGGCTCTTTCTACTAACCTATGTTGAAAGAAAAAAGTAAAGCATTTTTTCTTGTTTCAACCTAAATAGGGCATCCAGCTCTGGTCTTGTTATCACAACATGGTGTTTGTGCTAAGAGACAACATGGGCTCATCTGTTCAGAAAAGCAGTGCTCTTTGGAACTGTTTTGCCAACAAATAAAAAGAGTGCAACTAACTGCAACAGGGAGCCTTCTAGAAAGATCTGCAATGAGCTGGTGGATTGCTTCTCTGGGTGAGCAGGGAGGCCCAATCCATCGATGGAGCTAATGATATTTTCTAGGAGGATATTTTATTATTTTGGCTGAGGCCAGGGTGTTATGGTTCTGAGGACACGTGTGGCTAAGGACTGGTACAAAGCCAACACAGAGATCAACCAAATTTGTTGAACTAGTCATCTGGAAAAGAAATAAATAAACCAAGGATTTCAAATTTTGGGATGCTCAAAGCCAAGAAAGCGAGACTTAAAAGAATAATACACTTCTATGAAAGTTCCTCAGGAAAACTCATTCTCCATGTGTGAGACCTGGACTATGGGGCAAAACTTTGCAACTAAGAGTCAGAGAATGACCAGGAGAGACACATTGTTTTAATCCCAATGCAAAATAGGTGGCTTGTATCTTCCCATCATGTGAACTCTCTAGCTAGATGCACAGAGATATTTTTATGGATATATTTTGATTGAACGACCCATTAGTAAACAGCTACTCATCTTATAATAAAAAGAAAACATTTTTAAAAGTATATTTTACTTTTAAGTTTCTTTTGGGGTTTATCACCTTGAAAAGAAGAAGAGTGTTTGTAAGAAATTAAAAAAATATGTTGGCAGCATCTTCCAACATCTCAGGTACCTGAATCTAGGATTGCTCTTAGAAGCCCCAGATCTATCCACTGAAGGCAAAAGTCTGATTTTTGGTCAGTTGAGCACATGGTCAAGGCATGTTTTGCATTCCAGAAACAGTACACTGACTGCTCCAACCAGAGCCCCCTCCATCAGCAAATCACAACTATGTCCAGGAGCAACTGTCAGGGGATGCAGAGGCTGGTACATAAAGATCATCTGAAAGTCGATTAAGAAAATGGTAGAAAGTAAGTATGAAGACATAGACTTCTCTGACTGTAGGAAACAAACTTAAAAACAGAGTAATGGCAGACATTTCTTTAAAAAAATTCTGGGTGGAATAATCAGAGAAAATGACCCCAAATTATATACACACACTAAGCTTTCTTATTTGGCTACAAGACACATCACAGCATGTATTAAACATACAGCCCATACTACACATCACATACTTCAAATTATGTTACATAAAAACATCTTTCAAACATATGTATTTAGAGTTATATATAGTATAATCCACATATAATTTACTATTATTATTGTGTTTATAGTTATCCTCAAATTAATATGTGTCTCCCAACTAATAAGCAAAAATCAGTTTCAAAATTGTGGAAAATGTGGAATTGTCATGTCAAAAGTGGATTCCTGTTATACAAAAATCTGATATAATGGAGGTGCCAATTGGCAAAGTGGCAGATGAGGTGACATTTCCAAAGGCACCCCCGTAAGCCGTATATAGGGTTTAACATATTCCAGACCCAAACTCACTAGGTGGTCAAAGATGACCAAATCGGATCCTCCTGTCTCAACCTTCCTAGTGCTAATATTCTGGGTATATACCGCCACAGACTCTTATGTGGTACTAGAGACTGAACCTAGGACTGTATGCATGCTAGGCACATACTCTATCAACCGTGTAAGCCATATTTTTGAGAACTAGAAAAAGTTCTATTTTCACCAACTAAAAATTTTAATTCATTATGCCAGTGATTTTTGCATGATATAGTTAAAATATTCTGTAAATTATGCAAATTTGATTACTTAATACAGATGGCAATTTAATGATAATAATTAGAAATAAGTCACTAAAACATAAATTTTGTTATGAAATGCAGAACGTGCTGGAAGCAAAACATTCATCTTGATGGTGGTCCCAGTGTTTTTACGCTCCCATATCTTTTTTCTGTTTTACAAGTGTGCTAGATTTGATGTTCTTATGCCACAGGCTTCAATGTCTCATTCTGTAAATTTTAATATTGATACTATGTCTGCATTGTCTTTTAATAATTGATTCGTGAGTGACTAAATATATACTGAGAGATTAAACTATATTCAGAAACATCTAGTTAACTAATGCTGCAAATGAAATAACTTAGCATAACAAAACGTGGGAAACAAAACTAAGGGCTCTCACATTCACCAGTCAATTTCATTTCTAAGACCTGATGCAGTTTTAAATTTTACTTTCTAGGTAGTTGTTTAGATCATGCTCTGGAGCATCTTGCTGCTCAGTGTGAAGTTTGTGAAGCCCCAGCATTAGCCTCCTCTAGGCATCTAGGAGAAATGGGGAATGAAACCCCACTTCAAATGCGCTGAATGAAAGAGCCATCTGTGATACCTGTGAAGTTGATGGATGGTGCCCATAAGAGCAAAACTATAAATCTTGAAAGAACTTGACACCCTCTCTGACATGAAACTGTCCTTAAAAGAATATGTTGCAGTTAATCAACTCAGAAAAAGAATGACTGGATCTTGGAATGCATATGTGCCAATGACCTCATTGATTTTCCTTTGACTTCACTGTGCTCTTTGCTATGGAGACACCAATGGCGATTTAATCATCAACAGTCATATATTTTAGTTACTTAAGGATTTTCTTAATGTTCTAATGGAATGTTTAAGTAGTGACTTTTTTCTGGCATAATTGTACCTTAAAAAAAGAAGTCAAACTAGAGCTGAAAATGTGTTTTTTAATGATATATTAATGTAGTGAGGAGCTGTTGGGCCGCTTCCCGCCACCCAGCTCCTGGCCGCCCGGCTCCTGCACGGCTAGCTTTACACCCAAAATAACAACACACAAACTGTATTCTTTTAAATACTGCCTGGCCCATTATTTTCAGCCTCTTACTCACATCTTGAATAACCCATATCTAATAATCTGTGTAACACCACGAATGGTGTCTTACCGGGAAAGATTCAGCATGTCTGACCTGGTGGCTGGCTTCATCGTATCTCTCTCCCTAAGGAGAGGCATGACGATTTATCTCACTTAGTTAGAGGCATCTGACTGAGCCATCTACCTCACTTCCTACTTCCTGTTCTGTCTACTCCACCCACCTAAGGGCTGGCCAAGGCAGTTTGTTTATTAGCCAATGAGAATCCTCCATCATATTAACATTCCCATGGCTGGTGCCTTTACTCAAACCCATTTTTGTTAATATCACCTACACTTTCTAAAGCAACTTTTCACACTATTTTTAATTGACACAAGAACTTTTGTTTTTTAATAATTTCTCCTAGTTCATATTTAATAGTTATGTTTTCAGAGCTCTCTAGATTGTTTTCCTTAGCCTAAAATGTAGCAAATTGTAATTCCTGAACAATATGTTTAATATTTATGTATTTTATTTTATGTGTACTGTTGTCTTGTCTGTAGGTATGTCTGGGCTCTGTGTATGCCATTAGCGACTGGCATTAGGTCTCCTTAAATCACTGGTTCTCAACTTCTTCAAATGCTGTGACACTTTAGTACAGTTGCTCATGTTGTGGCTTTACCCAACCATAAAATTATTTTTGTTGCTATTTCATAACTGTAATTTTCCTGTTATGACTCATAAATATTTGATTGCAGAATATCTGATATGCGACCCTGTGAAAGTGTTGTTCCACCCCCAAAGGGGTCGCGACCCACAGGTTGAAAAACACTTCTGTTGATCATCAGAGAGTTCTGTATCTTATCCAAAGTGTGGATTCTTGAAACCAAATTCAGGTCCTCCAGAAGACCAGCAAGTTTTCTTAATTGCTGAGTCATCTCTCAAGCTCCAACATGGATAATATTTTTAAATAAATGGCACTTAAAATGTATTGATGGGCAAGTGAGATAGTTCAGCAGGTAGAGCAGTTCCAGGCATATTGCCTGGTAATCTGAATTTGAGCCATGAACCCACAAGCTGGCAAAACAGATCAAGTACTGAGAGTTGTCTTCAAACATGCATATGTATGCCTTGGCTCCTGTGGCCCTCCACACTCACATCATACATATACAATAATGATGATGATAATAATAATAATCATTTATTGTTCATAAACAGTTAAAGAATGTGCAGAGTAGACAACCGTGATTTTTTTTTGCAAGGGTTTCTTGTAAATAGATTTTCCACTCATTCTTATGACTGCATAGTAGTGTATCATTTTTCTGTTTGCATATTTTTTTAGTTCAGATCAGAGAAAAATGTTTTTCACTGGAAAACTAAAACCCCTAAAGAAATGAGATAATATTTTCACAAAACACTGACTTCTGGCTGTCTTTAATGTGATTTCCACCTGGAGTCTGTCACCCCTACTCCTATAAGATGAAAAGAGCTAAACAGAAGGAAGTTGATGATTCTTCCTGAGCCCTTCAGAGAACTGAGAGCCAAGGCAGTTTGTCCCCACACTCCAAACATGAAGAGCCTAACTACTACAGAGACACTGAGCTGAGATTAGCTTGGCTAGACTAGAAACTTGGAGTCCAAAAACTGGTGGGAAATCCTACACAGTCATTGCATTGCTTGGAAGACAAAGTATCACCGAGAATGGGAAGCTTCTGGGGCTGCAGTCTTGGGATGTGATGCCACTTGCTTAGGTGGGGCTGGTGGGGCGTCCAGGAAGTTGCCCATGTTCCCACAATAGAGAAAATCACTTTTCTATTCTTGGCAGGATGAGGGAAAGGTGATCAGCTTGAACTTCTCCTTATCAAGTACCTGCTGTCTTATGGAGCCAAAAACAGAAGACATGAAACAAGAACACTGGGGGAAATCGAAGCCTTCACAGGCATGGTAAATCCAAGCTCTATCATTAAAACTCAAAAAATCAGAGACAAATTAAAAATCTTTAAAGCAGACAGAGAGAAAAAAAGTGGATCTCACGTTTACAGGGGAAAAGATAAGAGGGATGGTCATTGCTCATTTTAAAAATCAAAACCAAATATTATTCAAGAAAGAAGATGATAGAATGAAATGTTTGAAACATTAAAAGGAAAAGTAAAGTGAAAATACATTTCAATCTGTAATTTTATATTCAGAAAAATTATTCCACAAAAGTAAAGTTGAAATGTAAAGATTAAAAAAGAAGGACTCAATTGCCAGCAGACCCAGCCTACAAGCAGTATCAAAGGAAAGGAGGCCATAATCTCAGATCTGCATAAAGAGAGGAAGAGGGCTGGAGGGAAAAAAAATGTGGTTGTAAAGTAAATACTGTATTTCTTACTCTTAGTCTAATACATAATTGTTAAAATAATAAAACTCACAGTTACATGATTATAGCACATATGCAAACCACAGCCATTCTAACAGCATACTTGAAGCTATATGGCACTGAAAATTAATGCATGTGCTTGTGGGAAGTTTGTGCTGGAAATTCGAGAGCAACCACTAAAAAAAAAATTTATAAGAATTTGTAATTGATGTTACCATACAAAATGTGTAATTGCTGGGATGTGGTGGTGCATGCCATTAATACCAGCACTTGGGAAGCAGAGGCAGACAGATCTCTGTGAGTTTGAGGCCAGCCTGGTCTACAGAGTGAGTTCCAGGGCAGTCAAGGCTGTTACACGAAAAAAACCTGTCTCAAAAAACCAAATAATAAATAGATAGATGATAAATAGATAGATGATAGATAGATAGATGATAGATAGATAGATAGATAGATAGATGATAGATAGATAGATGATAGATAGATAGATGATAGATAGATAGATAGATAGATAGATAGATAGATAGATAGATAGATAGATAGATGATAGATAGATGATATATAGATGATAGATAGATAGATGATAGATAGATAGATACATAGATACATAGATACATAGATAGATACATAGACAGACAGACAGACAGACAGACAGACAGACAGACAGACAGACAGATAGATAGATAGATAGATAGAGGATAGATAGATAAGCAGTGTAATTAAAACAAGAGAAGTCTAAAGAGAAGAAGAAATGAAAAACAAGCAAAGCAATAGAAAACCTTTATAGATTATTGGTTTTTAATTTGAGTATATTAATATTCACATTTAATCTAAATATTTTAAATACACCAATTAAGGGACAAAAAGAGTAAACATGGATTAAAAAGAAGATAGTTCCCACTGTATGTTATTGCCCAAATTTTTAAATGTTGAAACATGGGTAGGTTGTAAGACAAAGGTGTAGGCTTATGATTTTTTTTTTGGTTTTTCGAGACAGGGTTTCTCTGTAGTTTCTAGAGCCTGTCCTGGATCTAGCTCTTGTAGACCAGGCTGGCCTCGAACTCAGAGATCCGCCTGCCTCTGCCTCCCGAGTGCTGGGATTAAAGGAGTGCCCCACCACCGCCCGGCTAGGCTTATTATTGTGACTCAGAATTTACATTAAATCCTCACCACTGAAAAAGAAAAGGAAAATAAAGGAGAGGGAGGGAGGGAGGGAGAAAGGGAAGAAGGGAGAAAGAGAGGGAAGGAGGGAGGGAGGGAAGGAGGGAGGGAGGGAGGGAGGGAGGGAAGGAGAGAGGGAGGGAGGAAGGGAGAGAAAACAAACAGATAAAAGTATACCATGATATCATCAATAAAAAGAAAAAGATTATATAGCTCTACAGATAAATCGGTTAATTACAAAAAATTAGAAAGAACAATGGGATCTGACATAATGATTAAAAGAATTTGAAATGTGTGTGTGTGTGTGTGTGTGTGTGTGTGTGTGTGCCTGCCTAACATGCAGACAGTATCTAAGCCTGAAACCTTTATAGCAAAGATGCTCATCAGGGGCTAGAAATGTGGCATCCTAAATGAGACCCTGGGCAGGGAAAGACATAATTAAGGAAATTTGAATACTATAGGCCTTTGCTCATTAAAATGTATCAGCATTGGTTCATTAATATTAGGAACTATACTGTAAGTATAAAGATGTTAATCAGAAATAGTTAAGGAAATGTATGGAAACTGTGCTAAATTTTCTCAGTTTCTCTGAAAATATGGCTTTGTGATTGGTATTGGTTTGTTCATATGTTTACTCAAGACAGGGCTTCTTTATCTAGCCTATGCCAGATTGAAACCCATAATCCTCCTGCCTCAGCTTCCTGAATGTTGTGATTATAGACAGGCATCAATATCCCTAGATATAAATCTTAAACTATTTTAAAAATAAACTAACAGCTTTCTTGAACTAAGTCATAATTTTAAAAATATATTTTATCTATGATGATTATACTTACTTAGGTTCATTGTAAATCTAAATAATGTGTAAAGCCCAAAAGAGTGGTGTATTTTTTTGAAAATTTAGTTTTGTTGGGAAAGGAGAGGAAGGTACTAAAAAAAAAAAAAAACCAATGTTATTCTTATAAAGTGTGTCTTCCCTAGCTATCTGAATCATAATATTATTACATAGTATGCAAAGCAGCCCTGTTCACAGTTTCTCTTGGTTAACTGAGATGTGTATTACTGAAATCCAGAGAGGTCAAATTGGATGTGGTACCATCTGCTCTGGCCAAATCATCATGTAGAAGGTGACACTAGCAAGGACAGTAGACACACAGACGTTTATGTGCCCTCCCTTTCATCCTTGTTACTATTTCAAAAGCCAGAGCACAGCTTCTTATCATCTTACAGTGTGGCCTGTAGGATAAAAAGAGATAAAGTTGTGAGAGAGAGAGAGAGAGAGAGAGAGAGAGAGAGAGAGAGAGAGAGAGAGAGAGAGAGAGATTTGTGCATTGTCTAGGGCAGTGGCTTTCAACCTTCCTAATTCCATGACCTCATGTTGTGGAGACTCCCAACCATTTTGTTGCTACTTCATAACTGTAATTTTGCTACTGTTATGAATCATAGTGTAAATATATTTGGAGATATATGTTTGCCAAAAGAGCTACAACCCACAAGTTGAGAAACACTGGTCTATGGGCATATGAATTAATACAATAAATAATCACAGGGCCTTCATGTGAGTCTCGAAACACTATGAAATTTTCAGTTGGACTTCTCAAATACATCAGACAATAAAGTAAAAAAAAAGTGACTTAAAATAATAATATGGTTTCTTTAAGGACTAAAAGAAATGCTTGTTGTTTGTAGTGGATACAAACGCTTTACACGATTAGACAAATTTTTGTCATGGGACTCTAAAAGCACAGCTAAGAGACAGGTGTGATGTCCTTGAGTTTCAGAAATTCTGCCTGGACACAGGTCACCGTGCCTGTGTTATATGTAACTCTCACACATCTGTGTATTGTGCGGTGTCTTCCACCCACAAAGCTGTACCATCGCTATTCACATGAGGTATGTCTTTGGTTGAAGATCAAAGCACTTCCTGGTAGATGAGGCATGTTCCTTGAATAAAGACGGACAGTTCTGAACCCTAAGGCTACAGTCTGCTGATGCTGTTTATGTGCAGGAGAGACAGAACTTGAGGAGCCTCCTATCTGATTAGTTTTATGAATACAGTAAAACATAAATATGAAATGCAATGGCTTACCTATGCAAGTGATTGCTCCCTTATGTGGAACAACAGAGCAAAACTTTTAAGTTACGCCTTCCTTTATAAGTTGGAAATCTCACTGTGATTTTTTTAAGCTAATAATGTAGTCACTCGAAAGAACTTCTTAATAACAGGATGTTTGTGTGCATCAAAATAATAAATGCTAATTGTTTGCAGCCTCATTTTCTAGCATTCTAATTTTTTTCTGTTGAACTCACTGTCTAAAATATGATCAAAGGTTTGAATTAGGTTGTTTAACAAATAAAATATGTCAGTCACTTATCTCATTTTGACAGCAGGATCATAACACTCTATCATAAATATCAAGTCTGAGGAGCTTCTATGATAACAGGAAACTAGTTTTTTTTTTTTACTTAAAATTTAACCTGGTTAAGAAATTGTAATCACAAATAGTTTTAGTAACATTGCAAGGTTTAATTGAGATCATTCTGACTTAGATGCACATAAAATCATGAAGTTACAATTATATAGCTTTGTAGATATAAAAACTACACACATCAATGGGATCAAGATAAATTTTAAGCAACACAGGGCCAGTATTAAAAACATAAAACACATGGGCAGATTGGATCTTCATGTAATGGGAAGAAAGATGCATGTTATTAAAATCTATGCATTCTTTACATATGCCAAATTTTAGGTCACACAACTTTTTCCCAAGGCTTCATCACGTCCACATCAGTTGTCCTCCACTCCTCTCCCCTGAGCAATCACACTCAGAGACAAAAAAAAAAAGACAAAAGCCGGGCGGTGGTAGCGCACGCCTTTAATCCCAGCACTCGGTGGCAGAGGCAGGCGGATCTCTGAGTTCGAGGCCAGCCTGGTCTACAAGAGCTAGTTCCAGAACAAACTCTAGAAACTACAGGGAAACCCTGTCTGGAAAAAACAAAACAAAAAAAAAAAGACAAAGGGGATGAAGGAACAAAGCAGGGAGAAATAGTCAAATTGCTTACGAGTGTGTCCTCTACAAGCATAAAATGTTTGGCTACAGACCTTGAGAGGAGAACTCTTCCTCTGATGCAAGAGTGAAGAAGGAAGCTTAAAAGAAATCCCATACTAGCTCAGAATTGAGAATAATAGAGGGTTTATTTATTTGGGGGTAGACTCATAAATCAGAATCCTCTGCTGGAATAGAGAACAGAAACCAAATCCTGCAGCCAGAAAAAAGAGCAGACGCAAGCTTTACATAGGCATAAATAGTTTAAGAGGCCATGCGCCAGTGGGCAGGTAACTTGAAAGCTGTAGAATTTTCCTACAGCACAGAAGGACTTCTCTTAAAATAAGATGTGAGATTATACAGTTGGAAGTTTCTGCTTAATATTCAAATCCAGAATATTTTTCCCATGCCAACAGCTGAAATCCAGAATTTTTTGTTTTTAATTTCTGAAATATCGAATTTGGTCTCTGGATTTTTCCTAAGCCCATGGCCAATCTAGACTTAAATTCTTGGCCTCTTGAGCTTTGTTAGGCAGGGTGTCATCTCATAAAGTGAGCCTTAAATCCAATCAGATTGTGGTTGGTTATTCCCACGATTCTTTATACCATCATTGCACCAGCACACCATGCAGCATTTTTATGCTTATGTGTTTTGTGTATGCGTGTGTGCTTTTTTTTTTTTAAATCTATTCAGCTTTGTTTTTATTGGCCTTTTAAATTTTGTTTTGGCTTGTTTTGGAATTAGATGGGTGGAGACGTGAAGAGGGTCTGAGAGAGGAGATGAGGGAGGAGAAACTGTGATCATAACACATTGCATAAAAATTTATTTTCATTAAAAATAGCAAAAAAGAAAGGAAAACAAAGAAACATTAAAAATTGGTTGTATTGCCTGTCAGTTCAAGTGTTTTTTTTTTTTTTAATTTCTTTGAAGCATTTAGAGGAAAGAGTGACTGTAGGAAAAGCACATCTGAGTCCTCACAATATACAAGGGCAGACAAGGAAACGTAAGCCATTTTAGCCACTCGGAAAAGACAGGGTAGGTGCTGTGGACAGAGCAAGAAATGGCAGCAGCTGCCATTCCATTCCCTCATTTTCCATTTTTTCACCTCTCAGCAGATGCTCAGAAACAGTCATGTGTTTGTACCATGACTTAAAAGCCTGGGGATGAGGGTGAGGCTCTGCTGTAGTCAGAGGACAGCACTGGAGCCAAGAACACACAAACAGAAAGGAGCTTGCACGCCAACTGCAGCCAATCTACCTCATGGCCACGGACCTGCGCTCTGCTTCCTGCAGGGCTATCTCAGTGGCTGCTACATCTCCCCTCAGGCTGACACACACAAGGGCTGACCATACCACTCACAGCCTCATCATTCCCCTGAGGGGAGAGTTCAATCATTACTTGTCCTATTTAATTGTTAGCTTAGAGAGCTTGACGATATGACTGCTAGGAATCGGAACATTCATATACCTGTATCTTTTAAATGAGCAACTTATTGTCGAAGCTGTTCTCAAAATGCCTTCGGCTTCACTCTGCCTGCATTTCTAGTCCTCAGAAAATAGTTCTCCTATCTTAAGGTGTATAAAAGTCATGTAAAGTCTGGAATTCCAGTGGCTGTTGGGAATCAAGAAAATCCCCAAAGACTAATAAATATCTAAACTAAAATGAGGGCACCATTTGCATAACAATCTCTAAAGAAGACCTGTTGCCTCGTCCAAAGCCAGTTCCATCTCTAAAATTCCCTCTACCAGCGAAATGCAGGGACGTTACACAGCACCTGGAAGAAGGACTATTGTGTTGTTGGATAGAGAGATAGAGAATCTTGTACTGATAGCACTAATGTCACCAACAGACCCTGAGGGCTGTTTACCGATTCCCTTTCCTGAGGGGGAAAACACAGATATGACCTGAAGAGAAAGGTGTGTGTCATTTGAAAGTTTGGAATGGAGCGGCAAATGGGAAGCTCTGAGGGGGACGAGGGCCACTAAGCGTCTCTCCAGCTGTGCGCATCATCACCCAGCTTCTCATTTATTTTCTGCGATGGAAGAGCAGTGCTTCTGCTTCTTTTCCAGTCCCCGCCACATCTCCTGCTTCCCTTGAGTCCTGAGACAAGAGGCCCATAAAGGGCACGAGCACATTCTATGAAGCACCAAAACAACCCAGACAGAGTCCCAAGATGGAGACGGGAAGTGGCTACCAAGTCCCACCTGAGGCAACTGATGGCAGCTGAGAAAGTCAGTTTTCATTAAGGGTAAGGACGACTGTAGTTCGATCATGCTGCAATGGGTAGCTAACCATACACTCAATAGTATAGGGGCAGCATAAATTTGACTGAATGGATTTGCAAAAAATAAATTAATTAATAAGGACATAATAGGGTGGGTAGGGAAGGGTACAGATGTGGGTGGAGGTGGGAGAGGAAGCTGAATATCATCACAATACGTTACACGAAATTCTGAAAGAATTACTTAATAATAAATATTGAAGGAATGAGGCCACTTTATCCCCATGCTGCCTCTCTGTCCCAGAGTCTTCTCACTTGTCTTCATTCTTCTCTTCAGATGTGGCCTTTCTTTGTGACAGCTGACTCGTGACAACTTCAAAGCACCATCAGCCAGACCAGTAGCAAGGTCACTACAGAGCAGGCTTCAACGCCAGCTGCCCCAAGTGCTGGTCCTCTTCCCCAAATGTCTGTCTCTCACAAATATCTCTTCTTGATCACCTACTGTGGCTCTCCCCACCCACAAGTCATAACTGACCCAGAATTCCAACCAGAGTGTAGGGCTGGGTCCTATTCACAGCGCTGGTGACAGGCTGCTGACGAGTGTAAGACATAGCCTCGAGCAGGGACCACTATATGCCATTTGTCCTACCCTTTAGGATAAGTCTTAGTATTCTCCAGCTGTTACTCCCATTTTTATTTGTGGGAATAGAAAATTAGATCTGTAGAGCTCAAAATCCCACAACCGGAAGAAGTGCCTTTGAGGCATATGCGAGGGAGCCTCTTACACAGCAGAATTTGATGAGATGACAAAAGCCGGCACTTCAAACCTGAGCCTGCCCACAGCAGTGAGACTGGATTCATTCCTGCGAGAGGACCAGTGAGATGCATATTCAAACACTTGATACATTTGGATCCAGGTAGCAGCCCGAGGAAGCAAGTTCTCAAAGATTGTTTCCAATGGACCACATATATCAGTATCCACATCTTCATTTAATACTTCCCTTTGATCTTAACTCTGTCGATAAAGACCAGGTTCTCCTCGGTTCTCACACTGGGAAAAGGTCATAGAAGACCTTTGACTACTAAAGTTTGTAGAGAACCCAGTACCTTTCTTGTTGCTCTGAGGTGAGATATGAATTCAACCACACCCCTGATGGAAGAGTTACAGGCTCTACTTATCCGTGTTGGTAGACACAAACTGAAATGCTGCATCCACCTCCAAAGACAGTAACTTGGCTCCCTCTCAGTCACTCTGTCCCCCTTGCTCCTTTGCATTAGCCACATCAATCCTAGATTATATCATCTAAGAATGCTATACTTGTTATGTCACCTTACTATTAAATAGCTCTTCAAAGGGCCTCGTTATACATGGGGATAAAGCTGAAGCTCTTTCATCTGCCTTCCATCTCTATTTCGATCTCATTTTCTACTCTCCTCCAGAATGAATTTCCTCCCTCCCACAAAGTTGTCTCTTAATACCCCAGCTATACCATGGGGTTTGCCTACCACCCTTCCCTAATGGGAAGATTTCTAATCCCACAGTTTATTTGCATAATCTGTGTTCATTCTCTGGTGTTCAACGCAATTCCTTCCTGCTCTGTGAATCTCTCTGGTCTTTACTTGCTGACTCCTATCATCCTTATTGTAGAGTTGTAATTATTTTTCTATATCTATACATATAATTCTTTAATTTTTATTATCTCAAGGAAAACGTATTCTTTGATTTCTCATCACATAGGGACTGGTAAATTTATTTTTCCTTTTATGTTCTTCACGTACGTTAAGAAAAAAATAAATTGTCTCAACTCATCTTGAACCAATCATGCTGACAACTTTCAGGAAAATTGTTAATCAGACTGTTGCTGTCTCAAACAGTCTGCCTCAGGAGAGGAAGGTAAAGCAGCTATCCTTCATCTCTGTATGAAAAAAAAAACCTCCTTTCATGCAACCTCTGTGGAACTCTGAAACACAGCTTGCTCCAATACTGAGGGGACTTAAGAGGTGAGTGAATAGCCACACAGCGGAACACCCCATTCTCTAGGACCTCCAGAGTGGACCTCTCTCCCAACACCCTAGGCTTTTCTAGCTAGCCAGTAGGGAGTTTCCTGTGGCTAGGCTCCCCCAAAACCCAAAACCATCTACTGAACCTCCCTAAGCAACAATAAATAAATGGGACCTCCTGAAACTGAGAAGATTCAGGACACAGTCAATAAGACAAAAAGGCAGCCTACAGAGTGGGGAAAAAAATCTTCATCAACTCCACATCAGACAAAGGACTGCTCTCCAAAATATATAAAGAACTCAAGAAATTAAACATTAAAATTCTAAATAACCCAATTAAAAATGAAGTACTGAACTAAACAGAGAAGTCTCAACAAAAGAATCTCAAATGGCCAAAAGATACTTAAGGAAATGTTCAACATCCTTAGCCTTCAGGGAAATCCAAATCAAAACAACTCTGAGATACCATCTTACACCAGTTAGAATGGCTAAGGTCAAAAACACCAATACTAGCTTATGCTAAAGAGGATGTAAAGTAAGGGGAACATTTATCTGTTGCTGGTGGGAATGCAAACTTGTACAAACAGTTTGAAAATCAGTATGGCAGTTTCTCAGAAAGTAGGGAATCAACCTACCTCAGGATCCAGCAATACCAACCTTGGGCATACACCCAAGAGATGCTCAATCATACTACAAGGACATTTGTTCAACTAGGTTCATAGAAGCATTATTTGTAATAGCCAGAGCCTGAAAACAACCTAGATGTCTCTCAACTGAAGAATGGATAAAGAAATGTGACACATTTACACATTAGAGTACTACTCAGCAGTAAAAAGCAATGACATCTTGAATTTTGCATGCAAATGGATGGAAATAGAAAACAAACACCATCCTGAGTGAAGTAACCCAGACCCAAAAAGATGAATATGGTATGTACTCACTCATAAGTGAATACTAGCTATAAACAAAGGACACTGAGCCTATAGTTCATGATCCTAGAGAAGCTAAGTAATAAGGTGAACCCAAAGAAAAACGTATATAGATCCTCCTGGAAATTGGAAACACACAAAATCGCCTGACAAAATTGAGAGCAGGGGGTTGGGGGAGAAGGGAGGGTAGAAGGGGAAGAGGAGGGGAGAAGGGGAGGGTTGAGGAGAACTTGAGGGAATGGGATAGTCAAGATGGAGGAAGGACAGAGATGAGAGCAAGAAAAGAGATATCTTGATTGAGGGAGCCATTATAGGGTTAGCAGAAACGTGGCTCTAGAGAAACTTCCAGGAATCCACAAGAATGACCCCGCCTAAGACCCTAAGCAATAGTGGAGAGGGAGCTTATCTTGACTTACCCTGTAATCAGACTGATAATTTTCTTAAATATCACCATAGAACCTTCATCTAGCAACTAATGTAAACAGAGGCAGAGACCCACATCAGAGCACTGGACTGAGCTCCCAAGGTCCAGTTGAAGAGTAGGAGGAATGATAATATGAGCAAAGAGGTCAAGACCATGATGGGTACACACACCGAAACAGTTTACCTGAGCTAATGGGAGCTCAATAACTCCAGCTGGACTGGGAAGGAACAAGCATAGGACCAAACTAGTCCCTCTGAATGTGGTTGACAGTTGCATGGCTGGGGCAGAATGAGGTGTCACTGGCAGTAGCACCAGTATTTATCTTCACTGCAAGTACTGGCTTTTTGGGATCCTATTCTCTTTGAATATATACCTTGCTCAGCCTAGATAGAGTAGGGAAGGCCTTGAACCTTCCACAAAGCAATGTGCCTTACCCTCTATGTGGATTGGATGGGAGTGGGGTGGAAGGGTGTGTGGAAGGAATAGGAGCGGGGAGGGGGAACTTGGATTGGTATTTTTTAAAAATCTAATAAATTAAATTTTAAAAAAACAAAAGGAAAAATCTCCTTAAAATTAAAAATATGAAGCCCCTGGATGCTTGTAGTTGTACTCTTGATAAGATATCTAGAAAGAACGATCTGCACTGCATGATGCTTTTAATTACAGCTACACTAATCACAGAGAGCAAACTAGCCATAAAATTAGAAATTGCTTCATTTATCTCTGTATCATATGCTATTCGTGTGGTTTGTTTATAGCTAATATTGAGTATAGATTCCAGGACACTTTACAACAACCTCATTTCTCAAAAATTTCCATCCTTTCATTTCAATAGACCTGCCTCAAATGAGACTTTTTTTTTCCTTAAGAAATATCATCGTTTTCCACAGTATCACAAAACAGTTTGTCTTGGTTTGAAAACAACTTAGAATTCTTAGAAATAGAGAATTGATCATGTGATCTCTGGTGAGCCCATGTGATTACTATGAACTCAATAATATGTTAAGATCCTATAATAATGTAGAAAAGTTTACAGTCAACCCAGCCATAGGAAAGCTGTCATACATGGAGAAAATCCTGCAGAGAATGATATGTTGCCTCTTTCCCTTACAGAATGGAGATTTCACTTCTCTCCGCGGTCCATTCTGTGCCTTAGTTCCCCGAGTCCAGATTCCTTCCTTGCAGATTTATACCAAAGCATGCTATGATCCATATACACTATAGCTTTACAAGAAATAATGTAAGTGGAGGCTCTGTAATCTGAAAATGTGAAGTACAAAGTATTTGCTTGACTAGGCGCCACAAGTCAAAGCTTCCATACCTGACCTATGTGGCCCATCGATGTCAAAACACAGGCACACTTACAATGTCCCAGGACATTTGTGGATTTTGTGTAAATGAAACACAAGTTAATGCAGGCATATCTGTATATAAGACAGAAGTTAAACCCGAGTGAGTGAATATCACATTTAAACTTGAAAGACATCTCCAAGATAAATATTTTGAATATATAATATTCCTAACACATCCCCTTAAGTAAAGAAACATCCACAAATCCAAAAGATTCTCTTACCTCAGGCAATTTGGCCAAGTCCCCTTGAACTGTACACCTAATTTCTTCATGTTCACAGATACTATACAAACCCTTCCTTTGTAATTCTAGCACCCACCCATAATTTTAATAGTCCCAGAAAATACCTATTTTCATTCGGCCTAAGTCATCCATTAAAGGAAATTCACCCTCTAAATGTCCTGCTTTTCTGCGAGGAAATAGTTTTAAAAATAGGCAACATACAACGAGATCCACACTCCTTACATGATTTTATGAACGGGTCTGTATCCCATGTCATCATGGACGTGACATAAGACTTTGATCTCTTTTAGCTTTTATGTTTTCTAGCCTAAAGCATTCAATTTCTTTAATCAATGTTCATATAGAAACCCCTTGATCATTGTCCTTATTCTTGTCTGGGATTCCTCTAGGTCTGTCTTGTCTGTGGAATGGTGGTCAGACAACTCCAGTTCGTATACAGTCATAGGATGATGTCTTCTACTTTGTTTCCAGGGCTCTTTCATTGGTGCTCAGGGCATTAGTCTGAAACCATTTCTTAGGTCCCTTCTCTGGGTCTAAGATCGTGAACCCATCACTTTTCCGATCATGCCTTTTCTTCCTTTCAGTAGATTGGTTAGCTGTGCACCAGACAGTTAATATTTGAGATTTTTCCAGTCTAGTAACTGAGAACTCATCCTTTGATTTATTCCCACACCTGGCAGCTTTTCATCAGCATCACAGCAACTTCAGTTGGAGATTTTGTTATTTTGACAAATTTGTAAAACGTCAGCCATCTCTTAAGGCAGCCTTCCTCGGAGGTCTCCCTTCCACCGTGTTCAGCTCCTGCCCCTGTATTCTCACACATTGCTTCCTGTCTTTCACTGAGTCCTTAACACACAATAAAAGCATTTTCCCCAAAGACATGGGAACTATTTTTAAAAGTGTCTTTTATCAAATAGTTTATTTTTACAATGTGTATTAAAGCAATCTGACCGTGTTTTACAAATTCCAACATCTTGCCCTGGGAACTAGTGAAAGCAATTTTTCACATATTTCTACTGAACACATTTAAATTCAAGGGAAGTTCCATTGAGAGCTTGGCACCAGCAACCTGGAGTTGCTAGTTAGAAAGCCTTTGCCCTCGTTTTGTATCTCACATTGAAGCCTGTTGAGATGGTACTTCTTTATGGCCTTCTTACAGCTGGATGTGCCTTCTCTGTTTGTTTGTGTTGGTTGGTTTCCTAAAAGATAAAGTATGAAGACTGTACAAAATGTATATAATACCAATGTATCCACATAGTTGCAGATAGGAAACAAATCAGATAATGTTATATGTTGCTGTGCTTATTCAAATCTATGACCAAAATAGTTGTTAACTCACAATGTGTTAAGAAAGGAAGGCCCAAGTTTCAGATTCTATTCCTCAAAAATCTTAAAAGTTGAAAATAGATATTTAGATTTACTAAGATGTTAATGTTGTGGGTCTGAAATATGTATCTCAGTTCATTGTTGTGGAATAATACTTATGTACACTGTGAAGATCTGTCACTCTGATTGGGTTAATAAAAAGCTGAATGACCAATAGCTAGGCAGGATTTTAGGAGTAGACAGGACACTGGGAAGAAGAAGGATGGGCAATATGGAGACTAGGTAATAAAGCCATGAGTCGAACAGTAAATTAATAGAAATGAGTTCATTTAAGTTATAGGAGCTAGTTAGAAACAAAACCTAGACTATTGGCTGAGATTTTAAAATGAATAATATCTCCATGTTATTATTGGAAGACTGATGGTCCCATAAAAAATTTGCCCACAGTTTATAAAGGGCTTTCCTAGAAGGCTGGACACCATGGCATGAACTGGGCATGGTGAAACATATCTCTATTCCCTGCATTCTGGTGGTGGAGACAGGAGGCTTAGAAGTTAATGGCCATCTCCAGTCCATAATGAATCAAGACCATCCTAGGCTCCATAAATAAGAATGTTTATAAAGGTGGAAGGAATAAATACTAGCCCATATTTGGTACCTTCTATTGAAGCAAGTTACCATTATGGTTAATAGAAACCTAGGTGTAAAGATTTAAACTATGGCATTTCCAGGTGAAACACATGAAAAAGTCTTTATGAACCCGGACCAAGGGATGATTTCTTTTTAAATTGGTGCTCACACAAAGGAGGGAGCCTGAAAGAAAAACAATCACTTTGTATCTCATTGAAATTAAAATTTCTGGTTTTCAAAACATGCCGGTAAATTATAATTCAGTCCTATGGCTCCAAGTGTTGGTGTTTGAAAACGAGGGCTTGGGAGATAATTAGATGAGGTCATGAGAGTAGTGTTCACAGTTGTTAACTCCCGTAAACCGGAGACACTGGATAGTCTCTGTAATGGCTAATCTTGGCTGTAAAATGGAGTGGATCTAAAGTCCGCTAAAACCCAAACATCTGGGCACATCTGTGAGGCATCTGCTTGACTGGATTGTATGAGGTGAGAAGACCCACCCTAAATACAGGCCACACCTTCTGGTGATGGCACACATAACAAGACATGGAAGAAGGAACGTTTTGTTTTCCTGCTTGCCCTCATTCACGCTGGCTGGCAAGTTTATAGATCTTCTGGCTGAGGCACACCTTCGCTGGTGTTAAAACCCACTTCTCCAGGATTCTCACATAGACTGAAGACCAGCAATTCTCTAGAAATTCCTGGGCCTCCAGCATCAGATTGAGACTGCTGAGGTATCCAAGTCTCATGACTGAACAACTATGAGATTCTTGGCCTGTCCATTTAGAGACACCCATTGTTGCCTTTGTCAGAGCCTATAGACTTCACTGTCTGTTTTGTTCACAATGTATATATAAAACATAAAATGTATACATATTGTACACACCTGTGCTATGTAGTGTATATATACATATTTATTTATTTATCCTCTCAGTTCTTTTCCTTTAGAGAACCCTGGTTCCTTTGTATTTTTTCATGGGAGCAGCCAGTGCAAATGTTTCTGGTTGTGAGCCAAGGACAGAGATTCTGAACACACCTCTATTGTTGACATCTTGAACTTGATATTCTGGGTCTCCGGAGCTATGAGATGTAAGTGTTCAAACGCCCTAGCTTATGGTCTTTTGTTCTGACACTCTGAGCTAGCAGATTCCCGGCAGCTTTTAGGTTTCAGTTAGCTGTAAAACTTACAGAGGACTGTAAAGATCACATACCCAAACCCAACATCAGGTCTTCAGTATTTGCATTGAACTGTGATACCAAGTACACTTGAAGCTTGTACTCTCAGGAGAGGAACAGGCTAGAAGAATTAAACTTCGCAACATATGGGATATGAAAGTTGTGGGCAGGGCGAAGGACGATCGTGCCAGGAGAAGAAAGGGGGCAGAAATGTCATTGCTTATACCACACAAGGCCACCTTGAAATGGGGAAGAGGAGATGTGTGTTTGGGGCAAAAGTACACCTTTATTCAAATCCTGGCCACTGTTGATAGTCAGTGTGATTCTGAGCAAGTTCAACTCCTCACCTGAGTGATGCAGAGAAGCAGTTTCCAGGCCAGGAATTACTGTGGGTATTGGACGAGGTATGTCATAATAGAAACATCTACTGAACAGCAGATTTTCAGCAAGCGTTAGCTACTCCTGCCTGTATAGGCAAGGGTGGCCCTGGGAACACGGTGCATAGATGCAAAATCAAAACACCGAGCAAGCTCTGTCAAACCGATTTAAGCAGGATCCCATCACCCAGCAGAACCCCTTGGCGATATTATTTATACGTGAACTTGAAACTCAAAGCCAAAGCCGTGATGTTGTCATATTATATTCAAATAGCAAATCATTGCGGTAGAAAGAACCACATTAAACGGTTTAAAAATGAACAGTGTGTAAGGCTAATGTGGCACACGTCTGTATCTGAGAGCTGGAGAAGGATCTTAGGTTATGTGAGAATAGGAGAACTTCATTAACTGGACCCCAGTAGGCCCCCTTCCCCACATGTGCCCACGATCCTTAGAGAATAACACTTATTGTAACATTTTTAAAGACATACCACCAGTCTGGACCCCTGAAACCTACTGAGACGGCCTCCAATGAGGTAACAGGGCCACCAGAGATTCCCATCCAGAAACCGGAAGCAAACACTGTTGTATTCTGGAATGCAATTGGCCGCCACGTTCACGATATCTGTACTACAGTCTTTATATAATTTATAGAACACACAAATGTACCCCCTCATCTTCTTTTTTTTTTGGATGAACATTTTTTTCTCATTTTTTTTATTAAAAATTTCCATCTCCTCCCCTCCTCCTCCCCCTTCCCTCCCCTACCTTCCACCAATACCCCCACTCCGCCCCTCTCCAAGCCAAAGAGCCATCAGGGTTCCCTACTCTATGTTAAGTCCAAGGTCCTCCCAGCTCCCCCTTAGTCCAGGAAGGTGAGCAACCAAACTGACAAGGCTCACAGTGAGCCCGTCCATGCTGTAGAGTTCATGCTCATCGCCGTTGTCCTTGGTATCTCAGTCCTCCTCCACCGTCAGCCACATTCAGAGAGTCCGGTTTGGTCCCCTGTTCCATCAGTCCCATTCCAACTGGACTTGGTGGTCTCCCGTTAGATCTGTCCCACCGTCTCAGTGGGTAAACGCACGCCTCACGGTCCTGACTCCCTTGCTCATGATCTCCCTCCTTTTGCTCCTCATCAGGACCTTGGGAGCTCAATCCCGTGCTTCTATGTGGGGCTCTGTCATTTTCTCCATCCAATGCCAGGTGAAGGTTCTATGGTGATATGCAAGATATTCATGAGTATGGCAATAGGATCTGGACATTTCTGGCATCCTCTCCTCAGCTGCCCAATATCTGTACCCCTCATCTTCTTACTCTCAGTCAAGGGTATAAATAGTTTAAAAATCCAAAGGCCGCCTCCTTGGCCACTCTGTTAATGGTCAGCACTGCCCTCTAGTGGCACGCATGACTAATTACAGCTCTGTCTTTCTTCAGTGACCGCAGGCGAGGGCAGAGATTTGAGGAAAAGTTCCTGGTGTTGGCGGCATTAATTACCAAACAGAACGAGATTTTGACATTTTTTTTCACCCTGAGCACTTTTCACAGTTCCTGGTGGAAATCTGAAAGTTCATGGTGCCTGATAGGAAAACTAAGAACAATGAAACTGTCCAAGCTTTCTGTATGAGTAACCTCAAGGGATCAGCTCATGTATGTAAACTAAGGAGTGCAGATTTTACACGTGTTTCCTTTTATTCGCTACATATGTTTCATGATAATTCCGGAAAGACATTGGTCAGTCAGTCACAGACAGAATTGAAAACTCTTATTCAGAAAAGTGAATAGACTTTATAGACAAAAATGGGAAAGAGAGCAAGATTAGTCTACTTCTGCTTCCTGGTACGTAGGAAAGAAAGAGGAAAGAAAGGACTCAAGCTTGGTTTTCTACCTCTCTTAGAAGAACCAAACACACAAGTGCCTGTAAATAAATACAAAGAAAGAGAAACCGAAAAGATGAGCTAAAGGGAATGCATGCCTCAGATGATACAAATCTGGGGGCTTTAACTTTCCCAAGTGGTGGTCAAGCTAGGGACCTTAGTAATAGATACAGATGTACTGCAGTCATTTTGTGTATGGGTGTATTACGTACATGCATGTATGTGTGTGTGTTCATGTGTGAGCAGGTGCACGTGTATGCATGATGCGGAAGCCAGAGGACAACCTCTAAACTTTAGTTAAGAGCCTTCAACCTTTGTTTTGACTTAGGATCTTTCACTGGCCTGGAACTTGCCAGTAAGCTAGGCTAGCTGACCAGAGAGCCTCAGGAAGCCCCTGTTGTTGCCTCCATTGCCCTGGGATTACAGGCATAGAGCACCATATCTGGCTTTATTTTATGAGCTCTGGGTCTTCATGCTTGGGTGGCAAACACTTTACTTAAGAAGCTGCTTCCCCAGTCTGACTGCAGTCAGTTATGATGGGAAGGACATAATGGATGCAGAAATGTGACTCCGCCCCCAGAGATGCTAAATCAGTCAACGGAGGGCTGTAGTTTGAAACTACCCTCTCCAGTAGCTTCATCACCTTGTGAATGTGGCACATGCAAGGACAGCCAAACATCCGTCCAAATCTGGCCTTTGAAGAAAACCAAAAGTCAGGTAAGCTCCTGACATGCTCCAGTCAGGCCTGGTGACCCTCTTCAACTTCTGGGAAAAGCAAATACCAGGGACCAAACATCGGCACTCACTCCCTGAGGGACAACCTGTTTGCAAGGTCACGCGAGGCAATGAACTAATGCCACAGATGGACAGGCTGGCGAGTATCTCTTGTCACCACAGAGGGACTCTTGGTTCTGAGGAGCAAAAGGACCGGGTTTTGACTTTTAGGATTTGTAGAACTCCAAAAGACTTTTAATTCTATAAATCAAAAGACTGTCACGATTTAGAGCCCCAGAGAGGCTGGAGGAATTATTCAAAGGCACACAGCTCTTTAGCGGCTCCGTCATAGACATCGCCTAATTCAATTGCCATTTAACTGAGAGCCTGAAGGGGTTTGGCTTTGTACTAACCTGCTGTGGTTTGGGAGCAAGTGGGGAGCACACTGTCCAGTGTCTTTGGGATGTAGTTCATTGCAGACGTGCTGGGGTAGCTGCCTGATTTTCCAACTGTCTTATTCCAACTTGACCATAGAATAACGGAGACAATTTTCCATTTTTCCCCAGCGCCTCCTAGAGCCTTACTCCATCTACTACCTTTGATATGACACTCATATTCTATATCCTAAATGGTTTATGCAAAATGACTTAAAGATGACATAATATCCTATCTTCAAGATGAAAGAGGGCTATATATCACTAAAATGCTTTGACTGCATACTTATGATTTAACACTAGAAGTTCTTCTTCATTTGCCTGTGTTAGAATGGCCATATCTAACTTGATTTGAGTTTCTGCTGAATTATATTTGAAGTCTTTCTCTGGTTTGATTATTTTAGTTCCAAATGAATCCTTTTGGGTGACACAAACAAAAACACAAATACAGGGGAAAAAGCAGAAAAATAAACAAAAACATTGTCATACAACTGGAGAAAATAATTTTTAATGCACAAAGATGCATTCTATGCTATATATTAACTTCATTTTGACAAGGGAACATCATGCCATATAAAATAACAAACGTGAAATCTTGGTTTGTTTGTGATTTAACTCCTGGTATAGTAGTCATTTGAATGAGAAATGTCTCCAGGAGGCTACTGTATTTGAAATCTCCCTCACTAGTTGGCGGTACTGCTTGCAGGCAGTTATGGGAATTTTTGAGCATGGAGCCTTGTTGGAATAAATATGTCACTGAGAATTTTCAGAGTTTATTTTCTCATTCAACTTCCTGTTCTCTCTCTAGTCTTCCGGTGTGAGAAGTCTGACCACACAGCCTCCAGCTACGATAACCTGCAGCCATTCTTCCCCACCATTGTGGACTCTCCCTCTCCATAGTAATCAAAGTGAATGCTTCTTCTCTAAGTTCTTTTTATTCATGGTGGGTTTTTTATTATTATTATTTTAACAGTAGCTAGAACAGAAATTCTTACCAGGAATAAAGAATGTGTAGGACTTCGGAATTTCAGGCTCAAAGAATTGTTGAATGTAGTGATATTTTATTTGTATTTTAATAAATAAAGCTTGCCTGAAGAACAGAGAGTAAAACAGTCACACTGGTCAGCCATACAGACCAGGCAGTGGTGACACCTCTAATCCCAGTAGCCACACTACTTTGCCATAGAGGCTGGGTGGTAGTGGTGCACACCTTTAATCCCAGCACTAGAGAGGAATATAACAGGAGGAGACAGGTCTCAGCTCAGTCTCATTCTGAGGATTCATAGAGGCAGGATCGCCATTTCGGTCTGAGGGAGAAGTAGCAGCCAGTGGCTAGTTGCTTTGCTTTTCTGATCTTCAGGTTAAACCCCAGTATCTGTCACTGGGTTTTTATTATTTGCACTACAGTTAAATACTACAATTAGATTTTGATGGGCCATTCTAGTAGGAGCCTACACATAGCGCTGAGAGTACACTGGATGGTGGAGGGCCAACTCATTTCATTTCAGAAGGGAATAAGGATTCTATTAGCAGTTCGGATAGAACCCAATCATGTGATGTTTTGACCAAAAAAAAATCTAAATGCTTTCTGCCCATGTCTTCAAAGCTTAAAAATTACAAAACAACGGACTAATTTCTTTGGTGGAGGAAATTTCAAGAGAGTGCAACCTTGAGTCTGGGGCATAAACATTACTGATGACTCTTATGTGGGTACAAAGTGATACAGAGCAAGTGGGGCAGGAAACAAAATATAAAATGTACAGCTTGGAGAGAGAGAGAGAGAGAGAGAGAGAGAGAGAGAGAGAGAGAGAGAGAGAGAGAGAGAGAGAGACAGAGAGAGAGACAGAGAGAGAGAGAGACAGAGAGAGAGAGAGAGAGAGAGAGAGAGAGAGAGAGAGAGAGAGAGAGAGAGAGAGAGAATTGGGAAACTTAAGATTGTCACAAAGGCACATGCTGGGAAAGAGTCTGAAATTGGTAAAGAATTTAGCACCATTTGGCCTTGTGCTTTGCACTGGAAAAGCAAGAAAGGTGCCCGGAGGAAAAGACCCCATCGAGCTAAGCTCCCATCTTGTGAACGAGAAAAGCTTGAAGAGTTCTCTGCTTCTAGAAAATGGCAGCAAGAAAAACTGGTGCTAATGTGGATTAAGAGGGCCATGGTCCACCCCAAACTAGCAGTGGAACTTGGCAGTAGCTTCCAAGTGGTATTGGGCTTTGAAGGCTTGAAAGACGCAGGAGTGAGAGGCTCCCATACTCTTCTGCAGTTTCAGAGAGCCACGGAGGCCAGGAAAAGTATAGGAGGGGAGTTCTTACAATGTCATCCGAAGAGAAGCCATTTACTGTCTTGAAGTTACTAGAGTGAATCCTAGGTTTCTGTGGAGACTCCAAGATCCTGAGAATTCCAGAGCCATGGGACATTAGCCAAAGAGAATGGAATATAGGGTGTGGAATCAGTTCAAGAGAGGGATGTGTGCATCAGGCAACAAACTAAGGCTCCATGCACTAGACATGGGCTGCAGAATTTGGTATTTTCCATGCTGGCCTTGGGTCTTGCTTTAGTGCCATATTTTCTCATTATGCCCCCATTCCTCCTTTTAGCAGTGGAAATGTATTTTCTGTTCTATGTATCTTATAACTGTAATTTGCTTCTTTTTGTTTCATAGAGAGTCACAGTTAATAGAGCACCTTAAGTCTTAAAGGAAGCTTCAGACTTGAGCAGTGTTGGGATTTAATGTTAAAGAACACGGGGACTTTTGAGGTTGAATTAAACGTATTTGCATTATGATGTTTCCAGGAGCCTAAAGGGGTCAGGGATAGAATGTCATGGTTTGAGCGACAAATGTCGCCCATAAATTCATGTATTAGAACACTTGGCACCCAGTTGATGGTGCTGTTTGGGAGGGTATGGAATTTTGAGGACACAGAGCCTTGCTGGAGGCAGGATGTCACTGGCAGTGATCTTTGCAAGATCATAGCTTCATTCTATTTCTGGTTTGTCCCTTCCCATGTTCTGTGTGACGATATATGATCAGCTTCTACCTCCCCAGCCACTATGGGTGCCCCCTCTGGAGCTATAAGCTGACGAGCTCTTTCTTCTGTAAGTTGCTTTTGGTCATGGCATTTCATTACAGAAAGAGAAAAGTAACTAATTTAGCAGGATATTATAAATATCAGTTTTGTTGTGAATTCCATGTGTACATGAACACCCAGAAATTCCAGTAGTACTTTGCTTGTACCATCATGAAATGAGGTTTGATGCTATAACCAAAACGCAAGTACTGCTATTTTAGTGTTGAAATTTCTAGTTATTATTTACTGTCTTTATTAGGGAAATCATAAATATGTGATAAAAATGTCAGTATCTTGTTAACCAAACTAATTAAGAATTATTCCCAATTTTTTCTAGATATTTAAATGAGTAAGAGATTATTCAAACACAAATCAATAGGAAATTAGTCAAATGTTCATTCTCCTTTCACTTCTGGCAAAATAATTAAAAAAAGAAAGCTCTTAAAGTTAATTCAAGTCAATAATTGTTTTTGAGACTCTATTACATTCTCAGCATTTCTCTGGGAATAAACATTGGTTGCTAAAAGCATTCTTGGAACATTGTTCTATGGGAAACCTCTGAGCTATTAAGAAGTTATTGGAAACTGAGTCCCTTCCATACCAATGGCTTCTTATGAAAAAACGTCGAGAACATTCATATGATTTCCATCTGAATTAGAGTAGTTTTAATCTGTCTTTAATTAGACATTGAAATAGTTCTTCCCCGTTACATAGCATAATACAGCAATTATTCTTAGAACCTAATCTTAACCTCGGGAGCAGAGAGCACCTAGTAGCCAGGACAGCCCACTGCCTCCATTAAAGACCTCAGACTACACCACTTTTAACTAATTCTAGAGAATCTTCCTCTTCTTTTATCTTATTTTTCCAGGTTGGAGCTAGCAACCATCAACTAAGTGGGAATGAGATATTAAAGTTCCACTTATAATCACTTAGGTTTTGAAGTAGCCCAAGAGGGTTAATTTCTTCTTAGTTACAAACAGACCCTATATCTCACTTATATTTGTATCCCACTAAAACCTACAATGATGGCTTTCCTATAGAAGGTACTCAAGGGACTACCATGTGAATTAAATTGTTAAATAAGATACAAGTAGGTTATCGCTGAGAAATAGTTCTCTGCATAGCATTGCTCTATAATTAATGGCATAAGGAGTCATTTAGCCCATGATTCTGCTGGTTACAATTTATGCTGGGCTCAACGAAGAAGTCATGTCTAGCATCTACAGTCAATTGCAGTTCCCTTGAGGATTGATTCATCCACAAAGACCTCAGATAGGATGATTCATATCTGCTCCACATGGTTTCTCATCCTCTGTCAGGATATCCTGGCTTTGTTCTCATGTTGTGGCAGGATTCTAAGAGACAGCAGAACTACACAAGGTCATTGGAATTCTATACTCAGAATGAGGGTATGGTAATTTCCACAAAATTTTCTTGGCCAAAGAAAGTCATGAAACAAGCCTATATTTTAATGTTGAAAAAGTAGACTTTACTCTTTAATAGCAAGATCTGTGAAGTTTTGTTTCAGAACTTGTATTTCCAAGGTGTGGTGAAGATTTGAGTGTGTTTGAAATCAATTTAATGTCATTTTATCACCTAGAAACATCTATCATCATAGAAATGTTATTAATGTGGTTCTATAAGTAAAACATTACCACTATAGAACTGCTATAACTTCCCCTGGTGCAATAGTGGCACAAATGTCATGGGAGTGATCAACCACTTTTTAGTTGTATTAAAGCCCTGCTTATTTAGCCAGATGAAATCCATACCAGCCACTATGATTGGGTCAAGAACTTATGGTAAATAGGTTATAGACTGAGTGGAAAACATCATACTGTTATTTTTTATAATTTTTTATTTATTTTATTGAGCTATACATTTTTTCTCTGCTCCCTTCCCTTTCATATCCAGGAAATGTGGGATGCCATGAAAAGACCAAACCTAAGAATAATAGGTATAGAAGAAGGAGAAGAGGTCCAACTCAAAAGCACATACTGTTATTTTTCTAACTGGGCCTGGCATTAAGCTGATTCCCAATGATGCAATGTTATGCCCACATATGAACGAATCTCTCAGCCCTTATCAGAGATTCTTCTAATTTCAGTATTTGAGACCCACAACTGACCAAGGCATAGAAAATAAGAGGCTGCACAATTCTCAGCCCAAACTGGGACATATATATTATACTACTCCCTCTAAAGTCTCAGAGATGGTTGTAGAAGAAAGAGTAGAGAGAGCATATGAGCCAAAGGAAACAATATATTCTGCACACATCAGGAGAGCTGCACATGTGACGTAATAGCACATGTGACAGCATTACAAGACCTGTATGTGTAAGCCCAAACATGACGAAAGCCATGCATGAGAGGGGATATGCTATGTATTACCTCAGCCATGAAGCTATGGGGAACTTTTATCTGCTGGGAGATAGAAAGACAATTTATTCTAAGAGTGCCCCCACCCATTAGTTGACCACACTCTACTTGAAGGTTATATATTCAGGAGTATTTAGGCAGCACAACTTTGTCTCAATGTAAAAAAAAATGAGAGGCTTAAGTTGGGTAGTTAGGGGAGGGGGAAGATCTTTGAAGAGTGGAGAGAATGAATACCATTAAACTATATACAGAACTCTCAAAAAACTCATCAATTTTCAGAAGTCTAACTTCTTTTTTCTATCATTCACTTTGAGTAGAAATGTATCTTTCTTTGCAAAGAGAGTCATTTTTTTCTTCTGTATCTTTATGGCTTAAACTTACATATGTATTCATTTTTAAGTGAATTATCCTGGAGATGCTAACAATTTGGCTCTGTTCAAAGTCCAGTGTGTGAAGACACACAGAAAGTAGTTATTCTTTGCTAGTGTTCTAAGTGTATCCTATCCTCATAAATAGAGAAGCTGTTTTTGCTACTCATGTCCAAAAACACTAATGATAAAACACATTTTTTTTGTCAGCAAGTACGTAGGAAACTGAGAAATATTTACCTGGCATACAGTAAGTAGGAGCTGAGGCTGGCAAAAGTATGGAGTATTCTAGGACCAGGAAGTACGCTGAGGCTAAACAATGGGTGGATGTGCAAGAGGAAAAGAAGGTAATTCATAGAGAAGGAAGCATTTATCTGAATGACTGAAAATATCCAATAGAGTTTATACTGTACTTTGCTTAATAATGAACCTATCAACGACTGAGCAAGGAAGTTGTGTGGTCAGTTTTTGCATGCTACAAACGTGATTCTGATACTAATGACAACAAAGAATTTTAAAAAGACAAAGAGGAAGGTAAGTCTAGAAGACCAGGGTGTGGAAGGAGTAGACTATGACCCAGGCAAACACACAATTCTCCTAAAAGATAAATAGAGACTTTGACTGTTTAACAACATAAAGAACAGAACACTCAATCACACACATTTTTAAGTAACTGAATTTTGTGTATAACTGGTCTCTGTTTCTATCTAGAAAGTTTAAAAAACGAAGGAAGGAAGGGAGGAAGGAAGGAAGGAAGGAAGGAAGGAAGGAAGGAAGGAAGGAAGGAAGGAAGGAGAAAATAATCAAGGGCCCCAAAAAACCCCAAACAAATGGGAGACTCTTTCTTGGAAGAACATGAAGTCCCTGTTGGAAAGAAGTTCCTTTTTCTGGGACCCAGCCCAGTGACAAGAAGATAGCTATGAAGCCAGTTGACTAGTTGAAGCCGATTTCCCCTCCATCTATTCTCCAACTCTGAAAAGTTATAGTACTGCTTTCAAGAATTCATCAGCTGAGCTAGCCTGAGCACCAAAGCAATAAAGGCTCAACCAGGGTCATGTAGCCCAAGGCTCCCTGACCTGTGCTTGGGGTTGTTATTGGGTTTTTGTTGTAGTTGTTGTTGTTTGGGTTTTGTTGAGAAAACATCGTAGTGAAATAGAAAACCACAATGAGGCTCTGAAGGGAGGAAAGAAGGAATCCGCACAGACTACCTGTCCTGCACGCCTCATCAGAACTAACATGTGCTGCTTTCTAGAACACAGCTTCTTTGCTCATGCAGCTCTCTGTGACTAGAAGTCTCTCCTTCACTATGTAACTTCTATTTTCCTTCAAATACTGTGCCCTAGATACCATATCTCCAGCCCCAACCTATCTGAAGTGCCCTCCATTTTCTTTCCTCTTCTCCAAACATCCCTCCCCCCTTCACAGCCCATCTCATATGCAACCATGTGATAACTCGGCTGCAATCTGCCTTTCTCTGAAAGCTTCACGTGGACAGTGTACTGCTGCCACACATATGGTTTATCTCACAGGTGGCACGCCCATTGGGGTAACTAAGAAGTGGGTGAGGGCTTGAATTTATAAGTAATTAAGGGAAGATTTACTTAAGAGGGAGACATATTAGTTTAACATTTCCAAGCAGTGCGTTTAAAAATCTGTTTGTGCTGTGAAATCAGGGGTTCCCTGTTCCCACTGCAAAAAATGCGGCTTGAAAAGATTCCTCCATGATTTCCCTCAACCTGCTCACAGATTGAGGCCGACAGATTGCCTAGATTGGAGACAGGGTAGTTCCGTCTCAGAGATCACTTAGATGCAGGCTCCAGCTTCTCTCTGAATCAGTGCCAGGTGTGGTGGTGGCTTTTGCGATGCACATGGCTTTCCTATGAGGTCATTACTGATGGAGCGCATCAACACCTCTGCCCCTTGGGGAGGGTAAGAAGTCAGCTCCATTCAAAGAAGCATTCCTCAGGCTCCTGCTTCGGAAACACTCGCCTGCTCTTTCCTCTCGCAGATGTTTTAGTTTGAGGGACAGGAGAAAGGATGACACCGAGGATAGGAAATCAGAACAGACCCCGTGCAGCTGCACGGGGAAAGGAACCAGGCAAGAGTTTCCATGTGTCTTCACGTTACCCTCTCTGTCAGCCCTTCCTCTTAATTTAGGCAGGCAATGAGTTGTGTTCCAAAGAGACGTCAATCTATTTTGGGTGGGTATCAGAGGCAATGGTTACTTATCCTATCTCCCACAGAAGAAGAGTTGCTAGATGGTAAAAGGCTTGCTTAGCCAGCCAGCACCATGAGAGCAGTTTTAAAGATCTACAGTGAATATGTAGTTCTAAATATTAGCATTGCATTTCCATATGGAGTCACGGTTGCAAATGTCTGCATGCACTAATGTTATTGAATAACAGAAGATGGGTAGGTGATAAGGGGAGAGATCATGATGAAAATATAACCAAGGAATGGATTTCCTTGGTAACTGGGCTGCTTTCATTTCCTTCATGGGACATTTGTGTTGGACTAAGGCAGTTTTCCTGAGCATACATTCTGTTTATATCAGCGATATGTCACATCTTCTGTCAATAACCGTTACTACATGTCCACCACATCCTAAGCATCATGCCCAGCACATCCTAAGCATCATGCCCTCAAATTGTCCAGGACACTCCTGATCAAAAGGCATTTGAAAGCTGGCAGACTTTTCATCCAAAGATGGGTGATGGGATGGATGTCTGGGAGGAAAAAAAAATGCATACCAGAAAGTGTAAGAAAAGACTATGTTTGGCAAAGAAATTCTAAACCTATTAGAGTACAAATATAACTAGAGCATTTATGAGAAAGACACAGCTCTTCTGGACACTAGTGCTTTTGCAAGGAACTAAAAATGAGAAGCTGGCATTTTTTGAGGATGGAAGCTCCTAAAAGTCTTTGGAGGAGCAAGCCTTTGAAGTGTGGAGTTCTGGTTAATGTTTCCATAGCAAGACTGGCAGATGCGTTATGAAGATAACAGGAGAGGAGGGAGTACCTCAGCCCTCTTCACACTGGACGGTGCAAAGGGAGGACCACAACCCAGGTAAAGGCAGGGGACACCACAGGTATTTCTGATAGTCCAGACAATGCGAGACCCTGCCAGTTGACAGGAGATAAGTCTCAACAATTAGTATTTCCAAATCACACAAAAGCACACAAGTGTCCTAGTCTATGGCAAGGGGAACATGGAGATGCGCAAGAGCACAGACAAAGAAGAAACTTCAATTCCCATTGGAGAGAAAGATCTTCCCGAGTGACCAGCTTGCTGTGTACGAGCCTATTTAGTAAGAACAGCCCCGACTTTCCCTTCAGATTTGATCAGAAGCCGCCCGCCGTACAGTATCACTGGCGCCTACTGAATTTTCACCAGAGACCTAACAGAAAACATCTGGTCGCTTACTTAAAAGTAAATCAATTGATTAAATCTGCATTTGCTTGCTTTCGTCTACCAGAAGCGCGGCTATTCCTCTTTCTCTTCTCCTCTGACTTCTTTAATAATTTCCTTGTGCTGTGAGCTGAAGTTTGGGATGAAGGTGCGTCTCCTTCTGTGTCCACATGGCGAACTTTACCACAGGTCAAGCTAAAATCATGTCGGAAACCCAGGGATGTAAACAATTTGGTCGTATTTCATATGTAAATTGAGAGCTTCCCTAACCACATGAGATGACCTCAAGTTTCAGATACACATGTGCAAACAGAATTCCCACTGCCTCTCGAAAGCCCTGACCATAAATGCTGAAATTTCTATTTTGAAATGCGACCTCCATGCTGAAGCTCGTGTCCTAGTTTTAATAAAGGAGATTTTTATAATGTGAGTAAATTAGGTTTGGTCTTAACTAAAAGTTTTTAACTTGAAAATGGAGTATTTGTGGTGACACGTTTGTGATTGGGATCCACATTGTCATATTTCACAGTTACGTCTATCTTTCAATACCTCCTCAACAACAGGAACTACAGAAAGCAAGACTCTAGGAAATCAGCATGAGCCACCACCCTGATGTGTACCGTGGAAGCATTCATTCACCGAACAAATCATCCCGCAGTTTCAGTGTGCCAAGTGCTGTTTAAGGCCCAGGGGACAAGTGGAGAAATGGCAGAAAGTTTACCATGAAGGGTCTCATGAGCTAACAGGAAAGAAAAATAAACATGCAGTCATAAGAGCCTGAAATAGATGTTGTGCTACAGGATATATAAAGTGGCCTGAGATAACACAGACCCAAAGGAATCAGTCTGCCTTTAGAGAACATGGGGTTGATGTGGGAAAGACACATAGAGGATGCCCAACATGGACAAACTATGTCCCTCAAAGATCACTTGGACATATTTCTGGGCTCTCAGACGATCATTTCACTGTTCTGTTTGTTAAATTTGTCATCGACTGACCAAGGGAGTCAGAGTAAAGTCGTGTGTTTTAAAGGCTTGTTGAGAAGTCTGCTTCCTAAAACCGGTGAATGGAACAGTGGCTACAGAGATTTGGAACTAGGCCAGCACTGAGGTGAGAGGGAGGAGAAGAGATGAGGAGAAAGTACAGGAGGCTAGCATCCAGACAGGGGAAGACACAGTTCTGCTTGAAGCTTGCCTCTTCTCTGCACTATCTTTGCTTTACCAGAAGCATCAAAAGAATTGATTAGGTTGTTCCAGGTTCTGGCTATGATGAACAAAGCTGCTACAAACATAGCTGAGCAAGTATCTTGTGGTGTGACTGAGCATCCTTTGGGTATATGCCCAAGAATGGTATAGCTGGGTCTTAAGGTAAATTGATTCCCAATTTTCTGAGAAACCACCATACTGATTTCCAAAGTAGCTATACAAGTTTGAATTCCCACCAGAAATGGAGGCGTGTTTCCCTCACTCCACATCCACTCCAGCATAAGCTGTCACTTGTGTGTTTGATGTTAGCCATTCTGATAGGTGTATATGGAATCTCAGAGTTTGGATTTGCGTTTCCTTGATGGCTAACGATGTTGAGCATTTCTTCAACTGTTTTTACTGCCATTTGAGATTCTTCTATTGAGAATTCCCTCTTTAGGTCTGTACCCCATTTTTTATGAGCAGAAACCGAGGAAGAGTAGATTGGAGAAACAGAGGGAAGACGGAGGAAGGAAATGGAAGGAGATGAGGGAGGGGAAAATGAGGTCATGATGTAAAATCAATAAGTAAATTAAATTTTAAAATGAAAATAAGTAAAGCATTGGTTATGAAAAGTAAATAAAATTACTCTTATTACTCCCCCTTGATCATTATCAATCAAGAGAGCATATAATAAAAAAGTTTTTAAAGTGGGGGAGAACTTTTAGTACTTAGAAAAGCAAAACATTATGCCAAAAAAAAGAACTGGCAGGAAAAAGCAGGTTGACTGGTGAGAGGAACAAGTTGAGACCATGGACATATTGGGTAACTAGCCCCTGCCTCCTTTGGTTGCCGAGTAGCTTAATCAATACACACGGAAGAATGTCAAGAGCATCCTCAGTATGAAACAGATATTTTCTGTCGCCAACTGCCCATGACCAAAAACATAAGTCACAAGAAAACAGGGTTTGATCCGACTCTTATTGAGATACAAAGATAAATGTTTTAGTTTACTTTTTGTTGCTGTGATAAACCATTGACCAAAACCAAATTATGGGAGGAAATGTTTTAGTTAGCTTATACATCCATATTGCAGTCCGTCACAGAGGGAAGTCGTGGCAGGAACTCAGGCAGGAGCAGAGACAGGACCACAGAGAAAGGCTGCTTAACTGCTTTGCTCTCACGACCTGCTCAGTTTGTTTTCTTACAACACCCAGAATCATTTACTCAGGAATGACAGAATGCACAGTGAGCTGGCTCTCTCTCATCAATCAATAATCAAGAAACTGTCCCCTCAGAAATACCCACAAGCCAATGCGATGGAGGCAATTCCTCAACTGCTCTTCTTTCTTCCTTGGCAACTCTAGTGTCAGGTTAACAGAAACTAGCCAACGCGATGAATCTGAGGGTCGGCTTCAGCCCCTAACACCTTAAAGCAGGCTGAGCACATGACTCCTGGGTGGTTTCTCGGCATGAAATACCACCCCAACGTCTTAGGCTGGCAACATCTTTTGGTAGGTGTCACAGCAATAGAGTAAAGAACAAACCCAGCTTATAGCCATGCCAGAAGATGTTTCACCGGAAGGAGGAAGATGACAATTATAAACAAGCAAAACCTTACAAAGTCCTTCAAGTACTAAGCATAGTATTTAGCTTTGCTAAATGCTGGCCAATGCTTAGGAGCATTGGTGCTGAGGGAGCTAACACATCAGCAGTGATTCCTGCCCAGAAATAATATAAAACACAATGCAGAGACATGCTGGCTTCATGTGCTGAAGGATCTTGGAACTAAAACAGGGAAGAAAATTGTTATTTCCCTCACTGGAATGCCCCCACAAATTAGTGTGTGGTAAGCGTACCACCACGCTGGCATCTGCTAGCAGGATTTTGGTCATCTCTGTGGAGTATAAGCTGACCATGAGGACAGCTAAACATGGAGCTGATTATGACAAGAGGAAATAAATAAAGGGGGTTTTCTCATTCACATTAGTGTCCAAAGGTGGAAAAGCCAGACTGAGAACCAGATAAAGCATATAATCTCATAAAGAAATAGAGAGAACTGAAAGCCTGGGATGTCATGAAAGCCAAGCACAGTAGGAGAGAAACTTCAGATACATAATTCATACACAGAAATGAAAGCAACCAAAAACCAGTTGGTGCTTCTGAGAAACGGCCAAATCACGAAGTCCCGAGCCCTTCAGAAAGTACTTAATGAGGCCTTATGCAAGAGCAACTCTTAAAACATATGTTGCAATAGAGATTTATTAGACCAGCACATTTTCGGGAGCCATAATGGAGGGGAGATGTTACTTGGTTCTTTGTGATATGATCTCCTGCCTTAAAACAACTTGCAGTCAGGTGTGTGACATATTAGGTAGAGTCCCCTGCCTGGGTGGGTTCTGGGGAAGAATCCAGATGGCATCACACAGTAGCGTACACATTTTAAGGAAGAAAAGCAAGCACTGGAAACTAAACAATGTCGAAGGCAAAGCAAGCAACTGAATGACTTAACAAAACCGTTGCCCTGGCAAAGTAAAGCATGTGTTCTAGGATTGTCATTGTCGACACAGCAGCTGTCCTATATTTCAAAGTATTGATGAACTGTAGAAAATGGCCCAATAGATGAGGAATTGTCAAAGGAACTAAACATCAGCTACTTGGTACGTGTGGGACTCTGGGCTGGATCCTGATAGTTCGGCATGTTATTTTCTTTCTCCCTAACTTTCAGGTTCACTTTCAACTGCTAAGCCAACAGCATTCAGATTTGTGTTTGGGCGATGTAAAGCCTCTTAACAGAACTAATGTGAGTATTACATATTTTCAAGGTAAGCTTGCTTTTGGTTTTGTTGGTGTTTCTGTTCTTGGGACATGAGAGAACAGGGTATTCTAGCTCTTCTCTGAATGCTGTTCTTAAGTATGGTCCTCTATTTATCTTCCAGGGGGAAAGAGGGTATGTAGCCAGAAACACAATATTTGATGAATAATTTGAGTTGGGTTGTGAGATAGTAGGGCTTCTATATGGCTGTTTATACCCCCTTCCTTTAGGTCATCACTCCCTTCAAGCCCTGATTTCTAGAATACTCCCACTTCCCTCCCTGCTTCAATCTTTTTATTCCCAGTGGAAACCTATTAGTTAATAAGATAATTTAAAAGTACAGCTTTAAAAAAAAGTTCAAGTGGAATTACCTTGCATTGAAGGATAGAGGTAACGTTGCTCACACAAGAAATAGGTTTGAATTGAAAATCAGAGTATAAGGCCTCCCTCCGAGTTATTGCTCAGAAAGACCAAGAGATCTACAAAACAGCACAGGCTATTGGCATTCCCTGGGTTACTCAGCGTAACCACGTAGTAAGACCCTATTGCTGAAGACATTATATACTTTGACTTCAGGACATAGAGAAACCAACCGGGTCAAACCAACCAGGAAATGTCTTCCCTGATAGCTAGGTTTCATAGTGTAAGAAGGTGTTATGCAGGTTGATGGGGAAGAATAAACACCTGTGCTCATTACAGTATACCAAAACACTGACCTGACAAGCAAAATATTCCTTCTGGTCCAGTTGTGACACATTTGAAGAACAAATAATTACCTTCTGACTGAATTTGAGGCCCTCTCCAAGGGAAGAAATTTCATGCCTGGTATTATAATCCTGGCCAAAAGCCCGTGGCTGGAGGAAGTCATAGACCCTAGGATAGAAACTGTAACTGTTATTTTACTAAATTGCCTTCTTTATATTTGTATTTATGCCAGTCGGCCTGGGCTGCTCTCAGTCATGGTCAGAGAAGGTTCTTTCTGTAGTGGGAAGCAGTCAGTGGAGAGAGTGTAACTGTTCACAGTGCTGAGCATAAGCACCGAGTGCCCAGACTGAAATTGAGCATCTATATTAATCAGCAGCACCCCTGCACACAGGCCAAGGCTCAGGGAAGTTCCTGAGAGAGGAGGTAAAAATAATGTGAGAGCCAGTGGATAGGGAAGAGTGCTGTGAAATACTGTCTTTTGCACTTGTCATAATCATGAGTTAACATCAGTCATGCTACCTACACAAACGACCTATAGAAAGATCAAGCCAGAGGAAGTCTTAGCATGAATGGGGTAGTGGATCTCCAGGCCGTACCTCATACTGAGGAACTATTGGTAGTGGATTGGCGCTGGTGGAGGGAGGTGGGGGAGAATGACTCTTTACCAGGGATGTGGCCAGTGGTGGGTTTCCCATGAGCCAGTGGATGGCCCTATATAGCCATGCATTTACAGACATTTCAAACAAGACTTAGTAAGTTACAAAAACAAAATCAAATAGAAAACTAAGTTACAAAGTTGGGAAAGGTCACATTGAGGAAAGTTGGGGAAGTTGGATGGGAAAAATCAGGGTATACATGATCATATTTTATTGTATACATGTATGGAAATTCTAAAGAAAAGGCAAATGATTAAAAAAGGAGATTTGATGAGCAATGGATATGAGATGAAAGCTATTCCTGTTGAAAATAAAATTACAAATTGGCATATTTTTTTTCCTGTTTCTATAATTTAAACACAAGTCAGGGTTTGAGAGGAAGAGAAAGGGTCCTCTAGTAAGGCTTTCAGGGTAAAAGATATGTTGGAACCACTCCCAGGGAGCACAATCAGTGGAGGTTTTGTGGTCTACCTGGAAGGACAACGGGATGTACCCCGTAGTCTAGGAAAATAATGGGGGAAGACAGGGTGATGACAGCACACACCCCAGCTCAGGCAGAGACCGTGGGAAGAAGGAAGGAAACAGCCAGAAGGACGCTTCCAGGAAGAAGTCAGCTCATCTTAGAGCTCCAGTCAAAATACCTTAGTGCAGAAAGGAAAACAACTTTCAAAAATTACAGAAACGGCCAAAAGGAAAGATGTGAGAATGACAAACAGGATTTCAGCGTACACTGCCTTCTTGAAATATTTATAAGTTCCATATTCGTTTCATCTGTTAAAGATGAATGCATTACTGAACTTGTTTTCAAGATGAAATTGTGGAAAATCTGAAGTCCTTATAATGTGGTTCAGAGCAAAGCTAAGCAAGGGATGCTTTTTACCAGCATAAACACCTACGATGGCATTAGACTTTGGAGCGTTTGTACTAATGTTTCTGGAGAGCCATGCCATGCCGCCGGCCAGGAAATTACACACCTGATTTGGTCTTTGGAACGTGGGAGTTCACTGAGCACACATGTGCACAGGCACACGCCACTCGGTGTTGAGAATGTGAGATAGAGGATAAAAGCCCCAAATATTATGACCCAGCTCACTAAGTTCTGCCCATGCCTAGAATCCCAAGAGTTTAGAATGTCCATGAGGGTTCAAGACCATCTAGTGTGGTTGTTTTAAAATTGTGCCACAGGATCCCTAGCGCTCACGAGTAAGCCCCAGGTAGCTACAAAGAAGTAAGGGCCTGACGTATAAAAGAAAGCAGACTTTAAATTTCCTGAGAGGTGTCTTCAGTAACAGGGGCCAGTCCTCAAACCCTCAGGGGCAACCACGAGCTACATCAATAATCCATATTGTTTTGGAAATCACTTGGATTGCTCTGTCCAACCCCATTCGAAAGGAGGTTTCTCATGTCAGGTACTGAGGGTTTTGCTAGTCTATGATTCTTTTGGGGCATTGTCAACCTAAGTAGTTTAGCTTCCTTTAAGGCATATAGGTATAAATACACATACAGATATAGATATATAGAGATATAGAGATACACATATATGTATTGTATATAATTTTAGGGAAATATAAAATGGTATGGTTCCTTGAGGCTTAATTAAAGAATCTTGATGTTATTTCTTCCTCGTTCCTCCTTGTCCTATGTACTGAACTCCCTCTCCTTCCCAGTTAGAGGCCCTGCTCATTATTTCATTTCCCACCAATACCACCTGTATATTCTGCTTCCAGAATATGCAAGCACCCTCCCACCTGTGGTCTCTTTATACTTCCCTGGTTTGTGTGGTCACTCCATGTGAAACACTCTTTCCTAGAAATGGCTGCATAAATGAGACCAGAACAATGGCACTATCCATGTACATATCAATATGGGGAAGCAGAAAGTTTCACAGGGTCCCACCACTAGCCAAAGAACAGCAGGCGACTCTTGCTGGGAGAAGGAGGACTAGCTTTTCCCAGGGAGGAGCCTCCCCTTATTGATTGTTCAATGAAGCATGGTCAGCTCCGAAACCATACATATAAAATAAGAAAAATGGGCTTCACATGTTGTATTTACATATATCTGTGCCTGCGCACACACACACACACACCACCACCACCAATAATAATAAAATAAATCAAATAAAAATTAAAACAATAATAATCAGAGAAAAAAGGTTATCAACTTGAGAGTGGTAGAGGGATGTGGGAGAATTTTGAGGAAGGGTAGCTGAGAGGGAATAGAGAGAAAAGAGAAGAGGGGAAAGTGATGTTATTCTAATTCAATTAAAATCATATTTTCCTTTCTTTTATTTTTGAGATTATGATATAAATTACACCATTCCCACTTCCCTTTCCTCCCATAAAATCACCTGTTTGTTGATTCTAATTCTGTTTTACATTTTAAGACTCTGTGTAATATTTAATTTAAATTTTTTTTAAAAAAGAGTTCTGCAACTCTAAATAAATGGAAATTTATCTCAATAAGTAGAAAACTGATCGACTTGATCCAACCACTTCATGTGATAAAAAAGACACTTTGGGCACGGAAAAATAAAATTAGCCTTAAAATTCTCAAAATTGGTTGCCTGCAGAATGAGAATTATGTCTTAGCTGTGCTTTCAAAGCAGAGATGGCACAAGGTCTTCCGGAAGAGAACCTCAGAGAGATAAAAGAATAGGAAGTGACACCGGGAAGGAACAATGATCAATAGAGCTGTGGGCCAGAGTATGACACTGGCAAGTAGAGCTCACCTTTTGCTATTTTCTATGTGAGAAGCCATTTAGATCATGCAAGTGAATTATCCCACCAAGACCCTTGAAATCAGGACTACAGCCTTCCTACTCCATCCCACACGGACTCGGGTTTGTCACTGGGGTCCTCACCTGCCCTGTACTTCCCGGCATCAGAGTAAGGCCCCAGCACTCCAGGGGATATCCTCAGTGGAGAAGTAGAGAGCCACAGGTGCTTAGGTGAGAACAGGCATGTGGGAAACTATGGTGGCTGTTAGGAGCTCAGGTGGGCATGTGGACCATAGGGCCACACATCTGGTACTCCTGTGAACCCAGTATCCTCATTCCTAAATCTTTATCTTGCTGATGTCATGCTAAAGAAATTCATTTATACCACAAAGGGCTCTGTATTTCCCACCAAGGTCTTCTGTCCTGATAAACTGTCTCAGACTCACAATGACCCAAACCTACCACTTCTTTCCATGATGCTGCAACATCAATGAGAGTTCGTATACGCTTTAGCTGCTGATAAATTTTACTCTATTTCAACTTAAGTCTGCTGATCATTCCTCTGGAAGAAAGATCTGAGAAAGATCATTCACCAAATGAATGGAAATTAGGTGTTAACAGGGCATTATTCCATGGCAGGGTTGTGGGTGGGGAGTTCCAAGCGATGCCTCAAGAGTCCAGGGAGCTGAAAAGCTTCAATGGGAGCTGGACGTGGGTTTAGCTCCTGAGCTGAACCAAAAAAAAAAAAAGTAACAGGAACCCTCTAGGTAACCACAATTATTAAGAATGGCAAAGTAGAGTAGAAGGCAGAGTGGTTAAATGAGAAGGGCCACTCTTAACGAGAGTGACGCAGACAGCTGTCATTCCCCTTTCTCATCTTGAGATGATGGGTCTTCTGCCCACTGGCCTCGATGCCAAAATATAAGGCAGAAGCATTTTCCAATCCCCACTCCAATAACAGTTTTCTATTTTCCTTCACAAGATTTTGAAACAATTTTCACAATTTTTATAAAACTTGGAAATATCTTATTTTTCCCAAGTAAATGGCCTTAGAGAGTAAGCTAGGATTGATTCGAGAGGGGACAATTCGTTCTTGTGGACGCTATTCATCTGCACGTAAACATTTTAGAGAAGTTAACAGGGTCCTCATTTTTACTCATCTGAATCATCTTAAAGTTACAAAAGTTTGATGTATTCTAAAGAATGATTTGTGGGAAGGTCGTGGGTGTGTATGGACTTGTGTGGGCAATTACAAAGACCAGAAGAGGACCTCACCAATCCCATGGAGTTGGAGCAGCTCAATATGGATGCTAGGAACTGATCTCCAGTCCTCTCTAAGGGCAACAGCAAGTGTTCTTCAGCCCTGAGCCATATCTCCAGCCTCTATCTTGTATTCTAAACTAGTGCATCCCTGCATATGAACTTAGATGTGAATATCTAGGTTCCCACACGTACCCACATTAAACAGAAAACTCTAGTCCCAGGAATTATATACCTCCTATGAGTTGCTTGTCGGGAAGATCATAGAGGCCTCTAAACAATACAGATCTTAACCCTCCACTTTGTTGCTCCCCAGAACTAGATGATAAGACCACATTAGTGATGATACCACACACCTTGAATGCAAGACAGGGAGACACGGAGCTAGAAGGGAACTGAGATCATTCTCCCTTCAGGCATCAGTGGTCTTACACAGCTGTGATTCCAAGCAAGGTGAGCCCACTTGTGTAATCATGGTACTACCATTTGTTGTCTGAGACTTCTGTCCTGCCTGGTTCCGGCATTCGTTAATGCCCAAAGAAATCACACAGAGGTCTACATTAGTTATAAACTGATTGGGCTAGTAGCTCAGGCTTCTTATTAACTCTTATAACTTATATTAGCCCATTATTCTTGTCTATGTTAGCCACGTGGCTCGGTACCTTTTTCGGCGAGGCAGTCACATCTTGCTTGCTCTGTGTCTGGATCACAACTGAAGACTGTGCTTCCTGCTTCCCAGCATTCTCGTTGCCCTGCCTCTACTTCCTGCCTGGCTACTGTCCAATCAGCATTTATTTAAAATATAAATGACAGGATAGAGATCATTATCCCACAGCAACCATTATAGGGATAGACCGCTGCTCTTTGCTCAAGTTAGAAACAGAGAATCCATAACTGGTATTGCAAATCTAGTCAAAAACAAATAGCAGGAAAGATCATTGGCCCTAGAAGAAACTGAATACTCTTGTATACTTAAATTGACATGGCATCAAGTTGTCTTCTAAATATTTATTAATGGACATACTCTTACCTTCTTTTTGTGTTAGAGGTGTTCACCCATCTTCTTTCATTCTTGTCTTCTTTAGCATAGTTCACTGAGCACCCATCTGAGTTCAGTATTTTTCAAGGCTAAAGAGACACAGACCCTACAATGGGTTGAGTTCAAGTACTCGAGTTTGACAAAGTCTGTTAAAAGAATCCCATGCCTAGAGGGACTTTACTTTTGCATTTATTCTCCAGTAAAGGTTTTTAGTAGGTCAAGTAAAAAGAATTTCAGAGTTTGCATTGGTCCAGATGGGTTGGTATGTAAAGTTCCTAGTAAGAGATAGATAGAAAGATAGATAGATAGATAGATAGATAGATAGATAGATAGATAAATGCAAGTAAGCAGCCAAACTGAAAACCCACCCATTTGAAAATGTTCACCATATAATAAGAGGAAATAAAATACAACAACTCCCACTGTGATGTCAGGTAGTTTACCGAGCACTTTCATGAGCCACTCTTTTCAATCTAAATGAGAGCCTTTAAAACAGCTATTCAAGTGATTCATTCCCAGGATACAAATGAAGAAGTTCAAGTTTAGAGAAATCAGCATGATTGAATGTATCAGGAAGCTGGAATTTAAACCCAAATGTGTGTAAATCTAAATGTTGTGACTATAATCATGGCTGACAATTTCAGGATCCATTAATCCTATCCTAATAGCAAACTATAAATGAGATGTATGGATGGATTTACATGTACAACATTAATTAGTGTGTCAAGGTCTGTGACTATCAGGTCAACACAGAATGCCACCTCAGTATCAAACTGTATTTCACATGATTTATCCAATACCAATAAAGGGTAGCTGGTCAGAAAACTACATTGTTAAGGCTTTATACTAAATATATTTATGTTGTGACCTTGGAAAAAAGACTATCAGAAGCCAAAGGAATACAACCGAGTCATTTTGAGGATTGTTTGCTCAAGGTATGTGCCAATGACTTTATCAGAGAACAACAACAACAAAAAAAAAATCAACATAGCAAACTGCCCTGACTGATTTCTGAAATGGTAAGCACTGCACTAACATGAGCCCAGCATGCTCTAAAATGTGTGTAAGGGCATTTTACTCCTTCTTCTTGCCGGGAGAAATTGTGAATACCTGATACAAGTTTCAGTCTGCTTAGAGAAGAAATGTCCAACTTAGCGTGAAATTTCAGTATAAAAAGTACCAGAAATAAATAAGAAGAGTTATTGGACACATACAGACACATGCACACACATACACACATAAACACAAGTTCTTTCAAAGAAAAGATCTTGAAACCCAGAACTCTTCCCTTAATATATTTGTCTAATTAGTGCTTGGGACTGCATGTGTCTGTGTGAGTGTGTGTGTGTGTGTGTGTGTGTGTGTGTGTGTGGTGTGTGTGTGTGTCTGTGTATCTTTGTGTATCTCTCTGTATGTCTGCATGTCCAAACTTTCTTACTTCACTCAGGGGTAATGCTCAAAACAGTAAGTGACAACACGCAATCACCATCCATGTAAATAGAGCTCTGGCTTGTAGCAGATGTTCTTGAAGCCCTTTCTTCCCAAGGTGTTAACAATTCAATGACAGAATAGAGGAGATGCTGTCAGGGAGGCCCATAGGAGAGATGCTTCAATCTGGGTGCACTGCATGGGCTAGCTCTCATAGAAGCTACTCAGAGAGCCAGTTATTGGTAATTACCCAGATATTTACCAGTATAGCAACATGCTGACATGCACAAACTGTATTATTAATCCAAATTATTGTAAAATAAAGCAACTATAGGAGCTAATTCAGATCATTTTAAAATCCACTTTATGTTGAATACTTTGATACAATAGATACCAAGATTATTTTAAAAAAATAAATGTTCTAATGCAATTCTAACTTTTCCATATTTGCTAATTTGTCTATTTGCTACTAACTCACCATCCCAATATCTAAGGGAAAAGTGCATTTTCTGTAACAGGAAATTTGAAATAAACCATCCCTACTTTGGACATTTATCAAGAAATAACTAGTGACTAAATATACAAATAAGGCTATAAGACCAGTGTATAAGAGAGTAGAGCGGGGACAGCCAAGAGCTCAGAATGGATGTTGGACATAGGGCTGCCAGACCTAAGGCTTAACATCTATACCCAGAGCAGCACATGGTTATATGCTCACTTTCTTATGACCATTACTAACCAGGATCCCATCTACCTTTTCACTGTATTTGAATCTATTCTTCTTGGCTACCTTACCTGCTAACCAGCTAGTAACTTCATAGGATAAATTTGGAAAACAAAACTGAAAGTTGAGAGACTGCCCATGGGGCTCTCCTTCCTGTCTCCAGAAGATTCTGGAACTCCCAGGCAGCATTGCACACTGCGCTGCCTGCAGACTTAGACAGCTGGGTCATGGTATCGGAGGCATTATTGTCCTCATTTTGTAAGCAACTAGAAGGGGTTATTGTATATCATAGACAGGATTCCTAAATCCAGGAAGATTCATGTTCTTTTAACCCTGTCCTCTACAGCAACAGCCAGAAATGTTTTTAATGATCTAAAGCCCCTCTGCAATTTTCATCACTTCCTTCTTTTCCTCGCTTCCTCCCTCTGGCATTAGGGCTGGGTCACGATAAGGCACCAAACTAGCTGAGAATCCTAATGTTTTTTTAATTCTGGAGGAGAATAAGATCCATCTGAACGCATTTTGTTTGGGTTGGCTTCCTCAGACCTCCTTTGACCCGGAGCCAAAAACTATTTCAGCTGAGTTTTCAGTTTTGCCCCCTCTGCGCCCCAATGGTTTGTGTGTGTGTGTGTGCACGCGCATCTGTGTGCTTTGTTCTTGTTATTTCTAAGAGGCCTTTGGTATATGAGGTGTTAAGTCGTTTTGTGAAAGCTCTGTGGCAATGCTAACATATTCCATCAATGGTGATCCCCGCAGCTGTTAATCGTCAACATCTCTGTAACTCTGACAAAGCAACAGGACCTGACAACTGTCACCAATTCTGCGGGCCATGCTCTCATTGGTAGGAGGCTGAGGCAACTGTTTGCAACACATGTGGCTATTATTTTGCTGTGTATCAATCATAGGATAACAAATCATTAAAATTAGCCACAGATGCCTTTACGGGTAGAAAAACAGCCAAAGGATTCCCACCATGGAGAGTAAAGGCAGGAACAGGACAGGCTATTTGCTCCTCTCCTGAATAAGAAAGTCGGGCGTTGAGGAGAGAAAGGCTGATGATGCTCTGCTCTGGGAACCTACCCGGGATTTGCACACATCCTAGGTTTACATTTTCTCAAAAACACCATTTTGAAATTGACCATTCTTCTCTCCTTCCAACTCCATGTGCATATGGGGAAGCATGTCACCAGTGGTTAGGGAGGGCACAAGGGAGAGGTAGCCCACACTCACCTCATCCTTTCTCTTCTGGGAAGTACAGTCTGCAAGCCAATCACAAAAAGTTGGGTGCTGTTGTGAGATACGGTTCTGTACAGTTAGAAACATTTCTGGCTGTTGCAGAGGAGGACAGGGTTAGTAGGACATGAATCTTCCTGAATTTAAGGATCCCGTCTATGATATAAAATAACCCTCTAGCCGCTGATAAATTGATAACAACAAAGCCACCAACACTCTGACCCAGCTGCCGAAGTGTGCCGGCAGCTCAACATGCAAATGCTGCCTTTGAGCCCCAGAATCTCCTGGAAGCAGGAAGGAGAGTCCCATGGGCAGTCCTTGAACTCTGCTTTCAGCTTTGTTCTCCAAACCTCCTGTCTCTGGACACAGCAAGTTACTGACATCTCATCAGAATGACAAAACCAGAAGAAAAATAGCGCCAGTAATCATCCCGTGGAGGCTGGAAGCCAGAAGAGTTGTATGCTGGAAAGACAGACGAGTGGCCAAGAGCTCCCTTTCTGGACAGTTAACCGGGCCTGTGCCCTAGGCTGAGGAGCACACTGCTCAGAGTAGACACTCTGATCCTGACTCCCTAGGAGGTCAAGTTCAAAGCCCATTTCCCAGGCAGATTCTCTCTCTGCTGCCCCCTGGCTACTCCAGGAGAGATGCTGCGCTCTACAAAACCAGTTATCCCAGACCACTGGGTCCATGTTACCCTTGCTACTGATGATGAACCAATTAACATGCGCGTAGACTTGGTATTTTTTTGGAGAATACACTGGCAATCCTCCGGAAGAGAAATTCTATTTAAAACAGTTGGCCAGGGAGTTAATCCAGCTAAATCATGGAATGTTTTCATAGTGACACTTGCTTTCTATCTATAAGTATCCCCAGATAACTGGATCTCATTACTAAGCTTTTGGTGTAGCTGATCAGGGGCAGGATAACCCTAACTCTGAAGGATGCAAAGAAAATTACATTCCAATGGTCAATAGTCTTCCAGCTGTGTGTTTCCTGACATCCAGTCAGTAGGCCCAATGATGAGTGGAGTACAGAAAGCTAAGCGAGGGACTGGCTTTGGCATCGGGTGAGAGGCGAGGCGTGTGTGAGCTCGTGTGTTTGTGACTGCATATCTGACCTCACAGACGGTGGACTGCATGAGATGATGGGGTAAGAAAGTAGCAGTTCAATTTACTGCATTGCGCAGACTGCTTTCCAAACTCCGCAATGGACAATTTAGTTCCAACGACCGTGGGGAGTGTGGATAATACAAACAGGAAACCTGGGATCCCCAGCACAACTAATCTCTGTAAAAATGGCCATAGCCTGAGGAAGCCATAAATCCCAAAGCCACCTCACGCCATCATTTACTCCACGTTAGTATCTTCCCAGTAAGTAGATGAAAGAAGACCATGTTGTAGTCGTGTAGGGCAAAACTTTAAGGCCTCCCTCCCTTCTAAACACTCCTGCGCATGCTCCCTGCCAGCTTCACTCCAAGTCCCTGCCTAGTCTGGGCTTTCTTTGCCTCTTTCCTATCAAGTCTCAAATACCACTCTGCTATCATGCCATTTTAGGGCTAAAGACATAAAAACCGCTTTTTGTTTGTTTGTGGCAAACTGTCTGATTCAAAGCGGCCTCAAACTCACTATCTAGCCTAGGGTGGCCTTGAACTTCTGATCCCCCTGCCTCTACCTCCGGAGTGTTGGGATTGCAAGTATGTGCCAGCAAATACAGTGCAAGGGGTGGAACCAAGGGCCTGGTGTCCGCTAGGCAAACATAGTGTCTATTGAGCTACCACTCTAATCACCAAATTGTTTCTGTTGTTTAAAAGGCTACTTAAATTTATTACACGGCATAATATCCTGTCCAAAATAAGCATTGCAGCCAATACTTTCAGTAAGAACAGGAAATCTCGTGGGTCTGAATAAATGGCCATTGTGGAAAGGAGAGACGGCCAGGAGAGGATGGTACTCCTAATTCATAGACTAAGTTGTTTCACTAAGTCAAGGCTCCTCCAGGAAGAGACTTTCTGGAGAACTCTTGGCTTCTTGTCTAAGCAATAAAATGATCTTATAGGGTACAAGCTTCACAAAATTCCTGCAGGGTATGAAGCTGGGGTGTCATAAATTGGGAAGAAGTGGCAGGAAAATAACAAAATAACAGTCTAGGTCAGCACACAGCTTCGTGGCCTTGCAGGCTTCCAGATAACCCATCACAGCTAACTGAAAGCAGGACCACTTTATTGCCAGCTGCTAACTCAAACCAAGTGGCCAAAACAGTTGTAGTGGTTCCCCATTCATTCCGGGTCCACTTAAAATTCAATGAAATGGAACAGGAAAGTACTGTGGAAGAGACCACAGTTTCTCAGTACAAACTTTCCAACTCACCTGGATTTAATCAGGTACTATTAGGGACTTACTCAGGGCAAGGACGCATTCATTGGATAGGATCTTCTCTGGTACTCAGTCAAGTGAAGGGCTGAAATCTAATTCTTTAGTGTTTTGTTTTCCTTGTTCAATTGTTCCATATTTATAGAGTATGGATAGACAAGCATCCTAGAAATATCTATATGCAAAAAACAAGTCAGGGGATTTAAACATCCAAACAGAAAACTGAAGTTTTTCGTGATGTACAATCCCAGAGCCAAAACATGGAAGGTCAAAAAGGGCATTTGTGTCTTCAATATTTTCCTTCCCTATTCATCAGCTTCTTTCTGCTAGACAGCCAACTAGCTCTCTTTGCAAGACCACACTGATCCAGAGTGTGCACTGGGTTTTCCCAAGCTTTGATGACTGACCATATCCAGCGAGCTCCTAAACAACCCCCACGCTGGGTCCCTATCAGAAGGCGTTACCTGGGTGAGAAATCATTTCACTTTTTCATCACTCTCTAAAAGCACTCAGGTTGGAATCTGAGAGGGGCTGCTGGCCCTCTGGGCTCCTGCACAGGCAGCGCTGCCAAGTAACCCCCACGTCATCTAAAGACTGACTTTTAGCAGCCAGGTGTTTGCATGGACGACAGCGGTGGTGGATGTGAGTCACAAAGCAATCAGATGGGCAGATAATGGTTTGGGCCATCTGTTCTGCATATGTCCTGCAGCGTGTTACTACCCTGGACCTTCTAGGCCATATAGTTTACACAGATGGTATTCCCCAGACAGAGGCACGGTGTGAATGATGCCATGCAAAGATTCATCCTAGTGTCAGACAATAGATAATAGCCTGTCTGCCCATGTTTTTAAAGCCAGTTCCCTTGTCACCACACATGGAGCATATAGCTGAAAGGCTTCCGGTTTTGAATTCGAACTCGCTGCTGCATGGCTCCTGTCTCATGCCACATTGGGTTTAAAGAGGTAAACAAGGAGAGTGGTGTGTAAGAATTCAATTTGTGACTACTAGTCGCTGAGATTATTTATTCTCTTTAGAGTAAAACACTCTCGCCAACGAATTCATTTTCTCCTATAATAAGTGGCATTTTCCATGGTTGAACAGACATGCATTCTGTCTTCTTGGCTCAGCTAAGAGGAAAGCTATGTGCTCATCCCAGAAGAATGCACTGCAAATGAGATCCAGAATTGGCTATTTCTTTAAGGTGCCAGGATATCCGACTTCTCGACTTTCATCATGAACTTGGCTCGCTCAGATAAAAGAAAGATAAAGTGCATTAATCACAGAGCAAAGATACTGAAAAGACTCAGAGAAGGATGGGAGGGGGCGGGGATGAAGAGTGAATCTCAACTGTAGAGAGATGCCTCAGACTTCAAAAGAGCTCTGCAAGAAGATAAAAATGAATATATTTTGAGATCAATTCCTAATCCTGGAGGATTTTCATAAAGGACACGGGGCAACAGAAGTATCCATAAAAGTCCTATACTCTGTTCCCGGATTTTCAGTAGGGAGAGGAGTATTCACCTAGAAGAAAACCCCAGATCTACAGGGTCAAGCTTGTGCACAGTTGGCAGGGCGAAGGACAGGAAAGAAGAGACTTAACGGAAGTGTCAACAATGGTCACTGTTGGAAGGCACAGGGTGAGAGAAGACTGGAGAAGCCTTTCCTCGTCCTGCTGTACCTCTTCTTCTTCAAACACACAACGTTTTACTGAAGTTTTAAGACATTCCTACTCACAAGCCATAAAGGCCATATGGTAGCTCCAATAATAATATGATTTAATTAGGGTCTAGTGATGCCCACTGACTACATGGGAACATGAGCATTGCCTTTGGTTTACAGCCCTCAAAACACTGAATGGGGAAAGTTATTTTATGAATTCTTGTGTGCCCTCAACTATAACCTCTCCTTCCAGCACTAGCTCAAAACATGATCCTGAGTCTCTCAAAAGTCAAGCTATCAAAGCTACAATAATTTCTCTGTAGAACATCTTGGGAGTGCCTTTTCCATCTGAGATATTGGATAATCCTTTCATCTCCAGGATTTGCTTAAAAATTACTATATTTTAGACAGTTAATGCATGAGAGGAATCCCCTCATAAATATCATAAGTATTACAACTGTAATTGCCATAATGCCACGTACAAAAGCACCATAAACACTTAATGATGGATGGATAATCAGCAAACGGGCAAACAACGTAAATGGAAGAGCTATTCTACTTTGATTTCTAAGTAAGTGACATGGAGTTTAATGAACAAGTCAGAGATACAGGTCCAGAAGACAAGTTGGCTCCGATGTTACTAAGTGTTTTGTGAGGTAGGTGATCCGGTGGCCCTCTGGACCAGGATAATAGGCAGACAGCACTGTCCCTGAAGTAGCAAAAAGCCATGAAGAAGAAGAAGAAGGAAAAAAAAGAACAGGACACTTCATCCCATTCTCTACACACAACATTCTTACATGCACACATATTCAGAGGGAAGAGTGGATTTACTGGCACACGTTATGAGTCTCTTCTGGAGATATTTATCATCACAGATCCACTTTTATAAAGGTGTTTAAAAAATAAGAGAGAGAGCATCCAGTTCTTACTTTCCCTTTGTAATCAGCTGCTAAACGTGATAAAAGTGTACAGAAGATGAGGCGGGAAGGGAGAGAGACAGACGCCTAGATGGAAGGAGATCAAATAAAAAAGTTCAAAGTGGTAAGTAACACTTCATCCCAGTTCCACCCTTGGGCATTGGCTAGCTGGAATGTTATCATTACCTACGAGAGGCCAACTGCAAAGAGTTCAGGGAACCCCTGTAAAGCCCGAGTGAAGACCCAGATCCAAGGATGCACAAATGATGTCTCTCACCGCTGCAAGAGCTCACCAAGGCCTGCTAGCCTACCGTAGCAAGCACAACAGCTGTTCTTGAGTGCAGACCAATTATCAGGAGTTCCCTAGGATGCACAGAAATATAGCACTGTCCATCCCTGTTCCCAGGACTGTGGGCTATATGCAGGATAGAAATCAATGGCTCTAAACGGCACATCTTTGCCAATGTTTTTAAACTGAAGAATGTCTAACATGCTATTTGCTCTCACCAATGTTCACTTAACTATTTAAAGCCATTTTATGAAACCCAGCTCGTTGAAGAAAACAAGCTCTCTCTCTCCTTACTCCAGCAGGATTCTTGCTTACAGAGATAAGCTAGACCCAGACACCAGGCTCCTCATCATCCTTACCTTGGAAGGACCGGTCCCCTAGTCCTTCCAAAGTAAGGAAGGACTGCCTTTTTTCTACTGGGTTAACATGCCTAATCCTATGTTACACTTCTCCACAGCACCAATATAATATGAATCCTCAGTCAGTGCACAAAACATATTTCCTGCAACCTGATGCATGGACTCTAGACTTCTTACTTAATCACCTGTTGCAATTCCTTTTATTCCTTATTTGTAATATCTAGAAAAAATAACCAAAATACTAATTTTGATTTCTACTCCCTATTTCATTACCAAACATCTGCATACCTCAGCAAAATATTGCTAAAATATGCCAAAAATGCCTAAATATTTATCAGGCTGATTTAAAAAAACCTATCAACCATCCTTCATGCCTCTTTCATCTCTACCCTTTGTCTCCCATATATTTAAATATATCCTGGACTTTCCCTTCTTTATGTATTTAAAGTGGCACAACCCTGGTTTAAAAAAAATACTGACATCTATCACTGACATTGCAATAAAAACCTCCCAAATCATTCCAGTTGGTATAATATTACACAGTCATATCATAACTATAGGTTTGGGAGCCGAAATGAGGTATCAGTGGCCAAAGTAACTGATTATATTTACTTGCAAACCCTTTGCCTTTATAATAATATAATTAACTTCCAAGTAGAGTAAGTTACCTATATTTTTACAAATGATAACTATAATCATAACAGATATTGTGTACTTTACTAAGCCTTATAAGCATTTCATTACTGTGGTGAGAATTAATACTCAGTATTGCCAAACAGTGAAGTAAGCGCCATCAGTGGCCTCCTGAAATAGACTCCTAAGAAGGACTTGATCTTCTGCCTCCACAAACTGTTGTTCACAAGGCTGTTAAAATAATTTTTAAATACATCAGAACACAAATTATGACGTAAGGCTCCTGGATCCAAAATGTGATGTGGGATAACACTCTCATTTTCTCGGTCTTCCTTTAAATATTGTACTGAAAGAAAGGCTAAACGTGAGCAATGAGGAAGGATGGGATACCGGCAGTGGTCACGAGTTACAAATGAGAATATAAAAGCTAATTGCTTTGCTAATTCAATTCTGTTGCGGATTGTTTGATTTGTGTGCTAGAAAAATTCATAAGTATCCAGATACTGAGAGTTTTAATATTAATGTGAAGTCCCACAACTTCTGTTCTGAATTCATACTCTCACTTGTAGAAGCCTCACTGAGGTGTGTTGACTTTGTATTCAATTAATTTGGGAGGGAACTTTTTGTCTATTTGCAAGATTTTTATAATAGAGTTTATGAAATTAAAAGATTAAACAATTATCTCACATGTCAAGTGCTAGGGCATATGAGGCTTCTCAGCAGACAAATTTATCTCTTTTCTTCTCAGGAAATAAGGACACAGGACTGAGCTGAGCTAGTGAATGGGAGAAGAACTGAACTGAAGTCTGTGCAGCTACCAAGTGTGTACAGATATCAAGTGTGTATAGCTACAAAATGAACAGATACCAGGTGTATGCAAATACCAGGTGTGTGCGATGATACCAGATGTGTGCAGGTACCAAGAGTATGCAGCCAGCAGGTATGCAAAGATAGCAAGTGTATACAGATATCAAATGTGTTGAGCTACCCAGTGTGTGCAATTACCATGTATGTGCAGATACCAGGTGCGTTCAGTTACCAGGTGTGTGCTGCTATCAACTACTGTGTGCAGATAGAGGTGTGTGCAGATGCCAAGTGTATGCAGTTACCAAGTGTGTGCAGATATCAAGTTCTGCAGAAACCAAGTCTATGCAGACACCACCTATGTGCAGATACCAGATGTGTTCAGCTACCACGTATGTACAGATATCAGGTGTGTGCATCTTTCAAATGTGTGCAAATACCAGGTGTGTGCAGATACCATGTGTGTGCAGGTACCACATGTGCACAGATACCAAATGATCTCTAAAATGGACAGCCACTCCCAGAGGCTCCCTGAGACTGGAATGTAGGTGAGCTGCTGATGAAGTAGCTTATTAAAGCATTGGTGATGTATATGGGTCTAATCACTCATGATGAAGGGGCTTACTGTTCCCCTTCTTAGAAGAAGAAAAGAAAGTTCATAACACAGAGTAGTCACTCAAAATGTTTTTTTAAATGAATGAAAGATGAGAAGCATATTGCAAAACAGGCACACATCCTTTCAGAATGCCAAGGAGCTGAGAATCCATTTGCTTTTAGTAAGTTCATCTACATGACCTTGGTGATGTTCTTTAAAGGGAAGGAATGAGGGGGGAGGGAGGTGCAGAAGAATGATGGGGGAAATTCATCTTATCCCTTGTCATCTCTTGTGTCCAGAATAAAGAAAAATTAATCATTTAAAAGGAGCCAACACTTCTTTATTAGTTTCTTTTTTCCTAGACTGCACATTAATTTTGGCGGCGAGACGCACTAGAAGCTATGCATTTTGTGATCATCCCAAGTTCTTCTCCAGTTTCCTGCCCTTTATCCAGCTTACTCTTGATTTTTTTCCTTTATGTGCCCACTGCTTCCCAAATGGTCTCACGGTCCTCTCAAACCTCTGAGCACGGAACTTTCCCACAGGAACAGTAACCGCATCTCCTCAGGTGAACAGCAGACAGAAGCTAGAAGCCCTGACAGCTCCTTTAGAAACATGCTACTATCAGGATCCTGAGGTCTTTTTGAGCAAGCTCCCTCATATTTTTTTTAATCAAAACTTTAACAGTAAAAGAACTAGGTGTCTTTTTCTTCCTGGAGAGTGTTTCCTGAAGAAATTGACAATGAAGAATCTCATTTAATTTTTACACAAAATATACATAATGATGAGCCAGCTATGAGACTTTCAACGGTTTCTACAGCATGTTAGGATGCTAAGTTTGATTCCCAGGATTTCTGTTTGGAAAAAAGCAAGCTCCTCAGGCGATATGCTCTGCAACTGGGGAATCTTGGTCAGTCAAGAGGACAAAAGACTCCATCCCATGGCTAACGTAGAACCTTGGCCTTCCTGCCCCCTACGTGATGGAGTGAGGCCACAGCTGTCTTTCCTCACTAACAGTCTTTGGTCCTGATCGTTGTCACAAAAAGTCTGAAGCCAGCCATTGCTTTAGAGTGTTCCATAATATATTTTGGAAAGACTCCTCTCAGCAGAACTAACTGAAACGAGGTCATGTGCTAAGTCCAAAATATGAGCTTTTCATAAAATGCAGACGCAATAACAGACTCGAAGTATAAAGGAAAACATTTACACAAGCCATTAAGTGACGGCCAAACCCTTCCTTTTATGAAGAGAAATCTAAGTGTATTGCCTTCTAGCGAGTGTCTTAAGTCTACGAGCTTAAGCTTTGATGTTCCCCTGTCGAGCATTCTTCCTCGGCTTTACTCTCTGTGCTGTGCACTCTGATAATAAGACCTGGTTTTATGGCCCTTCTTGATTTCCTGCACGAACCCAAGGACACAAAGAAGGGAATTTTGAAACTCTGGCTTCCCCACTAACCCAGGGAGCATTTTAACCTGTGGAGTTACATTGTAAGAAACATAGAAGCAAATCTTCCCGAAGTAATGCAGTGAGGGGATGTCTTCCAAATAAAAGTCAAACACAAGATTTTGTGATAATAGAAGTTTGAACATTCCCATCCAGATGATAGAAAGCCTTATTTTCCACTCAGTTACCATGCTACTAACTGAAATTGCATGATGTTTGTGGGCACATAAATTACACTACACAAACCTTTAGCTGTTTATTTTATGACATGGTTCTTCAGTGTCCCGAGGAAAATATTCTTCCTGAGAGTAAACCAAGAAGAAATCTGGATGTCGGTAGTTCCCCCTCTCCGCAGTCATAAAGATCTGCCTTGATCTATATATGGTATTTTACTCTTCAAACTAAACAAGCAACTGTTGTCTTTGTCAAGAAAGGAAGACATTTAAAATTCAGAATGATTTTGGATAATGGATGAAAGCACACACGGTTTGCAGTATCAGGAATGGGGGCTGAGCAACTGTTATAGCTGATTGAGGGGGGCACATCGGAGAAGATTCAGTGCTCTGCTTATCTTTGGACCTTTCTGTCCGAAAGATGACATCAGAGAGCCTGCTGCATCTCGTAGTTTAGAGCTCATTGTTTAGAAGGCTCTGCCTCAATGAAGAACTAAAGCAAAAGCTATTAAATTACAATGAATTGTTGGCTCTGTGGCCTAGTTTATTGGGAATGAAAAGGAATAAAACAGCAAAACTCTTCAGAGACTCGCTGCAATTCACTGCGAATGTTCATAGCATAAATTCTCTACGTATATGCTATATAAAAGGAAAGCAGGGGAGATTCCAGAAGGACTCTGACTGAAACTGTCATTTTAATAAGTGGGATCAGGGTGTGACCCTGTAAAAAAGGATGTTTAAAGAAGAGGTAGGCATTCCCCTTCCTAATTAATTATTTGGCCATGAAAACGGATCTTAGCCTTCTTAGATCTTTCTCTCATAATCTAAAAGGAAAGGGGGCAGAAGAAGATTACTCTGGCTTCCCTTGATTTATAACTATTCTGTCCTTGTTTCAAGGGATGTGTGAGAGATTCGAAAAAGACTTTTCTTTCTGTGACATCATGGCTAAGCCTTAAAAAAAATCACCAAATAGATTCTCCTCACTCCGGTTATGTTTCATTTGAACGTTGCTGCTGAGGTTTCTTCATATCTCATATGGATATGTTTGTGAAAAAATTCTCCCCAGGTTCCATACTTTCTAGTACTTAGCATGAGGAAAGTGGTGGCTGCCTCTCACAGAGACCTGATGTGAAGAACCACCTACCTGGGCAAAGCTCAGCAGGCCTTGTAACTTCATCCATTCACCCCAGAAAAATGTAAAAACTGAAAGTTCATCAGTCTTCCAAGAGACCTTTGAAATCCATTCTTCCCAAACTCCAAGTAATTTATCTTGCATAAAATAGAGAGGGGGCTTTTGCTGCATCCAGTGCAAAGAATTCAAATAAATGTACAATCCAGTGTTTTCCTTCCAAGAGCCTCTCCTGAGTCTGAGATAGTGGCATACATCTGAAATCTCAGGACCTGGGAGGTGGCGACAGGAGGATCAGAAGTTCAAGGTCATTCTCAGCTATATAGAAACTTCAAGCTACCCTTGGCTACATTAGACTCTGCCTCAAAACATTCAAACAACAGCAACACATGATCATCCTATATTTGAGCAACTGACTTAGTGAAACAATATGAAAAATTCTTCCATTCTCTGTGGTGCCGCATATTTCAAACAATCTACTTAATTCTTCTAATGATATAATGGTGTTGTGTGACTTTTCCTGGGCAGACAGACATGAGAACTGATCTATTTGCCCAAGATATGGCATGGACAATACATCAACAATGATTCTATTAAGATCTATGTTGGCAAGCCAATCAGCTTTTTGGAGTTACTTACAGGAGAATGGGTGAAGTGGGGCTTAAAGGAGCATAGATGACTGAAAGTTCCCTCTCTCCCTCTCTCTCTCCTTCTCTCTCTCTCTCTCTCTCTCTCTCTCTCTCTCTCTCTCTCTCTCTCTCTCTCTCTCTCTCTCACAGACACACACACACACACACCCTAGCATGGATAACAACTCATAAAAGCTGTAGCCCTAATGTTCTTGTACGCAGCTCAACAGGTGGGAGAGTCTCCTCTCCTCAGCAGTCCTTACTGCCTGTATGACCCCGTAGATGGAAAGCTTTTAAGTTGGATTCATTGAGACTTGTGAGTTGTTAACTTCTTATTGAGTCTCCTTCCAGAAAGGAGTATTTCACCTCTGGGGGAAAGCTAGTCATGTAACATTCCATCTTTTCCTCCCACTCATTTTCCCCCTCTGCCATGATGCTCTTGAGCCTTGAAGGTGTCTATCTAAACCTAGTCATTGTGTAACTGTGGTACAGAAGCAATCACTCATTCTCAGAGTTCTCTGGGGCACATCATAATTTGCCAAAGGAAGTTTCTTTCTATGGCAGCTGGTGGCTGAAACCGTGGTGATCTTCTGGTGTGCACACAAATGTTTTACAGGCACACCATATCTATTTTAAAACAATAGCAGATAGCAGCTATTTTCCCTTTGGGGCTTATGAGATCCACAACCACAGGCTTTGTATTTATTTAATGAAACATTTTCCCAGGGGATAAGTATCCTAGTTTGCTTTTCTATTGCAGTGAGGAAACATTCTCACCAAAAGCAGCTCGAGGAAGAAAAGTTTCTTTGGCTCACACTTGTACGCTATTACCCTTCACTGAGGAAAGCCAAAGCAGAGTCTCAAAGCAAATAAATAGTAACTTGGCTGACAGTTGTCACAGTCTCCTCCATAATAATTGTACCATTTGCCTCAATACAAGCCTTGTCGACAGAATCATATGAAGATTGAGTGCTTGGCAATCAGGTGGGAGAGATCTAGTATGTCACATGTCTTCTTTCATGTTCCTCCTAACATGCACATCATTACATGTGGCTTAGATGTGTGCCTTTCTCTTTTCTCTTTTCTTTCCCTTCTTCTCTATTTTCAGATTATCTTTTGAAAAGTATTTGTTTGCATTACTTTTAAAAATGTGTATGTGGGTGCGAGTAGATACACATGAGCGCAGACGCCCATAAAAACCAGACATCAGACCCCCTAGAGATGGCGTTAGAGGAAGCTGTGGGCTGCTCGGTGTGTACACAGGGAACCAGACAGAGTCCTCTGCAAAAGCACATGTGTTGCCAACTGCTACACCATCTATGGAGCCCCCAGATTCTCTCTTTATTAGTAGAAATGATAACCCTTTGTTTCTAAAACAAGTTGCAAAGATGTTCCAAGCTTGGTGCATATATGGAGAGTCCCTGTACTCTCGCTGCCCAAATCCTGATGGAGTTTAAATTTTCAGTACTTTTTTTTATTGCCTGAGTTTCACAGTTAAGAATGTTTCACATCCTCAGAATACAGAGGGATTCACCTACGTTTCCTTTCAGATCTTGAATGGTTTTTATGTTTGTATTTAGTCGTGACCCTTCTAGATTTTAGCTTTCTGAGAAGTGTAAGGAATGAAAGTCATGGCACGTTTTTCTAGATAACTACCTCGTCCAAACTTCCCTAGCATTTTTTCCATCTCCTCCACTGCTGAAGATATGGCCAGTCTCTTGCTCTCGGTTGCCTATCAGAATGAGATGATAAGATCTCATTGCTGATGAAACCACACCTTTTGGATACAAAGGCACAGAAATCAGTCAGAGCCTATCAAAAAGCTTCCATTTTGCTGGCTAGCATCCATAGCAAAAGGACCTATAAACCTTTCTGGGAGAGAAAATTCATCAATGGCCTTATTAAGTTGTAAAGCCAATATCCTATGATACTTACCTGTCAAGTAATATGTACCCACTAACAGAGGACACAACTGGTGTATGTGTGCGTGGCAGGAGTTAGCAATGAACTGTTTCCTGGTCATATCTGCAAGATATTCCACAGGAGTATATGCTAGCCTAATACTGTAAACCTGGTCAAAAGCTTAAGGCTGGGAGGCCACGAGCTCTAGGGGAGACCATTTTCTGAGGTCCTGGAAACAGGTAAGTGCTCACATTGCCTTCTAAATATGTGTGTTCATGCTCATTGACTACTGCTTGATCCTAGAAGCATCTTATTGCACAGTGTTGCTTACGGTGCAGACTCATAACTGGTCCAAATGATGAGAATCTGTGACTGCTGAGCCCTCAGCCCTAAGTAGAGTATCTATAACACCCACCATGTCTGCACAATATAGCAGAGCAGGAAAAGAGAAGCTCAGAGTAAGAGGATGTGGATGAACATCTGAGACAGTGCTTTCTGGGTATGGCCCGCCCCATGGCAATCATGAACACATAGCAGCAAGGGCCACCTGCATAAGATTTGCATAAATTAAAGATGTGAAAGCAAGAGGGGCCTGGCTGGAAGGAAAAGGGGAGTTAAAAGGAGAAGAGGCTGGTGAGAGAAGGCAGAAGGGAGTGGATATGATCAGAATGCATTGTATACATGTATGAAATGGGCAAAAATAATTTGAAAAAGATGTGGCTGGCTATTATAGTTTACTAAATATTTATATATATGTGTATATATATGTATATATTAATTGCTGGGTTTTCCTATTTTATTCTACTGATTATATCTTCTACTCATGTACCATTAACAAACTGCCTTAATTGCAAGGACACACACACACACACACACACACACACGTTTTATTGTATATCAGCATATATTAATCTGAAGTATGGTGAGCAGAGCTTCTAATGCACACACACACATTTTCCTTCCCTTTTATTATTTTCATGCCTATTCATATTTTGACATTGCAGAGAAACTTTTATTGGAGTCACATTAAACTTAATAATTTACAAATATTTAATTCTGTTGGCAATTTTTGCAATTACATATAGCTTTTTTAATACAATCATAGTCAGCATTGGGGATTAATGAAATAATAGATTCAGAAAATAAAAATAGACAATTTCTTCTCTATATATCCTTATATATTTTAATTCATTGGATTGTCGAATCATTATGGATGTGATATATTTTTCTGTGAAACCAACTAAATCTGACGTTCCTCTGTAGGAGATTAATTTTTATGGTTATTGTTTTGGTTACGCTTTTGTCAAAGTCATTTGTTGTAAGTTAAGTTTCTTCATTATTCATTTTGAAATATTTTATTGTTATGAAATCTTATACGTGTGGGTGTCTGCGAACACATGCATGCAGTGCCTGGAGAGCCCAAAAGAGAGCATCAGACCCTCCGGAATTGGAGGTGTAAATGGCTGTGAGCTGCCCTGTGAGGCCTGGGAACTAAACTTGGGTCCTCTGCAAAAGCAGCAAGTGCTGTTCACTTTTGAGCCCTCTCTTGGCCCCTCTTCACTGTCTGCACCTAATCAAGGTTTTAAAATCTATTGGTAGAAAGACAGGAAAATAGAACTCACTAGATTATTTGGGTGGGATCCTCCTTTATATTTTTAAATGTGTGTTTTGCTTTTTGTCTCATGTTCCTCTCTTTTTTGGATTATCTTATACAATATTGATATTACATACTTATATGTATTAATAATCTTATGTAATATTTATATCTTGTATAATTTTGATATTAATCGAGTTGTTTGAAATGACTACAAAGCTCTATTGATTTCCAATTTTTCTATATTGACTACTTTGCTTTCTTTAGATTTACTTACTGTTCTTTTCTACAAGTTTGAGGGGAGTGTTAAGATCATTTGTTTTGATCGATATTTATACTGATCTATGAGACTATGAATATGTTTTTGAAAACTGACATATACCCAGAGATTTGTGTGTGTGTGTATTTTCATTATTATTTTTAACAAGTATACAATTTTGAGTTTTCTGCTTTCAATAATATCTTTTTTATTTATTTTGAAAAAAACTGAAACTTTGCCTTTCATTAGTGCCCTTTCTCCAGTATGCCCCTACTGACTTCAAATAGTTAGTGGTTTTAGAAAGGTAAATTCAGACACAAATGCCCATGATTGTTTTCTCAGGGGTGTGTGTGTGTGTGTGTGTGTGTGTGTGTGTGTGTGTGTGTGTCGGTACATGCTAGTAAGAAAAATCAGAAAATGGGTGGATGGAAGTTCTTCTCCCTAAGAACTTCATTTCAAAGTTCACTTGTTGGCACTTTTTCATGCTTAGGTGCTCTGCTTGCTTAGTAGATCCAGACATGGAGACCTTTGGTTTGCTATGTATCTTAATACAGCCAAATGATCATAGGCCGGCCTGAATTGCAGCACAGTGTAGTATATGACAAATGGATTTGCACTGCCATATAGTGTTCTGCTGAGGTGAGAAAGAAAGGATGTTGCTTTCAGGAGGGGACTGGGAAAAGTTTTCCTCGCGTCCTGCCTGACTAATCCTTCTTCTCTTTTGGTATTCTTGTAGCAATGCACGTTAACTTGCCGTGTTTATGGGGGGCTTTCAGCAGCTCCTTCATGAGCTGTTGCAAGCAGCTTCTCCCAACTTCAAGCTTAAAGCTCACACTGACTGCAAGCACACATACTAAAACAAATCTCAACCGCTCCAAACTTCAGCCTAAAATCCAAACCTCAGCGAGCCTGTCATCTTCTCGCTACGTGGCCCACGGAGGAAAACGCATTGGCCTGAGCTCTCTGTTTCTGAACCTCCTTCTGCTTTTTCATCTCCGTTTAATTGGTGCCTCATATCAGAGCAGCGGTTGAAATGTGATTACACCTCAAGCTTGCTGGGGAATTCGGGAGCTTGCCAAGAATGAAGAAACTTAACAACATTGTAGAGAAACAAAAACCAATGCAGTCGGGCCAGCACTGGGCAGCATAGATCCAAGAGAGTGCCAGAATAAGGGCCCACGTCAGAGCTATCAGCTGAGGGGAGCTAGAACCCCCGTGGCGTGAGAAGACACCACAGCCGAGGGCCCGCGGCCAACCTGGAGCTGCACAAGAGTGGAGAGGGAGCAACCTCACTTTCCCAGCTGACCAAGTGGGATCAGATCAAAGAGCCCGGTGGGATCATTTCATCTGGCACACAACGCCCTTCAGAACCAGAGCCAGGGCTGCCACAGCTGGTGCCAAGGGCCCACTAAAAAGGCCTCCCATGGGCGATCCGCAGGCAATCCATCCTCAGGGCTGAATAAAGAGGCGGTTTTAGAGACAGCTCTGCTACACGGCGTTGAAATCACCACAACTAACCACAGTAAAGTGTCAAGGCGGCTGCACAGCTCACAGATATCCATCACCAAAACCAGGCCACGGAGCAGGATCTCAGCCCGTTCACAAAACAGCGGCAGATAAAGAAAAAAATGAGAGGGAATGCGCATGTGTGATTTCTTTATTATTAGATGAGAAATGGCCCCAGCTTAAGGCCAATCAAGGGGGTTTTCTTTTTAAAGTGAACTCCATTCTGAAAGATGCTTGTATTAAAAACGGCTACCCAACCCCCATCCCTTTTTGTCTTTTGTTTGGCTTATCTGAGGAAACAGAAGATAAAATATCATGATGTATACATCCACAACACAAATCCCTACACCTGGAGCTCAGGGAAAATCAATGAAGAAAAGATGGAAAGATTGCAGGCGGCAGAGGACCAGGATACCTCTTGTAGGACGGTGTCTTCTACACGACAGGGAAGTTGCACTCATGAAATCTCAGCATCAGAATTGTCCAAGCAAGGCCTACAGTGACAACACCAGTCAGCGTGCTGATGTGAAGGAGGAAAACTTCAAAAGGATCACCCCTAAATAAAGAGCTACAGAAAATCAATGACAGCTGAGAAAGGGAGAGTCAGGTTATTTTTCCAGAGATGAAACCCCTGATGAATCATCCAGTTCCTAGTATTCAGCCCTAAGCACATGTACATAGGAGCAACATTAAATGAACTCAGAAGTTTATTATTTTTTCTTTTATATTGAAAATATATTTTTCAATACATAGCAACTATACTTTCCCCTCCCTCTCTTCCTCCCAGTTCTTCCTCACCTCCTCTCCCCTCCAGATCCACTCCCTTTCTGCCTGTTATCCATGAGATAGAAACAAAACATAGCAAAATAAATATAATAATATGAAACAAAAACTGTGATGTTGACGTTGGGCGTGGAAGTCCAGCAGGAGGAAAACAGTCCCAAGAGTCAGCACAAGATCCAGACACCCACTTGTTCTCACAGTCAGGAGTCCCATAAAAGCACTAAGCTGATAGCTATAATAAGTATGCTGAGGACCTGGTGTAGACCCATATAGACCCTGTGCTTGCTGCTTTAGTCTCTGGGAGCCCATATGTGCCTTGCTTAGTTGATAAAAAAAAAAAAAAGAATTCTGGAGCGCTTCACAAATTTGTGTGACATCCTTGTGCAATGGCCATGCTAATCCTTTTTCCATCAACCCAATTTTAGTTTATTGTGCCAAAACAAGCTCAATCCTTTTCAATTTAATTAATTTTTAATTTTTTTTTACTTGAGTATTGTATAGTCACCATTTTCTCCCTCTCTCTCCCCCTCCAACTCCTCCCAAGCCTTTCACTCCCTCTCAAATTTATGACTGGGCTCTGATTGTTCTTCATGGACGGGCTCTGTGGGAGCCTTCTCAGCTTGGTCGATCACCTTCCTGGACCTGGGGGGAGTTGGGAGGACCTTGGTCTTAGCATAGAGTGGGGAACCCTGATGACTCCTTGGCCTTGAGAGGGAGGGAGGGGAGGTATGGGTGGAGGGGAGGGGAGGGAAGGGGGAGAAGGAGGGGAGGAGGAGGGGAGGGAAGGGGGAGGAGGAGGGGAGGAGATGGAAATTTTTAAATATAAAAAAAAAAAAACCATGAGGAAAAAAAAAAGAAAAAAAGAAAAAAAAGAAAATAACGAGAAGATTCTAAAAAAAAAAAAAAAAATTTATGATTGGTGAACCCATTTCGGTAGCGAAGTTCTACCAGAAGTTCGCAGTGTGGATTTTGTTAGCTGCCTCACCAAATTGTCTTTCTTGATTAAGTAAAAGTATCTTAGAGCGATTATGCTTCCTTTCAGTGCCTAGCATGTAAACATGACACTGACTTGGAACTGCAGAATTACACATGATTACATCACCACATCAATGTGTCATCGCGTTCTCTTGATGTTTGTTTAGTTACCCATGTGTCAGAAAACAAATTCACCATGACTCGAAATGCCTTTCTTATTGTTAACACTTGCTTTAACCCTTCTCCCTGGGTTCAGATTCCTTTCTGAAAATTAAGAATGATTTAAATTTATTCAACAAGATTCTGAGGATGATACAGTCTTTATGTGGCTTTTAAATTTTGTCTGTCTTATCTCTGAAAATCTCACTCAATGTCGAAATTAAGAATATGTCACCTCATTGATATCAAGTATATTCTATGTGCTTTGATTTAGTTCCTTTGGCTGCAATTGACGTCCTCTGGTTTCTCCATTCATCTGTAGACCATTTAATTTACTCTTCAATGACTTACAGATACTCTTTCTCTTTTCTTTACCTTCCTTTCTTTTTATCTATCCTTTTTTCTCTTTCTTTCTTCTTGTTGTTGAATCGGCATGTTATTATGTATTCCAGGTTTGTCGGAAATGCACTATGTATCTCAGGCTTTCCTTTACTCGCGTCAATACTCCTGCCTCAACACCACCTGCCAGGGCCTGCTCAGACCACTTGTGAGGCGTGTGCTACAACACCGGCCTCATAAACAAGCTTTATGATAATTTACTTTGCTTCACCAACAAAGAATTGCTAGATTCCATTTTCTCTCTTTTGTCACCTTTTTGGCTCTCAATGAATAATAGTTACTAATTAGATAGGAATAGCAACTATACAACCATCATTTAGCTTGTCAATCAATTTCTTTTTTCATAACTTCAATTACTATAAAACTAGGAGGTTTTTCTTTGTACATTAGGTAATCATTGTGTAGCTGAGCTACATCCCCAATCCTAAATATATTATTTTTAACTTCAAGCGAACAGGTAGTTATCCTGTTCTCCATTTGTGTCATAGAAGCAGACCTGTGCCCAGGGAAAGTGCTCAGTGGATGATTCTGAAGTTTCTCTTCTTGTTTGACCTGGTTTCTCCAGTTCAGTTCTAAAAGATACTAAGTGAGTGTGTCCAAACTTCCTTTCCATTCTTTCTTTTATTACAAGACACAGATTTAAAATGAGTGTTAAAAAGAAGGCAGCATCAGAGGATTCCTAAGATTTTCAGTGGACATCACTACTGTTCTCTACTTTTCAATCACGTTGTATGTGATTAATTAGATCCAAATATCTGGAAGCCAAACCCCTCGAGCACATCTAGAAGGCCAAGTGAGGCAGGCCAAGTCTGATAGAAAGAGCTTCTCGTTTCAAGTAACTCCAGAAGCCTTCTCGGAGCTCTCTTCTAAGCAGAGGAAACCATTTTTTATGGAAACTCTTCTATGTCCAACAAATGTTCTCTGCTGCTTGAGTTGAGAAGCCTCCTGAGAGCTGCTGATGTGGGACTCTTCTGAGATGGGAGCTGGCAGTGCCCCCCTGGAGGCACGCCATCTGGGGAAACATCAGGAGGCTTCAAAGATTTGCCTGACGTATATGTAAGGCCAGACGACACAAACTACGTTATTCATTGTAACTGTGTAAGGAAGTCTCTGAACTAGGGGGTAATTCTCAGGATTTTAAAAGATAAAGTAACAAATGATACAAATAAGTTAAATAATTTTTTACAGTTTTTAAACATAAGCTTTCAGTTAGAATGATATTGTACGTAAATAATACAGTTTATTAGGCAGCGTGCAACCAAATTCTTCTCTGTTACAAGATAAAAGTGAAGCTGGGGAAAGTTGCATGAATTTGTAATCCCCTGGACAGAGGCAGGAGGATAAGCACAACTTTCAGGCCAACTTGGGCTACTTAGTAAGTTACTGGGGCTTGGTGAGACCACGTCAAAGAAGAAATAAAACCAAAAGAGATAAGAGTACTTCAACTGAGGTACATTTAAATGGAAACTAATGGACCATTGTATGAGACTACTGGAAAGAATCTAAGATAAAGCTAACATGACCTTCAGGAGACCTAGCACATCCTGACAAATCTAAGATTATGGGGAACATGGCAAGCTTTCTGTTAAAAAAAATTCTAATACAGAAAAGATGAGCCAAATGGACTACTAGCTTATAGAAACATCTCCTCTTTTAGGAGCATCTAAAACTTCTCGCAAGATGGTACTGTCCTGGCAGTAGAGAGAAGTAATCTTCAAATTCATTTACTGACCACCTTGTGGTTCCCTGAATGATAGTAGAGATCCATAAAATCACTTATAGGAGCCAAGATTCTCTTTAAGAAACTTCAGTAATATACTCACACCTATTTTTCTATATTTTAATTGATTTAATAGCTCTGGTTATGATGTTTTGGGAGGTGCATACTGTCATGCTTTGTTTATTCTCACCTCAGGATCTTCCTGGTTTCCCACCGTCCCTCACTGCTCCTCTTCCTTCCAACATATGACCCTTTTTCTTTCATGTCCCACACATTGTTTTGGTGATACTCTAATGTATAAACTTGTAATTTTATTGAGAAAATATAAATTTCAAGTCTAAATATCCCATTGCCATTATCTTGGCCAATGTAAAAAGTACAATTTCTTAATTCAGTGGAATTTTTGGAGGCTTAAAAAGAGTAAATAATGGATCATTTTTCTCATGTTCTCTATTTCCTTCGAGCTTGTTTATATCCACAACACAAACTCTGTAAAATCTCATCTTTGTTCATATAAAGAACCCAAGTTATAGGGAGACTATTAAAATGACAGTACTATTGTCTTCCTTTTTGGCAATAAGCTAAACCTTTGCATAATAAATTTTGTATGTGTGTTTAGAGACTAGCTGCTCAGACTTATCACAATTTATTGCTTTTTTTTCATGCTGAGATAAAGACTTATTGCTAAACACATTTGCTTTTTGGTGCTTTGGAGCCTGCTTGCTCCTGGGTGCCAATTACACTCTGGCAGGAGCCTGAAGGTCTCCATGGAGCAGCTGGTGTCAGCATCACATAAAATATGCCCCTGAAATGGATCATTCTGATGCTTAGGGAACACGCAGTGGAGGCTTAGCCGAAATAAAGAGAGAACAAAGCTATGGCATCCAAAAATAAAATCAAAGGGGATCAAGTTAAGGTTATTTATATATACTGTTACTGGACTCAATATTCTAAACACCTCACAGCTGTTCAAAATTTGAGAAGAAGAAATCAAATATATCACTAGCATCTCTTTGGCCGGTGGGTTCTTGGGCCAGGTATATCTATCATCCATCTACACTGGACGGCCCTGTTGTCCTGATCGTATCTCAGTTCTGCTTAGCAGTTTGAAGTTGTGGTCAGGAGAACTGGACCTGATTTTGGTCAAGTGGGTTAAAATCTCAGCTGTGCAACTTCCTGACTCTCTGACCCTGGGCAAGAAATTTGACCTCTTTAATCTCTGGTTTTCCATTGACACAATGGGGGTAGGGTGGGGAGTCATTGTTGTTATCTTTGAGAATTGCTGTGGGAATTCATTGAAACAGTCAATGCGAGGCTCTAGGTTTAGCTCGCCAGCTATGAATTTCTCCGTAAGCATTAACAATTGCTATCATTTCCACGTTCCATGAGGATGTAAAGCTGAGCCACAGGTATCAGAAGAGAAGCCACTTCCTAGATCTGGGTGTGCACAAAATGATGGAATCAAGGATGACTCGATCTTCAAGGAAACGGAAGTCTGTTTTCTTCTACCAATGCCCACATTGCCCATGTGAGAGAACAGCTCTGCACTGGGTACTTCTGCACTGCAGGGCTTGCGATCTGATGATTCACAAAAGAAAACTGACCATCCATGATATCTCCAGGAAACTGTGCCCTCTGAGGATGCATCAGTCTCAGCGGATGGGACCAAGATGTGGAAGATGCAACCACCTCACATGCGGCCCAAAACTTAACCTAAGTCTTGGACCTGTTTGATCCTTGAGGATTATTAGTATTTTGTGCTTACTTTCATGCCATTGCGACAGGAAAGAAGCAAATCTAAGTCTATGATCTACTTAGGAAGAATGAATTAAGTTTAAAAATGAAGAATGCATCATTTTATCAGATTCAGTTTTAATTGTGTTTGGTTGTGGCTTCTGTTTTGCTTTATACATTTAGAATAAATGTGTTGTCTAGGCAGAGAGGGAAGCTGGGCTGGAACAGCAGGGACAGTGAGAGAATCGTGAGATTGTCAGGCAAGAATGATGAGGAAGAAATAAACAGATCTGACAAGCAATGCGATTTGGGGAAAGGATGAATTTGGGTCAAGTGAAGTTGCCACAGACAACTGGTGTCCTGGAGGAAGAAGGAGTTTCTGGAACACAAAGTGGGCAAGAGCCAGTTCGTATCTCTCCGTGTGGAAGTCAGAGGACAGCTTGCTCGATCAATGATCTCCTTCCACCATGGGGGTTTGGGGTTTTAAACTCAGATCTTTACGCTTAGCAGCAAATCTCTATTTTTTCTGTTTTTTCTTTTCTCGTGTTATTTTAAATGTTTTATTCATTTTACAAACAAGCCACAATTCTCCTCCCTTACCTCCTCCTGCTCACCTCATACTCCTCCCAAATCCACCCCCATTCACTCCTCAAAAAGGATGAGGCCTCCCATGGGGAGTCAACAGAGTCTGGGACTCTAAGTTAAGGCAGGACCAAGCCCATCCTCTGCATCAAGGCTGAGCAAAGTATCCCACCATAGGGAATGGGCTCCAAAAAGCCAGCTCATGTACCAGGGGTGGATCTTGTTCCACTGCCAGGGTTCCCTCACACAGTCTGGTCCCATGAAGTTCCTTTACCCACTGAGTCATCTTGCTGCCCTAATACTTCAAGGTCCTAGAAAGTGAATGATTAGTGAAAACTAAGTCTGGATTGGTATGAAAGAATAAAAGAGAAATCAAAAGATGTTCCTTACAGAAGCCTTGAGCATACTCACTCAGAAAGGATTGGTCACGAATCTATACAACTTGTCCTTTGCGTTCTGACGTTAGCCTAAGTAATAACTTATACTAATAGTTCCCTATTACTAAAGAATGCATTTTGTGCTGAGTACTGGCTGCTCTAGGAGGTACAGAATATGACAGGACAGTGTCTACTGCTTGTTCCAAGGTTTAGTAACTAAGAACAGGGCACACAGAGGAATAACAGTGGCGTTGCAGCCCTTCATTGTAGATAAAAACAAAACGAATCACTGCTGAGCACACAGAAGCAGGCTAAAGCAAGAAGTCCTTTGTCAGTGTGCCCTCGAGGATCTACAACACAGAAGTGCAGACATTTATGTGACAGAAGGGTCTGGAGGATCATGCCTGGAATTGCTGAGGATGTTAGCGTGACAGAGTCAAAATCTTATCAAAACTATACACACTACAGCAGGAAGTGCAGCTTTGTGGTCCAGCACTTATTTAACACTCACAAGACCCTGGGTTTGATCCCCAGTACTGCCAAAAACCAAAGAAGGAGGAGGAGGGCCACGAGAAGGAGGAAGTGGTAGAGGAGTTGTTTTTCATGTCCCACTGGTTTACTGATGAAGGCTTCTAATTCACTGATGGAGCTGGGACTTGCGGTCAAGGCTGGGTTTTAATATTATATTGTCTTTGAATGCCTGAACACTCACTATGTTCTTTATATGATTAAGATAACCCAGGCTCATCACATAAATAAAAGAATTGTCACCTAAGGCCCCTTGAGGACACTGTGAAACACAATGCTTAGTGCAACTTCAGGACACATTATAACAAAGGTTGAGGGAAGCAGAATGGTCAGGCTAAACAACGGGAAGAACAACACCTCCAAGCTGGAATGTGGATACTCATTAGCTGTTCCTGGCAAGCCCTTCAGACCATGACTTTATGGTACCCACTGGGGAGGAGTGTGAAATGTCCAAAAATTTTCCCATCGTAATCTATGCCCAGAATACAGCTATTTTTAAAAGGGGGCACCTATCCAGTATGGTTCCATATTCCATGAGACACACACATTCCCAGGATGAAGGAGTAAATATCACACCCAAAGCCAGATGGAGCTGTGCCTCGCTGAGCTCAGAACAAACAACCAAATCAATAAACAAGAGAACACAGCAAGGTAAGTGATTCTAACCTTGCTACCATAAAGGCCATGAAAAGACCCATCAGCATTATCCAAACTGGAAAACAGAGTGATTGCTTCCACAGGAGTTTCATAATAACTTGGCAGCAACAGGATGGATGCTTCCTGTCAGAATTCAAGGGTCCCCTGCAAAGTGTTGAACTGTATCTCAAGGGCAAACGAACAAGCTGGCAGGACCCTACCATGCCTCGTGTCTAGGGAGCCTGTTTAGTTGGTATCTGAAGGTTGAGTTCCCTTGACTCCAAGTCCAAGGACAACGGCCTGTCATTGAGTGGCATCCCAGGACTGGGTGGGTAGGCAACATGCATTCTTTCCTGACTAACAACTGGAAGAGAAAGACAGTTCGGGTGAAAGCCTGGAATAGTTGATACTTCTTTGATTCGCTTTGCCAGTGACTGCAGAGAATGGTGACACATTGTGATTAGGAACGGGGTTCGGAAAATTTCTTATTTGAAACTGAAGAATGGAAATCAGAAAGGGAAAGTTGGCTGGGATATCCACCCCCAGATCCTGAGGCTCTGGTGGGCTGTCGTTTGCCAAGAGCATAAACAGAATTTAATTAAAAGGCAAATAGTTTCCATTGCTTGTATTCCAACACGCATATGCATGCACTCTAAAAAACGCCTTTTTAAACCTCAATTAATTAATTATCTCCATCAATAATCTTAGGTTTATATTTCTTTAATAACCCCAAAGTAGGCGCATAAGAAGCTACTTGATTAAATAAAGATGAAATCTTAGACCCTACCACCTATAAAAAATCTTTATAGGTGATTGCAAGTGACTTCTATCTCCATTGCTTCCTTCTGTCTGCTTCCCAATTTCCATAGGAAATATGTCAGCTAGTAAGAGAAATGGGCCGGGCAGGGGTGGTGCACTCCTTTAATCCCAGCACTTGGTAGGCAGAAGCAGGTGGCTCTCTGTGAGTTTGAGGCTAACCTGGTCTACAAGAGCTAGTTCCAGGACAGGCTCCAAAGCTACAGAAATGCTGTCTCAGGGGAAAAAAATTGAGAGAAATGAAGAAAATATAAAATTTCATGATAGTTTGTTTTTTGCCCTTAACTTAATTGTTTTTATTTATTTGTGTGTGTGTGTGTGTTTGTGTGTGTATGCGCACATACTTGCAACACCATGCACATGGATGTCAGAGGACAACTTTTGGGAGTTGCTTATCTCCTCCTATAATGGAGGTCTCTGGATTTGACCTTGAGTCATCAGGCTTAGCTGCCTTTACTTGCTGAGCCATCTCACTGCCAATGTTCTGTTCTGTTCTGTTTTGTTTTTTTCTCATGTTTTTATTAAAAATTTCCATCTCCTCTCCTCCTCCTCCCCCTTCCCTTCCCTCCCTTCCACCAATACCCCCACTCCCTCCCTCTCCAGGCCAAAGAGCCATCGGGGTTCCCTTCACTATGTTAAGTCCAAGGTCCTCCCAACTCCCCCCAAGTCCAGGAAGGTGAGCAACCAAACTGACAAGGCTCACAGTGAGCCCGTCCATACTGTAGAGTCCAAGCCCATCTCCATTGTCCTTTGTTTCTCAGTCCTCCTCCACCGTCAGCCACATTCAGAGAGTCCGGTTTGGTCCCCTGTTCCATCAGTCCCATTCCAACTGGACTTGGTGGTTTCTAATAACAATGCTGTGATCTTTCAATTAAAATTCAAAAAAATTATGTCTACTGTGTAAGAAAAGGAATTGTGTACTGCAAAATTTAAGTTTCTCCTAAAAGATAATGTATGCATAGAATAAAATATTACAAATTAAATTATTTCAGTAGCAGAGAGAGAGAGAGAAATGAAGAAAAATGGTCAAGATGAAAAACTGATTCTGATCTTATGTGTTTTCTACTGTTTCAGGTTTCCTTATATTTTAGTGTGGTTGGTTTAGTTTGCTTGACATTGTCTTACACATTGCTATATCTATATTTACACCTATTTATAGATGGGATATGATGATTATATGATTATATAATACATATTATTAGCTCTTGTCTGCTCTATGCCAAAAAATATGTCCTTTGTATAACTTTGGATTATTTTGTTAACCCTTAATTTAAATTATGCTTGAAACCTACAAACATTAATGATGTATAATTTTTTTTTCCAATAGTAAACAGTGTTGAATCTTCTAGAGGGCATCAAAGAGTCCTTTAGGGTCACTAGTGGTTGTTTTCTGCAAGGAACTTTTGAAATTGTCACTCAAATTAGCTGGCACCTTTTCCTCTTTTTCATAGCACACTTGTTTTATGTGAAATGTTGTTTTTCCTCTCTGAATAGATACACCTTTATATCCTACTGCTTCCTCCTGAGACTTTTTAAAGGTAAATTTCCCCTTAAATCCTCCTACAGATAAGAATTCAAGGAACAAAAACCTAATTCATGAAGTCGTGTTGCTCAAAATGTTGAATTCTTAGTAGAGGACTCAAAGGCAAAGTAAACAGCACTCTTTCCTCTTTCCCAATGCTGCTCCACTTAGGAACAGAACTTCTCCCTGCGTGTTTATTCAACGTTTTCTCCCCAAGCCGTGCTTTGGCTGTAGTCAGATGAAAGTCATCGTTATTGCTGAACCCATGTACACATACTTTTCTGTCCATTGATTCATTCATGAATTCAGCTTTGCAGTTTTGCGTGCAACTTTACTTTTCCTCCCTCCCACCCACGAGTCATCGTTGTAAGGAGGATAATATATGCATTTCTGATGAGGTTAATGCTTGCAGCATGTATTGTACGTGTGTTTTTAATCCATGTCAACAGAGTCGCTGTAGGCTTACCAAGTACATTTTATGAATGTCATATTATTTTTACCCAGGACCTTTTTAGCCCATCTCTAGCTCTTTTGTAACAGTTACAGCAAGGATTCACTGCCGTCTCTCTTGGGATAAAAATCCCAGACTGCTCTAAATGTCTGCCTTCTTCATGATATTGAAATCAATATCTTCATGGACTGGAGCTTGTTGAACTGTGTCCTGGGGTGTAGGAGATGAATGTGTTTTCACTTCACAAGGCATGAAAATAATAGAAAAAAATGAGTGCTCCCTCTATGCTGCATGGCTCCAAATGCTGTAGACAGCAAAAAATAAAATTAATTCTTTGTCCGCATGAAGTTCACAGTCTTGGCAACAAATTATATAAAAGATCACGCAGTGGAAAATGTGAGTTTAAGGTAGGATACAAAGTCCAGTATTCATAATAGACGTATGGACAAAAACATCATGTGAGATTGAGCCTAGAAACATATAATGCCCCCTGGTCACTAGGTATAAATAGAGAGATGGTCAAAGAATTGAATTCTGGGGCCCTTTTAGTATTTAAAGGAATCAACAAAAGAATGCAAAAATAATCTACAGGTGAGAAATGTTCCCAAGGGGAACTGCTGATTGATCAAATGAAATAAGACAGAACTAATTTTGAATTTAAAAATATGGAAATCATTGGCAGTTCTGGGAAAAAATGTTATTTCACACAACTATACCCAACCAAAGAGAGAATTAAGGACAGGTCCAGAGAACGGTCTTCTTTTCAACATCATCTGTTATGAAGTGGAAATGACACATGGGGCCATGGCTGGAACATGAACTCTGGTGCAAAGACAACTCTCTGTAAGATGTAAGGAATTACAGTGGACTGTGAGGTTGCTGGGAATGGGCCAAACCAATAAAGAGACTGAAATTATGGGTCAAAAGAAAAGAATTTCTGAAACATTATCCTTGAGCAGGTGAGAGGGGGGAAAGACTCAAAATATAAAAAGACACCATGGTACAAGAATAGACAACCCATCTGTAGTGACGGAGTGGAGTGATTAATTTTTGGATGCAGATGTAGGTGGAGGAGGAAAACAGGAAAGACTGGTAGATGTGGCAACAGGATGAGTGTGGAGTTCTTCTCGTTTTGTTTTCTTTTCTCCAACAGTCAGCCTCTCTTTAGCCTCCTCTACCCAGACACTCTTCCTCTCTCCACCTACTTACAACCATCTTCTTTGGCTTCCTGCAGTGTACAGTTTCAGGACACTATACCTTCCGTTTTCCCTTCCTTGGCCAATCTGTCAGCTGGAAAATGTGCAGTCACTTTTATTATAAATGGATTAAAAATTAAAAATAATTAAATTCCTCTGATTCACCCAATAGCATTGTCACACCACAAAAAGAATTATCTTAATGTATTACAAGATTGTTCATTAACCTTTGCCCACAAGGTTATTCTGACCTCAGTTTTCTATACATTCCAAATACTGTAACAAGGAGCTGTTTTGTGTTTGTTGGAAACAGTTAGCTTAACAAAATGCTCTTACATTTTGATGATGTGTCAATTTGAGAACTGACCTGTAAAATTGGTTTCACTTGTAAGCTTGGTATCACTGCCATCCCCTTGGCCAGGCTATGGCATAACATCACAGCCATGTGTTCCCTGTTTACCTACACGACATAATCTGCAGGAAAATGAACCCTAAAACGGTGTGCTCAGTAGAATTTTGACTTTGGAATTGAGGGTTTAGAGCCTACAATGCTGATGCTAAAACCCCTGTATTCTGAGATTCTGAGTCGCCCCCCCCCCCCTTTCTCTCAGGTCGCCTTGTTTAGAAATCTGCTTTTAAATCCACAGTGGAAACTATGAAAGAGTATGTACTCCTTCAAACTAGACTGAGGGGACATGAGCCGCTCCATGCTGGCCTTTCTTTTTCTGCAGTAATTTGGCTACATGGAGTAACTTGCTCATATTTAGATTTGTTATCTTCCCAGTACTGCTTATGCACTGGCAGCCATCAATATTGAAAATGTAATTGTGAAATCTGAAGGAAAACTTGCAATGATTGTTTCTCATTTTTTTATAGGCAGTCTTTTTTTGTTTGTTTGTTTTTTGAACAGACACAAAATTAACCAAGAAGGAAAATCTTACACCCTGCTCAAAATTACTGGAATTACTAATACAATATCTCATTTTTGGAAGGCAATCCATGATATGAGTTTGTTTTTCATTACCTGACGTGGCTTTAAAAAAATTAATAGAATCATCTTCAAGTTGGTTTATATAACCCAAACTGTTGGCTGCACAAATGGCTCCATGTTCCAGCCATGGCCCCACATGTCATTTATCGTCTGCAGCACAGAGCACTGGGAGCTGATAAAATGTGAAGCAGGTTCAGGCTGAAAATAGTATCTTTTCATTATCATATGGCAATTACAATAACTATTCTACATGAATCCCTTGTTCTATTCATCACTTTAGGGGTCTCATTGTAAGCTAATTTAACATATTATGCTATTGATTCCTTTGTTACTGTGTTACTTATTTATTCGTCTATCGACCTATTTAGTGTGTAAGACAACTTGCAGGAGCTGGTTCTCTCCTTCTACGTGTGCATCCCAGGGGTAAATCTTAGGCCATCAGGTTTTGCCACAATTGCCTTTACCCACTGAGCCATCTTGCAAGCTCCTTGGATTCTTTTCTTTAAAAAGAAAGGAAGGGAGGTAGAGAGGGAGGGGGGAGGGAGGGAGGGAAGAAGAAAGGAAGGAAGAAAGGAAGGAAGGACAGCATTCAACATTATTAGATGTTTTGACAATGAAAAAGAACCACTGACCTCTGTCAGCTTTCCTTCACTGGGATTATTTTAATTAATAAAGAGGTGATCCACAGGGATGTTTCACCTAGGAGAGTGGGGGTTAGAACTCCACCTGATGCACTTACTCACCCAGTGGAAACACCCATCAATTTTTCTCAATTGTAAGTCTCTGTGAGATTTCCGTCTTTGTGTCTCAGGTCAAAGCATGAAAGAACCCAGCAGCGAGATACTACATGGAGAAGAAAGAGGATGAAAGCCCTGCTCCCTACCCCAGTTTCTCAGCCTGCAACAAATGTACACATGGCTAGGTAGTTAATGTGACAACTTAAGGTAGCTAGAATAGCCACAAATGACACCAGGGACACCTTCACTCTGCCTCCTTAAAGAAGCATGTCTGGAAAGAAGAAAACCAAACCACAGCCTTCATACTGCTAAGCAGAATAGATAACATTTAGTTAAACAATAGCTTTTGTAATTCCAAACCTATTGAGTGACAGTTTATACAGTTTAAAACCAAAGCACATAACAAAGCAAACAGTTTACCAAAATGATAACCTGGCTGTATAGTTGGACTGAGCTGTTTATACAGGCAAAGTGATTTTTCAAAGTCTTTCACAAACTACCTTTATTAAGGCAACACAAGATATATTGAGTCAATGTTAGATTGACTTGGGAACCATAATTCCTTTCCAAAGGGTGTGCATGAGGTTGTTGCTTTGGTGCCAATAAAATCTAGAAACCAACACCAAGCTCTTAGTAGACTGTTATTCTGAATAACTTTTACAAAGAACAATTATGACATGTGATCTGCATCTTAAACACTTCAAAGTTGTTCCTTCAAGTGGCTAATTCTCAAATCTTTCCTCATTTGAGCTACTTCAGAATATTTTATGAACATATAAAATATCGATTGAAATGCACAGGTTAAGTATAACCATGAATGAATTGTGAGAGGACAGGCCCTAAAAGCAGTGAGTTTCCACAAAGGCAATTACTGCTACACTGATGCCTAACACTACGGATCAATTATGTCTGGTGTTGCAACCTATGAACATTTTTATATACAAATACAATAAAGTATCATTTTTCGTTAGAGTTGAAATTGAACCAAGCTTTGCCTGAATAAGGACTACACTGGAAATAGCATATTTTCTTGATCTTGAGCCAGGTCTCACTATGTAGCCCAGACTGGCCAACTCACTATGATAAGACCTGGTTGTTACAATGCTGTTATTACAGGCCTGAACTACAATCTGGCTAACTTTCGCTTTAATGACTGGCACAAAGGGAAAGTAGATAAATTGGTTTTCCTTCTTACCCAGTTGAATCCCACTAAAAGTATGTATCCTTTACAAAAGTTCCTTCATTGAGGTGGGATTTCCTTCTGTATGCTGTGATTACCATTGATTAATAAAGAAACTGCTTTGGACTATAGCAAGGCAGAACTTAGCTAAGCACGGAGAACTAAACTGAATGATGGAAGGAAGAAGGCGGAGTCAGGGAGAAGCTATGGAGCTGCTGCCTAAGACTGATACTACTTGCTGGTAGGCCTCAAGCCTCATGGTAAAATATAAAATAACGGAGATGGGTTAACTGTAGATGTAAGAGCTAGCTAGCAATACACAAGTGACTTAATTAATACAGTTTCTGTGTGGTTATTTCGGGAGCCTGAGCAGCTGGGAAACACACAAGCAGCCTCTCCTATAACACCTCATATATTTTCTTCACAAATGAAACACAAGTAGCTGTGTCACACACGAGAGTGCACACCATGAGATCACCTGATATGTCCTCAAATGAAACCACTGCTCATTTACGTTTGTGATAAAACATTTCTCCTCTAACTTCACTGGTTTAAAATAGCATTCCTGTGTCTAGCTCGAAGGCACTCTCCCATTATGGTGTGAGTGTCGTACTGGGAGAAACAAGATTAGAACTCTCGAAGAATACAGTTGGCACAGTGTGCTTCTCCATCCAGTATACTAGCTGCAAATTCGATGGGGCAAGAAAGCTACAATGAACTCATTTTATGACACCCCATAATAGTTGATAAACTGTATTCCCTCCTGACATTAGCAGCTTAAAAGTTGGAAGTAGTGTTAAAAGTGGAACAATTACTATTGAATACTAATACACTGTTGTTCAAGCAAGTAATGCTATATTATTTTGAAGAGCTACCTACACAACTTTATTTAAAGCTAAAATAAAGTCTATAAAATGACATTTTTAAATTCTAAACTCAGCCCAGTTTAGGATTCTCATTAAAGTCTACTGGGGATGAAAATATGCATGTTTTCTTTCTTCAATTTACTAAATTAGAGAAGTTTGAATTCTAGGCAATTTCAGAATTGGAAAAGCCTAATGCTAACATTTCTAGAACCTGTCAGCAACAATTCATAAGAAAAATGAAACCAGAAACTTCATTGATTGAACAATAGCTGTGTATACTTCTATAAAACCATTCTAAACAATCTCACATGATTGGAAGATGTCCTATATAAATAAATACTTTTTTGAAAAAATAAATATATTCCATTGCAATAGCTGGCAGTACAGTTTGTCATGTGGTGGTTTTAAATTAAATTCAAAGCTATTCCTCGCTGTCCTAGGGTCTTCATTGTTTAAAATTAGTAACTCCTTCAAGAGAAAATAAAAACCGGCCAGGCTGTTCACCCTAACTCTCGTTCTTTGGCTGGCATTCAAATATTTTTTAGTTTTATTGCTTACACTGCCAAAACAGATCTGATTATCATGGTTTATAGAGTTATTTCTCCATGTCAATGATCTAGCATCCCATACATCTACCTTAAATTAATGGCAATTTTACTTCATTGAACAATGTTATGAACCATTTGCAAATTTTACTTCTCATCAACTAGACTATGAGACTGATATTTGCCATATAGAGGCAGGTAACTTTTTCTTAATTAAAAACACACAATATAGCCAACTTCATTTATTACTTACTTAGTAAAAAATAGTTTGATAAGCCATCATGTTGTCCTATCTAGGATAAATTAATGAACTTAATCATTCATTCAGTTTCCAGGATACCTACAATGCACTCTCTTTTGTTAGGAGATAGAATTAAGTACAAAATAAATTAGATGCGGCCATTGTCTTCAAGGAACTCAAGCTGCCTTTAGTGGAGGATGCAGCTTCCGTCACCCGTGTCTTTACAGTGCTAGACCATTCTTCCCTCAAGAAACTTTCTGCTACTTTATGGGTACATACAGATTTTCTCGCCACTCTTAACAAAACATATATGCCAAGACAAAAATCTATAAGCATTTTCCTTCTCCAATCCATCCAGTCCTGACTAATCGAAACAAAGAAAGATAGAAAAAGCAAATGAAAAGTAGTGAGCGCCAAGTTTTTGTTGCTGGTTTTACATCCATTGCAGACATATCTCAGCAGAGGTGTCTTTCATAGAAAACAAGACCATAACGGAAAATGGAAAGGAATGGTTAACGTATCGAAAAAGCAACATGGAGAGAGGCTAAGAAATGTCATCGTCATAGATCGTAGAGCCATTTCACTTATGAAGTAATTATAAGCAACATACTTTTGCTTGATTAGGCATTTTGTATTCTAAAATGACTGGATAAACACACTGACCAAGGGAAAGCAAATAGTCAGAAGACAAGGGATGATTACTTGGGGTGTGAGAGAGGAATAATAAACTGAATGGAACAAAGGAGGTAGAGATGTGTTTTAGAGAGGAAAATTAAGTGTAGAAAATGTAGAATAATTACTGTTTGAATGAGCAACTCACTATCGTATTTGAATAATATGTCACTTCCCAAAGAGTGGAGATACTAAAGTCACAAGATGAAGTCCTCATCAACAAGACAAAGTGACAGTTCTGCGCTTGTATTACAGATATTTTCTTAGTTAATTTTATTCCTGTTAAACAAAAAAATCATTTGAGGAACAAGCAATTGGTCCATATTGAGACATGTCAATCATATTCTGTGCCACAGGAACTTTCTCACCAAAGTATTGTTCATTTGTAATATTTTTTCCAAAACAGAGTATCCAACCAAATGTAGACAATGCAATGCAAAGCTATGTTCTTTCATCATAGTTCATCTGGCCTGAGATTTGAAGTAAGACTAGGAAATCGACATTTTGAGATGCAGCGATCCCTTTCATACACATCCCAATGTAAGATGTGCAGCATTCCAAAGGGCTTGCACAACTGGTTCTCATCCAAGTGTCATAGGGCTTCCAGCACCAGAGGCAATGATCCTAAAATGCACATCCTGGAACAACTAATTACTGTTATACATCTTATGACTGTAAAGCCAAAAAAAGTCAATGCAAAATTTAACATGAATTCATTTACTAGGATTAATGGAACAGTTCTGACCTCACGGGCCACCAATCAAGATGGACCAAATATGTCCAGCATCTTCCAAAAACCACATGATTTACATAACAATGGCATAAACACCATAAACTGCTGTGCAATAAGGAAACATGTTGACATGTGTCACAAGCTCTCCCAACCACAGTGAATGTCTTCAAGCATACAGATGCATAATACTTTGTACAACCAAAAATCTGAGTTGCAGCCATTTGATACTTAGGAACATAAAATTCAAACATAGCATTAAAATTAAATATAAATTGTTCCTACAGGAAAAACAAATATATAATTATTGCCAAGTGCTGTGCTTTTATTCCTTTATTTAAAGCTGAAGTGTTTTCTTTAAATGTGTTCAGAGTGCACAGATTTAGAAGACACCAGTTGTCCCATTTGACTCTAGTTAATCTGGTAGTAAGTGGCAAAATAAATAGCATTTCATTTTACATTTACATTCAGCATTATAGCCAACTAGAAATGGTAAATAGTAGCCCTTCTCCCTGGGCAGATAAAATGACAGATTTCTAAATCGATATGTCAAATGTACACAAATAGATACAAACATATGAAGATAGTAAGTGTTTATCTATGTGTATAAACTTAAATACACAGATATTCTTTACCATGAAAAACTGGGAAGGCAAATAGTTATCTTCCCTCACAGAATAATTATAATCAACAACAATGCAATTTATTCAGGCTCCATGTTTTATGTTCTGTGCCTTTAATCACAGAACTTGGGAAGCAGAGACATGAAAATTTCTGAGAGTTCGAGGCCAGCCTGGTCTATATAGCAAGTACCAAGACATCCAGGGCTACATAGAGAGATGCTGCCTCAAAAAATCCAATGCTTTTCCTTATGTTTAGTGTTTTTTTATAATAATAAAATAAGATGGCCTATTTAAAAAGTAACTTAATCTTTTTTTTTAACTCGGACAAAAATTCATCAACATCATCAAACAGTCAGAGTAAGATAACAAATCAAGGATCACCTTACTGTACTATTGTAGAGAAGAGTCAGGATAACAAAGAACAGTCTCTATTCCAGACAGAGGAGAAGCATCAACAGTTTACCAGGGAAATAGGACAAATGAGAATATTAAGAAACATAATCACAGTCCAGTAAAATGTTCCCTTCACATGTGGCTAATGCCGTATAGTTTCCCAGCAAGAGCAAACAAAGGCAATGCTTCATCCAAAGGTGACCCAGGTGGCCTTGATGGAAAGAAACCCAAGGATGAGCCCAGACTTCTCACAAGCTTTGGTCCATCTAGGGAATTTTGTGAGACATTGACTCCTTGGACCACATCACCAGCAGTCAGAAAGGTTATCTTGTCATATCAGACATGTGCAGAAGCCTCATAAACAGAGGGTATCTTCTGTTTATGAAAGGGTTATGGTTAGGACTTGTAGGAAGAAATAATCACAAGTCAGGAAGCCTGGTGTCAACCTGCCACAGCTCCTGGTAGGAAATAGCTGCCTGAGAGTGAATGGAGGATAAGACAGTGGAGGTACACATACAATGAGAAGCTCAAGAAGCAGGAGGTTCCAGGGGTGAAGTGAAGTCAGTGGCTTCATGCTCTTTAGTTAAGAGCTGGGCAATCACAGTAGAGTGAAATAGCTCTATGCTAGAGACTGACAGCCATGATTTAGAGGACAGCCATGAAACCAAACTTCAAACTAAGTCTTGTGCTTTTCCACTACAAACAAGACTAGTAACGTAAAATTTAAATGCAATGATCACTCCCTAAAACCTACTCCAACCTATGGGATGTCCAATACTGAGCAGAATCCAGTAGCATGGAGACAATGTATCTGGCAATGAGCTCTGAGTCTGCTCCAATATATTATTTTAGAATTAAGAATGGTGACAGAGTGGATGCAGAGGTGAATGATCAGCCACCCAGTCGGATATTCCACGCTCTAGGCCCTCAGTAACAGGACAAAACCCGGGGTACCTCCCCCACTTGCCTCAGCTTCACTAGCCAGCCATCAGGCAAGCTTCCTGCAGGTAAGCTGCTCCAACACCACCCCTCCCATCCTCCCATCTATTGGATCCTGTAAGCTACAAGACTCACTCTGTCCCCAAACCCACCCATCCCCCACGACCTCAGAAGAACTCTGAAACACAGACTGCAACTGCACAGAATGAGCCACGAGAGACCTCAGTGGCTCCATGAGACACAGAGAGCAACTTCACAGAGAAGATCAAGAGCAACTCCCTAAGACACAGACAGCAACTGCAAGGATTGAATCAAGAGGCAAAGACACTATTAGCACCAACTGGAGAAAGAGATCGGTAGATGCCAAGACAAAAATTCATTCAATAACCTAAAAAGCAACATGTTAACACCAGAACCCAGTGGTCATACAACAGGAAGACCTGATCATCCTAACCCAGAAGAAACAAAAGAAAGTGAGATTAAATATAACTCTATGAGGATGATAGAGACCCTTAAAGAGGAAATAAAAAATTTCAATAAAGGAATACAGAAAAAACTGTATCAGGGAGCTCCTACAGCTGACAAATACCTTCAGTAATGTGCCAGGATATAAGATCAATAAAAAAAGTCAGTAGCTCTCCATCTACAAATGATAAAGAAACTGAGAAAGAAACCAGAGAAACATCATTATTCAAAATGGCCACAGATAATATAAAATATCTTGGGGTAACACTAACCAAACAAGTGAAAGACCTGTTTGAAAAGAACTTTAAGTCTTTGAAGAAAGAAATTGAAGAAGATCTTGGAAAATGGAAATATGTCCCATGCTATTGGATAGGCAAGATCAGCATAATAAAAATGGCAATCTTCCTAAAAGCAATCTACAGATTCAATGCAATTCCCCATCAAAATCCCAACACAGTTCTTCACAGAATTCGAAAGAAAAAGAAAATACTTTCCTCTGGGAAGAGGGAAGGCTCAGTCTGCAGTCATCGCCCAAATGCAGAGGTCACAAGATGAGCATGCCTCACTGATAAAAAGGTACCAAGCCATGTGGCGAACACAGAAAAGACTTACGGGTTAATGTAAGATGTAAGAGTTAGCTAGAAATATGCATAAGCTAATAGGCCATGCAGTGTTGCAATAATGTAACTTCTGTGTGATTATTTTGCATCTGGGCAGCTAGGAAACAAATGAGCAGCCTCTGTCAACAAAATGGTGCCAACATGGGCAACTACATCCACATAGAATCTGAGACAGTATGGCAAGAAATTCTAGACACAAAAGAATGGAGCTAATCATGAAATCTTGGTAGCAGCATTTTTACAGATGGGTTCTGATTGCTAGAGGCAAGTGCCTTTCATTTAAGAAAGGCTTCCTGACTTAGCTTTAGCTGCTAAAACCTTGCAGCTCTTTTAAGAGCCCCCCCCCCCCCCACCAAACACTTCAATGGTGCTTATGAATAGCCAATAAAATGTTTCTTGGTGGTGACAGGGACCTTGAAACTCCATAGAGTTATGGCAATAAACATGGCTCCTGCCAATAGCTCTGCCATGAAGCTAGACATTAAGAAAGCTAAGAAATGGGGTAGATCTATCCATCAAAACCATGATTTTAATCCTAGCCATATCACTTAGGTTGGTTTTTTTCTATTTCCATTCATTCACATGCAAATTACAAGATGTCATTTATTATTTATTATTTATTTATTTTTTTACCAGTGAGTAGTACTCTAATGTAAAAATGTACCACATTTCCATTATCTGTTCTTCGGTTGATGGCATCTAGGTTGTTTCCAGGTTCTGGCTATTACAAATAATGCCGCTATGAGTATAGTTGAACAAATGTCCTTGTAGTATGATTGAACATCCTTTGGGTATATGCTCAAAAGTGGTATTGCAGGGTCTTGTGGTAAATGGATTCCCAATTTTCTGAGAAACCGCAATACTAATTTCAAGAGTGGTTGTACAAGTTTACGTTCCTACCAGCAATGGAGGAGTGTTCCCTTTACTCAGCCTCCTCTGCAGCATAAGTTATCATTGGTGTTTTTGATCTTAATCATTCTAACTGGTGTAAGATGGTATCTCAGAGTCATTTTGATTTGCATTTCCTTGATGGCTAAAGATGTTGAACATTTCCTTAAGTGTCTTTCGTCCATTTGAGATTCTTCTGTTGAGAATTCTCTGTTTAGATCTGTACCCCATTTTAAATCCATAATAAATTCCTAAGGATATCAGAAACAGAAGAAACATACTTCAACATAATAAAGGTCCTCTCTCTCTCTCTCTCTCTCTCTCTCTCTCTCTCTCTCTCGATTTCTCTCTCTCTTTTTCCCTTTCTCTCTGTCTTCCTCTCTGTCACACACACACACTATACACACATACATACCACACACCCCTCATACATACTTATACCATATACATACATGCCACATACACAACACACACACCCCAACACACAAAACATTAATACACACCACACTGATACACACCACACACAGACCACATACACAAACACCACACATACACACATCACATACTCACACCATAAACACACACCACATACACCACACACTCACGCCACACACACACCGCTACTCACACCATACACAGACACACACTCACCACACACACTTAGCATATACTCAGCCAGCATTTTACTAAATAAAGGAAAACTAAAACTCCTCCCTCTATAGTCCAGGACAGGGAAAGGGTTCCACAACCTTCATTTTTAATCAATGTAATGCTTGAAATCTTAGCATAATAAGGCAAAAGAAAAAAAAATAAAGGAGATGTAAATAAGAAAGGAAGAAGTCACATTGCCCCTATTTGTACAGAGCTGAATGCTATCTTTAAAGACCCTTGTGACTCCACCAGACATGTTTGGATCAGCTAATCACTTTCATGAAAATAGCACAACATATAATCAACATATAAATACATAAATTTTGTCTAAGCATCCTCATAGTCTTTCTCCAAAGGCAATTTCAACTAGTTACCAGTGTAACCTTTGCATTGGGAAATGAGAAACTAGGTTCAGGGGGGTTCTTAGAGCCTGACTGTGGACTGACATTAATTCATCTGTACCCAGAATATCCTCTGGAGTTCACCAGCAAGAGATGGGTCTGCCCAGTAACGGGACATCAGCCAAAGCCCCTTTCATAGTGGGTAGGTCCTTAACCCCTTGGCATCTCATCAGTGCACATTTGGATAACCATTCTTAGCAATCAGAATCCATACACTTCTTCCTGGCCTTAGGGCAAGGGCAGTAAGGGGAAGAAAGTCCACCCAGTAGATCTCCCTATGTCTAAAGAAATATACCAGGAACAAGATCCCATTTCTGGACGTATTCCCCAGAGCAGTGCCAGGAAAAACTGGAAAGATTCAGGAAGTCAGTCCTACCACTATCTGCTCTCCTATCTGGTCCATGCAGTGGGTGGATGGTCTGAGCACATAGCTGGTGTGTGATGAGCTATACCTGTTATAGTCATATATGAGGCAGAAGCATAAGGGAATTAGCTTCCTGAGGCTGAGTTTAAAATATGATTTGTGGAAGTATACACTGAAGCAAGTTGGCAAAGGGTGAAGTGTGGTGAGTCTGTAAGATGTTATCTTATTGGAGAACTACATTTCCCAGAATGTGCTTTGCTGGATATACTTAGGGTAGATTATGAGAACAGCTCTTGGGAAATTTGGGGCACAGGAGCACATCAGCAGCTGTTCCGTAGCCAACACATGTCACTTATCAAATGACATGAGGCAGAAGCCAGGCCTGTAACTACTCTGTTCGCCTCCATCTTCATTCAGCCTCTCTGGCTTTCTGTACCAAGACCATGTTTAACTCTGCAATAAAGGTGACTGACTCCTACAGAACCCCTGACGTCTCTTGCTACCAAGAGGCAAGAGAAAACTCAGCAGGTCTGAGGCTCTGCTCTTCATGCTCCCCCCAACTTATGTCATCTCCCTCTCCTTGTTCCCCTGGTCATCTTCAGTTTATAACATCAGACAGGAACCTCACAAAGATGATATAACCTGGCCAGTTTCAGCAGATGGATAAGCCTAAAAATATGCTTTTAGGCTTATCCTAAATATGGCATGCCGTCTTCTGCTGCTCTTAATAAACACAGTTTCAATAGTAGAGACGAATAGTTGGAGTCACTGAAACGAAGTATAATTCCGGAAAGCGAGAATGCCTGGAACAAAGAGACAGCTTTTGTGACACACATGGAGGGACTCTGAAAGGGTGGGGACCTCTTTCTCTAAAACAAAAGGCAAAGAGGAGGCTGGAGAGATAAGTCTGTTAGCAATGTGTGAAGAACCTGAGTTCAACCACCAGCATCTACATGAAAAGTGGGGCGTGTTGGCATATCCTTGTAATCCTAAGACTGAGGAGGAGTTAGGCGGACACCTGAGGCTCCTTGCTCATCTACTCTAACTGAATCAATGAACCCAAGGTCTTAGTGAGAAACTTTGTTTCAGAACATTAGGTGGATGACCCCAGAGGAACGACACCTAAGCTTGACCCCTGGCATCCACATTCACACACACACATGAGTGTACACACGCACACACACACACACACACACACACCTCCAAAGAGTGAAAATATTTTAAAAAAAATAACATGAAGAGAAAATAGATAATTCAGAAGAATAAGTTCATCATGAAGGCATTACACTTGAAAGCCACCTGGAGTTCTAGAAAAGAAAGAATTTCCTGATGGAAGACAGAGAATACTCTGAGTGGGATCTTAGTGGGGACAGAGGAGAAAGAAGTTCCCTAGGCAACAAATAGCAATGTGTTCTATCCACGCCCAGCAGATATGATAAACACTATGGAGTCATACTCCTAGAGGCCTCCTATAATATTCTTTCCTTTCCATCAGGAAGAGAAGCAGCTCTGGCTCCATTAACTCAGAGTCAGAAAGACAAGACAGATGATTGGAGACCTGAAGCTCACACTGGTTCCAGAAGGTAGGTTGAAGATATTGAACTATTCCGATCTTATCAAGTCAAAGCTCACCAACCTGGAGAGGCCCATTGGACAGAAACATGAGCTAGGACAGGCATTTCTGATGTGCTGTGAATAACCAGTAATTGACAACGAATATTACCACCTGGGTCACAAAAACTTCATCAGTAAAGGTATCAGAGAGAAAAGGCCGAAGCTCAAAGCATGGCAAAATGGCAAGATCCTGCAGTAGCAGGCTCCTGAGGATAGAAAGAGATGAAGGTCATGTGATGAGCTGATGGCCCTAAAGAAATGCTATGGTTTCCATACAGGGTTTCAGGTAATCTCACGACAGCGTCTGCTTCCAGCCTACAAACCCTCAATCTCTTCCCCCAGATATGTCTTTGAAAACAATTTCAGATGCACATGCCTCACGCTAAGCCTTCCTAAGCCTGATATCCGTAGCAAATGCTTTCCAATGCCCTGTTGTTTTAGAGAAAAACCATTAGCATTCTGTGTGCCTAATCCAATCATCTGCTCTTTGTCAGGGAGCTCTTGCACATTCTGTCATTGCCTTTCAGTTAAGCAACGTGCACTAAAGTTTGGCAAACTCTCCGAGAACTCTCCCTAGCCTTAGTCTGCCTATTCGTGCTGGCTTGCTAGTTCACCACATCTTCACATAGATAGAAGAAACCATGATGATGCCATTGTTACAACGAATACTCCCACGAAGGTCTGCTCACATGCTGGCATCAGAATCTATGCCCAGGAGCATCCTCCCTTGCCAGAATCAATTGCTCGCTTGCCGGTGCCACCCAGGTAAGTGCTGGGCCTCACTCTGGAATCCTATCTGTCATTTCTCTACCTCCTTCCTCTTTAGCTGTCCCTCCTGAATCCTGCTCATTTTGATAACATTTTTTGGTCAAAATATTTTGTGTAAGTTTTCTATGATCATAAAAGATCTCAGAGAGCCTGTTGCTTCAGAATTGCAATCACTTTTTCAACCTTGTCATAGATGAATTGCATGCTGTATCTGGTGTGGATTGTTAAGCCCTAAGGCATGGACCATATTGTCCCCTGTGGTTTGTGTTGGTTTTGTGTTCTTCTCTGACTTTAAAAAAAAATAGCACTAAGTACACAGCTTGTGTTCAACAAATAATAAATAATAATCATGGATTTCATTTGCAGGTGGGATCATTTGAGAAATGGAATATTTTCATGCGAGCTTGCCAATGAATTCTCTCTCCACTCAGGAAAAATGTCCTAATGCACTCCTGCCCTGAATTCAGGTTAGATTAGATGGACAATTTATTTTTGGGATCATGTCCTAGAGCACATCAGGGTACTAAAGAAAACAGGCCAGCAGAAATGTAATGCCCCTGGGGTAATGGTGTACTGTGTGATAACAGCAAGGGTCTATTGTTACAGTTATGCACAGGTGTATTCCCACAATGCTGGATCAGGAGACAATTAGGTTTCCAAAGCCACCACCATCCTGCTCTTCTGAAATACGCAGAAAGGAGAGGTGCCTGTATTTAGTGGAAGTAGATATGATTTTCTTCTTCACTTTTTAAATTCATACAACATAAATTTCCTGATGGGGGAGTGTGGGCCCAGCACCGTGACAGGCAATAGCAAGAAGCTAATGAATAACATCCATGACCTTCCACCAAGCATCTCACAGTCTTATGAAGTAGACAAATATATAAACAAACAATCACAATGGTTTGTGGTGTGCTAAATGAAATGTCTAAGGGTCATTTGCCCAAAGTACTAGGAAAATAAAACAGTGTGAACTCTAAGCTTGGTCAATCTCTGAATTTCCCATTGTATTTCTTCCACGCATAGAATAAGCATCACTTTCTCTGTTGGGGGATAGTGCATGTCGTTATACTCAGAGATCTACCTGCTTCTACCTCCGGAGGGCTGGGAGCAAAGGTGTGGGCAGTATACAGTTTTCTTTTTTTGTTACCTGTGCTTTTGTATTAGACTAATACTGGCCTAAAGTTTTGGAAATGTTCCTTCTGTTTCCATGTTTTTGGAAGTCTTATAGAACTATGGTGTGGACCCATTTGGGCTTGAGTTTCTTTTCTGTCAGAATCCTTTCAATGCCGTTTCAATCGCCTTTAATTATTATGGGTTTGTTTAAGTTATTAATGTCTTCTTGGTTTGCCTTTGGTGGTTAAACCAAAATTTAGGGAACTTAGAAATTCATCCAATTCTTTTAGATTTTCTAACTTAGTGAGAAGTACAGAGAGAGAGAGAGAGAGAGAGAGAGAGAGAGAGAGAGAGAGAGAGAGAGAATTTCAAAAAGAAAAATAAAGCTGGATGTGGGGGCTCATGGCTCTAATTCCAGCATTTAAGAATCTAAAGCCACAATTTTTCCATGGCTTGAAAGCCAGTCTGAGCTATAGAGTGAGTTCCAGGCCATTCTGGAAGCAGAGTAAGACAATGTGGAGGGAGAGAGAGAGAGAGAGAGAGAGAGAGAGAGAGAGAGAGAGAGAGAGAGGAGTTAATGAAGAGATGAAAAATACTTCATTATGAATTATTTCAAAAAAAAGAGTTTAAAGTTACAGTGCTATAAGCCCTGCATCCTGAATATAGTTTGTAAATATTTCTGTGTAAATAAATAAGTTACTACTAAAAGTGATAATAATACAATGTAGTATAAAAGAATACATTATTGCTTGTAAATAACAACAATTAAAACATATACTTTAATAACATTCAAACGTCAAAATAAATACTATATATGAGGTGAAAAATAAGTTTTAGAAATATTAGTTATGCTGTGGTAGCCATCTTATAAATGTGACTGAATAGTACTAACAGAAATATATATGCAAAATCCAAAAAGACAAAGGAATGTACAGGAGGAGAAACAGCAAATTCAGAAGAATGTATTCCTCTCTAGGGAGGGGATAACCATCAGTAAAAGGCACATGAGGAATATCAAACAGGTGTGTAACATTTTCTTTGTCTAATTGTGGACATATGGCCTCTTGATACATAATTCTTCATGATTTTTATTTGTCTGAAACAACTCCAAATAACTTGGGCAGGCACAAATGCTATGCATATATGGGGCATACCACCTTCAGTTCAAAGGGGAACTTGGAGCTATCTTTTCATTTTTCCCTTTTCTCTCACCTAAATAGTCAGGGCTCCCTGGGAGCATGACTCTGTTCAGCGTGAGTGTGATGCTTGCTTCTCAGAGCTCTGTCTCTCTCTGATCAGCAGTAAATCACACACTTTACTACAGAGAATGTGTAAGACATGCTAAGAAACAATGCCACTTCAGTACACAGAAATCATTTACCTGATACGTGTTCTTATTCCTTAAAACAAGCCTTATGTAAAAAGCAGTTTGATAGTGTCGTCCCTTTAGCAAAACAATAGTAATTCAGCCTGTGGCCTCCCAAACCATGGGGTCTCAGCCAGGATTACAGTACCAGGGATGAGCTTCTGCGGTCAAGGGGTCCTTAAATCCAATTAGAAAATTTTTGGTAGCCCCCTCTCACTCATGCCACTACTGCAAAAATGGGCATCACTCTCCTGGATGGTTATCATTGTAGCTCACCAGGTTTCCAGCTGGATAAGACTGATGTTGGCTTTTCTCATCTTGCGACCTACAAAGGACCTTCCAGCATCCCGAGTACCAGCCAGAATACCCATAGACCAGTGCAACCTAATCTCCCCTCCTTCAACAGAGAAACTTCTAAATGCAGCTTCTGGTGCCTAATACAGAGAGGCTCAAATCAGTCAAAGTGCTGAGAAAAAAGTGACTATGGGATGCTAAGTCCTACCTGAGACATCTATACCGTACTCCCTCAACTCTCAAGGCATAGGAAACAGAAGATGGGGAAGAAAGATTGTCAGGAAAGATAGGTAGGAAGTAATGTCTCCTAGATGTCAAGGGCCATTGTGCTCAGAGCAGATGCAGTTGCCAACAAAAGATCAAGTCCAGCATGGAGAGGGGAAGGGCTCATGAGGCCCTGCTCCTAGTTGAGAAGCTACTGGCTTCTGGTGGTCCTGGGGGAGAGGGAGTGTTTCTTTAGTGCTGTGGTTCACACTCCTGTGGATGGTGTGTAAGCTCCATATACATATAGGAAACATTAAGTGGACTCGGTAAATTTGAAGAAAAAGAGAGAGGAGAAAAAGAAGAAGAAAATGAAGTTATAAAAGGGATGTGGAGAAAAATAGATATATCTAAATACATTCCATTTATGTACAAAAAAACCTTAATCATCTAATAGAATTTATATTTCCATTCTATAAAAGCTGGGGATGAAGTAGAATTAGAATCACAGATGCGTTTTTTTATTGATGTAGCCTGTGACTCTTAACTTTCAAAATTCAAATTTCTAAAGTGTTATAAATATTATAGGTAAATAGAACAAATATACAAATAAAAAAGAAATAATAATTATTAAATTCGGGGCAGTAAGATTTAAACGTGTCAAGACAGAATTAGTTCTTACAAGTCCATGGGAGTGCCTCATAAGGTGTCACAAAGCTATAGACTGAAAAGTTCAAGGCAAACATAAGAAACAAGTACCCTCTTTCATAGAAAGAAAACCACATGCCTAGGGAACTCAGCATTTGTAGCAGATATGGTTTCCCGAACTTCCAGCTCTTGCCAGCATTCCAGGAAGTGCAGAGTTCAGTGCTGCACCTACAGAAGGAAGGAAAGGAGCTGAGACTCTGGACTCTGCCACCTCTAGGCAGGCACTGTAAACACACCATCCACTTTCCATTCTCACAAGAACCTTTGCTGAGCTGAGAAGTGTCTTTCTGGTTGCCTGAAGGGGCTCAGCAAGCGTCCATCAGGATCAGAAAGCAGACGCCCAAAGCTCTGCTTGCCTGCACTGCCTATGCTCCACCTAGGGATGGGGTGGAGGGGGGAGATAAGCCAGCAACAGTCACTTCCCTACAATCTCGGAAGCAATATTACTCCCTAGGGAGCAAACGTTCTTATTACAATGCTTTGTGGGCCCCCAAAGAATCGTAGTATATAAAAAGATATAAAGTGTGCCTGTGGTATTAAATTTTCATGGGACAAGGGGATCAACCAGGGGAGAAAATGTCTGAGTTTCCAGAAGGGAATGATAATGAAAAAAATACAAAGAGGCCGAGAAAGTCTCCTGTGTTTCAAACACAGCATACAAGTCTATTTTACGTTGTCTTTCAGACTTTACATATAAACCCCAGATCAGAACATATGTTTCTCAATTCTACTAAATGTAAGTTTCCCAGCACCAATGGGTCCTTCCTTTTATGTGCTACAGGAAGGTTTCATGCTGGTCAGATCATGGATTTTAGAGTTAGGCGGATGTATCAAGTTGGCAAGTTAGCTCGGCTATTCATAGTGTTTGCATTAACATGGACTCCCTTGAGTTTCATCTTACTTATGGGACCACTGAAATAATGAACTTCAATTGCATGTGAAATTATAAGTAAAGATGAGGCCTTTCCTCTACATTTGGCTGCTAATTTCTTCGAATAGTAAATCTCTTCATCAGCAAGAAGAATGCAAAATAATTGGTTAAAATAAAGGTCCTTTTACTTTAATAGACGCCCCAAATGTCTTTTACTTTTATTGGTGCTCTTTTCAAGTGGTTGGGATATACATTTGACCACTCAGAAAAAATAAGACAGTCTGGTGATTTAGCGATGGGATGTGTTCGGTTATTCTGAAGGAGGGAAATTTTGCTGTTCTGTCTTAAGGTGTTACAATTACTTAATTCACCAGTCTTCCACCTCAGTCTCTCCAGAGCTGAGATCACAAACATGTGAGAATGTGCATGTGGCTGCAGTGTCAAAGGAGGTCATAAGAGGGCGCCATATCCCCCTGGAGCTGAAGCTAAAGCTGTTGTATGTAAACTTCTCAGTGTGGGTGTCAGGAACTGAACTCAGGTCTTCTATAACAGCACTACACACCCTTAAGCATTGAGCCACCTTTCAAGCCCCAAATGAGGGAATTTTAAAGATGTATAAGTTTATTCATTTTGTGAATGTGTTTGTGTGTGTGTGCGTGTTGTGTATGTGCATGCGCGTGCGCAACTGGGTGCTTTGAACATCACATGCATGCAATGCCTGGAAAGGCCAGAATAGAGCATCAGATCTTCTGGAACTAGAGTTACAGGCAGTTGTGAGACACCCACTATGTGCTGAAAACCAAGCCTGCATTCTCAGCAAGAGCAAAATGTACTCGAGTTTCCTAATGCTCTCAGACAGAAGGAAAAATCAAAGATCTCATTACTTATAACCATCAGTGGGCAGAATAATTTAAATTTAAGTAATAGAATTACAAAGTATAAGCATATCAAGAGAGAAGAGGGACAGAAAAAATGTTCTCTAATAATCAAAATTTATTCAATATTTATGCTTCTTGAATTATTTTGATAAATATCATCATCATCATCATCATTTATACCCCGACAATGCTTAAGCATTCATGGGCAGCCCGTTGATGGTGGCACTCCAGTTGTTTCTACCCTGGGCAGTCCTAGATGCTTGTGTTATTGTCATACCCAAAGTCCCACCGACTTCCTTTACGCTGTCTATCTAACACTTTTACTATCTAACACTTTTGGGGCCTTCCTCTTCACCTTATCCCATGCACTCCTCCAAGCAGTGCTGTCTTCAGGTATCTGCCGTCATTCATTCTCACAACGTGGCTGAAGTATCTCAGTAGTTTACTTCCTTCTGTAGATGGAGATGTTTCCTAATGTCATCACTGTGCAACCTGTCTCTTTGAGTGACACCTAGAATCCTTCTGAGACATGCCATCTAAAACACATTCAGCCACCGTTCTGAGGAACGTTTCATTTCCAGGTTTCAGAGTTGTAAAAAAAAAAAGGCCACTCAAGACAAGTGTCTTATATACTTGTAATATTCTTGTTGACCAAACCTTTCCTAGTGCTTGGAATGCAGCCCTCGCGATCCCTAACTGCCTCTTGACATCTGAAATAGTCTCCTCCTTTCAACTGAGGTTTTCTCCCAGATAGACAAAGTTGACTGTTTGCTTGACGTTCTGATTCTTTTTTCTTTTTTCTTTTTTTTTTTTTTTTTTTTTTTTTTTTTTTTTTTTTTTTTTTTTTTTTTTTTTTTTTTTTGAGACAGGATTTCTCTGCAGCTTTGGAGCCTGTCCTGGAGCTAGCTCTTGTAGACCAGGCTGGTCTCGAACTCACAGAGATCCGCCTGCCTCTGCCTCCCGAGTGCTGGGATTAAAGGCGTGCGCCACCACTGCCCGGCCTGATTCTTTATTACAATGTTAAAATCCTCCTGTGCCCTCCCCATGTGTTGCATTTCGCTCTTCTCGAAGTTTACTTTCAAACCAAGGTTTTCACTTACACCCTATTTACCATGGCCTGGAGCTCATGTGGACTTTCAGCAAGTAGTGCTGTATTATTAATGAAATGCAAGTTACCGATTTGCACACCAGCCATCTGCATGCCTATCTCCTCGTCCTCCAGGACTGTTGCTATTATTAATTCCAGGAATATATTAAAGAGTAGTGGTGAGAGAACACATCCCTGCAACACTCCTACATTGTCTTAAACTGACAGTTAGTTCTCCATAGACTTTGACTGGTGCAAAGGTATCTTTATTGGCATTTTCTAGTATTCTTATGATTTTCTCTGGGTACCCATAGAACCTCACTGTTTCCCAAAGTCCTTTCCCCCAAATGCTATTAAATGCCTTCCTGAAGTCGATGTAACAGACATAAAAGTCTTTTCCAAATTCTAAGTATTTTTCTGCTAGTTGCCTCAAAGTGAAGATCTGGTCAATTGTGCTCCTACTAATTTTGAATTCTTTTTTTTCCCACTGTAGGAATTTATTAAAGAAAAAAACACGTGCATGCAGGCCCCAAGGAAGTTGGTGCAGGGAGAGAACGTGGAGTAGGCCTGTCCAGCTTTTATTTTTTTTTTTTGGACTTCAATGATTTATTCTTTTTTCTCATTTTTTTATTAAAAATTTTCATCTCCTCCCCTCCTCCCTCTTCCCTCCCCTCCCCTCCACCCATACCCCCACTCCCTCCCTCTGCAGGCCAAAGAGCCATCAGGGTTCCCTACACTATGTTAAGACCAAGGTCCTGCAATAAGCCATTCTACTGGTATTGCCTCCTGTGTAACTCTTTTGATTTTCTTCCATTCGCTTTCTATATTTGTAAAGGGTTGTTTAATTATTTCCCTCATCTTTCTTTCAGCGGTTCTCTTATACTCTCTCTGCACAGTTGGGTTCATCAGTTGTTATGATCGATCTTCCAGTTTGTCTTGCCTGGCATGTCAGTTGAATGTTGCCCATAACAAGTTGGTGATCTGGCCCTAAGTCTGTACTAGGAAATCATCGGCTGTTTTTGGTGCTAGATGAGAATTTCCTGCTGACCAGAATGTAGTCACTTTGGTTGTATGTGCATTTGTCTGGGGATTCCTACACCTAGCATCTTGATGGTTTGGCATGCTTGAATTTTGTGTTGGATATGTACAAATCATTTGCATAGCAGAGGTCAGGCAGTCGTTCCCTTCTGATAAACATGCCCTAATACAAATATTACAACTCAAAAGCATTTTCAGTGTGATTGATGGTTTTCCCACTCCATTATGCTAACCAAAGCACAACTCTGAGAACTATATTTGCTATAGTTCAGCCTTAAGATTCATCTTTCTTTCCAAAAGAGAAAAGGAAAAACAACTAAAGATAAACGTGTACCATAATTTAGATTCTCTAAAAATTATTTTTTAGTTCAAACATATTATCTATATGCATAAGACGAACAAACCCTCACCAACACATTTGTATATCAGAGACCTTTTTTATCAGAACACTAAAACTAGAAGTTACGCGTTTTTGTTTTTGTTATTTTTATGCTACCACAATCTCCTAAGATCCTTCTTTACAATGCACTGAAATGAATATCACAAGTAGAAAGGAATTGAAAAATGTTATGTCATATTCACATAAGCTAGGCATGGTGGTACAAAAATAATTCCAGTGCTGGAGGGTATAAGCAAAAAGATCATAAGTTCCAGGCCAAACTGGTGATACAGCAAGACTGTCTCAAAAAATCAATAAAAGAAGAAAATGTGTGCATACATATAGAATTCTGAAGAAGTGTACTTTTATACATTTCTATCTACATCATCCCTTATGGACATTTTTGGTGTGAAGCATCACAGACACTATATGCAGGTATACTTTATATCTTTAGGGAGGAAGTAATGTCATTTTAATTATACATTCCTCCCCAATCTGAATTGCAGAAATTTAAAACTAACCTGGAACAAGTCTGCAGGAATGACTCATGCCTGAGATCTTGCGTGATGAGGTTGAGATGTTTCAAGGCCATTCCGCAAGCAAAGCAGCTAACACCTGCATCAATTTGGCCATGCCAGCATCTGAGAACCACTGGCTTTTGATTGTTATGCCCTCCTAGAAGGAGGGGTGTCTCCCTAGAAGGAGGGGTGTCTCGGGAAAGCATTAGAGCAGTACTTCTCGAGCTTCCCATGGCTGCGACCCTTTAATACAGTTCCTCATGTTGTGGTACTTCTAAGCATAAAATAACGTCCTTGCTACTTCATAACTTTAACTTTCTACTATTATGAATCATAATGTAAACATCTGATATGTAGGATAGCTGATATTCAAGCCCCAAATGGGTCACAACCCACAGGTTAAGAACCATTTTTGCTGGCGTAGATAGGCTGGGAAAGGTTAATTGAAGATCGGATCCATCTGTGAGCTATGAAAAAGATAGCATTTATTCAAGTGGAGATTTCCCAGTGCAGCTGGTTTGGGGTCACCCACTGTCGTGTAGGAAGCCCCTCACCCATAATGCTCAAGAAAGTCAAGTAAACTCATCATTGCCCCAGTTTAACTTTGGTAGGAATGTACTTTGATGAGGGGAACCTCCTAAGGAGGAGGCAGATACTTGCGTCTCTCCAAGGAAGACATTTGCACAGCAGAAGGAAACAACAAAATTTGAGGGAAGCCATTCTTCCATCACTTAGCATTGAAAAAGTCATCATTTTTTTAGTTATTGGCATCTGTTTATTGTAGTTAAGTACAAACTTCTTTGTCTGGAACATTTTCATAATTTTAATCTTACCTGAAGTCACGCTAAGTTTATCTAAAGAAATGAGCATCTTGTGGGAAATGGACACAACTCCATGCTACTTTGGGATGAGCATCCTCCAAGGGACTCATTTGAAGGCACCATATCCAGTTTCAGACTTTCTGGATCACAACCCATGGAATATTAGAGAAACCAAGCTTTTCTAATCCCAAAGTGATGACAGAAAAAGCAGGATGCCAAGGTTACTTTTTTATTTCTTCTGCTTGTTGAGCCAACATGAACATTTCACTAGAAGCTGATCATCATTGGGTTAAGTTTGAAAAATATCAAAACTTTTCTTCATTTGCACCCCGTATTACTTAATTTCTAAGTTTTAAAGTACCTTTCCTAAGTTAAGATCCGTCTGGGTTCTGGCTAATTATTGCCGTGAGTGAGCTGGGGAGGCTACTTCATTCCATTGTACTGCAATTAGACTGCAGAACCAATTATTCCATGTCAATCCAATTTTCCACATAAATGGTGTTGACAGCAACTGATACAGCCTCTAAAGTTGAAAACATGGTCAAACTGCTAGCTGGAAGTTTAGCCATTTTATTCCTTCAGCTGAGTGGAACAGCAGCTTCCTTTTCCTTTTTCTTAATTAGAATCTGGCAAAACTGGTCACCTGAATTTCTAGGAATAAAAAAAGGGGAGATGCAGGAGTGAATGCTATCATTGTTGTGACCATGTATCTGGAAGAACCCAAGGAAAGGATTGAGGGTTTGCTTTGGCTCCTGACTAGAGATGTCACGCTTGGCCTGAGTTCCACTGACTCTGGCTCCACGGTGAATTTGAGTTATGACAGTGGAAACATGTGAGGAGAAGGCAGTTTGCCTCATGGTCAATTGGAAATGGAGAGAGAAGAACCAACCAAGACTGGGCATAGCATCCGAAGGCATAATTCCAGTGGTCCACATCCCACAAGAGGACCCCATTTCCTAAAGCTGCTACAACCACTCAAAATATCACCACAGGCACTCAACCCGTGAGCCTATGAGAGATATTTCATACTCAAAGATATCATAAGGTGTTGTGAGATATTTGTTTATACTGCAAAGATGTGTCTCTACCCAAGGAACCTCCCAACTTGTTTAATAAAGAACAAAATGGCCAATAGCTAGGAATGACAGAATAGGCAGGACTTCTGGAGAAAGAGAGGACTCTGGGACGAAGAAAGATGGAGACACCAGAAAGATGCAAAGCAAATCTGACATACAGTACTGAGCCACATGACAGAACGTAGATTAATAGATTAATTTGAGTTATAAGAGCTAGTTGGGGAAAACCTAAGCTAAGGCCAAGCTTTCATAAGTAATAAGAAGTCTCCATGTCATTATTTGTCAGTTGGTGATCACGAATCCCCCTTTTTCTGGCCAACCTCTAGACCCATGATTTTAATTCAACCCCTTCCTGGTTGAATTAAAAAGCTCATCAACTAGCTTTATTTGGCATAAGTCAGGCCTGTATCTCCTTCATGTGCCCAAACTAAGGAAGGCCAAACACACAACCAAAGGAAGAAGTTCACCTGTCCAGATGAAATTACAAAGACAACATGAATGTTCAAAATAGCAGGTCACTCATCAAACCCTCTAGCCCTGTAGTAGAAGTGATCTCTAGTGCTAACTACTTAGATAAACCCTGGGATGCAGAATTTAAAAGACCAATCACATACTTTATGAAAAAATTCAAGGAATTTAGAGAAGACCCAAACCAACACATCATTGAGCTCTAAAAGGAGCAATCCAAATAGAAAAGAACACTGAAGAATTGTTACTCCATGCTTCAGGATATATTATAGAACTATAGTAATTTTTAAAACACTATTTACTATCACAAAATAGATATACAGATCAGTGAAAAATATAGAAGACCCAAACATGAGTATTTATAATTTTAGTCATCTGATGTTTGACAAAGGTTCAAGAAAATATACACTAGGGCAAAGATGGTATTGTCAATAAACAATGCTTATTAAATTTGATGCCCACATACAGAAGTATGAAAGTAGATCCATATCTAGCACTCTATACAGAAACTAGATCCATCTGAATCAAAGACTTCAGTTTGAATCCTAAAACCCTAAAATTGCAGTACCCTACAAGACATAGAGGAAGGAAAGGACTTTTTAAACAAGTGTTCATTTGCAAAGGAATTAAAGCCAACATTTGATAAGTGGGACCTCATAATAATCAAGCTTCAGGTGGTGGCAGCACGTGCCTTCTATCTCAGGACTCAGGAGGCAGAGGCAGGCAGGTCTCTGTGAGTGCAAGGCCAGCTTGGTCTCCAGACTGAGTTCCAGGACAGTCAGGGATGCTACGCATAAAACCCCTGTCTTGAAAAACAAAAACAAACAATCAAACAAAAGGCTTCTGTACAGCTAAGGAAACAGCCAGGCAAGGGAAGATGAAACCCACCAAATGGGAATCTTTGCCAGCTATAACCTGACTGAGGATTTCAAAAACCACTTACTCAAGGGGGAAAATGACTCAGTTAAAACAACAGGATTCAAATGGAGAGTTCTCCACAGAAGAAATTTTTAAAATGGATAAGAAATAACTTAAATATTGTCATCATCTTTGGTAGTTAGGGGAGTGCTAATTTCATCTCACCCCAATCAAAATGGCTAAGGTCAACAAAAAGTTTAACACCAAATGCTGGTGACTTTGTGGAGGAAAAGGAGCACTCATTCACTGTTGGTGGGGGCACAAATTGATGCAGCCACTTTGGAAATCATTATGGGGACACTTCAAAAAGCTAAGAATAAATCTACTGTGTAACCAAGCTATACCACTCCTGAGAACTTCACCTCTGACTCTGCAGACAGACACTTGCCCAGCAATATTCTTAGCTGCCCTATATACAATAACCAAAACATAGAAACAACCTGAAAGACCTTTAACAGATGTATAGATAATGATACATATACACAATGGAATACTATACAGCTATAAATAAAAACAAAATTATGAAATTTGCAGATAAAAGCATGGACATAGAAAAGATTATAGTGAGCGAAGTAACCCAAACACATAAAGATACATTCCATGTGTTTTCTCTCATCTGTGGTTTCTAGCTCCAAATCCTCACATGTGAGTATGCATGATGGAGGAATCACAGCAACCAGGAAAGTACAAATGGATTATGGGGAGTTTTGTGCGAGAGGAATATCAGGACACAGGTGGTATGAAGTGGGAAATAAACTGGGAGGTGGCTCCACCTGAGGAGGAGGGAGAGGTCATACAGAAGCAGAAGGAGAGATGAGAAGCAAATACACTAAAGATGTTTGGTAAAGCCTTAAAGTCTCAAGGAACTATATTATTTTATATTTACCTAAAATTATACAAAATGCACATAGTGTATGTGTGTACGTGCACATTTGTGTGTGTTTGTGCATCTCTCTGTGTGTGTCTGATCTGACCTGAAAACCTCTTTCTTGTGGTCTGGCTTCCATAATACCAAAAGATACTATGCAAGCTGCCAAAGTAGGGAAGGAATTAAGCAGTCCTACCCAGCTACAACACCTACCAACTACGACAATGACCTGCATGTCAAGACAGGCATGATTGTGTAGTAATTAGCAGTTGCATGTTGGTGGCATGCAACAGCTCTCTAATTGGACTTAAGGCCCACTTAACAGAAATTAAATCACGCCTGATACTGGAAACCTTGCCAGTTTCCTGGGGCTATCAAAGTTATAAACTCTAAAAAAATAACCTACTACTACCATTTTGCAACAGAATCCCTTACCGCATTCTAAATCTTATCCCTATACTCACAGATGAGTGTAGCTGCTACCCCTCATCAGAGAAGCCTCTGTTTACAGTAAACAGAGACCATCACGGAAAACCACAACTGGACTCAAAGCAGAGGTCAACAAACCATGGGGAGCTCAGCTCCAATGAAGACATCTGCATCCCAGCCATAGGTTCAGGGAACATTGTAGAAAAGGAGGCAAAAATATTTTATAAGTCAGAATACCAAGAAGTCTGCTGTACAGTGTCTTTTCTAAAAACATCTGCACAAACAACAGCAGGGGAAAATTGCAGGATCCAACCCCTAGACAGAGAATTACAGGTTACTACTGACTTCTGGGATAAATACAATTATCTCTCTCAGCAATGAGCATCCTTATTGGACACCCAATTCCCCCAATGCCCCTCCACACACACGAAAAACAAAGTCAAAGTCAGCAGATTGTTTTATATATTTGTGCATTCACATGCATGGATTCATACATATTTCTATATATGAATGTATAAAACCTAAGAAAAATCTATCAACTTGAGAGTGAAGGAAGGCAGGAGGGGGGATTCAGTTTGGAGGGGATAGCTGGGACTGGAGTGAGAAAAAGCAGAAGGGAAAATGATTAGTTCTATTTCAATTAAAAACCTTACATGGAAATAAAACATAGACTTATTCTGAACCACAGCAGCCAATGCTGCAGCAGCAAATGAAATCTGAAAATGCAAGTGACTTCGCATGACAGCATAAGCTGGTTTAGAAGGTGTCTGTGGATGGGGACTGTGCAGTAAGTAGAAAATAGTTTGGCTTCCGGAAGCTCTAGAATTAGATATGAAAGATTTAGTAAGTGAAAAGCATCCTGGAATCCAATCCTCTAAATATTCATCTTCATTCCTACTTATTAAGAAGCCATGCCCACCAGGGAGAGATATAGTGAACAGGAAATGAGGTCATTCTGCTCTTTTTTGTTGATGTGGTCTTATTGAATATTTCCATCTGAAGGTCCAGCACTTCTTGGGAATATCCCATAATACTGAACTTGAAAATTCAATCTACAGATAGAACTACTTGGAAGGGAAATTTCTGATTCTTTACAAAACTATAAATGGGTCCTTAGCATCCTCTTTTTATGTGGTACGGGACCTTAGTCTATGGAATGATGCTGCCCACTGTTAACCTGTGTCTTCCCACTTCAGTTAACCAAAACAATGCAACATGCCAGAGGCATATTTCCATGGTGATTTTAGCCCCTACCACCATACTGTGCATTTAACCACTAAGCTGTATGGAGCTTTAAAACTATTAGGTTCTTACCCGGAAACACGTTGGACAATATCTGAAGATATTTCAAGCTTGTGCTGTTCTTTGTAACATCTCAGGAAAGTCTCTACCAACTTTATATGTTCTACCTCTATCCAGACAAGCCCCTCCACAGGGTGACCACTTTAGTAATTGATGCCTTCATCCAGACCCTGATCTGAAACGATTGTTCCCATAACTCAATTATGGGAACATAACTCTATTAGTGGGCCAAAACTACTAGCCCACTAAACCTTCTATTAATTCACTAAAACTACTTTGCCCATTTGAGGCCATGGTGTAACTTTGAATCTGGCCAAGTCTGCAATTAGTATGTAATGTAAGTCCTCCCTGCCTATTCAGAAATAAATGAAAATAGGAAGTTAAAGCAACATCAGGAAGAAACAGATGACCTTTTGACCTCCTTGGCCATTATATGTAAACATCATGCTGTCTACAACCTGAGAAAATAGTTTAGTACATGAATAGTTTCTCTCACTAGAATCTCTAACATAGCTACAGTGAACAATAAAGAAGAGAATATGCTAATTTCTGAAGTTATTTGACATAATTTCCTTCATGTGCTTTCACACGGAGTGATTGCTTATTCAAATCAAGGCTGCTCAGTTTTATTTGTGGCGTTTTGTCTGCTGACATCATAGTCCAGCAATACAAATATAAACTTAGTAAAACCATGCACCGAGTGTTTTATTTTTAATACAGCAGCAATTTCTTGGCTGGGCAATCACAGAGAACACGAAGAACCTCTAACATCTAGGGTAAATGCTGGTGACATTTTCACATTTTTCTCCAACTCGTCTTCTACAGTTTTGACTTCTCACTTAAATTGATAAGGAGGAGCCTGGTATGGTAACAGGACTGAGGCAAGGGATGGCAGTGAGAATGACAGAATAAAAAAAGGAGACATTTACAAGTGTAAATGTTTCCCATTTAAAGAGATAGTAAACCCCTTCTAAGAAAACTCAGACTTCGACAGCTCCAAAGCCATTGTCAAACCCCGTTTCCAGGTGGTTTTCCTTTTCCTACAGAGACAAGATTGTCAGGACGTCAAGCACCTGACTGAACTCTGCTCGCTGCGCTGTGAATTCCAGGCCTGAGTGTGTCATTCTCGCCATCTGTTTCCAATTTAACACGCTCTTTCTCTCCAGATAGCCTTACACATAGCGGAACACACTGTATGTGGTGACCCAACAAGGAAGGATGTGACTGCGTCGCTGAAGTTCTCCCTGTACATGCTGCCTGCGCAGGCACACGGTGGCCAGCAGCTTGCCCGATCAGGCATTCCCTCGCCGTGAGCACACACTGTGTCTTACCAGGCTGGTTCACCCTGATCATCTTACAAGACCTACAGGTGAAGTCTAGGCAACCTCATGAATATGGAATTTTTATGGAAATGAATATTAACTCTGGAATGTAGACCAATGAAGAAACAACAGATGTAAATGAGCAAGAAGGGAGAAGAAGAGGGGCCAGATGGTTAACGCCCTTGTGAAAAATGGAGATGAATTGCACCAAGATTGCCCTCTTGGTAGGAACAGAAATATTGTGGTAGGAGGAAGAATTGGTGGCCAGCTTTGTCTTTCCCTAACCCCTGTGATCCAGTTCCTTTCTGCCTTCATGCTGACTCAGAGACATGTCAGGCCCACAGTCTCATGTGTTATGGAACAAACAGTGAACTACACAACAGAAAAGTAGACCCAGCCATGAAATCACTTCTGATCTGAATGGTTGTTTGTGCTTAGAAAAATGGAGGGAGGGAGAGAAAAGGAGGGGAGTAAAATTTTAATAGCTCTTAAGATGTGGTGATTGGCTATCAAAACTCTCAGAAAGTGCCAAAAGTTGAATTTTATAAATAAATCAACATTGACCCATCCAAAATAAGAATAGAACCACACATGACTGGTACACACACACACAAAAAATCAATGAAATGATTCCTAATGATGTTCTGCTATACATTCAGACTGGAGCCTAACATAATCGTCATCAAAGAGGCTTTACTCAGCAACTTATAGTACTAGATACAGACACCCACAGACAAACATTAGGCCGATCACAGGGATTCCCACTGAAGAGGGACAGGAAGGATTATAGGAGGCAGAGGGATCAAGGACACCTTAAGACCATGACCACAGAAGCAACTAGCCAGGACTCAAAGGACAGCCAGGGAGCTTCTGAGGACCTGACCTAGATCTGCTGCATATATGTTATATGCTACGGTTGTATAGCTTGGTGTTCTTGTGGAACTTCTTCCCCTCTCTCTCTCTCTCTCTCTCTCTCTCTCTCTCTCTCTCTCTCTCTCTCTCTCTCTCTCACACACACACACACACACACACACACAAATATTTTTGTTTATCCTTTGATATCTTCATAATGAATATAATTTATTTTGATCAGATTCACTCCTTATTGCCCTCCCTTATCCCCTTCTACGTCCTCTGAACCCTTTCTTCTCAGTAAGTCTCCTCCTACATTCATAGGTTTTAAATAATTTTTTATTGATTTTATTGAGCTATACATTGTGGAACTTCTAACAGTGGGAGGGCGACTGTCTCTGACTCTTTTGCCTGCTTTTTAGGGGACCCTTTTCCTATCAGGTTGCCTCATCCAGCCTTGATATGAGGGTATGTGTCTTGCCTTGTTGTAACATAATATACCATCTTTTGGTTGATGCTCCTGGGGGAGCTGCTTCTTTCTGAAGGGAAGTGGAGGAGGAGTGGATGTGGGGAGAGAGGAGGTGGAGGGAGGACTGGGAAGAGAAGAGAGAGGGGAAACTACATTCAGGATATAATATATCAGAGAAAAATAAATAAATAAATGGATATAACTAATTAAAGAACTAAGAAGGAAGAAACCAAAGTAAATAAACTTTAAGACTTATTCATAATATCTTCCCCAACAATGCCCTTTAATGTGAAAAGGCAACTCATAAACTGTTTGTAAAAAGGGAAGAAAAGAAATAGGAAGAGGAAAAGGTGGATTTTATCACAGTTCCACTTGGTGTAAGTCCAAAGGATTTGATGAGTTATTAGTCTGTACGGCAGCTAAAGTGAAGGGATTATTTACATAATTGTTATCTCAAGTCATCCAATAAGTTCTATGTAAACATCAGTCTGACTGAAATCAGTTTATCCATAAAATGAGCCAAACAATGCTGTCTATAAAACCCCACATAGACCTCCTGGTAGACGGTGGAAGTAATTATGTGTGCTTTGTGATAATACCACACTTGTGCATAGTTGGCCGTTTCTTTCGGGTCTTAAGGCACTGACTCAGGTCCAAACCTGAAAGCTTAAGCAGCCCCTGAGTCCGGCACATCCACCTTGGCCATGTGCTACTTTGCACGTGTGAGCAATTAGAGCGTGATTTAAAGCAGCACTCCCAAGCACGTCTTTGTTTTCCACTTCCTACAAACGAAAGAAAGATGTGTTGGGCTTGGAAACCTTCTGTTTTATTTACAAATACACTTTAGAGTAAATCGTGGTCAGCCAAAAGGGCAAAAGATAGAAAGAATTGGGGACTCCAAATAGGGCAGGAACATGCTATTGTAGTTAATTCTCAGCAAGTAGATTATGACAAACATAATCTTCTTCATCAAGGGGTATTTAATAGGCAGCTTCAGAAATGCATTACAGTCCAAAATGCCACAGTCGAAAACAGATATTACTATTATAGCACTTGAATTCTAATTTATATATAATCACACTCAGAATAAATATTTTTAAAGTCAGTATAAAATATTAAGTATATCCCTTGAATTCAATTTTACATGTGTGTGTGTGTGTGTATTCTAAAATAAGTATTTTAAAAGCCAGTTTATTCCACATATTCAACTTATAGGCTAAAAATTATTTTTTTAAAAAATTAGAACAAAGAAGGAGAAAAATATGGAAGCTACAATACTTTAACAGTAAGATATTGATGTCGGGAACAGAGGAAGCGTTGAGTGAAGTCCTGAATTACCATGTTCATTGTTGGCATGGGCACAGCCATAACCAGGACCAAGAGCTCAGACTCAGAAAATCAGGCTTTTCCCATGTGGGTCAGGTTCAGAATTGACAAAGGCTTCATCCTCTGGCCCAGCTCTGAGTGTTTACTGTAGACTGACCAATGTGTGTAAAAACTATCAACTGTGGCTTCTTCCTTCCAAGACTGCTCACCTACAGAGACACAGAGACCTCTTCTCTCTCTCTCTCTCTCTCTCTCTCTCTCTCTCTCTCTCTCTCACACACACACACACACACACACACACACACACACACACACACCATTTTGGTAATAACTCTCTGGAACTCTAGTCCCCACAATAAGCTTTTTTTTCTATAAGTTATTTTGGTCATGAAGTCTTATCACAGCAAGAGAAAAGCAAATAAAAGAGTAATCTATACCTAAGTGTACAATAGTGGCACACTTATACCTCAAGGATAACCAATAGTTACCTTAATGAACTTAAGGTATACCCAATAGGACTGAATTCACTGCCGCTGCTATGAGCCTTGTAAACTATCCATGGCTAATGAGGTCATGAACCTCAGAGAAGAACCTACTACTGATACATTGCTAAACCTATATAATTCCCAACTCTACTTTAAATATCTATCCTTACATCCACAGATAAGTATAGTTCTTATCTCTCATGAAAAAGCTTCGTTTTTCAGAAGATAGAGCCCAGCATAGAAATCCACAACTGGCCAAATGCAGAAAAGAACTGACTGTGGGCTGCCCATCTCCAATTGCTATGTCTACAGCACAATCCCTCCATCTAAGGCTCAGAGAATACCGTGCAAGAAGGGGCATAAAGATTATAAGAACAGGACCGGAAAATCAACTATGAGAGGGTGTCTTCTTTATATGATAGGGAGCTGTACCCATAAAATATTAACAGTGTGCTCACCTAAACAAAACCTGCACAATGACAATACCAGTTGGCAACCAACATGGTTGTGGGAAAATCTCTCAAAGTTCTACCTATAGATGAAGAATCACATGCATTTAATAGCTACTAAAAAAGGAGAATAAGTCTTCTCTGCAGATAAGACTGATTATCTAATTCCAAGCAGCCATCCCTAAATTTGCATACGCATGAGCACTAAATGGACACAACACTGCTGTGGGACAATGGTCTGTATTCTGTCAATTATATTTTAAATAAATGCTGATTGGTCAGTAGCCAGGAAGTAGAGGCAGGACAACCAGACAGGAAGTAGAGGCAGGTTGACAAGAACAGGAGAATTCTGGGAAGAGGAAAGCTTTGTCCACAGTACTGATCCAGCCACAAAAGAAGCAAGATGTGACTGCCTCGCCAAATAAGGTACCGAGCCACATGACTAACACAGACAAGAATAATGGGCTAATAAAAGTTATAAGAGTTAATAAGAAGCCTGAGATAATGGGCCAATTAGCTTATTGTTAATGTAGACCTCTGTGTGATTTCTCTGGGACTTAACAACTTCAGGAACCAGGCAGGACAGAAAACCCTCTGACAACACAACACGGTATATTTATACATACACATTGGCTTAATTTGTATCTATTGCTGTGACAAACATCATAACCAAAAGCAACCTTAAGAGGAAAAGGTTTATTTGGTTTACACTTCCACATCACAGTTGATCACTGAGAGAAATCAGGGCAGGAACTGAAGCAGGACCCTAGAGGTAGAAACTGAAAAGAAAACATGGAGGAACATTGCTTATTGGCTTGCTCTTTATGGTTTTCTAACCTTGCTTTCTTATATAGACCAAGACTGTGTGCACAGGGGTAGCTCTGCTCCAGTGTACTGGGCCCTCCCATGTCAATCATTAATCAAGAAATATGCCATACAACTTACATATAGTCAAGATGATGACGGTCTCAATCGAGATTTCTCTTCCCTCATAACTATAGCTTGTGTCAAGTTAACAAAATATGAATAAGGACACACACACACATGTGTGTATGTGTGTGTGTATGAGAGAGAGAGAGAGAGAGAGAGAGAGAGAGAGAGAGAGAGAGAGAGAGAAACAATAAAAATGAAAGAAGGGGTCTCATGAAGTTGAAATAGCTTTCCTGGAGAAGGAAAGTGTGGGATAGAATTGGTGTAATATAATACTAACATGTCGAATTCTCAAAAACCAATAATAAAATAAATATTTTTTAAAAAAGAAATGCAGAATTGTTCCCTGTTCCCAAACCTCACAAAAGAAGTCTCTGTAATTACAAATAATAGGGACTCAAATCCTCCTAAGAATGAAATCAGTTCCTCAGAAAGCAAAGGATGTTCACATTTATTAGAAATATGGCTTCATTTTATTGCTTTTGTTTGTGTGATAGGGTGAACACTGGGGATAAAATCCAGGATTTTTCATATATTATACAAGCAGTCTACCATTGAGCAATTTAACACGGCTCTTCCGGGTAATTCTGAGATCCAGAATTGCTGTATGGCTTATCTAGCAGTGGTTATGCCATGAAACCCGAAGACAGAAGAATCCCAAATTTCAGAGGCACAAACCTCCTTCAATTCTACTAATGTTCATATTGGCCAGTTACTTTTAAAATAGGTCAACTAATGGTGACAAAACTGTATCCAGTATAGCTGTGGGCAAGATCTAGAAAGAGATGCCAATTATTTGTCTCCTTGTCCTTTCATACAAAATTCATTTTCACCTCCTTTTATCTGTAATCTTGCCAGAGATTCTCCCTTTGGTCCTTGTATTTTAATTTTCTCTGATTCACTAATCCTTTAAAAATATCTACCCATTCTTTTAGAATTTTGTATATGTACACAATGTGTTATGGTCACATCTACCCCTCATTTCCTCCCTCTAACTCCCCAGAGGCCCCCCAATGTCATTCTCTCTCTCTCTCTCTCTCTCTCTCTCTCTCTCTCTCTCTCTCTCTCTCTCTCTCTCTCCTTTTTTTCCTTTCCTTTCCTTTTGTCTTTTTCTTATTGACTGAATCCAATTAGTGCAGCCCACATGCACATGGATGTGGGACTACCCACTGGAGCAGGCACAACTTATAATGGGTAATAGTACCAAAGGAAAATGACTCTCTCCATCAGCAAACACCAAATGCAGTAACCCCTCACATAGTGGTAGGGCCATCCACTATCCATGCTGTAAATTTGACTGGCTTAATCTTATCCTGGTAAGCATGGTACTACTCATGAGTGCAATAGCCATGCCATGTCCAATAGACAGCATTTCACATCATTCCTCTTTATTCTCCAGCTCTTACATTCATATTTATTTATTTAACTTTATTTTATGTCTCTGAGAATTTTGTTCGCATGTACCTATACACTCTACATGTGTGCCTTAAGGCTGAGGAATCAGAAGAGGTTGTCAAATTTTAGAAGGCTGGCATTAGAAATGGTTGTGAGTGACCATGTGGATGCTGGGCAATGAATCTGGGTTTAGCAAGTACTCTGAAGCACTAATCCATCACTCTAGCCCCAGTCTCTCACATTCTTTATGCCCCATCTCTCATAACACACCCTGAACCTTACATGGAAGGTTGATATAGATATCCCATTTAGGGATATGTGACTCTAGTCACATATTCTCATCACATAGGCCAGTTATTAACTGCATTAGCTGCTTCCCAATGCAAAAAGAAGCTTCTTTGATTGAGGTTGAGAACATGCTAGATAAATACTTAGAAATGTATAAAGATAAATACTCTAAAGGCAGTTTGACAACAACGACATTTATCAAAATAAATTAGTAGGTTTCTCCCTAGGTACTATGACCACTCTAACCATTGGCTTTTGACCAGGTTTATAATATTAGGCATGAATTTCCTCATGGAGAGCAGGCCAGGAATTCAATAAGCGATTAATTGGTCACCCATAACATCTGTGCCACTATTGCATCAATGTGCTATGTGTAAATGCTGTATATAATCAGTTTGCATTGTTTAGAGAGTAGTGACCAAAAATACATGTTTATACAGATGCATTTCTTTAAACGTTCTGAATTTGGGGTTGGTTGAATCTGTAACTCTAGAGCCCAAGAATGCACAAAACCTACAGTGCTCATTTTCCCCTGCTTTGAATAGAGGTAGAAGTGATAAAATGGATGAATCTGACGAATTAAATTGAAGAGAAAAATATTGGGATGGAAACAATGACTACTAGAAATGGTTTGTTTTCCAACTAAATGCCTACATATAACTGTTGTTGCTGCCCCTTCTTTCTGCTTTGACTGCAAGAAGCAAGTCCTAATCCAGGAAACCCCAGTGCTATGGAGTTGAGAATCCCACATGCAAAGGCAGCATCCCAGTACCATGATGAACACTGGAACCACTGCTTTTGTCTCCAAGCCAAGGCGCCCACACAGAACTGCTTCCCTCCAGATTTCTTCCTATGTGAAAACCTTTGCTTCCTGTTAGCTGTATTGTTTGACACTAAGCAACAGTGCATACGCTTGCACACCAGGAAATTCAGGTGATAACCCAAGCTGAGACATTTGCTGTTCGGCTTCTCATGTCTCATAAAAATGCTTCCCTGATCTCATTGCCCCCGTCAACATTTCCTATCTATTCACAGATATCAGCAATTTCCTTTCTACAATTATTGTGAGAGTCTTTGTCTTTGTGTTTCATATTGACTAATTGACTAATTTTCAAACCTCAATATTTGTTCTGTGATTAAAAAAAAATTAAGCTGGGTGGTGGTGGTGCATGCCTTTAATCCCAGCAATTGAGAGGCAGAAGCAGGCAGATTTCTGTGAGTTCAAGGCCAGCCTGGTCTACAAGAGCTAGTTCTAGGACATCTAGGGTTGTTACACAGAGAAACCCTATCTCAAAAAATCATAGATATTTAGATAGATAGATAGATAGATAGATAGATAGATAGATGATAAATAGATAGATGATACAATATTAAAAATTAAAGATATGTCATATGATAGCAATTTTAGAAAAAAAGATAGGAAGACTGTTTAGTAACACTAGCACAGACTTGGAATGACATAGATAAAATGTGTTAGACCAATGGTTCTCAAGCTTCCTAATGCTGCAACCACTTTAATACAGTTCCTCATGCTATGGTGACCCAACCATAAAATTATTTTCATTGCTACCTCATAATTGTAATTTTGCTACTGTTGTGAATCATAATGCAATGTGACATGTAGGATAGCTGATGTATGACCCTTGTGAAAAGGTCATCTGGCCCCAAAGGGGTCGCAACCCACAGATTGAGAACTACTGCATTAGAGAAAAGGATACCTACCAAAGGGTAAAATAATGGCTTATTCTTGTATGTGTTGAGGTGGAACTCTACCTTAAACATTTACATGTCCCAGGCAGAGGAGGGATACTTCAAATACTGGCGTGCTGAGGAGCTGAGGTATACAGAAGGTAGACGTGCAATCAAGTCCAACTCGGGCAGAGAAAAGAAAATTCAAACTGAAAATGCACCTCAGGATTAAGAGACTAGGAAACCAGAAGATGGATTATAACATCTGAGAATAGAGAGGATCCCAAGCTGAAGATAAATTTACTCTTTAAATCCCTGGGATCCCTGCAAGGATTCTGAAAATACCCTGCCTGCTTCCTCCAAGACAGACAGACATTAGCATTATGCAAGTGGGGAAATTAAAATGAGACAAAGCCAAACAAAATGAAAGGGAGACTTCCCAAAATGTTGGCTAGAAAATGAGCTTTATAAAACTTTATAATTCAGCTTTATAAAACTGAATCTGAGAGACATGAAATATATGTGCTTACTCTATCTAGTGTTTCTCTGGATCTGTGATAAACTACTGACCGAACCATCTTAGGGGAGGAAAGGGTTCATTTGGCTTATACTTCCATGTGACAGTTCATCATCAAGGAAAGTCAGAGCAGAAGTCTGAAGCAGAGACCAGGATGCAATGCTGCTGTTTACTGAACTGAGCTCCATAGCTTGCTCAGCTTTGCTTTCTTATACTATCCAGGACCAACTGCCTGGGGATTGTACTGCCCACAGTATGCCGGACCCTTCTACATCAGTCATTAATTAAGAAAAATGCCTCACAGACTTGCCTACACATGGACCAATCAATCGAACAGAGGGAATTCTCCAATTGAGGCTCCTCTTCTGGAGCCAACAACAAATGAACCGGCATCATCCCTCTTCAGGAAACAGGGCTAAAATCAGTCCAGAAACTATTATAAGACCTTGGAGGAGACCTTTTAACTAAATTGTGGCAAACAGGAAGAGATGTCTCCTGCTATCACTCAAAGAAAGGCACCGCAGCATTGCTCCTGAAGCAGGGAGCTGCAAGGCAGTAGGAAGGAGTAGCTCCTGCTTTGTGTGCAATTCTGAAACCAAGCAAAACAAAGCACAAACCAGGCCGCCTCTGTTTCATGCCTACCTCCCCTGGGGCTCATTCTCTGTACCCTCTTCCTTGAGAAAAATCTAAGACATCACCAACAAGGAAACAAACTGCAGGCACAAGAATTCCAAATTCTTAACTTTCTTTGTTCTTGGTCTATCTTGTTGAGATGTAGAAAGTAAAGTAAGGGTGACCTTACTGGCGACCTTATTAACGTATCCTGGAACAGAAATACTATTGTCTGCATGATGGCCACTCCTCTAAGCAGTTAGCACATGGAATTATCTTGTAGATTGTCTCATAGATGTCTCATAGGTAACAACTGCTCTCTCTACCTGAGCAATGAGAATCAGAATGGAGAGCTTACACACCTTGTAGAAGAGACAGCAGGGTTCCACTAAGGCTCCATTTATTCAGGTTGTCAGTCACAAAAGTCCTCATTCTGAAGCTATTCTTCTGGTAGAAGCCCCATCTTTACAGCCACTCCAACTACTCCAGAAAAAAAAAAAAAGAACACAACAAATTACATGTGACAATGTGTCACCAGCTGGTAATTCTACAACAAGTAGCTGCACTTTGAAAGGGTCGTATTTTATTAGCACTCTTAACACTTTGAATGAAGCCACTGTTTGTGACTTAGCTCTTAGGTCAACACTGGCATAACGGATTTTTTTCTGCTAACCTGTGCGTCAAAAACAGAATTAGATCTTCACCTGTCGAGTCAAGATTCTTACTACGTCTTAGGGAAACGTAAGGAAAATTGTCTATGCAAAGCCTCTTCTTTGTATTTTGAAAAGATTTTAGTTTCCATTATATATGCGATGAGGGTGTTATGCCCAAAGAGACCAGAAGGGGATGGAAATACCTTGGAAGTGGAGTTAAAGGAGGTTGTAAGCCAACTGGCTTGGGTGCTGGCAACAGGAAGGGCAGGACTTGTAAAAGGTGAATAATAAGAGAAAGACACTAGGGGATGTATTGGAACTTGGTCTCTTTCTCCTAGATTCCTGGGCACCGGTGAGGTAAACAGAGTGTCTGCAGTGGGTTCCTGCCATGAACACTCTGCGCGAAACACCCTGAGCCAGCCACTAAATGGAGCCTTTGAAACCGTGAGCTGAGATGAGCCTTCCCACCCAGCAAGTCGATCAGTTTTTCTCAGTAGTTTTTCGAGCTGCATTCCATCACTGAGTGGATTGGCATATGCAATAACCTTTGACATAATTCACAATTTTAAGTATATATGCTTAAGTAAAACCAAAGTGTTAACTATATTTATTACTTACTCATCCCTTTCTATATACTGGAATACTCTACGAAGTATTCATTATTTCACTCAGTCCTTATGACATTACTATAAGTAGATTTTGTTATCCCAGTTGTTGTTTTTTTTTTAAGAAAAAAGCACCTAAAAATGTAGGGGGGGTGTTAAGTAGTCTGTGCATTGTTTAAAGCAGTGGTTCTCACCCTTCCTAATGCTGTGACCCTTTAAAACAGTTCCTCATGTTGTGGTGACCCCCAACCATACAATTATTTTGTTGCTGCTTCCTAACTGTAGTTTTGCTACTGCCATGAATCATAATGTAAATATCTGTCTTCTGATGGTCTTAGGTCAACCTCGTGAAAGGGTTACACAACCCTCAAGGGGGTGGCGAACCACAAGTTGAGTACACCTGGTTTAGAGGGCCCTCTCTAGTCCATATGTTTATAACCATATATATAGTTAGGCTTTTACCCTAACCTTAGGGCCCCATGCAGTGTGGCAAAGATAAGAAACTGAGAGACTGGCCTCTTGGTGAGGTTGATCTCACACCAACCCCTGCCCTTCAACGATAATGGAGACTATCTCACAGTGCACATGCATCCATAGCAGCAACTGTCTAGAACTGTCTGGCAGAAGGAGAACAGAAATGAGAGATTTCACAAGAGTTCTCAGAGCTTCTACCTAAAAGGAACATGCATCATTTCTACTTGCTGATGTAATTCAGTCCAGGTGTGAGTCCAGTGCCCACTAAGCAGAGATGTAAAATCCTCGTAAGGAAAACAGAACACAGAGCTGATGAGTTGTCTCAGCGATGACCGGAGGACGCAGCACCCATGTAAATCCACAATGTTGACACCTGCAGTGTAACATTCCATGAGAAGGTAGGAGACAGAGATGAGAGAAACCCTGGAAACCCTGCGGACGCTATAGTGAAGAACAAGAGATCCTGTCTCAAACAAGACAGATGGCAAGAACTGACACCTGAGGATGTCCTGACTTCCACATACACACTGTGACATGCACAAACACACATACACACATGTACTCAGGCACACAAATATGCACAGTTGTATACACATGCATTCACATACACAAAAATTAAAAAAAAAAAACACAGCACAGCCTTTGAAACAAAAACTGCAACCCCAAACTCTTTCTTGCTTCCTCTTTCCATTCCTCTGCCTTACTTCAAACCCTCTCATTCAGCATCTCTATCCACTGGTCTCTCTAGCTTCAGACTCACCCCTGTATCTCGTCCTTTGTCACAATGTGCTACTGCTCTCCACCCCCCACTCTCCCAGCCCGCCACCCCCATCTCAGTGCTTGCCAGACGCGCATCTGCTAAATGAGTGTCCTCAGTTAAGTCTGGAGATTTTCTCCACAAATAGCTCCAACTGCCCCGGTGTCCAGGGACCTACCTCTCTGGCATTAGTTTACATAGGTATTTCCTGAATCTACTGAGTGACTTGAGTCTGACTCTGAAACGTGCATTCCATACTCAGCAGCAGAGGGCCTGAAGGAGGGAGGGGTCTCTGCTATGGGGTAACCATGCGGTCTAGTTAAATGCGAAGTTAACTGAAGAGACCATGCTTTAAGGAACACAGCTTCTACTTCTAATTCCTCGTGCCTGCCTGTTCTGCATCCTTGTCATGCATGTAAAAGAAATGGCCAGGATATGACCTGTGCTGTTTTTATGTAGAAAGGATAAACGTATTTTGTCTTGCTGAAATCTCTGTCACTTTTAAGACTTGCTTTGAGATAGCCGTGCCTTCGTGCAGATCTGTATAATCGCCATCAAAAAGTTTACAACATTACCTGATTTGTTTATAGTGTTCATATAAAACTGCTTTAACTTATGCAGTAAATGTGTCATTTGTCAGATCTAAAAGGATTGGACTCATTATTCTGAAAGGGTGCACATGACGACCTTAAAATGAGCATTTTTTTAGTACCAATTAGGGATTCAGACATTTCCTCAGAAAATAGGGTATTGGTTCTTTGATGTTTCTTCTGCGGTTCAGACCCATGTATCTCTACCCCATCAAACATACACTCTCGGGGACCCCTTAGTCACCCCACATGTCTAATCATGCCAATCATTCCCTAGCTAGTATATTCTTACACCTTCGCCCATAACCCTCACCCCC